>NC_092337.1:454097500-454732500 GCF_046630445.1 Rutidosis leptorrhynchoides
TACCCAAATAGTATCAAAACCACTTGCAGTCCTTGGCAATTTAGTGATGAAATCCATGGTAATGTTTTCCCATTTCCATTCCGGGATTTCGGGTTGTTGAAGTAGACCTGATGGTTTCTGATGCTCAGCTTTGACCTTAGAACACGTCAAACATTCTCCTACGTATTTAGCAACATCGGATTTCATACCCGGCCACCAAAAATGTTTCTTGAGATCCTTGTACATCTTCCCCGTTCCAGGATGTATTGAGTATCTGGTTTTATGAGCTTCTCTAAGTACCATTTCTCTCATATCTCCAAATTTTGGTACCCAAATCCTTTCAGCCCTATACCTGGTTCCGTCTTCCCGAATATTAAGATGCTTCTCCGATCCTTTGGATATTTCATCCTTTAAATTTCCCTCTTTTAAAACTCCTTGTTGCGCCTCCTTTATTTGAGTAGTAAAGTTATTATGAATCATTATATTCATAGATTTTACTCGAATGGGTTCTCTGTCCTTCCTGCTCAAGGCATCGGCTACCACATTTGCCTTCCCCGGGTGGTAACGAATCTCAAAGTCGTAATCATTCAACAATTCAATCCACCTACGCTGCCTCATATTCAGTTGTTTCTGATTAAATATGTGTTGAAGACTTTTGTGGTCGGTATATATAATACTTTTGACCCCATATAAGTAGTGCCTCCAAGTCTTTAATGCAAAAACAACCGCGCCTAATTCCAAATCATGCGTCGTATAATTTTGTTCGTGAATCTTCAATTGTCTAGACGCATAAGCAATCACCTTCGTTCGTTGCATTAATACACAACCGAGACCTTGCTTTGATGCATCACAATAAATCACAAAATCATCATTCCCTTCAGGCAATGACAATATAGGTGACGTAGTTAGCTTTTTCTTCAATAACTGAAACGCTTTCTCTTGTTCATCATTCCATTCAAATTTCTTCCCTTTATGCGTTAATGCAGTCAAGGGTTTTGCTATTCTGGAAAAGTCTTGGATGAACCTTCTGTAGTAACCAGCTAGTCCTAAAAACTGGCGTATGTGTTTCGGAGTTTTCGGGGTTTCCCACTTTTCAACAGTTTCTATCTTTGCCGGATCCACCTTAATACCTTCTTTGTTCACTATGTGACCGAGGAATTGAACTTCTTCCAACCAAAATGCACACTTTGAAAACTTAGCGTACAATTCTTCCTTCCTCAATACTTCTAACACCTTTCTCAAATGTTCACCGTGTTCTTGGTCATTCTTTGAGTAAATAAGTATGTCATCAATGAAAACAATGACAAACTTGTCAAGGTATGGTCCACACACTCGGTTCATAAGGTCCATGAACACAGCTGGTGCATTAGTTAAACCAAACGGCATGACCATAAACTCGTAATGACCGTAACGTGTTCTGAAAGTAGTCTTTGGAATATCATCTTCTTTCACCCGCATTTGATGATACCCGGAACGTAAGTCAATCTTTGAATAAACAGACGAGCCTTGTAGTTGATCAAATAAGTCATCGATTCTCGGTAGTGGGTATCGGTTCTTGATGGTAAGTTTGTTCAACTCTCGGTAGTCGATACACAACCTGAATGTACCATCTTTCTTCTTGACAAACAGAACAGGAGCTCCCCACGGTGATGTGCTTGGTCGAATGAAACCACGCTCTAAAAGTTCTTGTAATTGGCTTTGCAGTTCTTTCATCTCGCTGGGTGCGAGTCTGTAAGGAGCACGAGCTATTGGTGCAGCTCCTGGTACAAGATCTATTTGAAATTCAACGGATCGATGTGGGGGTAATCCCGGTAATTCTTTCGGAAATACATCGGGAAATTATTTTGCAATGGGAACATCATTGATGCTCTTTTCTTCAGTTTGTACTTTCTCGACGTGTGCTAGAACAGCATAGCAACCTTTTCTTATTAGTTTTTGTGCCTTCAAATTACTAATAAGATGTAGCTTCGTGTTGCCCTTTTCTCCGTACACCATTAAGGGTTTTCCTTTTTCTCGTATAATGCGAATTGCATTTTTGTAACAAACGATCTCTGCTTTCACTTCTTTCAACCAGTCCATACCGATTATCACATCAAAACTCCCTAACTCTACTGGTATCAAATCAATCTTAAATGTTTCGCTAACCAGTTTAATTTCTCGATTCCGACATATATTATCTGCTGAAATTAATTTACCATTTGCTAATTCGAGTAAAAATTTACTATCCAAAGGCGTCAATGGACAACTTAATTTAGCACAAAAATCTCTACTCATATAGCTTCTATCCGCACCCGAATCAAATAAAACGTAAGCAGATTTATTGTCAATAAGAAACGTACCCGTAACAAGCTCCGGGTCTTCCTGTGCCTCTACCGCATTAATATTGAAAACTCTTCCACGGCCTTGTCCATTCGTGTTCTCCTGGTTCGGGCAATTTCTAATAATGTGGCCTGGTTTTCCACATTTATAACAAACTACATTGGCATAACTTGCTCCGACACTACTTGCTCCACCATTACTCGTTCCGACACCATTTGTTCCTTTTGTTCTATTAACCCCTGGTCCGTAGACCTCACACTTCGCCGCGCTATGACCATTTCTTTTACACTTGTTGCAAAATTTGGTGCAGAACCCCGAGTGATTCTTTTCACACCTTTGGCATAGCTGCTTCTGATTGTTGTTGTTGTTGTTGCGGTTATTATTGTTATTGGGATGATTGTTGTAGTTGCTGTTGTTGTTGTTGTTGTTGTTGTTATTGTTGTTGGGCCGTTTGTTGTAGTTGCGATTGATGTTGCGATTGTTGGGATAATTGTTGCGATTATTGTTGTAATTGCTGTTGTTGTTGTATTGGTGATTCTTATCACCGTTTTCCTCCCACTTTCTTTTGACTTGCTTCACATTGGCCTCTTCAGCAGTCTGTTCTTTAATTCTTTCTTCAATCTGGTTCACGAGTTTGTGAGCCATTCTACATGCCTGTTGTATGGAGGCGGGCTCGTGTGAACTTATATCTTCTTGGATTCTTTCCGGTAATCCTTTCACAAACGCGTCGATCTTCTCTTCCTCATCTTCGAATGCTCCCGGACACAATAGGCACAATTCTGTGAATCGTCTTTCGTACGTGGTAATATCAAATCCTTGGGTTCGTAACCCTCTAAGTTCTGTCTTGAGCTTATTGACCTCGGTTCTGGGACGGTACTTCTCGTTCATCAAGTGCTTGAATGCTGACCACGGTAGTGCGTACGCATCGTCTTGTCCCACTTGCTCTAGATAGGTATTCCACCATGTTAACGCAGAACCTGTGAAGGTATGCGTAGCGTACTTCACTTTGTCCTCTTCAGTACACTTACTTATGGCAAACACCGATTCAACCTTCTCGGTCCACCGTTTCAATCCGATCGGTCCTTCGGTTCCATCAAATTCCAAAGGTTTGCAGGCAGTGAATTCTTTGTAGGTGCATCCTACACGATTTCCTGTACTGCTAGATCCAAGGTTATTGTTGGTATGTAGCGCAGCCTGTACTGCGGCTATGTTTGAAGCTAGAAAAGTACGGAATTCCTCTTCATTCATATTCACGGTGTGTCGAGTAGTCGGTGCCATTTCCTTCAAAATAGTTAAATGGAACAAGTTAATCATACAGAATATTAAGAGTAGTTAATAGTATTTCGTAGCATAATATGAACTCATTTATAAAAGCTTTTTCTTCATATTAGCGTTTTATAAGTTTAAATTCGGGTAGTACCTACCCGTTAAGTTCATACTTAGTAGCTAATATACAATTCAACTACTACAATTCTATATGAAAAACTGATTATAATAATATTTCGCGTTCAAACTTTTATACAATATTTTACAAACTTACAATACCGCTTATTTTACATAAAGCATGAAATATAGCACACAATAACTTTGATACAAGATAGTTGTGAAGATAATTCTAGCTAGTACACAAGTCGTTCAGCAAAGGCAATAAAGACACGTAATTCATACGTCCAGAAACAAGTCATGCATTCTGGTTTTACTAGGACTACTTCCCATCCTTGGTCTTGTGCAACATAACCGTTATGGCCGTTGATAAGACAGCGTGTTGTAACGTCGTCAAAGGGACGAGGGTTACGTAATGTCCAACAGTCCCGTAACAATCTAAAAACCTCATTTCTTACCCCAATTACCGACTCCGTCACTTGTGGGAACGTTTTGTTTAATAGTTGTAGCCCGATGTTCTTGTTCTCACTTTGGTGAGAAGCGAACATTACTAATCCGTAAGCATAACATGCTTCTTTATGTTGCATGTTAGCCGCTTTTTCTAAATCACGAAGTCCAATATTCGGATATATTGAGTCAAAATAATTTCTTAACCCATTGCGTAAAATAGCATTTGGGTTCCCCGCAATATATGCGTCAAAGTAAACACATCGTAACTTATGGGTTTCCCAATGTGATATCCCCCATCTTTCAAACGAAAGTCTCTTATAAACCAAGACATTCTTGGAACGTTCTTCGAATGTCTTACAAACTGATCTCGCCTTAAATAGTTGTGCCGAGGAATTCTGACCGACTCTAGACAAGATTTCATCAATCATGTCTCCGGGTAGGTCTCTTAAAATATTGGGTTGTCTATCCATTTTGCGTTTTTATACTGTAAAATAGACAAGAGTTAGATTCATAAAAAAAAATACTTATTAATACAAGCAATTTTTACATATATCATAAAGCATAAGCACACTACATTACATATATTACACCACATGAATACAACTATCTTATTCCGACTCGCTTGTTTCTTCTTCTTCGGTTTTGGTTCGTTTTGCCAAGTTTCTAGGGATATATGATTTTCCACTAATACGAGCCGTCGTTATCCACATTGGTTTAGAAAAACCTGGTGGTTTAGAGGTTCCCGGGTCATTGTTACAACTTAAGGACTTCGGGGGTTGACGATACATATAAAGTTCATCGGGGTTGGAATTAGATTTCTCTATTTTTATGCCCTTTCCCTTATTATTTTCTTTTGCCTTTTTAAATTCAGTTGGGGTAATTTCTATAACATCATCGGAATTCTCGTCGGAATCCGATTCATCGGAGAATTGGTAATCCTCCCAATATTTTGCTTCCTTGGCGGAAACACCATTGACCATAATTAACCTTGGTCGGTTGGTTGAGGATTTTCTTTTACTTAACCGTTTTATTATTTCCCCCACCGGTTCTATTTCTTCATCCGGTTCCGATTCTTCTTCCGGTTCCGATTCTTCTTCCGGTTCCGACTCTTCTTCCGGTTCCTCTTCGGGAACTTGTGAATCAGTCCACGAATCATTCCAATTTACATTTGACTCTTCATTATTATTAGGTGAGTCAATGGGACTTGTTCTAGAGGTAGACATCTATCACATAATATCAAACGCGTTAAGAGATTAATATATCACATAATATTCACATGTTAAAAATATATAGTTTCCAACAAAATTTGTTAAGCAATCATTTTTCAAGTAAACACGGTCGAAGTCCAGACTCACTAATGCATCCTAACAAACTCGATAAGACACACTAATGCAAAATTCTGGTTCTCTAAGACCAACGCTCGGATACCAACTGAAATGTCCCGTTCTTATTGATTAAAAACGTTCCATATTAATTGATTTCGTTGCGAGGTTTTGACCTCTATATGAGACGTTTTTCAAAGACTGCATTCATTTTAAAACAAACCATAACCTTTATTTCATCAATAAAGGTTTAAAAAAGCTTTACGTAGATTATCAAATAATGATAATCTAAAATATCCTGTTTACACACGACCATTACATAATGGTTTACAATACAAATATGTTACAACAAAATAAGTTTCTTGAATGCAGTTTTTACACAATATCATACAAGCATGGACTCCAAATCTCGTCCTTATTTAAGTATGCGACAGCGGAAGCTCTTAATAATCACCTGAGAATAAACATGCTTAAAACGTCAACAAAAATGTTGGTGAGTTATAGGTTTAACCTATATATATCAAATCATAATAATAGACCACAAGATTTCATATTTCAATACACATCCCATACATAGAGATAAAAATCATTCATATGGTGAACACCTGGTAACCGACAATAACAAGATGCATATATAAGAATATCCCCATCATTCCGGGACACCCTTCGGATATGATATAAATTTCGAAGTACTAAAGCATCCGGTACTTTGGATGGGGTTTGTTAGGCCCAATAGATCTATCTTTAGGATTCGCGTCAATTAGGGTGTCTGTTCCCTAATTCTTAGATTACCAGACTTAATAAAAAGGGGCATATTCGATTTTGATAATTCAACCATAGAATGTAGTTTCACGTACTTGTGTCTATTTTGTAAATCATTTATAAAACCTGCATGTATTCTCATCCCAAAAATATTAGATTTTAAAAGTGGGACTATAACTCACTTTCACAGATTTTTACTTCGTCGGGAAGTAAGACTTGGCCACTGTTGATTCACGAACCTATAACAATATATACATATATATTAAAGTATGTTCAAAATATATTTACAACACTTTTAATATATTTTGATGTTTTAAGTTTATTAAGTCAGCTGTCCTCGTTAGTAACCTATAACTAGTTGTCCACAGTTAGATGTACAGAAATAAATCGATAAATATTATCTTGAATCAATCCACGACCCAGTGTATACGTATCTCAGTATTGATCACAACTCAAACTATATATATTTTGGAATCAACCTCAACCCTGTATAGCTAACTCCAACATTCACATATAGAGTGTCTATGGTTGTTCCGAAATATATATTGATGTGTCGACATGATAGGTCGAAACATTGTATACGTGTCTATGGTATCTCAAGATTACATAATATACAATACAAGTTGATTAAGTTATGGTTGGAATAGATTTGTTACCAATTTTCACGTAGCTAAAATGAGAAAAATTATCCAATCTTGTTTTACCCATAACTTCTTCATTTTAAATCCGTTTTGAGTGAATAAAATTGCTATGGTTTCATATTGAACTCTATTTTATGAATCTAAACAGAAAAAGTATAGGTTTATAGTCGGAAAAATAAGTTACAAGTCATTTTTTGTAAAGGTAGTCATTTCAGTCGAAAGAACGACGTCTAGATGACCATTTTAGAAAACATACTTCCACTTTGAGTTTAACCATAATTTTTGGATATAGTTTCATGTTCATAATAAAAATCATTTTCTCAGAATAACAACTTTTAAATCAAAGTTTATCATAGTTTTTAATTAACTAACCCAAAACAGCCCGCGGTGGTACTACGACGGCGTAAATCCGGTTTTACGGTGTTTTTCGTGTTTCCAGGTTTTAAATCATTAAGTTAGCATATCATATAGATATAGAACATGTGTTTAGTTGATTTTAAAAGTCAAGTTAGAAGGATTAATTTTTGTTTGCGAACAAGTTTAGAATTAACTAAACTATGTTCTAGTGATCACAAGTTTAAACCTTCGAATAAGATAGCTTTATATGTATGAATTGAATGATGTTATGAACATCATTACTACCTTAAGTTCCTTGGATAAACCTACTGGAAAAGAGAAAAATGGATCTAGCTTCAATGGATCCTTGGATGGCTCGAAGTTCTTGAAGCAGAATCATGACACGAAAACAAGTTCAAGTAAGATCATCACTTGAAATAAGATTGTTATAGTTATAGAAATTGAACCAAAGTTTGAATATGATTATTACCTTGTATTAGAATGATAACCTACTGTAAGAAACAAAGATTTCTTGAGGTTGGATGATCACCTTACAAGATTGGAAGTGAGCTAGCAAACTTGAAAGTATTCTTGATTTTATGAAACTAGAACTTTTGGAATTTATGAAGAACACTTAGAACTTGAAGATAGAACTTGAGAGAGATCAATTAGATGAAGAAAATTGAAGAATGAAAGTGTTTGTAGGTGTTTTTGGTCGTTGGTGTATGGATTAGATATAAAGGATATGTAATTTTGTTTTCATGTAAATAAGTCATGAATGATTACTCATATTTTTGTAATTTTATGAGATATTTCATGCTAGTTGCCAAATGATGGTTCCCACATGTGTTAGGTGACTCACATGGGCTGCTAAGAGCTGATCATTGGAGTGTATATACCAATAGTACATACATCTAAAAGCTGTGTATTGTACGAGTACGAATACGGGTGCATACGAGTAGAATTGTTGATGAAACTGAACGAGGATGTAATTGTAAGCATTTTTGTTAAGTAGAAGTATTTTGATAAGTGTATTGAAGTCTTTCAAAAGTGTATAAATACATATTAAAACACTACATGTATATACATTTTAACTGAGTCGTTAAGTCATCGTTAGTCGTTACATGTAAGTGTTGTTTTGAAACCTTTAGGTTAACGATCTTGTTAAATGTTGTTAACCCAATGTTTATAATATCAAATGAGATTTTAAATTATTATATTATCATGATATTATCATGTATGAATATCTCTTAATATGATATATATACATTAAATGTCTTTACAACGATAATCGTTACATATATGTCTCGTTTAAAAATGATTAAGTTAGTAGTCTTGTTTTTACATATGTAGTTCATTGTTAATATACTTAATGATATGTTTACTTATCATAGTATCATGTTAACTATATATATATCCATATATATGTCATCATATAGTTTTTACAAGTTTTAACGTTCGTGAATCACCGGTCAACTTGGGTGGTCAATTGTCTATATGAAACATATTTCAATTAATCAAGTCTTAACAAGTTTGATTGCTTAACATGTTGGAAACATTTAATCATGTAAATATCAATCTCAATTAATATATATAAACATGGAAAAGTTCGGGTCACTACATTTTAAACCTTTATTTATGAAATAAAGGTTATGGTTTGTTTTAAAAATGAATGCAGTCTTTGAAAAACGTCTCATATAGAGGTCAAAACCTCGCAACGAAATCAATTAATATGGAACGTTTTTAATCAATAAGAACGGGACATTTCACTATCCTTGCTCAATTCCTTCCAATGGGCCTTGGAATCGGATCATTACCTTAAAGCACATCGACACGATCATCCGTGATATCAATCATACGGACCACATCTTCTTCATCCTCATCGCGCAAACCTCCACCAATAATAGCTCCACCAACCGGAGGAGGCATAAGCCACTTCAGTTTATTGCTCAAAATTTCTCAAGCTTCTTTAAATGCTCGTGTTTTGTAATACGCTTTTACCTAACCATCATAAAAGTCTTGTTCGTTTTTTCACTACGTATTGGATTGCTTTTTTCATTTTCATATTATCCTTGAAAAGCCTTACATCCCTATTCCACATAACGTCATTTTTCCGATAACGCATCTTCACTTCGAAAGCATCCATTGTTGTTATTGTTGAATTTGCTTGCTATGCTAGCCCACAAAGAACTTCGTTTTTTGAGAGTTTCCAGTAATTAGATCCTCAAACGAATCAATCCAACATTGTGTCTGTAACGACCCGGATTTTTCCGACTACTTGATTATACTATTTACATGATTTAATAATTCCTACTTGATAAGCAATGAATTTTAATAAGTCTTGAAACTCGGAAAGAGTTTTACACAAGCTTTTGGTCACCCTTTTATTCCAACGATTCACGAACGTCATAACTTGATTTAATTATTTAATTGTTTAATTATTGTGTGTATATATGGATTTATATATATTTAACTTGAAAATATGATAATTAAATATCTCATTAAGTATATTAACAAAGTATTATATATATATTTTCATACTACTAATTTAAAGAGTTTTTGAACAATATATGTGTTACTATTTAAACGACGTAATTAACTTATGTTAAAATGTATTTACATATAATGTATTACGAGTGTAAATACATCCTTACAAGTATTAAATACACTTTATAATATACCAATACATATAAACGATAGCTATACTCGTATTTTCATTCAATTTCCTCAAGAATTCTACTCGCATTCATAAGGTATTTTTACCCGTATTATACACAGCTTCTAGAAGTATTTACTATTGGTATATACCAATAGAAATCTACAATTATTTGTGTAATATGTCATCCATGACCTAATCAATTTAATATGTCATCCATGACTTAATACATTTTAACTTATCTCAGATATTTTCACTAAAAACCAAATTTTCAAGCCTGTAAATAAGCACCATTTCTAACTCATTTTTACACATTCATTTTCCAAATTTTACTTCCAATTTTCACACACACTTGCAAGAACTCTCTCAAGTTTTGTTCTACTACTTCTTTCCAGCAACTTTACATTCTAAACTTGAGGTAAAAATGAAAGGATCCGTTCATATACATTATAAACGATTCACAATAGTTGATTACATCGCGAGGTACTTGACCTCTATATGATACATTTTACAAACATTGCATTCGTTTTTAAAAGACAAACTTTCATTTCATTTAAAGTTAACGGCATGCATACCATTTCATAATATATTCAACTATAATTGACTTAATAATATTCTTGATGAACTCAATGACTCGAATGCAACGTCTTTTGAAATATGTCATGAATGACTCCAAGTAACATCTCTAAATTGAGCAAATGCATAGCGGAAGATTTCTTTCTAATCGATCATTTTTATCATTTTAATAGACCACAAGATTTCCATTTCCATTTCTCATAAATATACGTCCCATGCATAGAGACAAAAATCATTCATATGGATTGAACACCTGGTAACCGACATTAACAAGATGCATATAGAATATCCCCATCATTCTGGGACACCCATCGTACATGATAAAATCGAAGTACTAAAGCATTCCAAATTCCAGAATGGGGGTTGTTAGTTCCCGTAGATCTACCTTTAGGATTCGCGTCAATTAGGGGTGCACTAACTCTCAAAATTAGTGATGTTCCCTAATTCTTAGGCTACCAAGCTAAAAGGGGCATATTCGGCTTCAATCCATTCAACCATATAATGTAGTTTCAATTACTTGTGTCTATTTCGTAAAACAATTATAAAAATAGCGCATGTATTCTCAGTCCCAAAAATATATATTGCAAAAGCATTTAAAAAGAGAGCAAATGAAACTCACTATACGATATTTTGTAGTAAAAATATGCATACGACGATACTGAACAATGCAGGGTTGGCCTCGGATTCACGAACCTATATCAATTATGTATATTAACATATATGATAACAACTAACAAGTTTATATATTAATAATTTACATATCATATTACTAAATAAGTTATATTTATCCTATATACTTTAAGTAGTAATTATTTATTTCTATAATACATTTATTAATATTAATATAGTAAATACTTATTAAAGTAGTTTAATAATATAATATTTATCATTTATCATAATCATAATCATCCCTCTTCTTATTAAATTAAAAGCTTAAATAAGTAATATTCTTTTCAAACAAAAAATCTTAGCCATCCATTAAAACTAATTAAATGATTACGTCCATTGGATCTAAAGTTGAAATGATTATTACTTAATACAAATTTCAATTTAATTTAATATTACATCACTACCCCTATTCATAACAAAAATTCAAAAAAAATACGACAAATAAGGAAAATTGCCATTTAAATTTGGGAAACACGTTTTTTTTTTTAAAAAAAAATATTAAATACGGATACAATCAACACGGCATTTAAATAAGGATACATTTATATAGGGATACAACTATCTCGGCCTTTAAATTAGGGATACACGTTTTCTTAAAAGATTTAAATCCATCAAATAGTTTTTAATAATTACCATAAGGGATTATAAAATAATTAAATAGTATAATCAGAAACATGGATTGTGTGTGTGGAAACAAAATATTAACTGAACGAAATAAGGGTATCATTTTTCAAATTATCACAATGAATTAGGTATGGGTGATGATATGTACACAACCCATTTTTGTTATGTACACAACCATTATATTTTACAGAGTATAACATTGTAAAGATTGTGCACATAACAAAAACAGGTTGTGCATTAGATATACTGCCATCAACTGAACGAAACAAAAAATTCGGAAATTATTAAAATTATAAATTATATTATACGGAGTATTATATTAAATTATAAATAATTTATATTTATGTTACCGAGTATAATTTGATTTAATTGCATTTATTTTATTAACATGGCTTATTTTGGCAAATCGTATTCAAACTATCAAAGTCAAACATCCCCCAAATCGCCCCAATTTCTTTTTCAATCACACACCTTCATCATCGGCTCATCGCTCATATAATCTAATCCCACAATAAGAGACATTTGATTATATCAAATCTATTAAATCTTATTCATATATACTCCAACGTGTTCAATAATTTTGGAGCAAATCTTATCCATCCAATATTAGCGGAAGTAATGGTAATATACATATACAATATACAATATCAATATCAATTACAATCGATCGTTTCATACGACTTGATCTTCCAGCCTTTTTCCCACCTCTCTGTTGATTTTTAGAATTTGCAATATTTCAAATTTGTACAATAAAAAGAGACCCAGCCACTTTGGATTCAAACAAATAAATTAATACTGATATTTTATCAAACGAATATTACTTGCTGATCGAGTCAACCGAACACTGAAAACCTTGGATTAAATCAGGTAAAGTTACACAAAATGTCGTAATAATTTGTTTTTAATGTTCTGTTTTTGTTTTCTCATATGTTCTAATATTTAGATTTATCGTTAAGAATTTGTTTTTTGTTTTTTTTTTCAAATTCTTTAATTTTATTAAGGTTGGTTAATAATGTAATTTCCAGTTTATTGATCCAATTTTTAGATTTGTTTTGTTATGTATTGTTTGTTGTAGCATGTTATGGTCAATGTATTATGTTTCTCCGCAACAAAAGTCAGCTAAGCGAGCTCTTTTCCATGAAGAAGGTAATCTGTCTAACTCCTTACAATAGTGGTAGTAGTAGTAGTAATAATTAATAATAATTAATAATAATAATAAGTTATGCATGTCAATAAGTTGTGTTAGTATTATTCTTTCATCTTGCACGTGTTTTTTCTTAGTGGTCACGGCGTTGATGTCATTTCAGCCAATGGGTCAAGTGAAGATATATTATCTCGGTTACTCAATTATGTTTATTACGTGTAGTTTCTGCATTTTTGTTGTTCATTTATTATGCAATTGTTTGCTGTCAAGTGAGTAGCTCTATGTTCTTCTGCTGCAGTTGATCATAGATTCTATGTTGAAGAACACGCAGGTTTGTTCCTAATGTTAAATTCGTGTTTAATTATTCGTCTATTTTTACTTTTTAACATACATAGGTTGGGTGTAGTATGCATTTTGTGGTTTAGTAGCTTTTTTCTAAATGCTTTGTGCTTTGTTGAATAAGTCATAATCTTTGAGCAATTGCATGATGTCGTTGACAATTCTATAATGATGAGTAGAAATAAGTGAACAAAATGTGATGGGATGGTAGTTGCTTTTCTTTATGTTGCTAAGTTTAGTTACAATACTATTTTGCTTTTGAACTTTTGTAACTGGTACTCTTCAGCCAAGAGTGAGTACAAATAAGTGAATAAAACGTGTGGGTATGTGAGTATTATGTTTCTTTGTATACACAGGTGGGAGATTCAAGTATGAGATTCTGACTTTGGGTTATATGATTTGGAAATTTGGCAGGATTGGGTAAAGGGCAGATAGGCTTGGGTCAAAACAGTATCATTAATGTGTAGGTCAAGATGGGTCGGTACATATCGGGTTAGGTAACAGTTAGATATATAAATATGGGTCAAATAGTTGACTTTCATATGATGATGTTTTACAGTTTAGGAAGTCGGCGGCTTTTCACATGTCTAACCGATTTTATTTTTTGTCGGTTAACTTTTGTCCATTTAGGTTTGGTTAAATGACATACCACATATATATGTTATTATGTTTATTTGTTTAGTATTTTGTGTTGCTTTATTTTTCTGCTTTGTTCATCCAAAAAAATTCCTGACCGTTACTTCATTGTGTTTGTTCAGGCGTTACGAGTTACTATTCAGACTAAGGTGACTGAACCTACATGTGTAGTCATTGTAATGCGTTATTGTGTAATCATTGTAATCGATCGTGTGATTATTGGACCTCATTTGGTACATACTCTAAGGTGACATAAATTTGCTGGCTACTTGATGGATATCATTAATATGTTACCATGGATAACAAGTTTGTTAATTTAGTATTAAAGAGGCAAGCATCAATGTTGAAGCCATCTTTGGAAAGGTTAGTCATGTGATTTTGTAACTTCAAGTGAACCCCGTGCTTATACTTTTTCTGTATAACGCCAAAGGTGCCTAACAGATTTATTTTAGTTAGAGTGTGACCGTAGGGTATATAATTCGTCCATTCCCCTTTACTATTTCATATTTTAGTTGTTAAAGCAATAACAAGAATGTTTATATAGTTCAATTAAATACCTATAAAAGTTAGAATGTGCTTGTGTAGAGATGGTGGATTAGAATTATGCTAATATTTGATGTCTTGCTATTAAAATATTGTTCACTTTGCACTATTTGATGGGTTGTTATAATAGTTGCAATATTGAATTTCATCTATTTTATTTTTTGGAATTTCTAATATAGGTCTTAAACACAAAGTAAGAAAGGAGGCAAATACGGGCTGCCATATGAGTCAACTCTACAAGTGGGTTATATTTATATTAGTACATTATGACATATTAGTCGGCATTTGATTTAGTTTAACAAATTTGATTATTGTTTCATTTTATTTCTACTTTATCATAACAAACTTTTTAAAAAAATCCCGCGAATTCGCGGGTCTTTAACTAGTAATATATTAAAATAGAAGTTTATTTCAAGATTTATATATGGTAAGAATATATATATATATATATATATATATATATATATATATATATTTATATTATTGATATAATTTATATATAGCTTACTTAATATTATTTTAGTTATAAAAACTTAGTAATATGTAATATTAATATATTTGTAATGTATTTTTGTAAAATAATATTTATTTGTAATAATAATAATAATAGTGATAAAAATAATGATAGTAATAATAATAAGAGTATTAATAAATACTACCTCACAAGAAAAACTCCAAAAAGAAATAAACTGCCTCAACCCGGGCTTGAATACATGCATTTTATGTTTTACGCCATGGACACAAGTACTAAAAATATATTCTACGTTGAGTTGTACCACATTGCATATCTTCCCTAATAGCTTGGTAACTAATATTTACATGTTGTAAGAACATGTAAGCGCGAATCCTATTGATAGATCTATCGGGTTTGACAACCCCAACCGGGCTAGTCGCTCTAGTATCGTAAACGGTTGCATAGTACTTCGTTTTTACTACACTTAGTACAGTGTAAGGAGATTTCATAATAAAGGGAATATGCTACATTAATGGTTAAGTATGGTTACCGAAGCGCTCAACAACTTATATAATACTTTTATACACTTGCGAGTGTACATATATTTATAACTATGAAATCTTATGGTCTATATTTATATCGATGCTAAACCTATATATCTCACCAACCTTGGGTCAAAACGTGTAAGTTGGCAGAGACACGCTAACCCTGTGTGCCGTAGCACCCACCAATCCCACCCCGAAAGGGACCTGTGCCGGAAAAGTACCTCCTCCCAGTACCCACAGTGATGGCAAGGCGATTTTTACCCCAGCTAGCTAGACCCCCGAAACACTTCACAAATTTCCCCCCGGAGGGAGAAATAATTCCATGCGGGGCGCCCAGACTGAGAATCGAACTTGCGCCTTTCTTGGGTAAAAGCTTCCCCCACTGTGGGCCCAGGGATCAAAGGCATCGGGTACCACTGAGCTATAAGCTCGTTGGTTATCTCGCCAACCTTTGTGTTGACTGTTTAAGTATGTTTATTCTCGGGTCCTTAAGAAAGTCTTTCGCTGTTGCATTATCTGTGCAAGCTGTGCATGGAGTCTCATGCTTTTAATTAAATAAAGTGTTGCATTCAATAAAACCTTTATCATGTATTATATTTGACTGTTATGTCACGTGTGTAGTATTTGGAAACCGATGTATTTTGGGGATTATTTCTTAAATAATCGCCCACTTGTTTAAAATATGCATTATGTATAATAATGGTGTGCTTTTTATGAAACGAATGCAATATTTTCTAAAACGTATCATATAGAGGTCAAATACCTCACTATGGGACCAATGACTAACGTACTGCGTTTATAGTAATATGGACGAGTCGTTTCAGTGTCAATCAAACTTCTTCTTGCGGAACACTCTTTTGTTGCACTGTTCGCGTGCCTTTTCTTTGTCTTTCGTTGGTGACTTCTTTTTCTCCTCGAACCACTGGCTTGCGTTTCTTGTTCAGTTTCTTGTTCGATTTGTTGTTGGTATTCATGTTGGGTTTCTAGTTGGCTAATGTTGAACTGTTATGAGTTTGTTGAAAAGGTCATTGTGGGGTTAACTCGAGTTCTCGTTGAATTTATTGTAGTTTTTGAAGTTTTTGTAGTTGATGTTGAATTTCTTGTTGGCTAATATTGAACGAGGTTGTTGTATAACCGGCAAAACCAAGTGAAGTGCGAGATTGGGTTGAAGATGAAGAGCCGAAAGTTGTTGGTTCGCCGGTGTTGATTAAAATGTTATTATACAACGGCCATTCGTTCGGTTTGAGGTTCACCATTGTTAAGTGTTGTTTAGAAAACATTGAAGAATTAAAAAATTGAGAGAAAATATGGATGAGATTGTATAAAAAAGGTGTTGAGTGGAGTTTATTTTTTTAGGTAAAATGGTATATATTTAATATTATTAAAATTATTGTATTTATTAACTTTTATATCCGTTGCATTTTGAAAATGAAAATGTTTGATTTTTGGTGTTTGAGTCAAACGGTTACCACCAACACCAATGACGAGAAGTCACATCGTCCAACACACCAACACGCGCAACCTTCTTCATCGTGCCAGCCACTAGCACGTCACCACTATTGACCCACCAGCACGCCGCGCTAGAGGCGTGTTGCCGGCGTGCAGGGTGAAAAACTCCTGGAGCACGATGCGTTATATATGGCCTAATATTATTTGGGAAGAAAAGTTAAGTGAGATGAAATCACCTGGGAACTAAAATTACTACTGTATTTGGGAGTAACGGGGTCACATGGACTTCTTATAATCTACCAATATTAGATAGCTTGCTGCGTTTTTCTTAGAAAAATAATAAGTATGGATAAGATATAGGAGTCTAGTGTAAAAGAAATGAACATGTGATTCGAAAAGACTAGTTTTGCAACTAACATGTTTGGGTCAGTTATGGGTTGGTATTTCTTCGCTTCGAGATTTTGACAGTTGGGTAGATTGGCGCGGGTGGTTAATTGTTGTTGGATCATTATCACACTGTTTTGTTTATTTTTTAATTTTATTCTTTATTTTTTACATATTTTTATATATGCATAAAGTATGAGTATTAAAGAAATTTATTATATTATTCTTATCTACTTGTAAAAATTGACAATTAATTTGGAGTAATCTAAAATGAAATACCCGACAATAAATTAGGGGCGGATGAAGTATTTTATTTGGATCCCTATACAATGCCATAGCCCATATATATATTTTTAATCACATCACCTAGTAATGTAATACTCGGTAATCAATTATGGAGTTCTTAGACCAGTGAGAGTTCTTAGACCAGTCCATATGGCTCGCCAAGTTGATGTGGCGTTCGCCAAACTCATGGTCCCATAGACACCAACTCCTCTTAGCATTCACCATAGAAATTTTACCATAGATATGACGAGCATTACTTAACCAACATGGGCTTGCATGCTTTATATTGTTTAGGTTTTATGCTTTAGTATTTGTACATTGTATATCAAGATGAATATTGTCGTAGCCATGATACTATGATAGTGAGTTTTTAATTATTAGTTAGTTATAAGATTTTGGTGATGATGTAAGACTGATCAGACAATTAAGAAGAGTAAAATTTTAGCCACGATTGAAAGTGGTCTTCTGAGATCAGATCGTGACCAAACCACCTGATTATTCATTCTTCATACTTTTATATATAGAGATTTAATCAAGAGGGAATCACTTTTTTGGGGAAAAGTGATTTTTTTCGTTTTTTGAAAAAATTTTGTTCACGAACATTATAGATTAGATGAAAATATGAACATTTAAAAAAGACACTTTGTGAGGATTGTCATTATTTTGGCGGGAAAAATGCTCGAAGAAAAAAATAAAAACATTCAATGCATTGAATGTTTTACTGCTGAGTTTTTTTAAGGGATTAGAAATTAGGGTTTAGAAATTAAGGTTTAGAAATTATGGGATTATAATTTAGGGTTTAGCTATTAGGGTTTAGAAATTAGGGTTTTGGGTTTAGAAATTAGGGTTTAGGGTTTAGAAATTAGGGTTTAGATTGAATATTTTAACACGAACGGTTTAGAGTTTAGGGTTTAGAGTTTTGGGTTGAGGGTTTACGGAGTAAACTCGAAAACCCAAAATCCAAAAACCTAAACTCTAAATCGGGCTAAATGCGAAAAAAACACTTCACACAAGATGAAAACAAAACGATGCAAATAAACTCAGCAGCAAAACATTCAATGCATTGAATGTTTTAATTTTTTTATTTGAGCATTTTTTCGCTAAAATAATGGCATTTATCACAAAGTCTCTTTTTTAAATGTCCATATTTTCATCTAATATATAATGTTCGTGAACAAAGTTTTTTCAAAAAATGAAAAAAAATAAAAAATAATTTACTTCCCCCTTCCTCTAAAAAAGTGCTTCTCTCTTGATTATTACCATATATATATATATATATATATATATATATATATATGTGAGTATATTTTTTGATGTTTTAAACTTATTTATCGATTATCGATTCATATCTTTTAAACTTCAAATTTCCTCTTCGAACATACAAATTATATGTTTTTGTGACCGGTCCAGATTTGTTCAATTGGCATATTTTTTTTTTAAGGGTCCCCAATTTGAAATATTTGTACAGCAGTGAAGAACCCGGACAGCAGTACCTAACCCTTAATATGTTCTGTTTCACAACTGAAATTATTCCACATCTCTTGATTCCTCTTCCATTGAAACGAAAACCAGTAAATTGAGAAGAACCAAAATTGAAAAGAACCAACTACCTATAAACCACCATAGTTGACCCACCATTAAATCCCCTTCAAAACCATCATACTAATCAAAAAGCTTCAGTCTTTCTTAAAAATTTGTTACAATTCTTGTTAAAGATGCCACCTTTTGGGAACCCAAAGAATCAAGAATTCAACAAACTCAACATAGTCACCATTGATGTGGGTGGTCAACTGTTTCAAACCACCATACAAACCCTAACCCTAGCTGGTACAAATACTTTTTTCTCTAAACTTTTCAATTCTTCTTCTGAAGTAAACAATATCCCTTTTATTGACAGGGATTCTGAATTGTTTTCAATTATATTATCTATTTTAAGAACTGGGAATCTGCCATCAAAAGCTAAAATCTTTGAAATCCAGAATATTGTTTTTGAAGCAAAATTTTATGGGGTTGAAAGTCTTCTTGTTCAATCTCAATCAAACCCATCTCAATTTGAACCTTTTGACCTTGAAAAGTTAATGATTTTGCCTGTAAGTGGTGTAAAGACTCACCTTCTGCAATTGCTAGTTTGCTACAACACCGAACGGGTCAGTTCATGTATCTCATGGAAGCAAAGTTACATCTTTTGATTGGTCTTTACAAAGAAAGTCAACTACTTTGACTCAATTTACTGTTATTGATTCATTATTAGCTATATCACCCAATATTTTAAGATAAATGCAGCAAACCATCTAATACATTAGTAATTTTAGTTCCTAGGCAATTTTATCTCACTTAACTTCTCTTCCCAAATATTATTAAGGGATGCTAAACCAATCATCTACTTGTTTTTAGATCAAAAGTATGTTAATTTTTTTTAACAAGCAATGATTTTTAATATATGAATTAGCTTTAGCTATTGAAGGCCATATGCATTCAGTGGGTTATGATTTGGTGCCATACATGGATTATGGTTTTCCACTTAATTTTCCTGTCCATAAAGGCGTTGAGGTAAGTGTGCAGTCTATCGGCCTATTAAAATTTTCTTTTGATTGCAATATGTAGAACTGCTGATACCTTTGAGCGGTTCCTAACAGGTTTCTTTATACTTTTATATCATACTATGAATACAATGAATTTGATTATATAAAAAGAAATCCAGATCTCTAATCTTGTTCTTTTCTTAATTTAATTTAGTCATGGGCATTTTCTTGACCGTCGTGCTATTGGGGTCTTTGGTTACACATGTCATCCAACATCAAATAAGTTTGATCAGCCATTCAATCTACAACGATTAAACCTTTATTAGATCACTTGAAATTTTTGCGTACTGTTTTGCAAGACATCAAAATCTGCTCCAACGGTATGTTTACCTTAGAAATAATCAATTAGAAATAATCAATGTAAGTATTTTTCTAATTATTGATAAGTGGAAAAATTTATGTTACTCCACATATTTTCTTTTAATTTTTATTGTTAAACTAAGTAGGTTTCATTTTTAAATAACATAATACATTTCGTTGTGCATCTTGAAGCTTTATTGTCAGCTTCATTATATATCTTGTGGGACCTGTATTGTGCTACCTTATATTTGGTACTGGCGTAGAGACTATATTTGTTCTAAGTATTCCCCGACGTGGGACAGGGGCGGAAACAGAGTGGGGTGCCCGCCCAGTGGATTTGAAATTTTCAGGCCTAAAATTTTGGATTTTCATATTTTGCCCTTAAAATCTTCAGATTTTGCCCCCAAAGTCTCCATTTTTGCCTCCGAAGCCTCCATATTTTTCCCAAAAAAATTGCAGTGAACGTGAACGCTTTTAGAAAAATTCGCCCCTGGTGAAAAAAATTTCTGGTTCCGTCACTTCGTGGGGTAATATTTATGTTGCCTTTTATATCACGGTGTGTAACCTGACTACTACTATAACTTGTACAAACATGTTTTATATATATTTTTCTTGTACTTATTTGCTTGTTATTGTGTAGAATGTTTCATATGGTTATCAGATTTTTTTCGAGTGTATTATCGTTGTCTAAGAGTGCATTTATTATGGTGGAAAAATTGACCGCCGAGGATAATACACTCGAATAGAATCTGATAGCTATTTGAAACATTTACGAAATAACAAGCTGATAATTACAAGAAATATATATAAAAAACATGTTTGTGTAAGTTATAATATTAATTAGGTTTACAATTCGTAGTATAGAAGGCTACATAGGTATCACCCCTGCATCAGAACATACTTAGAACTAATATAGTCTCCACGCCAGTACCAAAAATAAGGTAGCTAAATACAGCCCTCACAAGATATATGATGAAGTTGACAACAAAGCTTTAAGATGGACAACAAAATGTATTATATTATTCAAAAATGAAATTTAAATAATTTGACAATAAAAGTTAAAAGAAAATACGAGGAATGACATAAAATTTTCTACTTATTAATAAATAGAAATATGCTTACATTGTTATAACAATTTTAAAGTAATACTATTGTTTATCTTCGAGGGAAGCATAGTTGGGGAAGATTTAGATGTCTTGCAAAACGGTATGCAAAAAATCTAATTAATCTGATAAATGTTGAACTGCAGTAGGTTGAATGGCTGATCAAACATATTTGACCATAATGGTGGATAACGTGTAATAAAATCCCTAACAGCACAACTGTCATAATAACGGCTATGAGTAAATTAAATAAAAAAGAACAAAATTTGAGATCTGGAGTTTCTTTTTATATAAAATTTCATATTCATAATATATTATAAAAATATAAAAAAAATCTCTTAGGAACCGCTCAAAGGTACTAGGCGCCAGTTCTACTAATTGCAATCAAGAGAAAGATTGATCCAATTAGGTTGATAGACCCCACAATTACCTAAACTCCTTTATCCATAATCCCATGTATGCCACCAAATCATAACCGACTAAATGCATATGGCTTGTTGTAGTTAAAACCAACCGATATATTAAAAATCCATGCTCGTTAAAAAAATATATAACATATTTTTGATCTAAAAACAAGTAGATGAGGGTTTTAGCCTCCCTTAATATTATTCGGGAGGTAAGAACTAATTACTACTGTATTTGGGAATAACGGGGTCACATGCATTTCTTATTCTCTACCAATATTAGGCGGTTTGCTGTATTTATCTTAATAAATATAAATATGGATAAGATATAGGAGTCTAGTGTAAAAGAAGTGAGCAATATGTGTGATTAGAAAAGACTGGTTTTGCAACCAACATGTCTGGATCTGTTCATAAACATATACTGGGACTTACAAGGTACAATGTGTTTTTCCAGTCGAGATATATAGATCATGTTTATGGATTAACATGTGCAAAATCTTGTTTTAGACCGGCCATTATATGAATCAAGGTAACAAGCATAAGATATTTCAAGCTGGATGGCCTTTTAGAAAGTCTTATCACGATCTCTGAACAAAGCACTACAATAGTGAGGCAAAAGCAGACCATATACTTATCATGGTAGACTGGACATTACACACATTGTAGGCTGTAGCCAATGACAACGCCACAATTTCCCTACATTTATTATTGTAATTGCGTCTTTACCTTAGAGAATAAAATATCTCAGGGACCCTTGGTATTCAAGTGTTGGTTTACTTGAAATTCTGGTAGCCGGTCTCAAAGGTGGTGTTATTGGATTTCCTAGTATTGGTTTAGTGGAGATTTTGGGTGGTTTCTTTGGAGGATGTGTATTGCGGGTTTGGTAGATTTCCTAGTAATGGTTATACTGTTTCTAGTATGCTTAAGAGACCGGGAGTTGTTGGTCCTTGAAGTTGGGAGTTGTTTAGTTGGCTAAGGATCTCAATTGGTTGGCTTGTTTCATTGTTAGGTTTCTTTTTTCAATGATTAATCCCTCGTGATTTATGTGCGGTCTCAAGTTTCATCGGATTGGTACATGTTTATATTTTCAATTTGTAGTGCGGCAACTAGCTCTAGTGTTTCTCTAGTCCCGTAATACAAGAAGACTCGGGGGTTTGAAGGTCTCAATGGTTTTTTGTGTTTGTTTGTTTAGCTTTGTATCAACGTTGTTATTGTTCGAATCAATAGATGTTTGTATGGCAATTAGATCGTGGGATCTATTCAAAGAGACTAGTTAGGGTATGCATAATTTGTAACTCAAGTAGATTTTTGGATCGTTTCAATTTTCATAACTTATGGGTGATTTTTGGATCATGCCTTTTTTTTTTTTTCCTTCAACTTTTCAGTTTTATTTTTACTTTTTACATAATTTTTTGTTAAGTGTATGAAGTAGTAATCAAGAGTATAATAGAATTTTACATATGATTATTATATATTTATGAAAATCAACAATTAATTTTAAAAAATCTAAAATAAAATACCGGACAATAAATTAAATTACGGAAGAATAAAGTATTTGATTTGGAACCTGTACAATGTCATAATATATTTTTTAATCACAATCATCACTAATGTAAGACTCCGTAATCGGTTGTGGAGTTCTTATGAGATCAGATCCTGACCAAACCAGCCTGATTATTCATTCTTCAAACTCTTATAAATATAAGAGTATATTTTTTGAAGTGCAAACTTATACGGAGTATATCAATATATACCTTTTAAACCAACGGATCTTCGGTCCAGCGGTACCGCGGTTACACTTGTGTACTCGCAGGGCTAGAGGTCTCGGGTTCGAACCTCGTCACCCGCTCTAGGAATTGAAATATATTCCTTGAAGGTGGCCCAAAGGGAAGGTTTTACCGACCCGCTCCGGGACTAAGGTCCGGCCCGCCTGCCCCTCGGGATGGTTTAAGGGTCGGATCCTCAGAGTGTGGTTCGGGTTTCCTGCCCGAAAGCGCGTGTGTGTGTGCAAATGATGACTAGGCTTCGGTCCGGACTGATGCAAGCTTGCCTTTCAAAAAAAAAAAAAAAATTATATATATATATATATATATATACCTTTTAAACTTCCAACATACTATATGTTTTTGTGACCAGTCCAAATTTGTTCAATTGCCATATTCTTGTTTGAGGGTCCCCAATTTGAATATACGTACAGCAGTGAAGCCAACCCGGACAGCAGTACCTAACCCCTAATATGTTCTGTTTCACAGCTGAAATTATTCTACATCTCTTGATTCCTCTTCCGTAGAAACGAAAACAGTCAAGACTTTCATTATCCAATCCAGCTTGGCATCCTACGAAACCCTAAATTGAAAAGAACCAACTACCCACCATAGTTGACCCACCATTAAACCCCCTTCAAAACCATCATACTGATCAAAAAGCTTCAATCTTTCTTAAAAATTTCTTACAATTCTTGTTAAAGATGCCACCTTTTGGGAACCCAAAGAATCAAGAATTCAACAAACTCAACATAGTCACCATTGATGTGGGTGGTCAACTGTTTCAAACCACCATACAAACCCTAACCCTAGCTGGCACAAATACCCTTTTCTCTAAACTTTTCAATTCTTCTTCTGAACGAAACAATATCCCTTTTATTGACAGAGACCCTGAATTGTTTTCAATTATATTATCTCTTTTAAGAACTGGGAATCTGCCATCTAAAGCTAAAACCTTTGAAATCCAAGATATTGTTTTTGAAGCAAAATTTTATGGAGTTGAAAGTCTTCTTGTTCAATCTCAATCAAACCCATCTCAATTTGAACCTTTTGACCTTGAAAAGTCAATGATTTTGCCTCTAAGTGGTAGAGACTCACCTTCTGCAATTGCCACAACACCTAATGGATCAGTTCATGTATCTCATGGAAGCAAAATTACATCTTTTGATTGGTCTTTACAAAGAAAGTCAACTACTTTGACCCAATTTACAGCTATTGATTCTTTAATAGCTTTATCTCCTAACATTATTGCAGCTGGTGCCACTGATTTCAGTGGGTTGCAAATTATTGATCTTGATGTGGGTTCTGTTAGACAGACTTTAAATTGGGAAAATGTGACCAAATCTGGTTCAACTGTTCAAGCAATTGGAACATCCCCTGAGTTATTATTCACTAGTTTTGAATCAAGTCGTAGGAATTCGAACTCTATTTTGGTATCTGATCTCAACGATAGTTTTAAAGTTGTAACCGAAATTGGGCATAATGAAATATTCGGAGCTGATCTTGATTCTGCAATTCCATCAACAAAACTGAATTGGATTCCAAGTCTTAATCTTTTAATGGCTTCTGGGTCCCACAGTGGACCATCTGGGATTTCAGGAAACATCAAGTTTTGGGATATACGGTCTGGGAATCTTGTTTCGGAAATTAAAGAAAAATCCGATTGCTTTTCGGATATTACAGCTTCGGATACCCTTTCAGCTGTTTTCAAAGTTGGTATAAACTCAGGGGAGGTTTCTTATATCGATTTTAGGGACATATCGTCTAATGTAACTTGGAATTGTCTTGGTGATCCTAGAAAAATGTCAAATTTGAAGAGACAAGGGTTTGGTTACAAGATCGAAAACCATGGAAATCAAGTATTTTGTAGTAAAGAAGGTGAATTGGAGCTGTGGTCTGAGGTTTTAATGGGTTCATCGACAACGGGTCAAAATTTGAAGGAAGATAGAGTGTTTAAGAAGAACGTTTTGGGTAGGTCGATGGATATTGGAGGAAATAGGATAACAAATCTTGGATTTGGCGGAAATAAGATGTTTGTTACTAGGAAAGATCAGCAATTCGTCGAGGTTTGGCAAAGTTCTGTAAGAAAATGTTGATCAGTTTGTTGTTTTAATACCAATAAGCTATAAGCTATTGATTGTTGTGTGTGTACAGTATTATTGGTTTGTACTCATATGTGTAGAATTATAAGTTTGAGATTAATGTTGTACCTCATAATTTATAATCTTGAATCTGTTAGGAATGATAAGTATACATATACTGTTGGAAACAGAAGTTTGTACACACTACACAGTGATTAATTTGCTAATGTTTACGCTCATTGTTGGAATCCTTATTAAGTGTTCGATGAATTCATTTATACACTCTTGGTAGGCTTTTCGTACATACTTTTCCTCTAGAAAGCGTATAATGGTCTTTGTAACTGCTTAATTAGTTTGTTCATACTATATTGGGTATGGGTCACACTTGTTTAGTCGTGCTCGTGTGAGCTTTGTACAGATTGTTGTGCTCTGCATTGCTTGTGGAGAACAGGACTGTATAATAATAAATACTCCAAGATTTGTCTAATAATAACATGTAAGTTGTTTGTTGATATTTTGTATATGAAGTTGATGTTTACTAATTTTGATCAGTTATCTAATTGCCAAACTAGTTAGTAATAATGTTCTCTCTCGGAAGCTTTGTGTAATTCACATTCCTGTATTTACTTTACTGATTATAAACATTTATTTGAGTATGTTACATATGTGAAACTGAATTACAGTTGCAAATGTTGGAAATTTAGTGTAATTAAGGGATTTAATCTACACTTGTAAACGGGTTAGGAGGTACGGAGTGTACACCCATTAAGTGATAGATTGCCCGGACTCGAAAGTGGTTTTCCATTATCACAAATTTGAGTGATTACGGAAGTATTATTCCTGCAATAGGTGAAACATCTCCATCGTGGAAATAAAACAAACAACTTTATGTAAAGGATTTGTTTTAGATTTGAAAACGATTTCCTAGATTTGGTTGTTGGAAATAAAACAAACAACTTTATGTAAAGGATTTGTTTTAGATTTGAAAACGATTTCCTTGATTTGGTTGTTGGAAATAAAATAAACAACTTTATGTAAAGGATTTGTTTTAGATTTGAAAACGATTTTCTAGATTTGGTTGTTGGAAAATAAAACAAACAACTTTATGTAAAGGATTTGTTTTAGATTTGAAAACGATTTCCTTGATTTGGTTGTTGGAAATAAAACAAACAACTTTATGTAAAGGATTTGTTTAGATTTGAAAACGATTTCCTTGATTTGGTTGTTGGAATAAAACAAACAACTTTATGTAAAGGATTTGTTTTAGATTTGAAAACGAAATTAGTTAGTGAAACATCTCCATCGTGGAATAATACTTATTTTTGGGTGCCTATAAATAAGGACTATCATTTATGAGAATAAGATATACGAAAAACACCTTAATACTCTTATGCAAAAGAGTTCTTGTTTACTGCCAATAACAAGAACTAATCTCTGTCTTATCCCAAAGTGATATTCGTGTAACCCAGGCAATAAGGGTCGAATAATTACTTTCGGAAAGTGATACCACGATTCAGTGATTTATCCGGCTATCGATTATTTTACCCTACCCGAAATTTCAATAAAACCTCCAACAATCGAAAGTAATTATTCGTTATAATCGATGGCAGCTACGATGAAACACATGACGGCGAATTTCTCCAAACTTGATAAGTTTGAGGGAATTGATTTTAGGAGATGGCAAAAGAAGATGCACTTCTTTCTGAGCAGCATGAGTGTGGTGTACGTACTCAGCACACCAATTCCTGAAGATCATGGTGATGATGCCACTATTGAACAAATTCGAAAAAGGTGCAAGTGGGAGAACGATGACTACATCGCTAGAGGTTTAATCCTCAATGGTATGGCTGATTCCCTTTTTGATATTTACCTAAATGTTGAATCTTCTAAAGAACTATGGGACTGTTTAGAAACCAAGTATATGTCTGAGGATGCTTCTAGTAAAAAGTTCCTTGTGAGTAATTTTAATAATTACAAGATGGTCGATTCTAGACCGGTCTTGGAACAATACAATGAGCTCATTCATATACTTGGTCAATTCACACAACATAAGATGAACATGGATGAGTCTATTCAAGTCTCAAGCATAATTGATAAACTACCTCTATCTTGGAAAGAATTTAAACATTCTTTGAAACATAAGAAGGAGGAGTTAACTCTTGTTGAGTTGGGTAGTCATCTGCGTATTGAGGAATCCCTCAGGTTGCAGGATAATGACAAGCCAAAGAGCAACGAAGTTGCTGGTACGTCTGTTGTCAATATGGTGGAACATAAAAAGTTCACTAGTAATAATGACAAAAAGGGCAAACGTAAACATCAAGGTTATAACAAGGCTAATCCGAACAAGAAGTCTAAATTGACTTGTTGGAAGTGTGGTAAAACTGGACACATGAAAAAGGATTGCAAGGTTATTTTTGGTAATAATAATGCCAAAGGATCTAGCACAAGCGGTTCGGGAAATGGTTTAAACAACCACAACTCGAAAAGTCAGAATATATTTAATAATTCAAATGAGAATTATTATGTTTCATATATATCTGAGGCTTATTTTGTGCAGGATGATGATGTCGCATGGTGGGTTGACTCGGGAGCCACCACCCATGTATGCAAGGATAGATTTTGGTTCAAGACTTACGAGTCCGTGACTGATGGATCAATTCTTCATATGGGAAATGAGTCAACAGCCTCTGTTCATGGACGTGGAAGTGTGGATTTGTGTTTTAGTTCTGGAAAAACTATTTATTTGTTTGATGTTTTGCATGTACCACAAATAAGAAAAAATTTGGTTTCCAATAGTGTGTTAAATTGTTGTGGTTATAAACAAGTGATTGAATCTGATAAGTTTGTTTTGTCAAAACATGGTATGTTTGTTGGTTTTGGTTATTTATGCAATAGAATGTTTAGACTTAACATTAATCACTTGAATGTTAATTTTGCTTTTATATCTACTTCTAGCATAAATAATTCTACACTTTGGCATGCTAGACTAGGACATATACACTTTAAAAGAATGCAAGATATGTCTAAAGATGGATTAATACCGGTTTTTGACATGAACAATGAAAAGTGTAAAACGTGTATGTTAACAAAGATCACTAAGAAACCATTTCAAAATGTACATCGTGATACTGAAATTTTGGAATTAATACATAGTGATTTATGTGATTTGCATGCTACTCCTACTTTAGGGAACAAGAAATATTTTGTGACTTTTATTGATGATGCTTCTAGATTTTGCTATGTTTATTTGTTACATACTAAGGATGAAGCATTAGATAAATTTAAAATATTTAATACTGAAGTAGAATTACAACAAAAGGCTTTGATTAAAAGACTTAGAACAGATAGGGGAGGTGAATACATTGACCAATCGTATTTCCAATCCGTTGGTATTATCCATGAGACCACAGCTCCTTATACTCCACAACAAAATGGTATATCTGAAAGGAAGAATAGGGTCCTTAAGGAAATGGTTAATTCCATGTTATCCTATTCGGGTTTAAGTGAAGGATTTTGGGGGGAAGCTATGTTAACAGCTTGTTATTTGCTTAATAGAGTTCCTAACAAAAGAAACAAGATTACACCTTATGAACTTTGGAATAAAAGGAAACCTAACTTGAATTATCTTCGGGTATGGGGCTGTAGGGCGGTTGTAAGACTACCTGATCCCAAGAAGAAAAGTTTAGGTGAAAGAGGTATAGATTGCATATTTGTTGGATATGTTGAACATTCCAAGGCATATAGGTTATATGTAATAGAGCCTAATGAGTTTGTCTCAATCAATTCTGTGATTGATTCAAGGGATGCAATCTTTGATGAAAATCGATTTTCATCTATACCTAGACCAAAGGATATGATTCCAAGTAACAATGGAATCAATAAGGATTGTAATGATGAAGTCTCTGAAAAGGCTGTTGATCAGTCACTTGAGCTTCGAAAAAGCAAAATAAAAAGGAAACCTAAATCATTTGGACCAGATTTTCAACTATACTTAGTTGAAGGTTCTAGGGATGATGTTTCTACCCAATATTCGTATTGTTTCAATGTTGATGATGATCCTAAAACATATGATGAAGCAATGAGGTCTCAGGATGTTGCATTCTGGAAAGAGGCAATTAATGATGAGATAGATTCTATCATGGGCAATAACACTTGGGTGTTAGCTGATCTACCTCCTGGCTGCAAACCATTGGGTTGCAAATGGATTTTCAAAAAGAAGATGAAGGTGGATGGAACTATTGAAAAGTTCAAGGCAAGGTTAGTCATTCAAGGCTTTAGACAAAAGTCTAGAATTGACTATCTTGATACTTATGCTCCCGTGGCACGTATCACTACCATTAGACTGCTGATTGCTTTGACTACGATTCACAATCTAGTTATTCACCAGATGGATGTGAAGACAGCATTCTTGAATGGTGAATTGGATGAGGAGGTTTATATGAACCAACCTCAGGGCTTTGTCATGCCAGGAAATGAAGGCAAGGTGTGCAAACTTGTGAAATCCTTATATGGTTTGAAACAAGCACCTAAGCAATGGCATCAAAAGTTTGATGAAGTGATTTTATCTAGTGGTTTTAAATTAAACCAAGCAGATAAATGTGTATATAGTAAATTTGATGATTCTGGTAAAGGAGTTATAATTTGTCTATATGTTGATGACATGTTAATCTTTGGGACTGACCAAAGTCAGGTTGATTTAACAAAAGAATTTTTGTTATCAAAATTCTCCATAAAAGATATGGGGGAGGCTGACGTTATCCTTGGCATTAGGATCAAACGTGAAAGCAAAGGAATTTAGATTTGTCAATCTCATTATATTGAGAAGGTGTTGAAAAAGTTCAATTGCTTTGAATGTAATCCTGTGAGTACCCCTGTTGATCCAGGTGAGAAGCTTATGCCTAATCAAGGTGAAGCTGTATCACAACTTGAGTGTTCTCAGGTGATTGGCTGTTTGATGTACGCCATGACTTGTACAAGGCCGAATATTGCTTTTGCTGTGGGAAAACTGAGTAGATATACTAGTAATCCTAGTACTCATCACTGGCAAGCAATTAGGCGGGTACTGAAGTACTTGAAGAAAACTATGGACTATAGTTTATCTTATAATGGGTTTCCTTCGGTAATAGAAGGATATTCTGATGCGAGTTGGATAACCAATATTGAAGATCATTCTTCAACTAGTGGTTGGGTGTTCTTGCTTGGGGGAGGTGCTATTTCATGGGCTTCTAAGAAGCAGACATGTATTACCAACTCAACGATGGAATCTGAGTTTGTTGCTTTAGCTGCTGCTGGTAAAGAAGCAGAATGGCTTAGAAACTTGATCCATGAGATACCATTATGGCCTAAACCTATAGCACCCATGTCTATCCATTGTGATAGTGCTGCGACATTGGCAAAGGCTTATAGCCAGATGTACAATGGAAAGTCTAGACACTTAGATGTCAGACATAGCATGATTCGTGAACTCATCATGAATGGGGTGATTTCTATAGTGTTCGTGAGGTCACAATAGAATTTAGCTGATCACTTGACGAAGGGATTGGCAAGAGACTTGGTGAACAAGTCTGCTGTGGGGATGGGTTTAAAGTCCACATAAATTTCTAATTATAAGATACCCAATTCCCTTCTGATGAAAATTAGAAGTTGAATTCAATGTGGAAGGCTTATACTTAGAAATTTGGAGTACAAAATTTTGTATCATCCCAAAGTAAGGTATGTACTCGGACCTGTTGAAGGTGAGGATGAAGTTTAGCTTCTTAATGGTTTATTTGAAAAAGTGCAATAGCAGGTGCATGACTGAAATGAACTACCTATGTGAATGTGAAGTTTTGCCGCTTCAACAAAGCTTGGACTTTTGCTTTAGATACATTCATGAATGGATATGGACACATGGCTTGTAAAGTGTCAGGATAGCTTTAGAGTATTTGAAAACTTATGTGTATGTTATTTTCAGTTATTCAAATGGGTTGAAGGGTTCAATTCTTAGAACACCCCGATTCTCGAATATTTGGAATGTGTAATGTACTAAGGTGAAAATTCAATCTTCAAGATATTTTCATTTATGCATAAGTTTTTGTTTTAATTTGTTTAATTCTCATGAAACGAATTGCACTAAATTAGGGAGGATTGTTGGAAATTTAGTGTAATTGAGGGATTTAATCTACACTTGTAAACGGGTTAGGAGGTACGGAGTGTACACCCATTAAGTGATAGATTGCCCGGACCCGAAAGTGGTTTTCCATTATCACAAATTTGAGTGATTACGGAAGTATTATTCCTGCACTAGGTGAAACATCTCTATCGTGGAAATAAAACAAACAACTTTATGTAAAGGATTTGTTTTAGATTTGAAAACGATTTCCTAGATTTGGTTGTTGGAAATAAAACAAACAACTTTATGTAAAGGATTTGTTTTAGATTTGAAAACGATTTCCTTGATTTGGTTGTTGGAAATAAAACAAACAACTTTATGTAAAGGATTTGTTTTAGATTTGAAAACGATTTCATTGATTTGGTTGTTGGAAATAAAACAAACAACTTTATGTAAATGATTTGTTTAGATTTGAAAACGATTTCCTTGATTTGGTTGTTGGAATAAAACAAACAACTTTATGTAAAGGATTTGTTTTAGATTTGAAAACGAAATTAGTTAGTGAAACATCTCCATCGTGGAATAATACTTATTTTTGGGTGCCTATAAATAAGGACTATCATTTATGAGAATAAGATATACGAAAAACACCTTAATACTCTTATGCAAAAGAGTTCTTGTTTACTGCCAATAACAAGAACTAATCTCTGTCTTATCCCAAAGTGATATTCGTGTAACCCAGGCAATAAGGGTCGAATAATTACTTTCGGAAAGTGATACCACGATTCAGTGATTTATCCGGCTATCGATTATTTTACCCTACACGAAATTTCAATAAAACCTCCAACAGCAAATGCATAAACAAATTTGATACATATGTAAAGGTAGAAGGTGTTTACCTGTTCAAGCTACACGGGATGACGATTAATCTGACCTCATAGTCTCAGCCCAATAGGATTACTGTAATCAACCCTTTTTTCCTTGACCACCACAAAATATTCATTTATGTATGTAGTTTTCTAACTTGTGGAGGTGGTGGTGTGTGTGGAGATGATTTGTACACTCCTTTTTTTAGTCACACACAACTAAATATATATGCATTATATAATAATTACAATGCTTTAAAGTGCGGTTGGTGTTGGTGTTGTACGGTTAAAAAATGATAGGTGTAATATTGTGAGAGTTAAGTTACAAACTATTGAAGTTTAACATATACGTTCTATGTTTTAACACATTGTAACTACTTGGAAGAGTCTGCGACCACTTTCCTGATTCGGGTTTGTTGAGCTAAGCATTTTACAAATTATATTCATTATCCAATCTAAATTTAGTTTAAGGAATCAATTTTAGTAGGCCAAATGATACCTGCTAATACTGATCAAGAAGTATCAATCTTAAAATGATGATCAAGAGGTATCAATTTCTTTGTCCTTTCTTAAGGACACCAAAATACCTAAACTTATATTTTGGACATAAAGTTATAGCTCAAAGATTGAACTTGAATTTCTATTAACGATTCTTAAATCTTAACCACCGGGTTACCCCCTTTCGGTATCAAAAATAGAAGGAAAAATATATATATATATATATATATATATATATATATATATATATATATATATATATATATATATATATATATATATAAGAAGGTAACTTGGAGAAACCATATCAATTTTTTCTATTGATGTTTTTCTAAAGATTTATATAATTCTCTTTTAATTTCATAATTGTAATAGATAGATAGATAGAAGCATTTTTTTTCTCCATGATATGGGTGGCTCTTCCCTATCATTATATACATTGTAAATGTAAATTGTAAATTATAAATGTAATGTAATTAAATTACATGCTATAGTGACGCTAACGTAGAGGTATTTTGGGGTCTTTTTAGACCATCTCCATCCCGACGTCAGATTGGACCCGTCAGTCGAATTGGCATAAACTGACGAAAACTGATGGTCGTTAACACAGTGTTAGTTGTCGTCAGATTTGGACGTTAGTTGGACTATGAACGAAAAAAGGTTTATTACGGGTGTCAATTTTTGATTGGCCCACGTGTCTATAGCCATTTTCCAACGGCTATCTAGCCGTTTTCCTTTTTTTATTATTATTTAATTTCAATTATAAATACAACATTTCTTATTCATTTTTACACAACAAAACCATCAAGTTTCTCTCTATATTTATACAATTTACTCTATTAAATTACGACATCATATTTACTAGCTTCCGATTCCGATTCGGAGGATATTCGTGTTATCCTACTTATTCAAGAATTGGATGAAGAGTCCGAAGTCGAGTCCGTTCCTCGTATTCCTAGAGTTCGCGGGTACATTTCGAGAGATCGTGAGTCAGCAGCGCAATGACTGTGGAACGATTACTTTGCCGACGCACCAGTTTTCTTGGCTAAGAAATTTAAAAGGCGATTTCGTATGCGCATAAATTTATTTCTCCGTATAGCGCAGGGAATAACTACATTTAATGGTAATTATATTCCCAAGCATTTTATTTTTTTTAGAGAAAGTATTGATGCGCTTGGTAGGTAGTCGTTTATTACTTTACAAAAGTGTACTTCGGCTATACGTCAGTTGGCTTATGGATTGAGCCCTGATGCACTCGATGAATATTTACATATGAGTGAGCAAACATCAGTAATATGTTTAGACAACTTTTGTATATGTATCCTTAATTTATATAAAAGTCGATACATGAAATCTCCCACAGCAACCGATGTTGCACGATTATATAGTGCACACGAGAAGAAGCATGGATTCAAGGGTATGCTCAGTAGTATCTGAAAGGACCCGTTCATATACATTATAAACGATTCACAATAGTTGATTACATCGCGAGGTGTACTTGACCTCTATATGATACATTTTACAAACATTGCATTCGTTTTTAAAAGACAAACTTTCATTACATCGACAGTTGACGGCATGCATACCATTTCATAATATATCTAACTATAATTGACTTAATAATAATCTTGATGAACTCGACGACTCGAATGCAACGTCTTTTGAAATATGTCATAAATGACTCCAAGTAATATCTCTAATATGAGCAAATGCACAGCGGAAGATTTCTTTTATACCTGAGAATAAACATGCTTTAAAGTGTCAACCAAAAGGTTGGTGAGTTCATTAGTTTATCATAAACATTCATTTCCATCATTTTAATAGACCACAAGAATTTCATTTTCAGTTCTCATAAATATACGTCTCATGCATAGAGACAAAAATCATTCATATGGATTGAACACCTGGTAACCGACATTAACAAGATGCATATAAGAATATCCCCTATCATTCCGGGACATCTATCGGACATGATAAAACAACATCGAAGTACTAAAGCATCCGCTACAACGGATGGGGTTTGTTAGGCCCAATAGATCTGTGATGACCCAGAAAATTTCGACTAATTTAAACCAATTCTCTATATGATTTAATATTATGTAAACTGGTATATATATATATATATATATATATATATATATATATATATATATATATATATTATAAGATGTACAAGTAAAACACTAATTGCTACTGTTAAAATGACTTTGCTACAGTAAAACACTATTTGCTACAGTAAAAACGACTTTGCTACAGTAAAATATTATTTGCTACAGTAGCACTATTTGCTACAGTAAACACTATTTGATGTCGACGAACTAGCAAACAAAAATGGATAAGGTGGCCATGCGATCGCATGGCAAAAACACTGAAAACTCATGCGATCGCATGAGCTACAGTAAATGGAAAAGTATTATAAATATGCCAGTTTTCTCGACGAATTCCTTACACTTCTTTCTTCTGTAATTTATTTATATTTATATTATAATTATAATTTTAAATTTAAGTTTAATAATAATAAGGTATATACGAGAGTGTTTTTAATTCGGGTTTCAAACCGTTTTAAGCTAGACAAATATTGGGTATTGTTCGGGGTATTGTTCTTGAATCCAAGGCCAACCATACAGTCATCTACCATCATTACGTCTACGCAATTTGCCTACAATATTGAGTCTCAATATTGAACCGTGAGTTTATAGTCTCCCTTTTTAAATACCTTAAATATTTTTGGGCTGAGAATACATGCAATTTATTTTAAACGCAATAAGACACAAGTACATACTAAATTCTACACTGAGTTAAACCGAAAATCCCTTAACTTTGGTAACTAGTAGCTGCCAGTACATAGGATATGGACTGGTGGGCGCGAATAATTGTATATGGATCCATAGGTCTTGACATCCCCGTCCGAGCTAGAGCGCTAGCCTTTTAACGGACGTATGTTATTTGAGTTTATGACACGTTGGTTTGCGTGTATTAAAATGAATAGGGTAATTATCATTATAGCGTTAAGTTTAGTTACCAGGATGCTCTGTTACGTAGAATCTATTGATAAACTTTTGATGAAATCTTGTGGTCTATCTTTATATATGTTTATGACTCGAGCAATTAAACCTATAATTCACCAACATTAGTGTTGACTTTTTAGCATGTTTTATTCTCAGGTCCTTAGACTGCTTCCGCTGTAATGTGCTTGTTGCCTGCATGGAGTCTCTCATGCTTTGTACAAAGTTTATTGCATTCAAAATAAAACTGCGTTGTGTAATAAATAATTGGACTGTGATGTCAACCTGTAAATTAAAGACTTACGTATTTTGGGGTTTTGCTTATACCTAAGCACTCGCCCACATGTTTATAACTTTCTATGTTTAGAAAGTCACTTATTTTAATGAATGCAATATTTTATCAAAATGTATCATATAGAGGTCAAAAACCTCACTGTGGAATCAATGATTAACGTGCCGCGTCAATAGCGATTTTGACGGGTCGTTACAGTTGGTATCTGAGCTTGAGGTTATAGGGAACCAGAAATTACATTAGTGTGTTTAACTGGTAATTGTTAGGATGCATTAGTGAGTCTGGACTATGACCATATCTGTTTTTACTGATTTTTGCTTATCATTTGGTCAAAAACATTATATGTGATATATTTATATACTAACGTAATTGTTGTTTCAATTATGTGATAGATGACTTCTTCTAATCCTATCATTTTGTACGACTCGGAATCAGACACTGAATCTATTCTATCCACAACTGTAAAGAGCGTTCCAATACATATTAAAGAAGAAATTGTGTTAGCTGGGGAATCTCAACTTCAGGTTAACCCAGAGGAGGTCCCAGCTCCACCCAGATTTAGTTTTCTGGAGCCACAGTATCGTTGGCATGGACCCATGATCCCTAGATTAAACGAGGATCGTCCATTTCTAAACGAACATGGACATTGGGCCAGATACACCGCCGACGGGCGGGTTGTGCCAATTACGCCTGGCAGATTTCGGTTCATGACCACCGGTACATATTCTCGTACACATGATTCAGACAGTTCGTCATCATATTCTCCTACACATGACTCAGACAGTTCGTCATCAGACGAGATCAGTGAGGAAGAGGATTTCGCTAATGAAATAAAAGAAGTCACTAAGGAGAAATTCCAACTTGCTATAGATAATAAAAATAACCACAAAAATAAAAAGTCCTTAATTATTAAAAAGGAACAGGACCATTCGATCCATAACCACCCTTATTGTATTAAACCCACTGAGGCAACGGGTACCTCAAAACCCCAACCAAAAATTAAATACACTGCTAGAATGTCTGTCGGACCTTGCACACACAAACAATTGGCAGAGAGAACCAAATGGGAAGAAGTTTCTGATAGTTCCGAATAAACGACCTCGCAACCATAAATCTTCCATGCGCTATTCTATTGCTTATGAGTGCTACTCTATCTTGTTATGTAGAATAAGCATATGTAAAATATCGGTATTGTATGGTATTGTATTATTTTTGTTTATTAATAATAAATGCATGGAATTATTATTTGTATCATTACTACTTCTTATTATTATTATTACATAATAACATAGTAACCCGCTATAATTTTTCATAGTGGAATATTATTAGGATTTTAGTAGTTAATTCCTTGTACTAGCTATTATGTATGAACTTAACGGGTAGGTAATACCCTAGAAATAATTATAAAATGCTAATAAGAAGAAAAGGATTTTATAATAATTGGTTCATATTATTAATATACTACGATTAACTATTGACAACTCATTTTACCTATAATATTCTATATGATTAAATTATCTCTGTTGTATTTATTGAAGAAACATGTCTCAAATGTCGGATGCTGAGTTTGAGGAACTAGCCGAGAAACGTGTGAATGAAAGAATTGCTGCAGCTGAGGTAGCAAAAGCAACAGCCGAAGCAGCAGCCAAAGCAGCAGCCGTAAACACAAACTCACGAAACGGATGCTCATACAAAACTTTTCAAGGATGCAAACCACAGACGTTTAGTGGGACGGAGGGACAAGTCGGTCTAACCCGATGGTTTGAAAAGATGGAGTCCGTTTTCAAAATCAGTAATTGTGCGAACGGAGACAAGTCAAAGTATGCTTCGTGCACATTGCAAGACGGTGCACTTACTTGGTGGAACAATTATGCTAAAGCAGAAGGAGTAGATACGGCATATGATATCTCTTGGCAAGAACTGAAAAAGATGCTAATCGAGGAGTACTGTCCTCGAAACGAGATCATAAAAATGGAATCTGAGTTACGTAATCTGAAGGTTTTCGGCGCGAATCTCAATAACTATGAAAAGCGTTTCATGGAACTAGCCTTGTTGTGTCCCGAATTGGTGCCAAACGAGAAACGAAAGATAGAAATGTATATTGACGGTTTATCGATCAATATCAAAGGAAATGTTACATCGTCCAAACCGAATACGATGCAGGAAGCCATGACAATGGCACACCAACTCATGGACCAGATCACAGAGAGTTCGATTAAGGCACCAATTACCGAAGTCAAGACAACTGAAGGAAAGAGGAAATAGAAAGACTATAAGGGCAAAAGTACTCACCTGAAGAAACAAGAAACTTTTAAAGGTAAACAAGATGGGGCAACTGCAAGTCCAAACTATAAGGGACCCCATCCGTTCTGCAAAAGATGTTACACACATCATGCAGGTTATTGCCAAGTGGTCTGTGATAAGTGCAACAAGAAAGGACATGTGGCGAAAGATTGTTATGCCACCGTTTCTGAAGTGAAGACAAAACCGACCGATGTCAAGAAATGTTTTGGATGCGGGAAGTCTGGTCACTTTATAAATCAATGCCCTGATAAGGAGAAGAACAAAGAACCCGCACGTGGGAGGGCATTTAATTTTAGTGCCAGTAAAGCACGTGAGGATCCTAATCTTGTCACGGGTACGTTTACCGTTAATAATCAACTAGCTTCTATTATGTTTGATACGGGTGCTGATAGAAGTTATATGTGTAAATACTTTAGTTCTAAACTAAAATGTGCATCATTACCTCTAGACGATAAATATACTATTGAATTAGCTAATGGTAAACTGATAAAAGCCGATAAAATTTGCCATGGTTGCGAAATGAATCTCGCTGGTAAAACCTTCAAAATCGATTTGATACCCGTAGAATTAGGAAGTTTTGACGTAATCATTGGCATGGACTGGATGTCCAAAACAAGAGCGAAAGTTGTTTGCGCTGAGAAAGCAATCCGTATCCCTCGTAAGGATGAAACGTCATTAATGATTTATGGGGAGAAGAGCAACTCGAAGCTGAACCTTATCAGCTGTATGAAGGCCCAGAAACTTATAAGAAAAGGTTGTTATGCTATTCTGGCACACGTAAAGAAGATCGATACTGAAGAAAGAAGCATTGATGACATGCTGGTTGTAAGAGAATATACCGGAGTATTACCAGAAGAATTACCAGGGCTACCTCCACACAGATGTGTAGAATTCCAGATTGATCTCGTACCAGGAGCCGCACCTGTAGCCCGATCCCCATATAGACTTGCACCTTCAGAAATGCAAGAATTACAAAATCAGTTGTAAGAATTATCGGACCGTGGATTTATTCGTCCCAGCTTTTCACCTTGGGATGCTCCTATTCTGTTCGTCAAGAAGAAGGATGGATCTATGAGAATGTGCATAGATTACCGAGAATTAAACAAATTAACGATCAAGAATCGGTACCCATTACCGAGGATTGATGATTTGTTTGATCAATTGCAAGGATCAAGTGTTTATTCTAAGATTGATTTACGCTCCGGATATCATCAGCTGAGAGTGAAGGAAGAAGATGTTCCTAAAACCGCGTTCAGAACCTGTTACGGTCACTATGAATTTTTTGTCATGCCTTTTGGATTGACTAATGCTCCAGCAGTATTCATGGATCTAATTAATCGCATCTGTAGACCGTATTTAGAAAAATTTGTCATTATTTTTATCGACGACATATTGATTGACTCGAAGAACAAGGAAGAACATAAGCAACACTTAAGACTGGTACTGGAGGTACTCAAGAAAGAAGAACTGTACGCAAAATTTTCGAAGTGTGATTTCTGGTTACAAGAAGTACAATTTTTGGGCCATGTTGTCAGTAAACATGGAATTAAAGTTGACCCTGCCAAGATCGAAGCCATTAGTAAATGGGAAACACCGAAGACTCCAACACAAATCCACCAATTCTTAGGTCTTGCTGGTTACTACCGAAGATTCATTCAATATTTCTCTAGAATCGTCAAACCCTTAACTGCATTGACTCAAAAGGGAAAGAAGTATGATTGGACCACGGAACAGGAATCCTCATTCCAGTTATTAAAGAAGAAGTTAACGTCTGCACCCATTTTGTCATTACCAGAAGGAAATGATGATTTCATGATCTATTGTGACGTTTCGAGCCAAGGTTTAGGATGTGTATTAATGCAACGCACAAAAGTTATCGCATATGCCTCACGACAACTAAAAATTCATGAAAAGAACTATACGATGCACGATTTGGAACTTGGAGCAGTAGTTTTTGCACTCAAAATATGGAGACACTATCTATATGGCACCAAGTGTACAGTGTACACCGATCATAAGAGTCTTCAGCATATTTTTGATCAAAAACAACTCAATATGAGCCAACGTCACTGGATAGAGTTGTTGAACGATTACGATTGTGAAATCCGTTACCACCCCGGAAAGACTAATGTTGTAGCTGATGCCCTAAGTCGAAAAGAAAGAGTAAAACCTCTTAGGGTCCGAGCTTTGAACATTACAATTCGTACTGATCTCACAAAGCAAATTCAAGCAGCACAGTTAGAAGCTTTAAAAGAAGAAAATGAAAAAGGCGAAATGAGCAAAGGGTTAGAAAAACAACTTGAAGTAAAAGCCGATGGAACCCTGTATTTTGCTGGTAGGATATGGGTACCAAAACATGGTAACCTAAGGCAACTAGTACTGGATGAAGCACACAAAACGAGGTACTCAATTCACCCGGGAAACGGGAAAATGTACCACGATCTCAAGAAGTTCTATTGGTGGCCCAACATGAAAGCCGACATTGCTACTTATGTTGGAAAGTGCCTGACTTGCGTCAAGGTCAAGGCTGAACATCAGAAACCGTTAGGACTACTGACACAACCAGAGATTCCTCAATGGAAGTGGGAATGTATTACCATGGATTTTATCACAAAGCTACCGAAAATAGTGGGAGGTTATGACACCATCTGGGTTATTGTGGATCGTCTCACTAAGTCTGCTCACTTCTTACCAATACGAGAAACCGATAAGATGGAAAAGTTGGCACAAGTTTACATAAAGAAAGTTATTTCTAGACACGATGTGCCTGTGTCCATCATCTCTGATCGCGACAGCCGATTTACTTCAAGGTTCTGGAAAACTTTACAGAAAGCAATGGGGACACGTTTGGATATGAGTACATCATATCACCCCCAGACAGATGGCCAAAGTGAAAGAACCATTCAAACCCTAGAAGACATGCTAAGGGCATGTGTCATCGATTTCGAAAACGGATGGGATAAACATCTACCACTGGCAGAATTCTCATACAATAACAGTTACCACAAGAGCATAAAGGTCGCGCCTTTTGAAGCACTTTATGGCAGAAAGTGCAGGTCTCCCGTATGTTGGACTGAACTAGGGGATAGTCAACTGACAGGTCCTGAGATCATACACGAAACAACTGAGAAGATCGTCCAAATACAAGAGAGACTGAAAATAGCTCGAAGTCGCCAAAAGAGTTATGCTGATATAAGAAGAAAACCGCTAGAATTTCAAGTAGGCGACAAAGTCATGTTAAAAGTGTCACCCTAGAAAGGCGTTGTACGATTCGGAAAATGAGGAAAGCTAAGTCCTAGGTACGTAGGACCCTTTGAAATCACAGAAAGAATTGGAGCAGTTGCTTATCGATTAAAGCTACAGCAAGAACTTAGTAGTGTTCATGACACATTTCACGTGTCAAATTTAAAGAAATGTTTAGCTGAAGAGGATGTCGTAATTCCTCTTGACGAAATACGAATCAATGATAAACTCCATTTTATCGAAGAACCTATTGAAATCATGGACCGTGAGGTCAAACAATTAAAACAAAGCAAAAACCGATAGTTAGGGTTCGTTGGAACGCTAGACGAGGACCCGAGTTTACTTGGGAACGTGAGGATCAAATGAAGCAAAAGTATCCACATTTTTTCACTGATATCGCTCATAAAACACGTACTACTCAAAATTTCGGGACGAAATTTTCTTTAACGGGGAGGTTATGTGATGACCCGGAAAATTTCGACTAATTTAAACCAATTCTCTATATGATTTAATATTATGTAAACCGGTATATATATATATATATATATATATATATATATATATATATATATATATATATATATTATAAGATGTACAAGTAAAACACTAATTGCTACCGTAAAAACGACTTTGCTACAGTAAAATACTATTTGCTACAGTAAAAACGACTTGCTACAGTAAAACACTATTTGCTACAGTGAAAACGACTTTGCTACAGTAGCTACATTGAAAACAACTTTGCTACAGTGAATTGCTACAGTGAAAACGACTTTGCTACAGTAAACACTATTACTACAGTAGATACTATTTCCTACAGTAAAAACCTATTTGATGTCAACGAACTAGCAAACAAAAACAGATAAGGCGGCCATGCTATCGCATGGCAAAAACACTGAAAACTCATGCGATCGCATGAGCTACAGTAAATGGAAAAGTACTATAAATACGCCAGTTTCCTCGACGAATTCCTTACACTTCTTTCTTCTGTAATTTATTTATATTTATATTATAATTATAATTTTAAATTTAAGTTTAATAATAATAAGGTATATACGAGAGTGTTTTTAATTCGGGTTTCAAACCGTTTTAAGCTAAGGAAATATTGGGTATTGTTCGGGGTATTGTTCTTGAATCCAAGGCCAACCATACAGTCATCTACCATCATTACGTCTACGCAATTTGCCTACAATATTGAGTCTCAATATTGAACCGTGAGTTTATAGTCTCCCTTTTTAAATACTTTAAATATTTTTAGGCTGAGAATACATGCAATTTATTTTAAACACAATAAGACACAAGTACATACTAAATTCTACACTGAGTTAAACCGAAAATTCCTTAACTTTGGTAACTAGTAGCTGCCAGTACATAGGATATGGACTGGTGGGCGCGAATAATTGTATATGGATCCATAGGGCTTGACATCCCCGTCCGAGCTAGAGCGCTAGCCTTTTAACGGACGTATGTTATTTGAGTTTATGACACGTTGGTTTACGTGCATTAAAACGAATAGGGTAATTATCATTATAGCGTTAAGTTTAGTTACCAGGGTGCTCTGTTACGTAGAATCTATTGATAAACTTTTGATGAAATCTTGTGGTCTATCTTTATATATGTTTATGACTCGAGCAATTAAACCTATAACTCACCAACATTCGTGTTGACTTTTTAGCATGTTTTATTCTTAGGTCCTTAGACTGCTTCCGCTATGATGTGCTTGTTGCCTGCATGGAGTCTCTCATGCTTTGTACAAAGTTTATTGCATTCAAAATAAAACTGCGTTGTGTAATAAATAATTGGAGTATGATGTCAACCTGTAAATTAAAGACTTATGTATTTTAGAGTTTTGCTTATACCTAAGCACTCGCCCACATGTTTATAACTTTCTATGTTTAGAAAGTCACTTATTTTAATGAATGCAATATTTTATCAAAACGTATCATATAGAGGTCAAAAACCTCACTGTCGAATCAATGATTAACGTGCCGCGTCAATAGCGATTTTGACGGGTCGTTACAAGATCTATCTTTAGGATTCGTGTCAATTAGTAGACTGGTTTACTAATTCTTAGGTTACCAAGCAAAAGGGGCATATTCGGCTTCGATCATTCACCCATATAATGTAGTTTCAATTACTTGTGTCTATTTCGTAAAACATTTATAAAAATTGCGCATGTATTCTCAGCCCAAAAATATAAAGGGTAAAAAGGCAAATGAAACTCACTCTACAATATTTTGTAGTAAAAATATTCATACGACGATACTGAACAATGCAGGGTTGGCCTTGGATTCACGAACCTATATCATTTATATATATATTAACACCTATAATTAACATGTAATAATAATCAAACTCATTTGTATATATTTATTATATATTATTTATTAAAAATAGTAATACAATGTTTATATACTTATCATATATGTAATTGATATATTTTTATATAAATAACTTTTGGTTTGTTAAAATAATGATTTTAATAATACTAAAACAGTGTTGATAATAATATTATTTAGGTTTCATAATGAAATATTAATTTTTGATAACAATGCTAGTTATTTTATTTGTAGTAATAATAATAATGATAATACTAGTAATAAAAATAATGATAATAATAATAATAATAATAATGATAAAATCATGTTTAATGATAATAATGATAATAATAATAATAATAATAATAATAATAATAATAATAATAATAATAATAATAATAATAATAATAATAATAATAATAATAATAATAATAATAATAATAAGAGTAATAATAATACTACCTCACATGAAAAAGCTCCAAAAAGGAATTAACTGCCTTAGACAGGGCTCGAACCCAGGACCTCTCGCTTATCAAACATGCTACTAACCATTGAACTGCTCAACAATTTCTATTTTGATTCACGACTTATATCATATAACTCGTATTTTCGTTTTCAAGCCCAACAGAATTTTTGTATTAATTCGACCCAAAGGAAACCAAGGCGTGGCCCGATGGAAAACATGGCCCAACAGAAAAATGAACCTTGGCCAAGCATTAAAACTTCGGCCCAACTGAAAATGGTAGCCCAAATTATTTTCTCTTCTTCATTTAAAGAAAATAATGAAAAAGAAAAACGCCACAGATCAGGATTGATCTCGTGACCTCTTGGCTAAACCAACAACGCTTTAACCCACTGATCTGCTTGCTCTTTTCTGAAATATATCAACACTTAATTATATTTAACCTTATCCATATATCCTTCTTTTTCACTAAATTCATTTCATGATCATCCTTATTCCACGTCTTCGTTCATCATCGAAATCAACATCTTCTTCGTAACATCATCATCATCATCATCATCGCTAATTATCTATCAACATTCTTCATAATCCCTCGTCATTATTAGCAAACAATCCCCACGGTTCACCTTCTTCCTCCTCCGTCACTAGGGATGGCAATGGATCGGATATGGATCGGATGATGCCATATCCACATCCATATCCATTTAAGTTTTGCTCATCCATATCCATATCCATATCCATTTAATTTCATTTCATCCAACCATATACATATCCGATGGATTTTGCAGGTTAATGGATATCCGTTGGATATCAAATGAAATGTTAATCTAACGACAATTTTATCAATTTAATATGGATTGTAAAAAATAAATATTAAATCTTTATGTTTTTGATTTGTTACATATCTTTTGATTGTAATTTGTCGCCGAATTTAATTGAGAAAAATACGTTATAATATAAGTAAATATACGTTCAAATTAATCTAAATATGTAACTTCGAATATTGTTAGTAACAATTAATAATTATGACAATTATAACCCTTATTTTCATTAATAATTTAAGAATTTGTAGGTTATATGTATATGTATATCGATATATAGATGTATATGCATATATTTTAGTACATATATAAGTATATATAGATGTATTTTGGGTGATAATGGATATATCCATGGATGATAAATTGTCATCCATATCCGATCCACGAAATATCTAGATCATCCATATCCATATTCATATCTGTTAATCGTCCATTTACATCATCCATATCCATTATTAATGGATCGGATCGGGTGGATGTCCATGGATGGAACATCCATTGCCATCCCTATCCGTCACCAACATACATAAACATCGTTATCCACGTCATGGATTTAATAGAAACAGAAACGGAATAGCACTACAATAGTAGTCTGTTTTAGCGACGAGTGAGAAAGAAAAGAGAAGGTGGTTGTTCTTTGTCGATGATGGTTGTGGTGGCCGGTTGTGGTGGTGGAGACGGTATACTAACATGACCGAAGAGAGAGATAGATGAGAGAGATAGAGGGAGAGGAAGACAGGGATATGGTAGCGGTGGCGATTGCAAAAGTTGATGGTGGATCTTCGGTGATTGAGGGATGGTTGTATGGTGGTGATGGCCAAGGATGGTGACGGTGGGCTGTGGAGTAGAGTTGTACAAGAAACGAAAAAAAAAATCAACTGGTTATATATATATATATATATATATATATATATATATATATATATATATATATATATATATATATATATATATATATATATATATATATATATATATATCTATCTCTCGGGTGTATATGTATGTTTATGTGTTCGTGCAGTGAAGAGAACGAGAATTCATAGGTTTTAGTTTTAGGAGGGTACTCGATAAATAAAAGTAAAGATAGAAGATGGATAGTTTAAGGTGCTGAGAGTGATAGAGGAAGTGTGGGTGTGTGATCATCCTCTAACAAGTATTCATATATGTATAACTATAAAGTAAATTTAATAAGTAATAATAATAATAATAATTAATATAAAAATGAAAGTTGGATCACAGAATGCACAGTAATCAAATGATTATTGTAATAGTTCAGCAGCCGGCTAATGGAGTTTAGTTACCGACAGTTTTCAGGGACTGTGTATCGTGCGGAATCAGTGGCAGATAAAAGTGTTCAGAAAAATTTCATATTTTTAAATTAATAATATTTATTTGTTTTGGTCATTATGGTATAAAATTCGAGCATTAACTATTAAATAAAAATTACACTAATTATTCACTCTCAACCCCAAGTAAAATATGAAAAGTTTTAAAATTCAACAAATAGTTTCTAAATACATTTTTAATAAGCCTATAGTTTGTAAAACTCATTTTCGGCTAACCGTTTATTTTAAAATAATATCAGTTTGAATTTTAACTTGTTTAATATCAATCAGAACATCAATGAGTATTACAATTATTTAATATTTATTTTTAATATACTTTATTTGTACATAGAGATATTGAAAGGACCCGTCCTAATTCATCCGGACAAAGTCCACATCGATTATAAACGATTCACAATAGTTGATTACATTGCGAGGTATTTGACCTCTATATGATACATTTTACAAACATTGCATTCGTTTTTAAAAGACATACTTTCATTACATCGAAAGTTGACGGCATGCATACCATTTCATAATATATCTAACTATAATTGACTTAATAATAATCTTGATGAACTCAACGACTCGAATGCAACGTCTTTTGAAATATGTCATGAAGGACTCCAAATAATATCTTTAAAATGAGCAATTGCACAGCGGAAGACTTCTTTCATACCTGAGAATAAACATGCTTTAAAGTGTCAACCAAAAGGTTGGTGAGTTCATTAGTCTAGCATAAATAATCATTTCATAATTTTAATAGACTACAAGATTTCATATTTCCATTTCTCATAAACATACGTCCCATGCATAGAGACAAAAATATTATTCATATGGATTGAACACCTGGTAACCGACATTCACAATATGCGTTTAAGAATATCCCCATCATTCCGGGATCCTCCTTCGGACATGATATAAATTTCAAAGTACTAAAGCATCCGGTACTTTGGATGGGGCTTGTTGGGCCCGATAGATCTATCTTTAGAGTTCGCTTCAATTAGGGTGTCTGTTCCCTAATTCTTAGATTACCGGACTTAATAAAAAGGGGCATATTCGATTAGATAATCCAACCATAGAATGTAGTTTCGATTACTTGTGTCTATTTCGTAAAGCATTTATAAAAGCAGCACATGTTTTCTCAGTCCCAAAAATATATATTGCAAAAGCATTTAAAAAGGGATTAATGAAACTCACGCATATAAATATTGTAAAACAGTTAATAAAGTATTTGCATGTATTCTCAGCCCAAAAACGTAAAGAGTAAAAAGGGCAAATGAAACTCACTATACTGTATTTTGTAGTAAAAATACATATGACGATATTGAACAAGTGTAGGGTTGACCTCGGATTCACGAACCTATATCATGTATATATATTAACACATTATAATATAAATCAATTAAGTTTATATATTTGGTTATGTATCAAGATTAATGTTCTTATATATAATATTATTAATACTTATAATAAATTATAATACTTACTTGATATTTAGTTAATGTTATATTAATAATATTAGTTAAAACAAAATTTATGTGATATTTGTATACCTTATGTAAAAATATATTTTTATATATATACATATGTTGTTTTGTAAAATAAATATTTGTAGTATTACTAGATTAAGGATAATAATAATAATGATGATAGTAAAAATAGTAATTTTAATAAAAATTAATATTTTTACTAATAATGATAAAGTAAAAATAATAGTTTACCAAAAATAATTACTTTTTAATAATAATAATAATAATAATAATAATAACAATAATAATAATAATAATAATAATAATAATAATAATAATAATAAAATTACTACCTCATATTAAATAGACATCAAAAAGAATAGAATGTTGTTGTCAAGACTCAAACCCGCGACCAAAGGTAAATGATTACATGAATATTGTTTCCAAAGTTTTTGAGGCTTAACATTACATACTTTGCTTATTATATCGAAATCATATAAAGATCAAGTTTAAATTTGGTCGGAAATTCCCGGGTCGTCACAGTACCTACCCGTTAAAGAAATTTCTTCCCGAAATTTGAGTGAGGTGGTCATGGCTTACAATAAAAATGTTTTCATGACTCATATAAACTGATAAATAGAGTTTTATTACCATTTAGTAATATAGATAGGATAATTCGATAGGATAATTCGATTACTTGAAGAGTACGAGTGAAGCTATCACAAAAGATTGAAATAGGAAAAGTAAAGATTCGTCTTACTTTTGATGTAGCCACATTTTGAATTCCAGAATTCAAGGGATATAAAGAAAATCTTCGATATCTAAAAGATTTGATTTTTCGGCGAATAAGGAAGTTAAGATCTCTATAATTAATTGTGAAAATATGCCTTGATTGCTCTGTCTGACATTTCCACTATAAATTAAACTCTTTCGTTCCATTATCCTCACCATTCCTATACTTTCTTTCTTAGTTCATACATCCAAAAGATTTTGAAAATGCTTAATCCAGTTCTAATCCTTGTCCTCATCCTTACTATCGCAACAATTATTCTTCTTTTCCAACTTCCACCAGAGGAATCTGCTTACTTCTACTTTATCCTTGGGGTTATAGTACTTATAATTCTCCCATGTCTTTATGTTGCGATAAACATTGATATACACGGTTTGTAATTTAGGTGTTGTTATCGGGCCTTATATCTTTCCTTATATTTCAATGTCCCTATATCTGTTTTCTATAGTCATTGTCATCCACAGTTAATACTCCTTCCTATTTGCTGCTATTTAAACTCCAATTTCTATTTCTTTTGGAGCTTTGTCCCTTCGTTTCTTCTTTTTACGATTGGACATCTCTTGTAATGGTCCAGAATTCGTAAGTATGGAGTTTCGAATGAATATAATGTTCTAAACAAGAAAGAATGTAATAGCACGATTTAATTTGTCAAATTACCAGAATCACTGAGAATAGAACTATCAAGAATATATTTTCTTGATATGCTCAGAAGTTTATCAGAATGAAAGAGTTATGTAACATGTCACATGATGACGTTATAATCTGTGAATCATCATGTTCCATTTAGAAACTCAGCATGACTTACTGTAATATAATCACGTTGATCAAGTGTCATTATATTATACTAACTCATGCATCAGTTCCCAACACTACTTCAAAACATTCGTATTTTAAACTCGAAAGTTTACAGAATATAAAAACTAACAGTTTCTATATGATGTAATACTGATAGCACGATGAGATTTATGATTTCAGATAAGATTAGTTATGAAAATATATTCAGAAATATCGAAGATATTTATAATGAAAGATACGATAATATCTTTGAATATCTAAGATCAGAGGATGATGGAGACTATTGTCCGCAAGGGTTTAGAGTAAGGAGCAAGATATTCACTAAAGACTTCAGCAGGCATTGAATCATTTGGATTCTTTGAAGTCAAACTTATTCTTTGTGATTTGTCCACGGCTTTCTTCATAGTTTCGCATAATCCGCTTTTTGATACTAAATTTTCTATTGAGTATTTCCAATATAATGATACACAAGAAGCACGAGGAGGTAAATAATTTTGGACGAGAATATTTATGAAAATATCCTCAGAAATATCGAAGATATTGATGATGATATTTTGGAATTTCTAAGTTCGATGGTTGATGGAGAAAGATTTTCCGCAAGATTTTTAACATGACTTCGGAGCAATATATTCTCTAAATATTTCAACGGATCCCGAATTACCTGAATCCTTTGAATATAGGGTTTGGTCCTTGTATTTGTCCTTGGTCTCCTTCATGGGTAGCTCAATCTGTTTTTCAATACCCAATTTTCTATCGAACGTTCCTAACACTCCTTTCTTTATCATCAAACTTTTGGTCGTTTAGACCATCTACCATTTTTCTATTTCCTCTGCATTTAATGCTATAATATCTGAATCATCGATTATTAATCCGAGGTGGTTTCAGGAAAAATATGTTTTTAGATGATTAAACGCTGATGGTAATATGGTGGAATATGAAAGGTTCTCTGGTAACAATAAAAGAGCACGCGTATATATCAATGTTATATTAAGGTTGTTTCGTACGAAAAGTCGAAGTTGTCTTGCTGGAGCTGTGACAAAATTGGCTATCTCGAACAGCAGATACAAAGTTATTTTCGGTAATAATAACGCTAAAGGAATTAGCACAGCTATGTGTTAAACGTTTACTCAGGTTCCGAGTGTTTTCAGGTGCATAACTATATGCATAAGTTCTTCTTTTCGTAGATGAAGTGCGGTTGGTTCATCCTCTCGATTGAGGTGTTTTCAAGAGTCATGAAAGGTTTTGAACGCAGATTGTAATCAGCAAGATACAATTGAGGTTTAAGATGAGATCAAGTGGCAAACTTGAAGAATTGTTTAGTTTCATATGTTATAATCAATATTTTAATTCATTTTTAATTGTCCAATCTTATTAGTCCACAGTCGATAGTCCACAATTAACAGTCCAATAATTCATATATTGTTTAATATATAATATTCGAATTAATTAATACGTATCGTGACCCGTATTCGTCTCAGACTCGATCACAACTCAAAGTATATATATTATTATCGAATCAACCTCAACCCTGTATAGAGAACTCGATCATTACTGCATATAGAGTGTCTATGGTGATTCCAAATAATATATACAGATGCGTCGATATGATATGTCAAAACCTTATATACGTGTCCCGATATTTAAAGTGCGTAAAATAAATAACATAAATTAAATGACGATAAATAAAATTGCGAGAATATAAATTACAATAAATAAACTGCGATAAATAAATTGCGATAATTAAATTGCGATAAAATAAAATGTAATACGGAATAAACAGTTAGCTAGGAACAGTTAGCTAGGATCTTGTTAGCGTGGATTCTTAACAAAATTTCATATTATTAATTAGTCTATTTCTAATCAATTTTTATTGTGTCCATTATTTCTTCATTATGCCACTTGTTGGATTCTGATAGGTCAAAATCCAAATATGAAATTGAATGAAAATGGTTATTCTGTGGTGAATCAGATTCGTATATCTGTGGATGTAAGTAGGATGGTAATTGACCGTTGAATCAGGTTCGAAGAATGTACAGTGTAACTTATTAATGTGAAATCTAAATATTCCTCGGGTATTACCTACCCGTTAAAATATTTTCATCATTAACAGTTTGTACGAAAGAATTTTTAATTACAATCTTTATGAAAATATATATACATATATATTTTCTTCAGATGTAATTATGGATTTAATGAGTCAATATGATATTAAACTTATTTAATTTTCGGTTTGAGCTAAGATAAATAATCTCTAAAACTTTTAGAAATCACATATTCTTCACAGAATATTTCTTCAATGAAGTTATGAATTAATACTTCATCGTTCATTGTTGTTGGTACTCCTTGGTATCCATGGTGCGTATGACGTTGATGTTCGCGTGACAGATTATGAAGTTGAGGTTTGCGATGCGGTTGTTTTTGGTGGTGGTAATGGTACTGTTGGCATTGGTGGTGGTACTGGTTATGCTGCTGGTGCTGCTGCTGGTGTTTGTAACCTTCGCACCATATTCTCTAAAGCCACTACCCGAGCGCGAAGCTCGTTGACTTCTTCTATTACACCGGGGTGATTTTTGGTTCGGACTAGCGGATAAATATAATCTAGAATTTGGTATAGTATATAATCGTGGCGAGATACTCTAGAAATGAGAGAAAAGATGGTGTTTCGAACAGGTTCACCGGTAAGTGCTTCAGGTTCTTCGCCAATAGGGCAATGTGGCGGATGGAAAGGATCACCTTCTTCTTGTCTCCAATGATTGAGGAGGCTACGAACCCATCCCCAATTCATCCAGAATAGATGATGACTGATTGGTTTATCCATTCCAGTCACACTGCTTTAGGAGCTTGAGTGGGATTCCATTTCGGAATTCGAGTGACTTGAAGTAATGACGAATTCCATTTCGTACGATTGAATAAAGAATTTTTAGATATGAAATGATTTTCTGGCTAACGGATGGTATTCTAATCACATAGAATATCCATATATATAGAACAAAAGGTTTCGTAGATTACGGAGGAATTTACGGGATACGCCAGGTAAGGTTTACAGTAACAGATACGCTAAGATATGAATTTTTTCTATACACTATTCCTGCAATCAATGCAGCAAGACGTGTCTAGACTAAGAATGCTAAGCAAGTAATTTTCGACACAAAATGATAAGCAAAACTTTTTGACATGCAGACCAGGTCGAAGTCCAGACTCACTAATGCATCCTAACGACTACTAGTTAGACACACTAATGCAAGACCTGGTTCGCTAAGACCACCGCTCTGATACCAACTGAAAGGACCCGTCCTAATCCATCTGGACAAAGTCCACATCGATTATAAACGATTCACAATAGTTGATTACATTGCGAGGTATTTGACCTCTATATGATACATTTTACAAACATTGCATTCGTTTTTAAAAGACATACTTTCATTACATCGAAAGTTGACAGCATGCATACCATTTCATAATATATCTAACTATAATTGACTTAATAATAATCTTGATGAACTCAACGACTCGAATGCAACGTCTTTTGAAATATGTCATGAATGACTCCAAATAATATCTTTAAAATGAGCAATTGCACAGCGGAAGACTTCTTTCATACCTGAGAATAAACATGCTTTAAAGTGTCAACTAAAAGGTTGGTGAGTTCATTAGTCTAGCATAAATAATCATTTCATAATTTTAATAGACCACAAGATTTCATATTTCCATTTCTCATAAACATACGTCCCATGCATAGAGACAAAAATATTATTCATATGGATTGAACACCTGGTAACAGACATTCACAATATGCGTTTAAGAATATCCCCATCATTTCGGGATCCTCCTTCGGACATGATATAAATTTCGAAGTACTAAAGCATCCGGTACTTTGGATGGGGCTTGTTGGGCTCGATAGATCTATCTTTAGAGTTCGCGTCAATTAGGGTGTATGTTCCCTAATTCTTAGATTACCAGACTTAATAAAAAGGGGCATATTCGATTAGATAATCCAACCATAGAATGTAGTTTCGATTACTTGTGTCTATTTCGTAAAGCATTTATAAAAGCAGCGCATGTATTCTCAGTCCCAAAAATATATATTGCAAAAGCATTTAAAAAGGGATTAATGAAACTCACGCATATAAATATTGTAAAACAGTTAATATAGCATTTGCATGTATTCTCAGCCCAAAAACATAAAGAGTAAAAAGGGCAAATGAAACTCACTATACTGTATTTTGTAGTAAAAATACATATGACGACATTGAACAAGTGTAGGGTTGACCTCGGATTCACGAACCTATATCATGTATATATATTAACACATTATAATATAAATCAATTAAGTTTATATATTTGGTTATGTATCAAGATTAATGTTCTTATATATAATTTTATTAATACTTATAATAAATTATAATACTTACTTGATATTTAGTTAATGTTATATTAATAATATTAGTTAAAACAAAATTTATGTGATATTTGTATACCTTATGTAAAAATATATTTTTATATATATACATATGTTGTTTTGTAAAATAAATATTTGTAGTATTACTAGATTAAGGATAATAATAATAATGATGATAGTAAAAATAGTAATTTTAATAAAAATTAATATTTTTACTAATAATGATAAAGTAAAAATAATAGTTTACCAAAAATAATTACTTTTTAATAATAATAATAATAATAATAATAATAATAACAATAATAATAATAATAATAATAATAATAATAATAATAATAATAATAATAAAATTACTACCTCATATTAAATAGACATCAAAAAGAATAGAATGTTGTTGTCAAGACTCAAACCCGCGACCTCTCGCTCAACCACAACCTCACTTAACCATCGAGCTATTTATGTTTCTCTGAAATAATATGAACCTATATTTATATAACCATTACCCTCTTATCAGTCGACCCAACAATAGCAGCAGCCCAAATAACTTGGTTAAATTATGGAAGTCCATTAGCAGTCTACTGTTTAATTAAAAAAAATCTTGCAGTAAGCTAGGATTGTACCCACGACCCCTTGAATAAGCACAAAGACCACTAACCACTGCTCCGCTATTCCTTTTCTGTTTAAACCTACGGATTACATCGTTATAATCCTGTACGTCCATGTTCTTCTTTATACTCATTATCTTTCTTCATTGTCATCACCAACATCGTAGCATCTACACAGGATCATCTTCATCATCATTTCTTTAACCTCATGAGCACCTGGTTACTAATATTATCGCATCATATTCATCGTCTCCTGTACTTAATTCTTAACAGTTCATTTTCGGGTAAATCACCCTTGTGATGTACAATACGAAACTGAATCGTGACCCTCCATTAATCTAGCAATATCTCCTTTCAAAGTTTCAATTTTTCCTTGGCCTAATTAAATAGAATAAGTTTGGTACCCACAAGGAAACATGGTGGCCAAGGTAATGATTTATCTCGGTTTCTATATCGATATGGTATCACTAATCTTTATGTACCGACCCCACTCTCCTACTTACTCCACGATATATTTCAACAATCATAGTTGTTTGAATTGGCTCCACATATTAATTTATACACCGCATCACATGTTCTAAAAAAAAAATATCAAATGGGTGGGGAAAGATGTCGACCATGATCCCTACCTCATCCCACTTGATTAACTTTTTAGTGCACTATATGGAATCTTAAATCTTTTTAAATTGCCAAAGTATTAATTTGCTTTTCAATTGTAATAAGGCATTACAGGCTCAACTTCCTTCTTCTATGAAATTTAATGATACGCATTCTCCTAGTTATTATCCAGTTACAGCAGTGGTGACGGTATAGCAGCAACAAAAATAACTAATATAGCAGCGAACTGGCGAAAGAGAGAGAGAGGTTAGAGAGAGAGTGAGGATAGTAAGATGGTGGTTACCGTGTGTTCGTCTTGGTGAAGAAGAGGTTAGAGCTCGATGGTGGATTGAGTGATGAAAGGTGTTCTTGATGATGGTGTTCAAGTGTCAATGGTGGTGATATGGTGAAGGAGGGTGATGGTTTTGTGATGTTGGAACAACAAAATGATGTTTGTCATGGTGAAGCTAGGTGATGGTTAAAGTGTTTCGTGGTGAAGGAAAAAAGAGAGAGGAGAGAGATAGAGGGACGATGATGGTGGTTTAGGTTCGATGGTGGTGGAAATTGTAAACGATGGTAATGGTTCTCCGGTGAATGAGCTTGATAGGGTTGTAGTAAAGGTGATTGTTGAAGAAGATAGGTGATGGTGTTTTTGGCTCTTCATATATCCATCCTTTAATTTAATAGTTTATAATGGTAATCGAAAAGCATATTTCACAATTGGAATTTATCGTTTGTCAAGTATCTGAAGGAGTTGACAGATAGAATCAAACAAAGAAAAAAAATAAAAAAATAAAAGTTGAATAAGATTGTTAACCGATTTTGGATCATTATGGTGATCAATTACTGATTTCGTACTAATTGTTAGACAGGAAAACAAATCAAGAATAGTTGGATAATGATTGAAAATAGATTATGTAATCTTTTTATATTTAATTATTTGTATACAGTATTTATGTATTTATACCGTATATATGTATTTATTTATATATCTATATTGAAAATTTTTATATATATACGTATTTTAAATATACCTGTATTTGTATATAACTATACATCTACTATATATATATATATATATATATATATATATATATATATATATATATATATATATATATATATATATATATATATATATATATATATATATATTAACAACAAACTTGTTCGTGAATCGTCGGGATTAGCCAAAGGTAAATGATTACATGAATATTGTTTCCAAAGTTTTTGAGGCTTAACATTACATACTTTGCTTATTATATCGAAATCATATAAAGATCAAGTTTAAATTTGGTCGAAAATTCCCGGGTCGTCACAGATATATTTTAAATAATAATTATTATAATATCCTATTTTTTTATTTTATTAATTTTTAATAACAACATCATATAATACTTCAAATTATATTTCGAATTATAATTTATATATACATACACACATATCTAATTACACTTAATTGTTCGTGAATCGCCGAGAGCAGTCGAAGGTCAATTGAATATATGAACATCGTTTCAAAATTTTCTAGACTCAACATTATAGACTTTGCTTATCGTCTCGAAATCATATAAAGATTAAGTTTAAATTTAGTCAAAAATTCCCGGGTCGTCACAGTATCGATTGCATGCATTGGGAATGGAAGAATTGTCATGTTGCTTTGAAAGGCCATTACACTAGGGGTGATCACAAGAAACCGACGATTATGCTTGAAGTGGTGGCTTCATATGACTTGTGGATTCGACATACTTTTTTCGGGATGGCAGGTTCCAACAATGATATCAATGTTTTGAATCAGTCACCAGTTTTTGATGCACTAAAGAACGGGACTGCTCCATCTGCACCATTTGAGGTAAATGACCATCAATACACCAAAGGTTATTACCTTGCCGATGGTATATACCCCGATTGGGCGACATTGATCAAAGGAATGTTGTGCCCCACAGATTAACCAAGGATTAAATTCACAAGATTTCAAGCAAGTGCACGAAAGGACATATAGAGGGCCTTTGGTGTTCTTCAAGGGCGAATTCATATTTTAAGTCAACCTTCACGGACTTTAAAAGTAAACAAGATGCGAAGAGTAATGGAATGTTGTCTCATTTTACATAATAAGATTTTAGAAGACAATGATTTTGCCCTATGTGAATAGGAAGAAAGATTTATAACCGAGGAAAGGGCAAATCGTGCCCAACGAGTAAGGAATAGAGGACGCGATCAAGACATTGTCACAAGAGAAATAAGGGATAGGGCGGTGCACGACCAACTCACTGAAGATTTTACCAAGCATATTTGAAATTTTCCAACGTCATTTCGACCTACGAATTTGTCTTTAATTATGTAATCTTTAAGTTTATTATTTTTAGATTGTAATTTTTTTTTGTATTACTTCTTTTATTTAATGTGTTAAATTATTATATAAATAAAATGTAAAAATAAAAAACAGATGTACACTACATAAAACTGACACTTCAAACTGACATTTGGGGTTATAATATGTCAAAATCTGAAATTGTCCTATCAGAGTCAGATTGCACTTTTTGACCAAAAAGTGTCAAAACTGTCTGTGACGTCACAGTCACTGTTAGAAATGATCTTACGGTGAGATGATTGTGATGTGATAGCTTAATTTTAAGAGGTGTTATGGTAAATGTTGTTTTTTTGGTCTCATCTTTTTACATTTTTTGAGGTAGTATCAATATAATACATACATATAAATTCTCAATCGCTTCATGTAGTTACAATTCTCAACGTTTTCTTCTTAGTTTCCGTCATTTCCGCCTTATAGTTGGTCATGTTATCGATAAACTAATCAGCTTTCAATGAGCTAATACTATAAGGCGAACTCGCAATATCCAAATTTCATTGAATGATGCTCTTAGGCGTCATTTTAGTTTTTTCGTACCACAAGAATATAATGTGCATCATTTTACCCCGCAAAAGATGTTCTAAATATGGTTTACGTGGTGCTTGGTTTATCGATTAGGATGTTATTATTTGATTATTACGTTTTCTAATCACAAATAAGTAATTGATAGTGTTTGGCAAATTTAACTTTAAAATCAATTAATTGTGTTTGAGGAGCTCATTACGTGAAAATGTAAAAGCAAGTCACCTCTTACTGCAGCAAAACGTGATTTTTGGATTATCTAATTCTTTCGGTTTCCGCTTATTTTTTTTTCTTATTTGTTTGTTAATTCATCTAATAATCTGATTTTCCAAACACTTACAAAACTTATTATTAGACCATTTCCAACCGTGACTGTGACGTCACAGGCAGTTTGGCTAAAAAGTGCAAAAAAGTGCAAACTGATGGTGATTAGGAGCTGACCTTTTTTAACCGGTGTGTCAGTCTTTTCTGTCAAATATTGATTATGGTGATGTGGCAAAATCTGATTGGAAATTGGGTGGTAAAAAATAAATTAATATTAAATATATATTTATTAAATTTTTTAAATTCATTCATTGGTTGAAAATAAACTGACGGAGCCAAAAAAATCGTCAGAATGGTCACTGACGGAACTGACGGAATTGGACTGAAACTGCACTATTTTCATCAGTTTCCGTCAGTTAAGTCCAGGTAGGACTGACGGATAGGGACTGACGCCGCGTTGGATGTGGTCTTAGATTATTACGTTCTTAAACAACATAATCAAATTCAAACATCATTAATAATTAACCCATTTTGCTACGTTATTTAATTATAATTATCTAAAATGTATAATCTATTTTCATAACGCAAATTCAAATACTCCCTTAATAACCACTCTTCCTTTGTGCTGCATAAAATTAGGAATTACGGGATCATGGTTGTATGCATAGCTCTGAAAATGGTACGCCACCCCACAAGTCACGTTTACAATCTTAACGCATGGATTTCATGATTTTTATGACACTTACATTGGCCTAAATATTTATTATTGAAAAAAAAAAAACCTCACATAACCTAATAACACATCTTAAGTGGTCAGGTAAATAAAACGAGAACGAAATAACTTACTAGAATACGTACAAATGTACAAATAATAAATATATTTTATATTTGAATAACCTAAACAGAACAAAGTCATCATCGTTGACTCATTTTTAACATTTAGTTTTTGAACATTAAGTATATGCATGTGTACTATGTCATAAAGATGACAAAAGCTATTATCGATGTAATAGGGTTTTTATATAATTCATATATACTTTCGAAAGCTATCTTTTGTTACAGTAGATGACAAAAAATATAATATCTTTATCTTTATTCATATTTAAAGAAGGATATATAATAAACCCTTAAAAATCCTTATCACGCTATATGCTCTCAAAATAAAAATATTTAAAGCAAAAAAGATGTTAATAATTACTACGAGTACTAATAATAAGATTCAAAATAATCATGATCAAATTAATAATAATATTAATATTAATAATTGAACAATATAATAATAACAATATTTATGTAATAATAATAATATTCATCACAATAATAATAATAATAATAATAATAATAATAATAATAATAATAATAATAATAATAATAATAATAATAATAATAATAATATATTCATCGTAATAACAAGAATATAACTATTGATCTATTAAAGACACGATGTTAATAATATGTATAAACTAGTTATATAATAAATAACGGTCATCACGAAATTAATAAGTAGTTACTATATACAACTCTTTTACGCATGCCCCCAATGGGAACCCTTAGAGCCCCCGATTAACAATTCTAATAATATAATAATAATAAATATAAATATAATAATACTATTAATTTATAATAAAAAATGAAAATAATAACTGTATAATTCATACTCCATAAAATAATAATTATTATTATTTTATTTTACTCTTCCATACTAAAACACACCAACAATTGCGTAGTTTTAGTCTATAAGAGTTGGAGTTTTGATTTTGGTTTCACACTTGATTTTATATTAATTTTTCAAAGACACATTCACAAGAGTTTTAACATCTTTTAATTATGAGACTATTTTCCTAATAAGTAATTTTATTTTTATTTATGTTTACATTACTCCTTATATATTAAAGGACTTTCAAAATTTTATAGTTTCGGTAGTTAAAACGACACATTTCTTTTTCTTTTCTTTTTTTTACAGACATCAAAATCTTAGTACAAACAACCAACTACCTAATCTAAGAAATATAAAAATGTATAAGGTTTTCATAGTTGTTTTCAACCCATCCCTCACCACCATTAAATATTCGTCCTAGACATGATTCAAACTCCAGACTTCTTGCAAGAAAAAAATAATTATTTTATTTCAACAGTATCATTATTTTCTTATTTTTTTTTGTTTTAAAATTTTCTTAATCATCGTTAATGATTTTCCACAATAATGCGTGGTTTTACTCGCTGCAACGCGCGACAGTTACCATTTTGTTCATGTATATACCCAGTGTTGCGAATAACGCTATCGAATAATATTAGCTTATGAACCATTACTAATCGACTACAAAAACAGACCAATCAAAACGCACCGCGGCAATGCGCGTGAAATGTCCCGTTCATATTGATTATAAACGTTCCATATTAATTGATTTCGTTGCGAGGTTTTGACCTCTATATGAGACGTTTTTCAAAGACTGCTTTCATTTTTAAAACAACCATAACCTTTATTTTATCAATAAAAGTTTCAAAAGCATTACGTAGATTATCAAATAACGATAATCTAAAATATACTGTTTACACACGACCATTACATAATGATTTACAATAGAAATATATTACATCGACATATGTTTCTTGAATGCAGTTTTTACACAATATCATACAAACATGGACTCCAAATCTTGTCCTTATTTTAGTATGCAACAGCGGAAGCTCTTAGTATTCACCTGAGAATAAACATGCTTTAAACTTCAACAAAAATGTTGGTGAGTTATAGGTTTAACCTATATATATCAAATCGTAACAATAGACCACAAGATTTCATATTTCAATACACATCCCATACATAGAGATAAAAATCATTCATATGGTGAACACCTGGTAACCGACATTAACAAGATGCATATATAAGAATATCCCCATCATTCCGGGACACCCTTCGGATATGATATAAATTTCGAAGTACTAAAGAATCCGGTACTTTGGATGGGGTTTGTTAGGCCCAATAGATCTATCTTTAGGATTCGCGTCAATTAGGGTGTCTGTTCCCTAATTCTTAGATTATCAGACTTAATAAAAAGGGGCATATTCGATTTCGATAATTCGACCATAGAATATAGTTTCACGTACTTGTGTCTATTTTGTAAATCATTTATAAAACCTGCATGTATTCTCATCCCAAAAATATTAGATTTTAAAAGTGGGACTATAACTCACTTTCACAGATATTTCCTTCCTCGGAAATAAGACTTGGCCACGGATCGATTCACGAACCTATACAAATATGTACATATATATCAAAGTATGATAAAAATATAATTACAACCATTTTATTATGTTTTAAAGATTTGAGTGTATTAAGTCAGTTGTCCTCGTTAGTAACCTACAACTAGTTGTCCACAGTTAGATGTACAGAAATAAATCGATATATATTATCTTGAATCAATCCACGACCCAGTGTATACACGTCTCAGGCTAGATCACAACTCAAATTATATATATATTTGGAATCAACCTCAACCCTGTATAGCTAACTCCAACATTACTGCATATAGAGTGTCTATGGTTGTTCCAAATAATATATATACATTGGTCGATATGATATGTCAAAACATTTGCATACGTGTCTATGGTATCCCAAGATTACATAATATATTAGAATACATGTATAATACAATATAAGTTAGCTAGGATATGATTTGTATAGATTTGTTAAACATTTCCCGCAGCTAAAAAGATCAAAAATATCCAATCTTGTTTTACCCATAACTTCTTCATTTTAAATCCGTTTTGAGTGAATCAAATTGATATGGTTTCATATTGAACTCTAATTTAAGAATCCAAACATAAAAAGAATAGGTTTATAGTCGAAAATTTAAGTTACATGTCAATTACTAAAGAGGTAGAAAAATTCTAAGTCCTAAAAACTAGAATGGCGAGAAATAAGAGAGAAAAAGAGTGCGCGTCGAAAAGTGTCGAAAAATAAAAAGGTAGAAAAATAAAAGGCGTCGAAAAATAGGAAAAAAAAAAAACTTATAAAACTTAAAAACACTCGACTAATCCAACCTTATTACTATCACTATCTTAAAATTAAAATTGCAAATTGAGATCACTAATTGAAATTGTAATTGATACATAGGTAAAAGACGTCGAAAAAAAAATAAAAAAATAAAAAAAAAAAGTAAGAAAGTAGCGCGAAAAATGGCGTCGTAAAATTCTAAAGCACCTAAATTTTAATCTAAAGAAAAAGTACTTAAGGGATTTTTCGGCAAGGCCTAAAAATCTAGAAAAAAAAATAACTATGGCAAATACTAGTAAGGAAAACTACTCTTCAGAGGCGGAGGTACCTATTAGGTACTGTGGGCCTGTGACACCACTATCAATATCATTCATTATATCACCATTATCACTCGATTTTTATTATCAACATTAACATACTTTTTCTCCATCGGTTTAAGGAAACATCACCATGATTATCATCATCTAATTTTCGCGTGCATATTGTACATACTATCATCAACTTAACCTTCAACATTCACCTAATCATCGTTTATCACCTTACTTTCAATTAACCATTACCATTAATCATCTAGCAACCTTCTCATCCTCGTGATTCAATAAAAAAAAATAAAAAAAAAAAAAAAAAAACGCAAAGTAGATCCTGAACAGTCAATGGGCCGATTACTTTTTTATTAGTTTAAGTCACAAGCACAATATCTTATGCTTTAATAATTACACATGTACTCACTATTAAAAAGGTAGGCAAGTGGGTATATTTTTGTTTGGTAAATGTCGACAAAAGGGAAAAAGAAAAGCACTCAAAAGTTAATATCCTAATTTATGGTTTGAATAAAAAAAAAAGAGCATTCAAGTGTGGTAACCACAAATATGAATGAAACAAGAAGCGTGCGTGGTCTATTTTTTTTTTACCAAACTTTTAATAATTAAATTAAACAATTGCCTAACATTTTTATCCATACGCTGAACGCACACAAGCCATAATTTTATTATAATTTATTTTTTTTTTTTTATATAAGAAAAACGATAGTGGGAACAAAGATAGTGATTTTTTTTTAAAAAAAAAACTAGTACAACAAAAGAGGGACAAAGCGTGTCATTTTTTTTTCTTTTTTTTTTACAAATATAAATTAAAAATATAGTGTTTCGCCGAGTTCCCCGGCAGCGGCGCCAAAAACTTGATGATGTAGCGTGAGGGTACGAAATAGTATTATTTTTACTAGGAAATACTACAAAATATGACACAAGTTTTATTAATTTACGGATGGGATATACCTAAACCTTGCTACAACACTATAGGCAGTGTACCTAATCGTAGAGTAGTGTAGTTTTTAGTAAGTCCGGTTCGTTCCACAGGGAGCTAGTGATTACGTACTATATTTTTATAAAACTATATTTATAAATATATATATATAAGTAGTAATATTATTATAAAAGGGGGGGTTTTTACCGTTTAATGACCGGTTTGTCGATTTTATATTTTTAAGCGTAAAGATAAATGACAATAATTAAAGTGCGTAAAATAAATAAATGACGATAAATAAAATAACAATAAATAAAATTGCGATAGAATATGAAATAAAAGGATTATGCTTATTTAAACTTCCGTAATCATGATGTTTGACGTTTTGATTTTAATTAATTGTTACTCGGGTTAATTGTCCTTTGTCATGGTTTATTTGATACCTATCTGGTTTTTATCCATAATAGTCCATCGGTCATAAATATAAAGTGCGAGTGTCCTCGTCAAATTACCCTTATACCCGAAGTCAAATATTCCAACTAATTAAGGATTTAAACTGTGACGCAGTTATCACTTCTGTCAACAATTACACCAGTTATCACTGTATGTAATCTACCCCTGTTTTGATTAGATATGAATATTAATTTACCCACTTGATCAGTTTGAATAATCAATTACCCAACCCGAATAATTAATTAAATGATTATAATAGATTCCATATGAACGTCACTAAATAGGACAACCATAATCATTATTAATTATTAGGATAATTAATTTGAAGATAGGTTCGACAGACTCCAATGAGTTGTCACTCAATTAGACAATACCCCCCATCTATTAATAGTCAATAGTCCAATTTCCACAAGTGTCGGTCTTTTGCCCAAACCTTAATTATGGTACAAAGCCCAATTACCCAATTTTAGTAATTAGCCCAACATCATGATTACTTCGTTTTAAATAAGCATAATAATAACTTAGCTACGAGACATTAATATAAAAAGGTTGAACATAACTTACAATGATTAAAAATAGCGTAGCGTTACACGGACAGAATTTCGACTTACATACTCAAACGATCTCTATCATAAATCTTATTATTATCATAATTTAAACTTAAAATTAAGATTATTGTTATATCTTATTACATTAACATTATGATAGAGAATTATAGATATTGATATTAGATATAGAAAAGGGATTTAGGATAGAAAAGGGTGTCGATATATAGATAAAAAAAATGATAGAAAAAGGTTATCGTTTAATTGATCGTTACATAGCCTTTTATAGGCGAAATTAGAAATTGAATTTTCATTTACGACCCCTGAACTATGCTCAATTAACAACTTTTTATTATTTAATATTATTCTTATTATGAATTATTTAAATATTATATTTTATTCTTGTGCATAGTTGACTCGTAATTTTTACACCGTTGCGTCGAGCGCTGAAAGTTGGTTCATGCCCCGGTTCCGGATTTTCGAACGTCCTTTCGTACAATTTTATATCGTGTACTTTGCGTTTTGTAACTTGTACTCTTGTCATTTTTAGACGTTCCTCATCAATAATTTGAACCTTTTTGATTGTATCTTGTACTTTTGAGCTTTTTGGACCTTTTTGTCTTCAATTCGTCGAATCTGCCTTTTGTCTTCACTTTTTAATATTTAAACGAATATCGCTTGTAATTTGAACAATTGCAACTAAAATCTTGTCTTTCTTGGAGAGTAATGCTATAAAATATGTGTTCATTTTTGGCATTATCAATATTCCCACACTTAAGCGTTGCTTGTCCTCAAGCAATATAGTCTTGAAAAACACTTGAATCACTTCTTTATTCTTCACACTTTGTACATCAGTGATTTCAATACGGCGGTATGAACAATGATAGTAACGATGTGGTTAAAGGTGGGTGTGTCATTCACAGTTGCCTTGGGTTTAGGTCAACGACACTTTCAATCAAACAGCCGATTTACTTTCGGTTTCCAAAGCAAAGTGCACATTTGAAAGGCGGTTTACAGTCCCACATGACTATAAAAATTTAGATCCTTTAAGGAAATTGGATCTTTATGAAAACATTTGATCTTTTGAAAATTCAAGCTAGATTTTACCCTAGACAAGTTTTCTGATTTGATCCATCATTGGTGTTGCAAAATATATTTGTGGATCAATATTTTGGCTAAAACTTTTAGGCTCGTGTAATCCACTGCTATACCGGTATCGGAAAGCACACATCAAGTTTACTTGTTCCGTATATTACCTTTCGGTAAACTACCGTCCGGTTGTAAAGGAAAGCGATGAACAAGAAACTATTAAGGCAATGTCCCGTGACATGCAGATGATTATGGTCTTATTAACGTGTCGAATGCTAGAACTATCCTTGGTAGGAGCAATAGTAAAGATCATCCTATAATTTTTCGGTCTGGCACAAGGTCCTGTCTCCGACCATGCTATGCAACCACCGTTCTTACGGTTGACACCCGATTTTGTTCAGGTGACCTAATGAATTCCAGGTGAATTCCTAGGATTTTACGTTCAATGGTAATGAACGCATTGAAAATGGATTTTCAGAAAACAAATCGGTTTGTATTTTTGATCAAAATATTTTCTCGTTCAAGCTCGAGTTTAGATATCATTGAATTCCATGAGTTTGAATTCTCAATCTTTAAGGTCAATCTCAAGGATTGAGTAATATCAGTCTTAAAAGCTGATTTTTGATCTTTTAAGGAGATTATCCTTTCTGGGGATCTGATTCATAAGTCTTATCCAGCTAATTTGCACGGTGCCCCCCATTGTACGAGATAAATCCTTCTCATGGTTAGGATAAATCTGACCACTTAGCGACCCTGTTTGATGCTGAGGTCCGTGGATTTCCTGCTGATTTTAGTGATGACTTTTCTAGATTTTTCGTCAACCTACAGCTGGTCTGGACGACAACTTCATGACCTAAATCAAGAAGCGCGTGTCATTTTCGGAAGACTTTACTTTCTTCAAATGATGGAATTGATTCATCGTGTAGATCTATCTCTTCTTTTCTTTCATCGGATAAAACAGTTGATTATCGTTCCAAAACAAAAGTATTTTCAAAAATTTGTACAAAAATATGTGATATATGTTTTGAATAGTTTGGTAAAGTTTTTTCACACTTGGCTTTTATTTATGTTTTTCTTTGCCTTTTTCTCCTCTATTCCATTCTTAAATGAATTCTAACATTTTGGTTGTTTCTCAATTTATGTCCTTTCCGAGGTAACGATAATTTCGGCTCAATGACCTAGTTTTCATCGTTCATAAATATGTATAAACATGATTTTGAATTCATTTTGTTGAAAATTTTGAAAAATTTACTAGAAGTGGGTAGTCAGTATATAAGACTAGGGCTGTTCCTTGTTATCGGAGAGCACTAGATTCTAATACAACTACTGCGTTACTAGTATTTTTAATGGTAACCAAGTGTTTAAATCAAAAAAAAAATTTAAAATCCGAAAGAATTTAACCCCTTCCCACACTTAAGATCTTGCAATGCCCTCATTTGCAAGAAATCAGTAACAATTTAAATTATTGAGGGTGATTAGCGTAGAAAAATGATTAAATTTTACCAAAACTTCCAAACATATTGGCGTTTGTTTTGAATGATAAATGGTGCACGTCATTTGTTTATTCCGTCTTGTTTGTTATTTCACACATATTTTGCATCTTGTCGTCAAAATTACTTGCTTTTGCTGAACTTAATGCCAGTCTTTGAAAACGCGTTGTTTTACCCTGTCTTGTAAGATAAACTACAAACAAATATATACATACTATTTTTATTTTTTTTTTTATAAAACCTTTAACTTATAAAACAAATATTAATTAATTTTAAAAATTTGTTTCTTTTAAGAATGAGGGCGTTTCGGAACGATGCCCTAGTCCGTCCTTCGACAAAATTTTAAAATTTGTCTTTTTGTAGCGATTGTTTTAAAAGCTAAGATTTTAGGGTTTTTTTTTTTTTTTTTTTTTTTTTTGCATACTTTAATTCAATAAGATTAAAAATAATGATAATAATAACTCTCGTCCCTCCCTCGGGTAAAGCAATTTCGGTTCAATGACCTAGTCTTCAACTTACGACGAATTTTAAAAATCATATTTTTAACTTAATGAGATAAAGTAAATTTTTGTTTTTAAATTCACACAACTTAAATATAAAATTCAAAATTAATATTAAAAATTCACACCAAACTTAAAAATTTGAAATGCATAAAATTAAAAATTCATATTTTAAAAATTAAAAATTCACACCAAACTTAATTTTAAAAATTCATATTATAAATTCACACCAAACTTATATTAATTTTTCAAATATTTACAATTTTAAAAATATTGTTTTTACAAAGTTTACAATATTAATTTAAGATTTAAATATTAATTTTAAAAAACATGGTAAAAATAAAATTAAAAATCTTTTTGGCTTTTTATCCCACTTTAATCAATCAAATATTATCAAAAATATGCGCCCCTCTTTTCGGTAAAGTAATTTCGGTTCCAAGACCTAATTTAACTCATGACGAATTTTTGAAATATTTTGGGTTGATTGATTAAAGATATTTATACCTTAAGAATAAACGTTAAATTTCGCAGTGATGTAATAAATTTTTGAATGATATCAATAATTTTGGTCGCCAAACCTAATTTTATTCAATACCAATTTAATACTTTTTAGCGAACAAATTAGCGTTTATTATCAAAAGGTTAAAAATAAAAATAAAAATAAAAACTGTACAGACATACCTGTGAAATAGATTTCTTAGTTATATGATCTATCCCATTCATAAGATAGTCGGTTTAATTGGTTTTCCATGGCTACATAGGCGTAACCTCGAGCATTCAGTGTCTTTTCTTCTAAACATATGAACGGTCCGTCTCTGCATAAAGTAACAAATTCGGTATTTGAATAGGTTTGATTATTTGAACATTTACCTCCATGTGACCATTTTCCGCATTTGTGACATCTTTCTAGGTGTCGTGCTCTTCTTTTCGCTGCGGATTTTGATTTTCCTTTACCAAATTGTAACTTATTATCTTCGCATCTGGATTCTTTTCTAACTCCGTCCATTCTTTCTCTGATTACTGATACTATTTCACTCGGTAGTATGTCATTATTACGTTTAGTGATCAAAGCGTGTAGCATTAGACCATGGTTTAGTTCACAGGCAGTCTTCATTTCCTAAAAAAAATAAAAATTCAGAATGGGGGGAGAAGACTAGTTCTTTAGGGTCTGCTAGGGAAAGACCATTCGGGTTCCATTTTCGAGAACTACATGAAAACAGACAATCTAACTCTAACAGAAATACATATTATCCTTTAAAGACTTGATTCTCCCCACACTTAGTTAGCTGTGGTGTCGAAATTGTGATTAACTTCGTTGTCGACTTCCATCGGACCATGTATGTAATGTTTAACTCTGTGATCATTAACTTTAAATTCAATCCCATTTGAATTTATTAATTCTATCGTTCCGTATGGGAAAACTCTTTTGACTATGAATGGTCCAGACCATCTTGATTTCAATTTTCCAGGAAATAGCTTGAATCGTGAATTGAAAAGAAGAACTCTGTCTCCTTTTTTAAATTCTTTTGAACTTCTGATTCTTTTATCATGCCATTTCTTCATTCTTTCTTTATAGATTAACGAATTTTCGTATGCTTCATGTCTTAATTCTTCTAATTCGTTTAGTTAACTTAATCGGAGACGTCCAACTTCATGTAAATCAAGATTACATGATTTCAAAGCCCAAAATGCTTTGTGTTCAATTTCTACTGGAAGATGACATGCTTTTCCATAAACAAGTCTAAAAGGTGTGGTTCCAATTGGAGTTTTGTAGGCTGTTCTAAAAGCCCAGAGTGCATCCTCCAATTTAATGGACCATTCCTTTGGATTTGATCCTACGGTTTTCTCTAGAATACGTTTTAAAGCTCGGTTGGTATTTTCAACTTGTCCACTTGTTTGTGGATGATATGCGGTGGAGATTTTATGAGTTACTCCATATCTTTTAAGAACTTTCTCAAGTTGATTATTACAGAAATGAGTACCCCGATCACTTTTTAAAGCTTTCGGTGTTCCAAACCTTGCAAAAAGACGTTTTAAAAAGTTGACTACAACTCGTGCATCGTTAGTTGGGAGAGCTTGTGCTTCCGCCCATTTAGATACATAATCAACGGCTACGAGTATATATAGATTATTATGAGATTTTAGAAATGGACCCATAAAGTCAATACCCCAAATGTCAAATACTTCACATACTTGGATGACATTTTGTGGCATTTTATCACGTTGACTTATTTTTCCGGCCCTTTGACATGCATCACAGGATTTGCAAAGAAGGTGTGCGTCTTTGTAAATTGTAGGCCAATAGAATCCAGCATCATAAACTTTTCTTGTTGTTAGTTGAGGCCCATAATGCCCTCCTGTTGGTCCTGTGTGACAATGGTTTAATATTTTACTAGCTTCATCTCCAAATACACATCGGCGTATTATTCCATCGGGACAACTTTTAAACAGATGTGGATCTTCCCAAAAATAGTGTTTTATATCACTGAAGAATTTCTTTCGTCTTTGGTACGATAATCCTTTTTCAAGGAATCCACAAACTAAGTAGTTTGCATAGTCTGCAAACCATGGGATTTCTTTATAATCTATTTTCAATAGATATTCATCAGGAAAGTTGTCTTGTATGGCTGATTCATTTAGAACTTCTAAATCGGGATTTTCAAGACGAGAAAGATGATCAGCGGCGAGATTTTCTGCTCCTCTTTTATCTCGGATTTCAATATCAAACTCTTGTAAGAGTAAGATCCAACGGATTAATCTTGGTTTAGCATCTTGTTTTGAAAATAGGTATCTAAGAGCAGAATGGTCGGTATAGACCACCGTTTTGGATAGAACGAGATATGAACGAAATTTGTCAAAAGCAAAGACAATAGCAAGGAGTTCTTTTTCAGTAGTTGTGTAATTTTTTTGTGCTCCTTGTAACGTCTTACTAGCGTAATAAATAGGTTGAAATCGTTTTTCAATCCTTTGTCCTAAAACGGCTCCCATTGCAAAATCACGTGCATCGCACATTAGTTCAAATGGTAGATTCCAATTTGGTGTTATCATGATCGGCGCATTAGTGAGTTTTTCTTTAAGAATATTAAAAGATTTTATGCATTCATCCGAAAAGATGAATGGAGCATCCTTTTCTAGGAGTTTATTCATAGGAGTGGCAATTTTAGAAAAATCTTTTATGAAACGTCGGTAAAAACCGGCATGCCCTAGAAAACTCCTAACTCCTCTAACATTGGTGGGATGTGGAAGTTTAGCAATTACATCTACTTTAGCTCTATCCACTTCAATTCCTTCTTTTGAAATTTTATGTCCAAGAACGATGCCTTCTTTAACCATGAAATGGCATTTCTCCCAATTAAGTACTAGATTTGATTGTTCGCATCTAATAAGCATTCGTTCCAGATTAACTAGACATGATTCAAATGTATCACCGAAGACTGAAAAGTCATCCATGAAAACTTCCATGCATTCTTCTATCATGTCGTGAAAAATCGCCATCATGCTCCTTTGAAAGGTTGCAGGGGCGTTGCAAAGTCCAAATGGCATGCGTTTGTAAGCAAAAGTACCATAAGGGCAAGTGAATGTGGTTTTCTCTTGATCCTCGGGTGCTATTGGAATTTGAAAATATCCGGAAAATCCATCTAGAAAACAATAGTAACTATTTCCGGCTAATCTTTCCAACATTTGATCAATGAAAGGTAAGGGAAAGTGATCTTTTCTGGTGGCGTCATTTAATTTTCTATAATCAATACACACACGCCATCCTGTTACAGTTCTAGTAGGAATAAGCTCATTTTTCTCATTTGTAATGACAGTCATGCCACCCTTCTTAGGCACGCATTGAACTGGGCTTACCCATGGACTATCAGAGATTGGATAAATTAGACCTGCATCTAGCAGTTTAATAATCTCTTTCTTAACTACATCTTGCATATTAGGATTTAGTCTTCGTTGGCGTTGCACATACGTTTTATGACCTTCTTCCATAAGGATTTTATGTGTGCAATACTAAGGACTTATGCCTTTGATATCATGAATCTTCCATGCAATAGCTGGTTTATGAGCTTTCAACACAGAAATGAGTTGTGATTTCTCATTATCAGTAAGAGAAGACGATATTATTACAGGTAATTCAGATTCACCATGTAAATAAGCGTATTCCAAATGGTTTGGAAGTGGCTTTAACTCTAATTTCGGAGGTTCTTCTATCGATGATTTGTATCGATATCTGTCTTCTTCTTTTAGTATTTGAATTTCTTCTGTTGTTGGTTCATATCCATTAGCTATAAGTGTAGCTAACATTTCAGCTTCATCAATTGGTTCATTACCTTCTCCTAAAGAACATTCTCCTGTTCCTTGTAATTCTGGAAATTCTTCTAATAATTCTGCATGTGCATCTATAGTTTGAATATAATAACATGTATCATCTGCAGATTGTGGTTATTGCATTGCTCTATCAACTGAAAAGGTAACACTCTCATCCTCTATACTTAGGGTCAGTTTCTTACCGAACACGTCTATCATTGCTTTAGCCGTGTTTAAGAATGGTCTTCCTAATATGAGAGGAACTTGAGAATCTTCTTCCATGTCCAAAACAACAAAATCTACTGGAAATACTAAAGTACCAACTTTAACTAGCATGTTCTCCATTATCCCTCTAGGATATTTTATTGATCGATCGGCTAGTTGTATGCTTATTCTTGTTGGTTTCAATTCTCCAAGGTCTAGTTTCGCGTATAGTGAATACGGCATTAAATTTATACTAGCACCTAAATCTGCTAATGCTTCTATTGAACTAAGACTACCCAGAAAACATGGAATTGTGAAACTTCCTGGATCAGAGAGTTTTTCGGGTATCTTATTCAACAGCACTGCTGAACAATTTGCATTCATAGTAACAGCCGAGAGTTCTTCCATTTTCTTTCTATTTGTGATTAGATCTTTCAAGAATTCAGCATACCTTGGCATTCCTGAAATCACATCAATGAAAGGAAGATTTACATTTATTTGTTTAAACATATCCAAGAATTTGGATTGCTCGGCTTCAAGTCTTTCTTTTCTCATTTTACTCGGGTAAGGAAGTGGTGGTTGGTATGGTTTAACATAAGGTTTATCCTTAACTGTGTTATCTTCATTAACCTTTTCAACTACCGATTCTTTTTCCTTATCTTGATCAGGTTGTGGTTCTTGTGGAGTAGGAATAGCTTCATCAGAAGTTACAGGTATTTCCGGTGGTTTAAGTGTTGTACCACTTCTTGTGGTAATGGCTTTAGCTGTTTCATTCCGGGGGTTAGCATTTGTATCACTAGGTAGACTTCCCGGTTTTCTTTCACCTATTAACCTTGCTAGGTTACTTACTTCTTGTTCCAGATTTTGAATAGAAGCTTGTTGATTTCTAAATGCTTGAGCATTTTGTTCATTGGTTTGTTTCTGAGAGGTGAAAAACTGCGTTTGAGTTTCAACTAGCTTCGACATCATATCTTCTAAATTCGGCTTTTTATCATCGGTTTGTTGTGGTGGTTTGTTTTGAAAATTTGGTCTTTGCTGATTGTAAGTATTGTTGGATACTTGTTGATTGCTAGGACCTTGTTGGTTGTTGTATGGAATATTTCTGTTATAATTCTGGTTTTGATTGTAAATCGGTCTTGGCGGTTGATAATTATTCTGATAATTATTTCCAGGCCTTTGGTTTATGTATGAAATATTCTCTCTTTGTTCCATTGTTAATTCAATACTGAGACAATCTTTTGTCAAATGTGGTCCTCCACACTGCTCACAACTAATTCGTATTGAGTGAATATCCTTAGTCATCTTTTCCATTCGTCTCTCCACAGCATCTATCTTTGCGGAAATGGAATCTAAGTCATGGCTAGAATCGGCTCTAGCTGCTTTAGATGATCTAACGATGTCTTTTTCTTGGTGCCACTCATGTGAGTGGGAAGCAGTGTTATCAATAATTTTGTAAGCATCAGTTTCGGTTTTCTTCATAATAGAACCACCAGCTGCTATATCTATGTCTTTTCTTGTAGTGATGTCGCATCCTTGGTAGAATATTTGTACTATTTGACAGGTGTCTAAACCATGTTGCGGACATCCTCTTAATAACTTTCCATATCTTGTCCACGCCTCATATAGAGTTTCATTTGGTTTCTGTGTGAACGTAACAATTTCTGCTTGAAGTCTTACGGCTTTAGATGCAGGAAAGAATTGTTTAAAAAATTTGTCAACTAAAACATCCCATGTATCGATCGCCCCTTCAGGTAACGATTCCAACAAATCTTTGGCTTCTCCCTTTAAAGTCCAGGGAAATAACATGAGATATATCTGTTCATCCTCCACTTCTCGGATTTTAAATAGTGTGCAGATCCTATTAAAGGTACGTAGATGTTCATTAGGATCTTCCTTCGGCGCACCACTAAATTGGCATTGATTAGTCACCATATGTAGAATTTGTCCTTTGATTTCATAATCTGGCGCATTAATGTCAGGATGAGTAATTGCGTGACCTTGGCCAGTGCGTTTAGCTCTCATTCGGTCTTCCATACTTAGAGGTTCCAGATTCTCCATAATTGAATATGTTGAATCGGTATCACTAGATGATTCTGATTTAATGGTTCGTTCCTCAACAATCTCTGTTTGAATGATTGGTGGTTCCGGAGGAAAGTTTAATGGTTCAGGATCTACGAACCGTTCCTGAATATTCTCTGGATTCTCAATTGTGAGGTTGGGTTCAAAAAATGGATTATCGGAGATTTGAATTGGAGTACTTGGTCGACTGGATGACGATTCTAAAGAAAAATCAACGGCGACAATATTTGCTAAATGTCTTGATCTAGTTACAGGTGGTGAACGTACAAAAGGTGGTGAACGTCTTGCTCGGTGCATTCACTGAATATCCTATTAGTTTTTAAAAAGGAAAGAAAAATTATATAAGTTATCCAACCAATAGACTTTTCTGATTTTGCCCACGTTTCGAATAGCCAAAAGATGCAGCAGAGGGGCAGGATTCGTTTGGTCTCAATATAATTGAGTACTGTTTGGCTCCAATAACCCGGTCCACGTACAAATCCAACTATTACTACGAACCAGAAAATTTTGATGTCTATCAATTTAACCACTTAAAATAAATTTTCGTAATTTTAAGAAATTTAGAGAAGAAGTAGAAAAAATTCTAAGTCCTAAAAACTAGAATGGCGAGAAATAAGAGAGAAAAAGAGTGCGCGTCGAAAAGTGTCGAAAAATAAAAAGGTAGAAAAATAAAAGGCGTCGAAAAATAGGAAAAAAAAAACTTATAAAACTTAAAAACACTCGACTAATCCAACCTTATTACTATCACTATCTTAAAATTAAAATTGCAAATTGAGATCACTAATTGAAATTGTAATTGATACATAGGTAAAAGACGTCGAAAAAAAAATAAAAAAATAAAAAAAAAAAGTAAGAAAGTAGCGCGAAAAATGGCGTCGTAAAATTCTAAAGCACCTAAATTTTAATCTAAAGAAAAAGTACTTAAGGGATTTTTCGGCAAGGCCTAAAAATCTAGAAAAAAAAATAACTATGACAAATACTAGTAAGGAAAACTACTCTTCAGAGGCGGAGGTACCTATTAGGTACTGTGGGCCTGTGACACCACTATCAATATCATTCATTATATCACCATTATCACTCGATTTTTATTATCAACATTAACATACTTTTTCTCCATCGGTTTAAGGAAACATCACCATGATTATCATCATCTAATTTTCGCGTGCATATTGTACATACTATCATCAACTTAACCTTCAACATTCACCTAATCATCGTTTATCACCTTAGTTTCAATTAACCATTACCATTAATCATCTAGCAACCTTCTCATCCTCGTGATTCAATAAAAAAAATAATAAAAAAAAAAAAAAAAAACGCAAAGTAGATCCTGAACAGTCAATGGGCCGATTACTTTATTATTAGTTTAAGTCACATGCACAATATCTTATGCTTTAATAATTACACATGTACTCACTATTAAAAAGGTAGGCAAGTGGGTATATTTTTGTTTGGTAAATGTCGACAAAAGGGAAAAAGAAAAGCACTCAAAAGTTAATATCCTAATTTATGGTTTGAATAAAAAAAAAGAGCATTCAAGTGTGGTAACCACAAATATGAATGAAACAAGAAGCGTGCGTGGTCTATTTTTTTTTTACCAAACTTTTAATAATTAAATTAAACAATTGCCTAACATTTTTATCCATACGCTGAACGCACACAAGCCATAATTTTATTATAATTTTTTTTTTTTATATAAGAAAAACGATAGTGGGAACAAAGATAGTGGTTTTTTTTTTTTAAAAAAAACTAGTACAACAAAAGAGGGACAAAGCGTGTCATTTTTTTTTTTTTTTTTTTTTTTACAAATATAAATTAAAAATATAGTGTTTCGCCGAGTTCCCCGGCAGCGGCGCCAAAAACTTGATGATGTAGCGTGAGGGTACGAAATAGTATTATTTTTACTAGGAAATACTACAAAATATGACACAAGTTTTATTAATTTACGGATGGGATATACCTAAACCTTGCTACAACACTATAGGCAGTGTACCTAATCGTAGAGTAGTGTAGTTTTTAGTAAGTCCGGTTCGTTCCACAGGGAGCTAGTGATTACGTACTATATTTTTATAAAACTATATTTATAAATATATATATATATATATATAAGTAGTAATATTATTATAAAAGGGGGGTTTTTACCGTTTAATGACCGGTTTGTCGATTTTATATTTTTAAGCGTAAAGATAAATGACAATAATTAAAGTGCGTAAAATAAATAAATGACGATAAATAAAATAACAATAAATAAAATTGCGATAGAATATGAAATAAAAGGATTATGCTTATTTAAACTTCCGTAATCATGATGTTTGACGTTTTGATTTTAATTAATTGTTACTCGGGTTAATTGTCCTTTGTCATGGTTTATTTGATACCTATCTGGTTTTTATCCATAATAGTCCATCGGTCATAAATATAAAGTGCGAGTGTCCTCGTCAAATTACCCTTATACCCGAAGTCAAATATTCCAACTAATTAAGGATTTAAACTGTGACGCAGTTATCACTTCTGTCAACAATTACACCAGTTATCACTGTATGTAATCTACCCCTGTTTTGATTAGATATGAATATTAATTTACCCACTTGATCAGTTTGAATAATCAATTACCCAACCCGAATAATTAATTAAATGATTATAATAGATTCCATATGAACGTCACTAAATAGGACAACCATAATCATTATTAATTATTAGGATAATTAATTTGAAGATAGGTTCGACAGACTCCAATGAGTTGTCACTCAATTAGACAATACCCCCCATCTATTAATAGTCAATAGTCCAATTTCCACAAGTGTCGGTCTTTTGCCCAAACCTTAATTATGGTACAAAGCCCAATTACCCAATTTTAGTAATTAGCCCAACATCATGATTACTTCGTTTTAAATAAGCATAATAATAACTTAGCTACGAGACATTAATATAAAAAGGTTGAACATAACTTACAATGATTAAAAATAGCGTAGCGTTACACGGACAGAATTTCGACTTACATACTCAAACGATCTCTATCATAAATCTTATTATTATCATAATTTAAACTTAAAATTAAGATTATTGTTATATCTTATTACATTAACATTATGATAGAGAATTATAGATATTGATATTAGATATAGAAAAGGGATTTAGGATAGAAAAGGGTGTCGATATATAGATAAAAAAAAATGATAGAAAAAGGTTATCGTTCAATTGATCGTTACATAGCCTTTTATAGGCGAAATTAGAAATTGAATTTTCATTTACGACCCCTGAACTATGCTCAATTAACAACTTTTTATTATTTAATATTATTCTTATTATGAATTACTTAAATATTATATTTTATTCTTGTGCATAGTTGACTCGTAATTTTTACACCGTTGCGTCGAGCGCTGAAAGTTGGTTCATGCCCCGGTTCCGGATTTTCGAACGTCCTTTCGTACAATTTTATATCGTGTACTTTGCGTTTTGTAACTTGTACTCTTGTCATTTTTAGACGTTCCTCATCAATAATTTGAACCTTTTTGATTGTATCTTGTACTTTTGAGCTTTTTGGACCTTTTTGTCTTCAATTCGTCGAATCTGCCTTTTGTCTTCACTTTTTAATATTTAAACGAATATCGCTTGTAATTTGAACAATTGCAACTAAAATCTTGTCTTTCTTGGAGAGTAATGCTATAAAATATGTGTTCATTTTTGGCATTATCAATCAATATCTTAATTTGATACATATGTATTTAGTAGACGTTATCATAACGATAATCGTTATATATATATATATATATATATCATTTCGAGTTTCTTAACTTAGTAATCTCATTTCTTATGTATATCACACATTGTTAATATACTTAGTGAGATACTTACTCATCATAATCTCATGTCAACCATATATATATGTCTATATATACCACAATATGTAGTTTTTACAAATTTATAACGTTCGTGAATCGCCGGTCAACTTGGGTGATCAATTGTCTATATGAAACTTATTTCATTTAATCAAGTCTTAACAAGTTTGATTACTTAACACGTTGGAAACATTTAGTTGTGTAAATATCAATCTCAATTAATATATATAAACATGGAAAAGTTCGGGTCACTACAGTACCTAACCGTTAAATAAATTTCGTCCCGAAATTTTAAGCTGTTGAAGGTGTTGACGAATCTTCTGAAAATATATGCGGGTATTTCTTCTTCATCTGATCTTCACGCTCCCAGGTGAACTCGGGTCCTCTACGAGCATTCCATCGAACCTTAACAATCGGTATCTTGTTTTTCTTAAGTCTCTTAACCTCACGATCCATTATTTCGACGGGTTCTTCAATGAATTGAAGTTTTTCATTGATTTGGATTTCCTTCAACAGAATAGTGAGATCTTCTTTAGCAAACCATTTCTTCAAATTCGAGACGTGGAAAGTGTTATGTACAGCCGCGAGTTGTTGAGGTAGCTCCAATTGGTAAGCTACTGGTCCGACACGATCTATAATCGTGAATGGTCCAATGTACCTTGGATTTAGTTTCCCCCGTTTACCAAATCGAACAACGCCTTTCCAAGGTGAAACCTTAAGCATGACCATTTCTCCAATTTCAAACTCTTTATCTTTTCTTTTACTGTCCGCGTAGCTCTTTTGTCGACTCTGGGCGGTTTTCAATCGTTGTTGAATTTGAATGATTTTCTCGGTAGTTTCTTGTATTATCTCCGGACCCGCTGTCTATCCCCTACTTCATTCCAACAAATCGGAGACCTGCACTTTCTACCATAAAGTGCCTCAAACGGCGCCATCTCAATACTAGAATGATAACTGTTGTTGTAGGAAAATTCTGCTAACGGTAAGTGTCGATCCCAACTGTTTCCAAAATCAATAACACATGCTCGTAGCATGTCTTCAAGCGTTTGTATCGTCCTTTCGCTCTGCCCATCAGTTTGTGGATGATAGGCAGTACTCATGTCTAGACGAGTCCCCAATGCTTGTTACAACGTCTGCCAGAACCTTGAAACAAATCTACCATCCCTATCAGAGATAATAGAGACGGGTATTCCATGTCTGGAGACAACCTCCTTCAAATACAATCGCGCCAACTTCTCCATTTTGTCATCTTCTCTCATTGGCAGGAAGTGTGCTGACTTGGTGAGACGATCAACTATTACCCAAATAGTATCATAACCACTTGCAGTCCTTGGCAATTTAGTAATGAAATCCATGGTAATGTTTTCCCATTTCCATTCCGGGATTTCAGGTTGTTGTAGTAGACCTGATGGCTTCTGATGTTCAGCTTTGACCTTAGAACACGTCAAACATTCTCCTACATATTTAGCAATATCGGCTTTCATACCTGGCCACCAAAAGTGTTTCTTGAGATCTTTATACATCTTCCCCGCTCCGGGATGTATTGAATATCTGGTTTTATATGCTTCTTTAAGTACCATTTCTCTCACATCTCCAAACCTTGGTACCCAAATTCTATCAGCCCTATATCGGGTTCCGTCTTCCCGAATATTAAGATGTTTCTCTGATCCTTTGGGTATCTCATTCTTCAACTTTCCTTCTTTTACAACCCCCTGTTGTGCCTCCTTTATTTGAGTAGTAAGGTTAGTACGAATAATTATATTCATAGCTTTTACCTGTATAGGTTCTCTGTCCTTTCTACTCAAAGCGTCGGCTACCACATTCGCCTTCTCCGGGTGGTATCGAATCTCAAAATCATAATCATTCAACAGTTCAATCCACCTGCATTGTCTCATATTCAGTTGCTTCTGATTAAATATATGTTGGAGACTTTTGTGGTCGGTATATATAATACTTTTGACCCCATATAAATAATGCCTCCAAGTCTTTAATGCAAAAATAACAGCACCCATTTCCAAATCGTGAGTTGTATAATTTTGCTCGTGAATCTTTAATTGTCTAGACGCATAAGCAATCACCTTCGTTCGTTGCATTAATACACAACCGAGACCTTGCTTTGATGCGTCACAATAAATCACAAAATCATCATTCCCTTCAGGCAATGACAATATAGGTGTCGTAGTTAGCTTTTTCTTCAATAACTGAAACGCCTTCTCTTATTCATCCTTCCATTCAAATTTCTTCCCTTTATGCGTTAATGCAGTCAAGGGTTTTGCTATTTTGGAGAAATCTTGGATGAATCTTCTGTAGTAACCAGTCAATCCTAAAAATTTACGTATATGCTTCGGAGTTTTGGGGTTTCCCACTTTTCAACGGTTTTGATCTTTGCCGGGTCCACCTGGATACCTTCTTTGTTCACTATGTGACCGAGGAATTGAACTTCTTCCAACCAAAATGCACACTTTGAAAACTTAGCGTACAATTTTTCTTTCCTCAATACTTCTAGCACTTTTCTCAAATGTTCTTCGTGCTCTTGATCATTCTTTGAGTAAATAAGTATGTCATCGATGAAAATAATGAACAAATTGTCAAGATATGGCCCACACACTCGGTTCATAAGGTCCATGAACACAGCTGGTGCGTTAGTCAATCCAAACGGCATAACCATAAACTCGTAATGACCATAACGCGTCCTAAAAGCAGTTTTTGGAATATCATCCTCCTTTACTCGCATTTGATGATATCCAGAACGTAAATCGATTTTTGAATAAACTGGCGAGCCTTGTAGTTGATCAAATAAGTCGTCAATTGTGACAACCCATAAATTTTCGGCAAAATTTAAACCAAAATCTTTATATGATTTCATTTAACCTTGACTAATTCCGACGATTCACGAACAATTATTTGTAAATAATTACGCATTAATTTGATATATTAATATTATTATTATTAATATCCTTTTTAAACAAGATATCAATAATTAATATCTTTATTATCAGTATTGTTATTATGAATAAAAAAAATATTGACAAATATTCTTGGAAAAGTAGTAAATCAATTTGTTTATTTTAAAAAAATATATAAAAAAATCCTTAAAATAAATGATTTTTTTAATAAAATAAATAAATAAATTACTTTTTAATTAAAAATTATAATGGAAAACTACTTTTATTATTTTATTTTGTGCATTATCCCATGACCTAACATTTAATACTTTTGAATTTTAAAATCCCATTAAAAATTAAAATATTTTTTTTTCTTTTAATTATTTTATTCTTTTTACCTAATTTTTTCAAGTATAAATACCCCTCATTTCTCATTCAAACTCACACCAAAATTTCTCTCATTCTCTCTTTGAAGAATTACTACTAGTAAGTATTCTTTTCTTACTTTTTACTTTTTACTTTTTACTATTTACTTCGGTTTATTATTTTTTTAACCGAAACATGTAAATAATGTTATAAATTATATACAATTAAAATTAAAATAAATAACATGTTATAATTAGTAATATATGTTACTAAAAATTATAAAAGTATTTTTATGAATTAATATATAGGAGTTATAATTAAAATCGAATTAATGAATATATATGTATATACGCACCTAACGTGAAGGTTATAATTAAAGATAGCATACAAAGACTACAAACATCACCGCTACTTGTGGCCTAGGGTGATCCTTGTTACCATTATGGGACGCTTGTGGATATCGAATGCCAAGACTTAGATTCTGGTCAAGAGATCCTGGGCCGCTCGGTAACAATAGATCATTCGAGTGACTTGCATGTTAGCGACGAAGTTTGGGCGAGATTATACAACATCTTTGTTAAGAATTATAACCCGAACATTCTTAAACTAGAAGCTTACTATAAGTGGAAGTTTTTCATAAATAGTAGGTTTCCAAAAATAGAAATTTTTTAGAAATAGGAACTTTTCTCGAAAACCGTCACTGTCAATATAGTTGCTATATTAATAAACATACTTTATGTCAAGTTAGACATTAACTAATCAAATGTTATACCTCAAGGTTGATATCCAGATCACTTACTTGCTTTATTTTCCTTCTTGCGTGGAATACTTCAACTGCTATTTAATGTGAGTTCATCTGCTCCCTTTTTATCTATATTTTTGGGCTGAGAATACATGCACAACTTTTATAACTGTTTTACACTTATCAACTATTAAACTGTAATATGTTGGGCTATGAACAGCAAGTCCCCAACCGACAAGTATAAACGATAACTTGTTACGGGGCAAACTTGAAAGTCTAGTCTAAATACAAGTACCAACTATTAAACTGTGATATGTTAGGCTATGACCAGCAAGTCCCTAACCGACAAGTATAAACGATAACTTGTTACGGGGCAAACTTGAAAGTCTAGTCTAAATATAAGTACCAACTGTTAAAACTATGCTATACCCGGCTATGTTCGACTAAGTCCCTACAGTGATATTTTTAATTGCTGCGGCATTCTTAATTATTGGGGATAGGCCTATCGGGAGTAACGTCCCCGATACATTTGACTAAGTCTTTTTATTACTTGATAATGAAATTAAACGACAAGGACAGAACAACTTGTCACGGGGCAAACAACGTTTAGTCTAAATATCACGCACTGGCATAACTTTTTGATCCAGCGGGGGATCAACTTGACTGGATCTGAGTGATCTACTTATGAAAACAAATCTTGTGGTCTAACACTATTACTGAAATCATTATTTATGACAAACCTATGAACTCACTCAACCTCGTGTTGACACTTTTAAGCATGTTTATTCTCAGGTACTTAAATATTGCTTCCGCTGCATATCTACTGCTTTGATGATGATTGCTTGATATGCTTGGAGTCTTCATTACATATCATATCAATTAAAGACATATTTATCTTCCGCTGCAACACTCAACAAAACGTCTCATGTAGAGTCGTTCTCGTTTATACAACTGTGATTTGATATAATTAGACACAAATACCCCAGGCCCTATTTGGGGGTGTCACATATTGGTATCAGAGCAGATTGTTGTAGAGAACCAGGATTGCATTTTATGTGTGCTTATACAATTAGGTACCTTAGTAATGTAGGACTACAACTTTCCTTGACCGTAGTGCCTTTACTTGTTGCCTTTAACTGTTAAATGCTACACTATGCTTTAGAAACTTTACTTATCTTAGAATGCCTAGCCAACCTAAGAAATCTGCTCACTTTCCTAAGTATTATCCAATTACGCCACCGCATTTAAATGTGACACCATGATTTCTGAAATTCTTGACATTCCTATGTCATCTATCATGGTTTTGTGTATTACATATGTATTACATGAAATATTATCCATGATTTTTGAAACTCCTATAATTGTTACTATTCATACTCAAACGTATATAAATCCCTGTTATATCACGTACCTATATGCCTTATACCTTTATGCATCGGTTTGCGAACCGGAAAATGTCATTGGGTTATCACAGTATACAAATTGAAAGTCTTTAATCGAAAGATTATTAGATTACATACTTATCATTTTATAATCTCGACACGTCATACTGCCATTATTGGAGTATAGACAAATCATATCTTATCATATCTATCCCAATAAACTTTGTCTAACACTTTTCCTAAATTTCCTCCGTAAATTACGAAAATATTTTTGCTATATATACGTATTCAAGGAGATAAATATATCATTCAATATTCATTTCATATCAAACTCTATTCCAAACACATAATATGGATTTCTCACCCGATTCTTCAAATTCCTCTAGTTCCGAAGACAGCATGACGGGGACCCACCAACCAATCAACTACCGTGATTTCTTCAGAAGATGGGGATGGGTTCGTGAAATACTCACCCTATGGAGAAACGAAGAAGGTACTCCTTATCATGAGCCAAACTTACCACCAAACATCGGAGTACTCGATCCGCTTACCGGCGAACCTGTTTGTAATACCGTTTACACTCTTTTCGTAAGGATTTTCCGCCTCGAAGGTCGACTCGATGTAGCCCAAGACAATATTTGTCCTCTACTCCCAAATTCTAATCAGATAGGATTACTAGAAGAAGTTAGGAGACTTCGAACTAAATATCAAGAATTGACAAACCTTACGGAGGAATGGGTAGAACAAATCCATAGACTCGAGCGTAAAGTAGAAACCCTGGAGGAAACGGTGCACGATTTGGAAGCTAGGCTCACACCTACTACCCAAGTACCACAAGTAACACCAGCAACACCACTAGCACCATCAGTACCACCAACATTACCAACACCACAAGAATTGTAAGCACCATTAGCATCACCACCAACAGCATCAGCTTCATCAACAACAACATCCGCATCCCACGCCTCAACATCACACTCAGTACCTCAAACATCAACATCATACACCCATAGATACCAAGGAATATTAGTAATAATGAGTTAAGATGTATTGACTCATTCTTCGCGAAGAATTATATATGTATACCTTATATATATATGATTTGGAACAATAATAAATCTTGTCGTACTAAGCAATTACGTGTGAATCTCAACTAGTATGTACTACTTAGTTAATTCATATCACTAATATGCTATGATGTACACCCTTCGTTAATGACTTAACAATTGTTAATCACTGCTTCAACACAATAAACTCCATTTCATAATAAATCAAGTGTAACGATGAATGTATTGATTCATAACTGCATTAGCGAAATATTTCGCGACAATTATGAAATCTCTAAAGGTTTTGGAGATTATTCATTCTCATTTCAATCGTAAATCAAATGAGTTTAATATTATATTAAATCCATGATTACATCTGAAGGAAAATATATATGTATGTATATTTTCATAAAGACTGTAATTAAAACTCTTTTGTACAAACTGTTAATTGTGAAAATATTTTAACGGGTAGGTAATACCCTAGAAATATTTATATCTCACATTAATATATTACATTGTACATTTTTCAATTCTGATTCTCATGAATTGTATTCATTCATATTCTATGATGAATTATCATATCAAACCACTGAAATTATCATTCATTACTTTTAAAATTAATAACGCCTATTCGTTAACCATTAGACCCGTTGACGATTACAATCAGCGTTTAATCATCTAAAAATAAAATTTCTTGAAACCATTGATAACCAAAGATTCAAATATGACTGCATTAAATGCAGAGGAAACAGCAAAATTGTAGAAGGTCTTCAGGGCCAAAAGTTTGATGATAAAGAATGGTATAAGCTCAGATTTGGAACTAGAAAATGGATTGAGCAAACTATGAAGGAGGCTGTGGACAAATCACAAAGATTAAATCTGCCTTCAAAGAATCCAAATGATTCAGTATCTGCTGAAGTCATCAACGAATACCTTGCCCCTGACTCTAAACCTTTACGGACAAATCTTCTTTATCATCCTTCGATCTTAGAAATTCTAAGATATCACCGTATCTTTCGTTATAAATATCCTCTATATTTCTGAAAATATCTTTATAACGATTCTTGTCCGCAATTAATTATCTCTTTGCGATAACTTTATCACATCATAAAGAAAACTGTTTTAGTTTCTATATTCAAGTTTAAATTATAAATGTTTTGAAGAAGTGTTGGGAATTGAAGCATGAGTTAGTATAATATAATGACGTCAGGCCAACGTGATTATATTACAGTAAGCCATGCTAAATTTTTAATGGAAGACGGTGATTCATAGACTTTATAATCATCATTTGCCATGTTACATGACTCTTACATTCTATTTAAACTCTAAACATATCAAGAAAATATTTTTCTTGATTATTCGGTCTTTTTTGGATATTCTGATAATTTGACAAATCAAATCGTGCTATTACCTTTCCTTTTGCTTTGTATATTATGAACATTCGAAACTTCATACCTACAAATTCTGGACCATTACTCGCTTTACTTAGAGTCGAGAGGAGAATAAAAAGGCAAAGAGCTTCGACAAATAAGGGAAAATATAAAGCCCGATAACAATACTGAAATTACAAGCCGTGTATATCAATGCGTATAGCAATATAAAGACACGGGAGAACTAAAAACACGATAAATCCTAGAGCATAATAGAAGTAAACACACTCCTCTGGTGGGAGTTGGAAAAGAAGGAAGATTGTGGCGATAACCAATATAAGGTCAAGAACAAGAACTGGATTGAGCATATTAAGAAACCTTTTGAAAGTATGAATTGAGGAAGAAAGTATAGAAGTGGTGAAGATAATGAAACGGAAGAAGCTAATTTATAGCAAAATTCTAGACACATCAATCGAGATAATTCACCGCATTTAATTAAAGAAAATCCTAATTTTCTTAATTACCGGAGAATCAAATCTTATAAAGATTATGAAGATTTCTTTAAATCCCTTGAATTCCGAAAATCAACTTTAACCATATCAAAAGTTAAGGTGAACATTTAATTTTCTTATTTCACTCTTTTGTGATAGTTTCATTTATACTCTTTCTATAATCGAATCGTTTTATCCATATTATTTAATGTCGATAAAACTCTATTTTTCAACTCATATTCATCATTCTTGTTGTAAAGAATGACGATCTCTATCAAATTTCATGATTATGATTTTCATGAACTCCTCTCTATTTTGTCTACCCTAATATTGTGGCATAAACGCTCAAGGTTTAAATAAGCTCACTATTATTCACCACACATTTCATGTATATTGAAATGCTTGTATAACGTCATCATCTCTTTCTGAGAAAAACCTAATCAATGACACTCTTGTTAAATCCTTTAGATAAACTCCACATTAATAATAAAATGCACTTCGTAGAATTTATGGATCGTAAGATTTAAACGCTAGAAACAAAACAATATCCTATTAGTTGGAATTCACGAAAGGCCCCGAGCATACCTGGGAACGTGAAGACCAAATAAAACGAAAATATCCTCACCTGTTTACAAACAACGTCGACTGATGGCAACAACTAAATTTCGGGACGGAATTTCTATTAACAGGGGGATACTGTGACAACCCGTAAATTTCCGGCAAAATTTAAACCAAAATCTTTATATGATTTCATTTAACCTCGACTAATTCCGACGATTCACGAACAATTATTTGTAAATAATTACGCATTAATTTGATATATTAATATTATTATTATTATTAATATCCTTTTTAAACAAGATATCAATAATTAATATCTTTATTATCAGTAATGTTATTATGAATAAAAAAAATATTGACTAATATTCTTGGAAAAGTAGTAAATCAATTTGTTTATTTTAAAAAAATATCTAAAAAAAATCCTTAAAATAAATGATTTTTTTTAATAAAATAAATAAATAAATTACTTTTTAATTAAAAATTATAATGGAAAACTACTTTTATTATTTTATTTTGTGCATTATCCCATGACCTAACATTTAATACTTTTGAATTTTAAAATCCCATTAAAAATTAAAATATTTATTTTTCTTTTAATTATTTTATTCTTTTTACCTAATTTTTTCAAGTATAAATACCCCTCATTTCTCATTCAAACTCACACCAAAATTTCTCTCATTCTCTCTTTGAAGAATTACTACTAGTAAGTATTCTTTTCTTACTTTTTACTTTTTACTTTTTACTTTTTACTATTTACTTCGGTTTATTTTTTTTTTTACCGAAACATGTAAATAATGTTATAAATTATATGCAATTAAAATTAAAATAAATAACATGTTATAATTAGTAATATATGTTACTAAAAATTATAAAAGTATTTTTATGAATTAATATATAGGAGTTATAATTAAAATCGAATTAATGAATATATATGTATATACGCACCTAACGTGAAGGTTATAATTAAAGATAGCGTACAAAGACTACAAACATCACCGCTACTTGTGGCCTAGGGTGATCCTTGTTACCATTATGGGACGCTTGTGGATCTCGAATGCCAAGACTTAGATTCTGGTCAAGAGATCCTGGGCCGCTCGGTAACAATAGATCATTCGAGTGACTTGCATGTTAGCGACGAAGTTTGGGCGAGATTGTACAACATCTTTGTTAAGAATTATAACCCGAACATTCTTAAACTAGAAGCTTACTATAAGTGGAAGTTTTTCATAAATAGTAGGTTTCCAAAAATAGAAACTTTTGAGAAATAGGAACTTTTCTCGAAAACCGTCACTGTCAATATAGTTGCTATATTAATAAACATACTTTATGTCAAGTTAGACATTAACTAATCAAACGTTATACCTCAAGATTGATATCCAGATCACTTACTTTCTTTATTTTCCTTCTTGCGTGGAATACTTCAACTGCTATTTAATGTGAGTTCATCTGCTCCCTTTTTATCTATATTTTGGGCTGAGAATACATGCGCAACTTTTATAACTGTTTTACACTTATCAACTATTAAACTGTAATATGTTGGGTTATGAACAGCAAGTCCCCAACCAACAAGTATAAACGATAACTTGTTACGGGGCAAACTTGAAAGTCTAGTCTAAATACAAGTACCAACTATTAAACTGTGATATGTTAGGCTATGACCAGCAAGTCCCCAACCGACAAGTATAAACGATAACTTGTTACGGGGCAAACTTGAAAGTCTAGTCTAAATATCAGTACCAACTGTTAAAACTATGCTATACCCGGCTATGTTCGACTAAGTCCCTACAGTGATATTTTTAATTGCTGCGGCATTCTTAATTATTGGGGATAGGCCTATCGGGAGTAACGTCCCTGATACATTTGACTAAGTCTTTGTATTACTTGATAATGAAATTAAACGACAAGGACAGAACAACTTGTCACGGGGCAAACAACGTTTAGTCTAAATATCACGCACTGGCATAACTTTTTGATCCTGCGGGAGATCAACTTGACTGGATCTGAGTGATCTACTTATGAAAACAAATCTTGTGGTCTAACACTATTACTGAAATCATTATTTATGACAAACCTATGAACTCACTCAACCTCGTTTTGACACTTTTAAGCATGTTTATTCTCAGGTACTTAAATATTGCTTCCGCTGCATATCTACTGCTTTGATGATGATTGCTTGCTATGCTTGGAGTCTTCATTACATATCATATCAATTAAAGACATATTTATCTTCCGCTGCAACACTCAACAAAACGTCTCATGTAGAGTCGTTCTCGTTTATACAACTGTGATTTGATATAATTAGACACAAATACCCCAGGCCCTATTTGGGGGTGTCACATCAATTCTCGGCAGTGGATAATGATTTTTGATGGTAAGTTTATTCAACTCTCTGTAGTCAATACACAATCTAAATGTACCATCCTTCTTCTTGACAAACTAAACAGGAGCTCCCCATGGTGATGTGCTTGGTCTAATGAAATCACGTTCTAATAGTTCTTGCAGTTGGCTTTGCAGTTCTTTCATCTCGCTGGGTGCGAGTTTGTAAGGAGCACGAGCTATTGGTGCAGCTCCTGGTACAAGATCTATTTGAAATTCAACAGATCGATGTGGAGGTAGTCCCGGTAATTCTTTCGGAAATACATCGGGAAATTCTTTTGCGACGGGAACATCATTGATGCTCTTTTCTTCAGTTTGTACTTTCTCGACGTGTGCTAGAACAGCATAGCAACCTTTTCTTATTAGTTTTTGTGGCTTCAAATTACTAATAAGATGTAGCTTCATGTTGCCCTTTTCTCCGTACACCATTAAGGGTTCTCCTTCTTCTCGTACAATGCGAATTGCATTTTTGTAACATACGATCTCTGCTTTCATCTCTTTCAGCCAGTCTATGCAAACTATTACATCAAAACTCCCTAACTCTACTGGTATCAAATCAATCATAAATATTTCGCTACCCAGTTTAATTTCTCGATTCCGACATATATAATCTACTGAAATTAATTTACCGTTTGCTAATTCGAGTAAAAATTTACTATCCAACGGCGTCAATGGACAACTTAATTTAGCACAAAAATCTCTACTCATATAGCTTCTATCCGCACCCGAATCAAATAAAACGTAAGCAGATTTATTGTCAATAAGAAACGTACCCGTAACAAGCTCCGGGTCTTCCTGTGCCTCTGCCGCATTAATATTGAAAACTCTTCCGCGGCCTTGTCCATTTGTGTTCTCCTGGTTCGGGCAATTTCTAATAATGTGGCCCGGTTTTCCACATTTATAATAAACTACATTGGCATAACTTGCTCCGACACTACTTGCTCCACCATTACTCGTTCCGACACCATTTATTCCTTTCGTTCTATTAACCCCTGGTCCGTAGACCTCACACTTCGCCGCGCTATGACCATTTCTTTTACACTTGTTGCAAAATTTGGTGCAGAACTCCGAGTGATACTTTTCACACCTTTGGCATAGCTACTTCTGATTGTTGTTGTTGTTGCGGTTGTTATTATTGTTGGGATGATTGTTGTAGTTGTTGTTGTTGTGCCGTTTGTTGTAGTTGCGATTGATGTTGCGATTGTTGGGATAGTTGTTGTTGTTTTGGTGACTCTTATCACCATTTTCCTCCCACTTTCTTTTGACTAACTTCACGTTGGCCTCTTCGGCCGCCTGTTCTTTAATTCTTCCCTCAATCTGGTTCACTAGTTTATGAGCCATTCTACATGCCTTTTATATAGAGGAAGGCTCGTGTGAAGTTATATCTTCTTGGATTCTCTCTGGTAACCCTTTCACAAACGCGTCGATCTTCTCTTCCTCATCTTCGAACGCTCTCGGACACAATAGGCACAATTCTGTGAATCGTCTTTCGTACGAAGTAATATCGAATCCCTGTGTTCGTAAGCCTCTAAGTTCTGACTTGAGCTTATTGACCTCGGTTCTGGGACGGTACTTCTCGTTCATCAAGTGCTTGAATGCTGACCATGGTAGCGCGTAAGCAGCATCTTGTCCCACTTGCTCTAGATAGGTATTCCACCATGTTAACGCAATACCTGTGAAGGTATGCGTAGCATACTTTACTTTGTCTCCTTCAGCACACTTACTTATGGAAAACACCGATTCAACTTTCTCGGTCCACCGTTTCAATTCGATTGGTCCTTCGGTCCCATCAAATTCTGAAGGTTTGCAGGCAGTGAATTCCTTGTAGGAGCATCCTACACGATTTCTTGCGCCGTTAGCTGTATTGCTAGATTTAGAGTTATTGTTGGTATGTAACGCGGCCTGTACCGCGGCTATGTTTGAAGCAAGAAAGGCACGAAATTCCTCTTCGCTCATATTCAAGGTGTGTCGAGTAGTCGGTGCCATTTCCTTCAAAATAGTCAAATGAAACAAGTTAATCATACAGAATATTAAGAGTAGTCAATAGTATCTCGTAGCATAATATGAACTCATTTATAAAAGCTTTTTCTTCATATTAGTGTTTTATAAGTTTAAATTCGGGTACTACCTACCCGTTAAGTTCATACTTAGTAGCTAATATACAATTCAACTACTACAATTCCATATGAAAAACTGATTATAATAATATATCACATACAAATATTCTTCAAACTTACAACTTCGCTATATTACATATAATATGAAATATAGTACACTATGATACAGGACAGTTTTGAAGATAAATCTAGTTAATACGCAAGTTGTTCAGCAAAGGAAATAAAGACACGTAATTCATAAGTCCAGAAACAAGTCATGCATTCTGGTTTTACTAAGACGACTTCCCATCCTTGGTCTTGTAGAAAATAACAGTTATGACCATTGGCTAGGCAGCATGTTGTAATGTCGTCAAAAGGACGAGGGTTTCGTAATGTCCAACTGTAACAACCCAACCCGTTAACCAACCAATAACGCGGAATAATTTTTTTTTTTGCTGGAACATCATATGGCGCGGCGCGCCATATGGCCGCGCGGCGCGCCAAACTGGCCTGTCCATATAGTCATGAAATGCGAAAATATTTGACCACCTCCCGACGTATTTAGACAAAACGCTTTTCACAACCTATTCATATATGAAAAACTAACACGTTCCATTCATAAAATAAGTTTTACGAGGCCGGGCCCACATCGGCTGTTTTACGACTTTCATACGAAAATACAAGTTTTCAATCACATGATTTGTAACACAAAATAAAGCCGAGCATGGCAATTGGGGATACGCTACCCAATCCTAATCAGTCCAAAAGCAAGCCTTCTAAAGCACCTACGCGAGTCCACTAGTCCCACGCTTACCCGAGCCACCGCATCCATGCAAATCTATAAAAAGGTAAACAACGAGAGGGTAAGCTAATGCTTAGTGAGTGAAAATATACTACATACATATATATGCATAAAATGGACACGCCACATAATTAAACAAATACCGCATACCGGAGCATCCAAGCATAAAGGCAAGCTAATCTAAGCATACCGTACAATCACTAAGCAACAAGCTAAATATGCACCAACAACATAAGTTCACCAACGTCGATGTAAACAACGCCAAGAAACTACACCCGGAGGGTTAGCTACATCACGAAAATATAACAATATATATATATATTTAAAACAATACATAAACGTCCGAGGTTAACTCCTAAACCAAATACCGAGACCGACAACCAAAACGCAAAACCGTGCCAATTGAACCTATACACAAGCCCATCAAAACCACCTATATGTGAAGTGAGATCTATAACCGAGAACCACTTCACCCGACCCGCACCAATCCTACACATACATGTGCACATAGGATATTAACACTCACCTTGTCGCCTTGAAGAATGCTACCGAATAATCCGCAATCACCGATGGAATGTACCTATTCCATTTATCATATAACAAGTAACACAATTAGGGTGGATATACAAATCAACCCAAATTGACAACTAGTGCAATTTCGACCCAAATGCACTTCCAATCACCAACCGCGCCCAAACTAACCAATAATCACTAACACAAGTGAGAATGGTCCTAATATGCCAATCAAACCCAATCATAGGTGTTAAACACCTATCTTGCCTAAAATGACACTTAAACCCTAATTTGACCCATAAGAAGTCAATATCACGCCATTAGCAAGTTTTGACACCAAAACGTATTTAACTCGGTTCTATGCTTCAACTTAATCCATTTTAAGTTTATAAACCTTATTAAATCGGCAATTGAGTCATAATCATCAACAAACCCTAATTTTGACTCTAGTCAAAATTAGTCAACCACAAGAACCCTAATGGTTTCCAAAACATCAATAATCACTAATACTAGTGATTATACACCATTTACAAGTCTTAAACATGGTTAAATCATTAACCAACCCAAAACCCGCCAAATATCAAAATAGCAAGTTTCCATAAACCCTCTTCATCAACCAAATGGGTTTTACAACTAACAATCTCAACCCTAACTTGAATATCAAATCTAACAAATGAAATTCGGAGTTAGAACTTACCAATACTACCAAAACATAGCTAGGAGCGAGATGAACAACTTTAAAACCCGAGCTTTGGCGAGAATCCAACTCCTTCTTCTCCAATTCAAGCTCTCTCACTCTAGAACCCTTCCTATCTCTAGATATGGATGAGAGTGTTTGTGTGGGTTAGAAATGAGCTCCAATGGAGTTCTAGATCAGTTTTGGTGACCCTAAACCGACCCTAAATGAAAAGACCAAAGTACCCCTCATTTAAACCTTTTAAAAAGGCTAAAAATTGCATCAGCAGCAATCGACGCGCCTCGCCAAATGGTGGAGCGCCGCTCCAACCTACAGGTCAGTTTTCAGTTTCTTGTTTTGGCCATAACTTTTTGTCCGTAGCTCCGTTTTCGATGAATCAAATATCGTTGGAAACGTAATAAGATTTCCTTTCCAATGGTAAGGCTTTGAAACATCAACACAAACTTTATTTGGGGTTGAAAAGATACGTACACACCTTGTCACTTCAAACAACGTCCAGTTTCCTTCGGCGTTCAAGCAAGCAACACGTACACTTCATACACGCATCGTACACCATAAATACATTATGTATAACAAATATTTGGGTCTTACAACTCTCCCCCACTTAAACTCGATCACGTCCTCGTGATATTCTCCACTTAACCAATCCAGAACTACTCAACGGCCCTCAATCATAAGTTCCAATCCGAACTTTCCTAGACAATTCTTCCCAATGAATCACCTTTAACAACTAAAATCGTCTCCCGCGATATCAAAACCATAATCCGAGCACCAAAACCTGCTCAATTCCCCATATCGGGAAAAACTCAACCAATCTCGTACCGAGATATCAATTCCTTAGTGAAATGTCCCGTTCTTATTGATTAAAAACGTTCCATATTAATTGATTTCGTTGCGAGGTTTTGACCTCTATATGAGACGTTTTTCAAAGACTGCATTCATTTTTAAAACAAACCATAACCTTTATTTCATAAATAAAGGTTTAAAAAGTTTTACGTAGATTATCAAATAATGATAATCTAAAATATCCTGTTTACACACGACCATTACATAATGGTTTACAATACAAATATGTTACATCGAAATCAGTTTCTTAAATGCAGTTTTTACACAATATCATACAAACATGGACTCCAAATCTTGTCCTTATTTTAGTATGCAACAGCGGAAGCTCTTAGTATTCACCTGAGAATAAACATACTTTAAACGTAAACAAAAATATTGGTGAGTTATAGGCTTAACCTATATATATCAAATCATAACAATAGACCACAAGATTTCATATTTCAATACACATCCCATACATAGAGATAAAAATTATTCATATGGTGAACACCTGGTAACCGACATTAACAAGATGCATATATATAAGAATATCCCCATCATTCCGGGACACCCTTCGGATATGATATAAATTTTGAAGTACTAAAGCATCCGGTACTTTGATACAAGATAGTTGTGAAGATAATTCTAGCTAGTACACAAGTCGTTCAGCAAAGGCAATAAAGACACGTAATTCATACGTCCAGAAACAAGTCATGCATTCTGGTTTTACTAGGACTACTTCCCATCCTTGGTCTTGTGGAACATAACCGTTATGGCCGTTGATAAGACAGCGTGTTGTAACGTCGTCAAAGGGATGAGGGTTACGTAATGACCAACAGTCTCGTAATAACCTAAAAACCTCATTTCTTACCCCAATTACCGACTCCGTCACTTGTGGGAACGTTTTGTTTAATAGTTGTAGCCCGATGTTCTTGTTCTCACTTTGGTGAGAAGCGAACATTACTTACCCGTAAGCATAACATGCTTCTTTATGTTGCATGTTAGCCGCTTTTTCTAGATCACGAAGTCCTATATTCGGATATACTGAGTCAAAATAATTTCTTAACCCGTTGCGTAAAATAGCATTTGGGTTCCCCGCAATATATGCGTCAAAGTAAACACATCGTAACTTATGGATTTCCCAATGTGATATCCCCCATCTTTCAAACGAAAGCCTTTTATAAACCAAGGCATTCTTGGAACGTTCTTCGAATGTCTTACAAACTAATCTCGCCTTAAATAGTTGTGCCGAGGAATTCTGACCGACTCTAGACAAGATTTCATCAATCATGTCTCCGGGTAGGTCTCTTAAAATATTGGGTTGTCTATCCATTTTGTGTTTTTATACTGTAAAATAGACAAGAGTTAGATTCATAAAAAAAATACTTATTAATACAAGCAATTTTTACATATATCATAAAGCATAAGCACACTATATTACATATATTACACCATACGAATACAACTGTCTTATTCCGACTCGCTCGTTTCTTCTTGTTCGGTTTTGGTTCGTTTTGCCAAGTTTCTAGGGATATATGATGTTCCCCTAATACGAGCCGTCGTTGTCCACATTGGTTTAGAAAAACCTGGTGGTTTAGAGGTTTTCGGGTCATTGTTACAACTTAAGGACTTCGGGGGTTGACAATACATATAAAGTTCATCGGGGTTGGAATTAGGTTTCTCTATTTTTATGCCCTTTCCCTTATTATTTTCTTTTGCCTTTATAAATTCAGTTGGGGTAATTTCTATAACATCATCGGAATTCTCGTCGGAATCCGATTCATCGGAGAATTGGTAATCCTCCCAATATTTTGCTTCCTTGGCGGAAACACCATTGACCATAATTAACCTTGGTCGGTTGGTTGAGAATTCTCTTTTACTTAACCGTTTTATTATTTCCCCCACCGGTTCTATTTCTTCTTCCGGTTCCGATTCTTCTTCCGGTTCCGATTCTTTTTCCGGTTCCGATTCTTCTTCCGGTTCCGACTCTTCTTCCGGTTCCTCTTCGGGAACTTGTGAATCAGTCCACGAATCATTCCAATTTACATTTGACTCTTCATTATTATTAGGTGAGTTAATGGGACTTGTTCTAGAGGTAGACATCTATCACATAATATCAAACACATTAAGAGATTAATATATCACATAATATTCATATGTTAAAAATATATAGTTTCCAACAAAAATGTTAAGCAATCATTTTTAAAGAAAACACGATCGAAGTCCAGACTCACTAATGCATCCTAACAAACTCGATAAGACACACTAATGCAAATTTTCTGGTTCTCTAAGACTAACGCTCGGATACCAACTGAAATGTCCCGTTCTTATTGATTAAAAACGTTCCATATTAATTGATTTCGTTGCGAGGTTTTGACCTCTATATGAGACGTTTTTCAAAGACTGCATTCATTTTTAAAACAAACCATAACCTTTATTTCATAAATAAAGGTTTAAAAAGCTTTACGTAGATTATCAAATAATGATAATCTAAAATATCCTGTTTACACACGACCATTACATAATGGTTTACAATACAAATATGTTACATCGAAATCAGTTTCTTGAATGCAGTTTTTACACAATATCATACAAACATGGACTCCAAATCTTGTCCTTATTTTAGTATGCAACAGCGGAAGCTCTTAGTATTCACCTGAGAATAAACATGCTTTAAACGTCAACAAAAATGTTGGTGAGTTATAGGTTTAACCTATATATATCAAATTGTAACAATAGACCACAAGATTTCATATTTCAATACACATCCCATACATAGAGATAAAAATCATTCATATGGTGAACACCTGGTAACCGACATTAACAAGATGCATATATATAAGAATATCCCCATCATTCCGGGACACCCTTCGGATATGATATAAATTTCGAAGTACTAAAGCATCCGGTACTTTGGATGGGGTTTGTTAGGCCCAATAGATCTATCTTTAGGATTCGCGTCAATTAGGGTGTCTGTTCTCTAATTCTTAGATTACCAGACTTAATAAAAAGGGGCATATTCGATTTCGATAAATCAACCATAGAATGTAGTTTCACGTACTTGTGTCTATTTTGTAAATCATTTATAAAACCTGCATGTATTCTCATCCCAAAAATATTAGATTTTAAAAGTGGGACTATAACTCACTTTCACAGATTTTTACTTTGTCGGGAAGTAAGACTTGGCTACTGGTTGATTCACGAACCTATAACAATATGTACATATATATCAAAGTATGTTTAAAATATATTTACAACACTTTTAATATATTTTGATGTTTTAAGTTTATTAAGTCAGCTGTCCTCGTTAGTAACCTACAACTAGTTGTCCACAGTTAGATGTACAGAAAAAAATCGATAAATATTATCTTGAATCAATCCACGACCCAGTGTATACGTATCTAAGTGTTGATCACAACTCAAACTATATATATTTTGGAATCAACCTCAACCCTGTATAGCTAACTCCAACATTCACATATAGAGTGTCTATGGTTGTTCCGAAATATATATAGATGTGTCGACATGATAGGTCGAAACATTGTATACGTGTCTATGGTATCTCAAGATTACATAATATACAATACAAGTTGATTAAGTTATGGTTGGAATAGATTTGTTACCAATTTTCACGTAGCTAAAATGAGAAAAATTATCCAATCTTGTTTTACCCATAACTTCTTCATTTTAAATCCGTTTTGAGTGAATCAAATTGTTATGGTTTCATATTGAACTCTATTTTATGAATCTAAACAGAAAAGTATAGGTTTATAGTCGGAAAAATAAGTTACAAGTCATTTTTGTAAAGGTAGTCATTTCAGTCGAAAGAACGACGTCTAGATGACCATTTTAGAAAACATACTTCCACTTTGAGTTTAACCATAATTTTTGGATATAGTTTCATGTTCATAATAAAAATCATTTTCTCAGAATAACAACTTTTAAATCAAAGTTTATCATAGTTTTTAATTAACTAACCCAAAACAGCCCGCGGTGTTACTACGACGGCGTAAATCAGGTTTTACGGTGTTTTTCGTGTTTCCAGGTTTTAAATCATTAAGTTAGCATATCATATAGATATAGAACATGTGTGTAGTTAATTTTAAAAGTCAAGTTAGAAGGATTAACTTTTGTTTGCGAACAAGTTTAGAATTAACTAAACTATGTTCTAGTGAGATAGTTATATATATATATATAAATCGAATGATGTTATGAACATCATTACTACCTCAAGTTTAGTAGGTAAACCTATTGGAAGTGACAAGAAATGATCTAGCTTCAAAGGATCTTGGATGGCTTGAAAGTTCTTGAAGTAGGATCATGACACAAAAACAAGTTCAAGTAAGATTTTTACTCGAATTAAGATAGTTTATAGTTATAGAAATTGAATCAAAGTTTGAATATGAATATTACCTTGAATAAGAAAGATAACCTACTGTATATAACAAAGGTTTCTTGATCTTAGATGATTACTTGGAATGGATTAGAAAGCTTGGAAGTAAATTAGTAAACTCGAAGGGATTTTTGAAGTGTTCTTGAAGTGTTCTTCCTATGATGATTATAGCTTGATTCTTGAAGTGATTTTTGATGAAGATGATGATTAACTACTGGAAAAATATGTTCATAATAGTGTGTGTGTGTGTGTGTGTTGAGAGAGAATTAGAAAGAGAATTGGAAGTGAAATGGAGTGAATGATGAGTGGTAATTGGTGAGTGGTGAGTGGGGTTAAAAGGAGTTCTAGTTAGTTGACTAGCTCATGGTAGAAGTTAAAATTGATTAGTCATACATGACATAATCAAGAGTGGAATCCCATTCTAGTTTCTATTGGTATATACTCATAGTAAGTACGTTTTGAAGCTGTGTATAATACGGGTAAGAATACGACTAGAATTCTTGATGAAAGAAAAGAATGGAAAAGTAACTGTAACCATTTTCGTTAAGTATGAGTGTTTTGATATATGTCTTGAAGTCTTCCAAAAGTATTTTAATACATCTAAATACACTACATGTATATACATTTTAACTGAGTCGTTAAGTCATCGTTAGTCGTTACATGTAAATGTTGTTTTGAAACCTTTAAGTTAACGATCTCAATTAATGTTGTTAACCCATTGTTTATTATATCTAATGAGATGTTAAATTATTATATTATCATGATATTATGATATATTAATATATCTTAATGTGATATATATATATACATTTAAATGTCGTTACAACGATAATCGTTACATATATGTCTCGTTTCGAAATCCTTAAGTTAGTAGTCTTGTTTATATGTATATAACTCATTGTTAATATACTTATGGAGATACTTACTTATCATAATCTCATGTTAACCATATGTATATCCATATATATATCGTCATGTCGTTTTTACAAGTTTTAACGTTCGTGAATCGCCGGTCAACTTGGGTGGTCAATTGTCTATATGAAACATATTTCAATTAATCAAGTCTTAACAAGTTTGATTGCTTAACATGTTGGAAACATTTAATCATGTAAATATCAATCTCAATTAATATATATAAACATGGAAAAGTTCGGGTCACTACAGTACCTACCCGTTAAATAAATTTCGTCCCGAAATTTTAAGCTGTTGAAGGTGTTGACGAATCTTCTGGAAATAGATGCGGGTATTTCTTCTTCATCTGATCTTCACGCTCCCAGGTGAACTCGGGTCCTCTACGAGCATTCCATCGAACCTTAACAATTGGTATCTTGTTTTGCTTAAGTCTTTTAACCTCACGATCCATTATTTCGACGGGTTCTTCGATGAATTGGAGTTTTTCGTTGATTTGGATTTCATCTAACGGAATAGTGAGATCTTCTTTAGCAAAACATTTCTTCAAATTCGAGACGTGGAAAGTGTTATGTACAGTCGCGAGTTGTTGAGGTAACTCAAGTCGGTAAGCTACTGGTCCGACACGATCAATAATCTTGAATGGTCCAATATACCTTGGATTTAATTTACCTCGTTTACCAAATCGAACAACGCCTTTCCAAGGTGCAACCTTAAGCATGACCATCTCTCCAATTTCAAATTCTATATCTTTTCTTTTAATGTTGGCGTAGCTCTTTTGTCGACTTTGGGCGGTTTTCAACCGTTGTTGAATTTGGATGATCTTCTCGGTAGTTTCTTGTATTATCTCCGGACCCGTAATCTGTCTATCCCCCACTTCACTCCAACAAATTGGAGACCTGCACTTTCTACCATAAAGTGCTTCAAATGGCGCCATCTCAATGCTTGAATGGTAGCTGTTGTTGTAGGAAAATTCTGCTAACGGTAGATGTCGATCTCAACTGTTTCCGAAATCAATAACACATGCTCGTAGCATGTCTTCAAGCGTTTGTATCGTCCTTTCGCTCTGCCCATCAGTTTGTGGATGATAGGCAGTACTCATGTCTAGACGAGTTCCTAATGCTTGCTGTAATGTCTGCCAGAATCTTGAAATAAATCTGCCATCCCTATCAGAGATAATAGAGATTGGTATTCCATGTCTGGAGACGACTTCCTTCAAATACAGTCGTGCTAACTTCTCCATCTTGTCATCTTCTCTTATTGGTAGGAAATGTGCTGATTTGGTGAGACGATCAACTATTACCCAAATAGTATCAAAACCACTTGCAGTCCTTGGCAATTTAGTGATGAAATCCATGGTAATGTTTTCCCATTTCCATTCCGGGATTTCGGGTTGTTGAAGTAGACCTGATGGTTTCTGATGCTCAGCTTTGACCTTAGAACACGTCAAACATTCTCCTACGTATTTAGCAACATCGGCTTTCATACCCGGCCACCAAAAATATTTCCTGAGATCCTTGTACATCTTCCTCGTTCCAGGATGTATTGAGTATCTGGTTTTATGAGCTTCTCTAAGTACCATTTCTCTCATATCTCCAAATTTTGGTACCCAAATCCTTTCAGCCCTATACCGGGTTCCGTCTTCCCGAATATTAAGATGTTTCTCCGACCCTTTGGGTATTTCATCCTTTAAATTTCCCTCTTTTAAAACTCCTTGTTGCGCCTCCTTTATTTGAGTAGTAAGGTTATTATGAATCATTATATTCATAGATTTTACTCGAATGGGTTCTCTGTCCTTCCTGCTCAAGGCATCGGCTACCACATTTGCCTTCCCCGGGTGGTAACGAATCTCAAAGTCGTAATCATTCAATAATTCAATCCACCTACGCTGCCTCATATTCAGTTGTTTCTGATTAAATATGTGTTGAAGACTTTTGTGGTCGGTATATATAATACTTTTGACCCCATATAAGTAGTGCCTCCAAGTCTTTAATGCAAAAACAACCGCGCCTAATTCCAAATCATGCGTCGTATAATTTTGTTCGTGAATCTTCAATTGTCTAGACGCATAAGCAATCACCTTCGTTCGTTGCATTAATACACAACCGAGACCTTGCTTTGATGCATCACAATAAATCACAAAATCATCATTCCCTTCAGGCAATAACAATATAGGTGTCGTAGTTAGCTTTTTCTTCAATAACTGAAACGCTTTCTCTTGTTCATCATTCCATTCAAATTTCTTCCCTTTATGCGTTAATGCAGTCAAGGGTTTTGCTATTCTGGAAAAGTCTTGGATGAACCTTCTGTAGTAACCAGCTAGTCCTAAAAACCGGCGTTTGTGTTTCGGAGTTTTCGGGGTTTCCCACTTTTCAACAGTTTCTATCTTTGCCGGATCCACCTTAATACCTTCTTTGTTCACTATGTGACCGAGGAATTGAACTTCTTCCAACCAAAATGCACACTTTGAAAACTTAGCGTACAATTCTTCCTTCCTCAATACTTCTAACACCTTTCTCAAATGTTCACCGTGTTCTTGGTCATTCTTTGAGTAAATAAGTATGTCATCAATGAAAACAATGACAAACTTGTCAAGGCATGGTCCACACACTCGGTTCATAAGGTCCATGAACACAGCTGGCGCATTAGTTAAACCAAACGGCATGACCATAAACTCGTAATGACCGTAATGTGTTCTGAAAGCAGTCTTTGGAATATCATCTTCTTTCACCCGCATTTGATGATACCCGGAACGTAAGTCAATCTTTGAATAAACAGACGAGCCTTGTAGTTGATCAAATAAGTCGTCGATTCTCGGTAGTGGGTAGCGGTTCTTGATGGTAAGTTTGTTCAACTCTCGGTAGTCGATACACAACCTGAATGTACCATCTTTCTTCTTGACAAACAAAACAGGAGCTCCCCACGGTGATGTGCTTGGTCGAATGAAACCTCGCTCTAAAAGTTCTTGTAATTAGCTTTGCAGTTCTTTCATCTCGTTGGGTGCGAGTTTGTAAGGAGCACGAGCTATTGGTGCAGCTCCTGGTACAAGATCTATTTGAAATTCAACGGATCGCTGTGGGGGTAATCCCGGTAATTCTTTCGGAAATACATCGGGAAATTCTTTTGCAATGGGAACATCATTGATGCTCTTTTCTTCAGTTTGTACTTTCTCGACGTGTGCTAGAACAGCATAGCAACCTTTTCTTATTAGTTTTTGTGCCTTCAAATTACTAATAATATGTAGCTTCGTGTTGCCCTTTTCTCTGTACACCATTAAGGGTTTTCCTTTTTCTCGTATAATGCAAATTGCATTTTTGTAACAAACGATCTCTGCTTTCACTTCTTTCAACCAGTCCATACCGATTATCACATCAAAACTCCCTAACTCTACTGGTATCAAATCAATCTTAAATGTTTCGCTAACCAGTTTAATTTCTCGATTCCGACATATATTATCTGCTGAAATTAATTTACCATTTGCTAATTCGAGTAAAAATTTACTATCCAAAGGCGTCAATGGAAAACTTAATTTAGCACAAAAATCTTTACTCATATAGCTTCTATTCGCACCCGAATCAAATAAAACGTAAGCAGATTTATTGTCAATAAGAAACGTACCCGTAACAAGCTCCGGGTCTTCCTGTGCCTCTGCCGCATTAATATTGAAATCTCTTCCTCGGCCTTGTCCATTCGTGTTCTCCTGGTTCGGGCAATTTCTAATAATGTTGCCCGGTTTTCCACATTTATAACAAACTACATTGGCATAACTTGCTCCGCCATTACTCGTTCCGACACCATTAGTTCCTTTCGTTCTATTAACCCCTGGTCCGTAGACCTCACACTTCGCCGCGCTATGACCATTTCTTTTACACTTGTTGCAAAATTTGGTGCAGAACCCCGAGTGATACTTTTCACACCTTTGGCATAGCTGCTTCTGATTGTTGTTGTTGTTGCGGTTATTATTGTTGTTGGGATGATTGTTGTAGTTGCTGTTGTTGTTGTTGTTGTTGTTGTTGTTGTTGGGCCGTTTGTTGTAGTTGCGATTGATATTGCGATTGTTGGGATAATTGTTGCGATTATTGTTGTAATTGCTGTTGTTGTTGTATTGGTGATTCTTATCACCGTTTTCCTCCCACTTTCTTTTGACTTGCTTCACATTGGCCTCTTCAGCAGTCTGTTCTTTAATTCTTTCTTCAATCTGTTTCACTAGTTTGTGAGCCATTCTACATGCCTGTTGTATGGAGGCGGGCTCGTGTGAACTTATATCTTCTTGGATTCTTTTCGGTAATCCTTTCACAAACGCGTCGATCTTCTCTTCTTCATCTTCGAATGCTCCCGGACACAATAGGCACAATTCTGTGAATCGTCTTTCGTACGTGGTAATATCAAATCCTTGGGTTCGTAACCCTCTAAGTTCTGTCTTGAGCTTATTGACCTCGGTTCTGGGACGGTACTTCTCGTTCATCAAGTGCTTGAATGCTGACCACGATAGTGCGTACGCATCATCTTGTCCCACTTGCTCTAGATAGGTATTCCACCATGTTAACGCAGAACCTGTGAAGGTATTGCGTAGCGTACTTCACTTTGTCCTCTTCAGTACACTTACTTATGGCAAACACCGATTCGACCTTCTCGGTCCACCGTTTCAATCCGATCGGTCCTTCGGTTCCATCAAATTCCAAAGGTTTGCATGCAGTGAATTCTTTGTAGGTGCATCCTACATGATTTCCTGTACTGCCAGATCCAAGGTTATTGTTGGTATGTAGCGCAGCCTGTACTGCGGCTATGTTTGAAGCTAGAAAAGTACGGAATTCCTCTTCATTCATATTCACGGTGTGTCGAGTAGTCGGTGCCATTTCCTTCAAAATAGTCAAATGGAACAAGTTAATCATACAGAATATTAAGAGTAGTTAATAGTATTTCGTAGCATAATATGAACTCATTTATAAAAGCTTTTTCTTCATATTAGTGTTTTATAAGTTTAAATTCGGGTAGTACCTACCCGTTAAGTTCATACTTAGTAGCTAATATACAATTCAACTACTACAATTCTATATGAAAAACTGATTGTAATAATATTTCGCGTTCAAACTTTTATACAATATTTTACAAACTTACAATACCGCTTATTTTACATAAAGCATGAAATATAGCACACAATAACTTTGATACAAGATAGTTGTGAAGATAATTCTAGCTAGTACACAAGTCGTTCAGCAAAGGCAATAAAGACACGTAATTCATACATCCAGAAACAAGTCATGCATTCTGGTTTTACTAGGACTACTTCCCATCCTTGGTCTTGTGGAACATAACCGTTATGGCCGTTGATAAGACAGCGTGTTGTAACGTCGTCAAAGGGATGAGGGTTATGTAATGACCAACAGTCTCGTAATAACCTAAAAACCTCATTTCTTACCCCAATTACCGACTCCGTCACTTGTGGGAACGTTTTGTTTAATAGTTGTAGCCCGATGTTCTTGTTCTCACTTTGGTGAGAAGCGAACATTACTAAACCGTAAGCATAACATGCTTCTTTATGTTGCATGTTAGCCGCTTTTTCTAAATCACGAAGTCCTATATTCGGATATACTGAGTCAAAATAATTTCTTAACCCGTTGTGTAAAATAGCATTTGGGTTCCCCGCAATATATGCGTCAAAGTAAACACATCGTAACTTATGGATTTCCCAATGTGATATCCCCCATCTTTCGAACGAAAGCCTTTTATAAACCAAGGCATTCTTGGAACGTTCTTCGAATGTCTTACAAACTAATCTCGCCTTAAATAGTTGTGCCGAGGAATTCTGACCGACTCTAGACAAGATTTCATCAATCATGTCTCCGGGTAGGTCTCTTAAAATATTAGGTTGTCTATCCATTTTGTGTTTTTATACTGTAAAATAGACAAGAGTTAGATTCATAAAAAAAATACTTATTAATACAAGCAATTTTTACATATATCATAAAGCATAAGCACACTATATTACATATATTACACCACACGAATACAACTGTCTTATTCCGACTCGCTCGTTTCTTCTTGTTCGGTTTTGGTTCATTTTGCCAAGTTTCTAGGGATATATGATGTTCCCCTAATACGAGCCGTCGTTGTCCACATTGGTTTAGAAAAACCTGGTGGTTTAGAGGTTCCCGGGTCATTGTTACAACTTAAGGACTTCGGGGGTTGACGATACATATAAAGTTCATCGGGGTTGGAATTAGGTTTCTCTATTTTTATGCCCTTTCCCTTATTATTTTCTTTTGCCTTTTTAAATTCAGTTGGGGTAATTTCTATAACATCATCGGAATTCTCGTCGGAATCCGATTCATCGGAGAATTGGTAATCCTCCCAATATTTTGCTTCCTTGGCGGAAACACCATTGACCATAATTAACCTTGGTCGGTTGGTTGAGGATTCTCTTTTACTTAACCGTTTTATTATTTCCCCCACCGGTTCTATTTCTTCTTCCGGTTCCGATTCTTCTTCCGGTTCCGATTCTTCTTCCGGTTCCGACTCTTCTTATGGTTCCTCTTCGAGAACTTGTGAATCAGTCCACGAATCATTCCAATTTACATTTGACTCTTCATTATTATTAGGTGAGTCAATGGGACTTGTTCTAGAGGTAGACATCTATCACATAATATCAAACACGTTAAGAGATTAATATATCACATAATATTCATATGTTAAAAATATATAGTTTCCAACAAAAATGTTAAGCAATCATTTTTAAAGAAAACACGGTCGAAGTCCAGACTTACTAATGCATCCTAACAAACTCGATAAGACACACTAATGCAAATTTTCTGGTTCTCTAAGACCAACGCTCGGATACCAACTGAAATGTCCCGTTCTTATTGATTAAAAACGTTCCATATTAATTGATTTCGTTGCGAGGTTTTGACCTCTATATGAGACGTTTTTCAAAGACTGCATTCATTTTTAAAACAAACCATAACCTTTATTTCATAAATAAAGGTTTAAAAAGCTTTACGTAGATTATCAAATAATGATAATCTAAAATATCCTGTTTACACACGACCATTACATAATGGTTTACAATACAAATATGTTACATCGAAATCAGTTTCTTGAATGCAGTTTTTACACAATATCGTACAAACATGGACTCTAAATCTTGTCCTTATTTTAGTATGCAACAGCGGAAGCTCTTAGTATTCACCTGAGAATAAACATGCTTTAAACGTCAACAAAAATGTTGGTGAGTTATAGGTTTAACCTATATATATCAAATCGTAACAATAGACCACAAGATTTCATATTTTAATACACATCCCATACATAGAGATAAAAATCATTCATATGGTGAACACCTGGTAACCGACATTAACAAGATGCATATATATAAGAATATCCCCATCATTCCGGGACACCCTTCGGATATGATATAAATTTCGAAGTACTAAAGCATCCGGTACTTTGGATGGGGTTTGTTAGGCCCAATAGATCTATCTTTAGGATTCGCGTCAATTAGGGTGTCTGTTCCCTAATTCTTAGATTACCAGACTTAATAAAAAGGGGCATATTCGATTTCGATAATTCAACCATAGAATGTAGTTTCACGTACTTGTGTCTATTTTGTAAATCATTTATAAAACCTGCATGTATTCTCATCCCAAAAATATTAGATTTTAAAAGTGGGACTATAACTCACTTTCACAGATTTTTACTTCGTCGGGAAGTAAGACTTGGCCACTGGTTGATTCACGAACCTATAACAATATATACATATATATCAAAGTATGTTTAAAATATATTTACAACACTTTTAATTTATTTTGATGTTTTAAGTTTATTAAGTCAGCTGTCCTCGTTAGTAACCTACAACTAGTTGTCCACAGTTAGATGTACAGAAATAAATCGATAAATATTATCTTGAATCAATCCACGACCCAGTGTATACGTATCTCAGTATTGATCACAACTCAAACTATATATATTTTGGAATCAACTTCAACCCTGTATAGCTAACTCCAACATTCACATATAGAGTGTCTATGGTTGTTCCGAAATATATATAGATGTGTCGACATGATAGGTCGAAACATTGTATACGTGTCTATGGTATCTCAAGATTACATAATATACAATACAAGTTGATTAAGTTATGGTTGGAATAGATTTGTTACCAATTTTCACGTAGCTAAAATGAGAAAAATTATCCAATCTTGTTTTACCCATAACTTCTTCATTTTAAATCCGTTTTGAGTGAATCAAATTGCTATGGTTTCATATTGAACTCTATTTTATGAATATAAACAGAAAAGTATAGGTTTATAGTCGGAAAAATAAGTTACAAGTCGTTTTTGTAAAGGTAGTCATTTCAGTCGAAAGAACGACGTCTAGATGACCATTTTAGAAAACATACTTCCACTTTGAGTTTAACCATAATTTTTGGATATAGTTTCATATTCATAATAAAAATCATTTTCTCAGAATAACAACTTTTAAATCAAAGTTTATCATAGTTTTTAATTAACTAACCCAAAACAGCCCGCGGTGTTACTACGACGGCGTAAATCCGGTTTTACGGTGTTTTTCGTGTTTCCAGGTTTTAAATCATTAAGTTAGCATATCATATAGATATAGAACATGTGTGTAGTTAATTTTAAAAGTCAAGTTAGAAGGATTAACTTTTGTTTGCGAACAAGTTTAGAATTAACTAAACTATGTTCTAGTGATTACGAGTTTAAACCTTCGAATAAGATAGTTTTATATATATAAATCGAATGATGTTATGAACATCATTACTACCTCAAGTTTAGTAGGTAAACCTACTGGAAGTGACAAGAAATGATCTAGCTTCAAAGGATCTTGGATGGCTTGAAAGTTCTTGAAGTAGGATCATGACACAAAAACAAGTTCAAGTAAGATTTTTACTCGAATTAAGATAGTTTATAGTTATAGAAATTGAATCAAAGTTTGAATATGAATATTACCTTGAATAAGAAAGATAACCTACTGTATATAACAAAGGTTTCTTGATTTTAGATGATTACTTGGAATGGATTAGAAAGCTTGGAAGTAAATTAGTAAACTCGAAGGGATTTTTGAAGTGTTCTTGAAGTGTTCTTCCTATGATGATTATAGCTTGATTCTTGAAGTGATTTTTGATGAAGATGATGATTAACTACTGGAAAAATACGTTCATAATAGTATGTGTGTGTGTGTGTGTGTTGAGAGAGAATTAGAAAGAGAATTGGAAGTGAAATGGAGTGAATGATGAGTGGTAATTGGTGAGTGGTGAGTGGGGTTAAAAGGAGTTCTAGTTAGTTGACTAGCTCATAGTAGAAGTTAAAATTGATTAGTTATACATGACATAATCAAGAGTGGAATCCCATTCTAGTTCCTATTGGTATATACTCATAGTAAGTACGTTTTGAAGCTGTGTATAATACGGGTAAGAATACGACTAGAATTCTTGATGAAAGAAAAGAATGGAAAAGTAACTGTAACCATTTTTGTTAAGTATGAGTGTTTTGATATATGTCTTGAAGTCTTCCAAAAGTATTTTAATACATCTAAATACACTACATGTATATACATTTTAACTGAGTCGTTAAGTCATCGTTAGTCGTTACATGTAAATGTTGTTTTGAAACCTTTAAGTTAACGATCTCAATTAATGTTGTTAACCCATTGTTTATTATATCTAATGAGATGTTAAATTATTATATTATCATGATATTATGATATATTAATATATCTTAATATGATATATATACATTTAAATGTCGTTACAACGATAATCGTTACATATATGTCTCGTTTCGAAATCCTTAAGTTAGTAGTCTTGTTTATATGTATATAACTCATTGTTAATATACTTATGGAGATACTTACTTATCATAATCTCATGTTAACCATATGTATATCCATATATATATCGTCATGTCATTTTTACAAGTTTTAACGTTCATGAATCGCCGGTCAACTTGGGTGGTCAATTGTCTATATGAAACATATTTCAATTAATCAAGTCTTAACAAGTTTGATTGCTTAACATGTTGGAAACATTTAATCATGTAAATATCAATCTCAATTAATATATATAAACATGGAAAAGTTCGGGTCACTACACTTAGCGTACCTTTACCAAGGACAATGCTAAATGCGACCAAGTCTCAACCTAAAGTCAACAATCCGAACGTTGAAGATCGAACCACATGAATCCTTACGGATTACACTTACCACTAAACATCCTTTGTAGTGCACAATACAACCAATACGCCACTATCCTAACATCATAAGCAACGGCTAAAACCAAAAGCTCCCAAAACGACTATGGCAACGCTAATCCTAAGGTGTCCAAAATCGACTATTGTCACACCCGTAACATCATGTGACCCAAACACGGCTATCGCAATCACTTAGTCACACAACATGGTCCCCACGAGCCCACCATCGGCGTATAAAACCACCGTTAGTTCACATAACGTGGTCCTTACGACCCCACCATTGGCGTATAAAACAACCAATAGATCACACATCCAACAACATGAAGGCTGGCAGAAAACTACACGCGACCCACTTCCCAAATCTCAACACCGGATGAAGTCAGCGGACCCCATCAACGGTCATGCTTCACCGATATAACACTACACCCATGATGAAGTCAGCAGACCCCGAAGGTCATGCTTCACTAATCAACGATCTCATGATGAAGTCAGCGGACCCCGAAGGTCATGCTCCACCAATCAACGATCCCATGATGAAGTCAGCTGACCCCGAAGGTCATGCTTCACCAAATCAACGATCTCATGATGAAGTCAGCGGACCCCGAAGGTCATGCTCCACCAATCCACGATCCCATGATGAAGTCAGCGGACCCCAAAGGTCATGCTTCACCAATCAATGATCTCATGATGAAGTCAGAGGACCCCGAAGGTCATGCTCCACCAATCCACGATCCCATGATGAAGTCAGCGAACCCCAAAGGTCATGCTTCACCAATCAATGATCTCATGATGAAGTCAGAGGACACCGAAGGTCATGCTCCACCAATCCTCGATCCCATGATGAAGTCAGCGGACCTCAAAGGTCATGCTTCACCAATCAATGATCTCATGATGAAGTCAGAGGACCCCGAAGGTCATGCTCCACCAATCCACGATCCCATGATGAAGTCAGCGGACCCCAAAGGTCATGCTTCACCAATCAATGATCTCATGATGAAGTCAGAGGACCCCGAAGGTCATGCTTCACCAGTCAACGATCCCGTTTGGCCTCGAACAACGAGTAGCGTAACATCGCGCTCTGCTACGCCATAGTGAATCCTAACGGATGCCACTAACCATTCACACAATCGAGCAAGAACTGCCTATATCAAACATAGGCACGAAACAATAATTCTCTAAAAGAGGATCCGATACGCACATCCCTTAACCGAGGGATTTCACCTTGCTCACCATACCCGTCCATTATCTCTCAACGAGATTTACCACATTACCACCTTGGTGATAATTCAAATCCAAAATCATAGGTACAATTTAACCGAAATTGTACTCTACCACAAATCGACCAAATCTAGGTCCCGACAAAAATTTCGGATCTACCATAAGCATTGTCCGAAATCTCACACTAAAACCTCCTCGTGCGGGAGTGTAACTCCCCCACTTGGAATTACGTTCCATAACCGCATCTCGTACACCCGTACAATGCTACCAAAGGTAGCCTTTACCAATAATTGGGTTCACACGGCCCATCACCATGTCTTGCTCCAACTTTGAGAATACCAAGGATCCTAACCTATCCTTAAACACTTCGAACGAAAAGTGTACCACAAATTACACGAACTATACACTCGCAATCATCCAATTGTTTTAGTTTGTCGAATTTCACCCGATCACTCATGAACCTAAGGGTTTCACTTCGGTACCCTAAGTACAATGTAACCGCAACACAATCGGAGTCGAACACCACGCTAGTAGGTATAAAAAGGCACCTAATGTCGCGTCACGTAGACTCCTTTACCAACATGCATCGAGATCAACACTCGATTTTAAGAATTTCAATCCACCCGACGAACCTCATGGTTCATCAACTTCTACATGAAAGCGAACACGCACTTAACGACCGAACACCAAAACCCATTTCCATGGTTTGGTAGAAACATTTCCCAAATACTAAGGGATGCTTGGTTGCACCAAGTCTTACGCCCTTTACCCGACAATCCAAAGTCACCATAGAGTACTTCCATTAGGAACGTCACCCATATCAATAACATGCACAACACAATTGAGACCTTAAGGGTCTCACTCGAACGAGCTTAACGACCCGGTACCAACCAAAATGCCTAAGCGCCCAAGGATTCGCACCATAGAGTCAAGGCACAACACACCACTTATACGCTCTACTGAGAGCAAACCAGAGCCATAAACATAAACCGCCCGCTTGCTACGAATTATCTCCAACGGAGAATAAAGTTTAGCTAAGACTTACGCACATACCGCATGTTATTACAAATGAACAACATATAATTTCGTACTAAAGGTACCTGATGTAGCGATGTTGGGCTTTCGTGCTCCACTACCCATCATGTATTCACGCTCTAACCTCCTAACCCTATCGTCATGCGATTCGGAACACTCTGACTTCCGGTGTCCCTCCATCCGGCAAATGAAACACCTGATTGAGCCTAAAGGCACCACCGTACAATCTTGTGCCAAATGACCCCGTTCCCCACACTTAAAGCACGTGAGCTTGTAACCCTTCTTACTCTTCTTCTTCACATTCCCGACTCCTTCAGGCGTACTTCGTGCCCTCTTACCATGAGCACCATGTAATCCTAACCTTGCAAGTACATCTTCATCATCGCTACCTCAAGGTTTGGGAAACCTCTTTTCAAACTCTTCCTTTACAACTTTAGTCACTTGGTCTCGGACCATTTCCGTCATTTGTCCTTCGACCAACTCCTTGATTACTTCTCTAACTTTGTCGGTGAAAACCGAGACATATTGTTCAAACACGGCCTCAATCTTTAACGTTAACTCATCCTTCCCTTCGTGAATAGGCTCACTCATTCCGCATCCATCTTCCGTTTTCATTCTAAGGGATGCAAACGATTAGATCACGAACGTATAGACCACACGCACAACACCGTCCCATCTTGCTAAACACTCGTCGTACATCACTTGTTAGACATGATTTTCACCCGTAATAAGGTTTGCAAGTCCTTATTACGCATACCCGCCGTATCAACTTGTTAGTACAACGACCGCCTCGCTTGATGTCATAAACAAACACAAACAAATTCTACGCGAAAACAACACACGCGAGAATTATTATCACAACACAATAATATATTAATAATATCCGCATTACTAATATAAACGTTAGTTCACTTACAAACAAGAAACAAACACTCGCTTGATACCACTGTAACAACCCATTCCGACCCGTAATCCTACAAGTCCCGCAACAAATTAAGCACACTCAATAGTCTAAGTCTAGGCACCTATCTCAAGTTGCCTAAATCCCTTAGACCATGCTCTGATACCACTTGTAACAACCCAACCCGTTAACCAACCAATAACGCGGGATTTTTTTTTTTTGCTGGAACAGCATTTTGTAGTGACCCGAACTTTTCCATGTTTATATATATTAATTGAGATTGATATTTACATGATTAAATGTTTCCAACATATTAAGCAATCAAACTTGTTAAGACTTGATTAATTGAAATATGTTTCATATAGACAATTGACCACCCAAGTTGACCGGTGATTCACGAACGTTAAAACTTGTAAAAACTATATGATGACATATATATGGATATATATATATATAGTTAACATGATACTATGATAAGTAAACATATCATTAAGTATATTAACAATGAACTACATATGTAAAAACAAGACTACTAACTTAATGATTTTTAAACGAGACATATATGTAACGATTATCGTTGTAAAGACATTTAATGTATATATATCATATTAATAGATATTCATACATGATAATATCATGATAATATAATAATTTAAAATCTCATTTGATATTATAAACATTGGGTTAACAACATTTAACAAGATCGTTAACCTAAAGGTTTCAAAACAACACTTACATGTAACGACTAACGATGACTTAACGACTCAGTTAAAATGTATATACATGTAGTGTTTTAATATGTATTTATACACTTTTGAAAGACTTCAATACACTTATCAAAATACTTCTACTTAACAAAAATGCTTACAATTACATCCTCGTTCAGTTTCATCAACAATTCTACTCGTATGCACCCGTATTCGTACTCGTACAATACACAGCTTTTAGATGTATGTACTATTGGTATATACACTCCAATGATCAGCTCTTAGCAGCCCATGTGAGTCACCTAACACATGTGGGAACCATCATTTGGCAACTAGCATGAAATATCTCATAAAATTACAAAAATATGAGTAATCATTCATGACTTATTTACATGAAAACAAAATTACATATCCTTTATATCTAATCCATACACCAACGACCAAAAACACCTACAAACACTTTCATTCTTCAATTTTCTTCATCTAATTGATCTCTCTCAAGTTCTATCTTCAAGTTCTAAGTGTTCTTCATAAATTCCAAAAGTTCTAGTTTCATAAAATCAAGAATACTTTCAAGTTTGCTAGCTCACTTCCAATCTTGTAAGGTGATCATCCAACCTCAAGAAATCTTTGTTTCTTACAGTAGGTTATCATTCTAATACAAGGTAATAATCATATTCAAACTTTGGTTCAATTTCTATAACTATAACAATCTTATTTCAAGTGATGATCTTACTTGAACTTGTTTTCGTGTCATGATTCTGCTTCAAGAACTTTGAGCCATCCAAGGATCCATTGAAGCTAGATCCATTTTTCTCTTTTCCAGTAGGTTTATCCAAGGAACTTAAGGTAGTAATGATGTTCATAAGATCATTCGATTCATACATATAAAGCTATCTTATTCGAAGGTTTAAACTTGTAATCACTAGAACATAGTTTAGTTAATTCTAAACTTGTTCGCAAACAAAAGTTAATCATTCTAACTTGACTTTTAAAATCAACTAAACACATGTTCTATATCTATATGATATGCTAACTTAATGATTTAAAACCTGGAAACACGAAAAACACCGTAAAACCGGATTTACGCCGTCGTAGTAACACCGCGGGCTGTTTTGGGTTAGTTAATTAAAAACTATGATAAACTTTGATTTTAAAGTTGTTATTCTGAGAAAATGATTTTTATTATGAACATGAAACTATATCCAAAAATTATGATTAAACTCAAAGTGGAAGTATGTTTTCTAAAATGGTCATCTAGACGTCGTTCTTTCGACTGAAATGACTACCTTTACAAAAACGACTTGTAACTTATTTTTCCGACTATAAACCTATACTTTTCTGTTTAGATTCATAAAATAGAGTTCAATATGAAACCATAGCAATTTGATTCACTCAAAACGGATTTAAAATGAAGAAGTTATGGGTAAAACAAGATTGGATAATTTTTCTCATTTTAGCTACGTGAAAATTGGTAACAAATCTATTCCAACCATAACTTAATCAACTTGTATTGTATATTATGTAATCTTGAGATACCATAGACACGTATACAATGTTTCGACCTATCATGTCGACACATCTATATATATTTCGGAACAACCATAGACACTCTATATGTGAATGTTGGAGTTAGCTATACAGGGTTGAGGTTGATTCCAAAATATATATAGTTTGAGTTGTGATCAATACTGAGATACGTATACACTGGGTCGTGGATTGATTCAAGATAATATTTATCGATTTATTTCTGTACATCTAACTGTGGACAACTAGTTGTAGGTTACTAACGAGGACAGCTGACTTAATAAACTTAAAACATCAAAATATATTAAAAGTGTTGTAAATATATTTTGAACATACTTTGATATATATGTATATATTGTTATAGGTTCGTGAATCAACCAGTGGCCAAGTCTTACTTCCCGACGAAGTAAAAATCTGTGAAAGTGAGTTATAGTCCCACTTTTAAAATCTAATATGTTTGGGATGAGAATACATGCAGGTTTTATAAATGATTTACAAAATAGACACAAGTACGTGAAACTACATTCTATGGTTGAATTATCGAAATCGAATATGCCCCTTTTTATTAAGTCTGGTAATCTAAGAATTAGGGAACAGACACCCTAATTGACGCGAATCCTAAAGATAGATCTATTGGGCCTAACAAACCCCATCCAAAGAACCGGATGCTTTAGTACTTCGAAATTTATATCATATCCGAAGGGTGTCCCGGAATGATGGGGATATTCTTATATATGCATCTTGTTAATGTCGGTTACCAGGTGTTCACCATATGAATGATTTTTATCTCTATGTATGGGATGTGTATTGAAATATGAAATCTTGTGGTCTATTATTATGATTTGATATATATAGGTTAAACCTATAACTCACCAACATTTTTGTTGACGTTTTAAGCATGTTTATTCTCAGGTGATTATTAAGAGCTTCCGCTGTCGCATACTTAAATAAGGACGAGATTTGGAGTCCATGCTTGTATGATATTGTGTAAAAACTGCATTCAAGAAACTTATTTTGTTGTAACATATTTGTATTGTAAACCATTATGTAATGGTCGTGTGTAAACAGGATATTTTAGATTATCATTATTTGATAATCTACGTAAAGCTTTTTAAACCTTTATTGATGAAATAAAGGTTATGGTTTGTTTTAAAATGAATGCAGTCTTTGAAAAACGTCTCATATAGAGGTCAAAACCTCGCAACGAAATCAATTAATATGGAACGTTTTTAATCAATAAGAACGGGACATTTCAGTTGGTATCCGAGCGTTGGTCTTAGAGAACCAGAATTTTGCATTAGTGTGTCTTATCGAGTTTGTTAGGATGCATTAGTGAGTCTGGACTTCGACCGTGTTTACTTGAAAAATGATTGCTTAACAAATTTTTTTGGAAACTATATATTTTTAACATGTGAATATTATGTGATATATTAATCTCTTAACGCGTTTGATATTATGTGATAGATGTTTACCTCTAGAACAAGTCCCATTGACTCACCTAATAATAATGAAGAGTCAAATGTAAATTGGAATGATTCGTGGACTGATTCACAAGTTCCCGAAGAGGAACCGGAAGAAGAGTCGGAACCGGAAGAAGAATCGGAACCGGAAGAAGAATCGGAACCGGATGAAGAAATAGAACCGGTGGGGGAAATAATAAAACGGTTAAGTAAAAGAAAATCCTCAACCAACCGACCAAGGTTAATTATGGTCAATGGTGTTTCCGCCAAGGAAGCAAAATATTGGGAGGATTACCAATTCTCCGATGAATCGGATTCCGACGAGAATTCCGATGATGTTATAGAAATTACCCCAACTGAATTTAAAAAGGCAAAAGAAAATAATAAGGGAAAGGGCATAAAAATAGAGAAATCTAATTCCAACCCCGATGAACTTTATATGTATCGTCAACCCCCGAAGTCCTTAAGTTGTAACAATGACCCGGGAACCTCTAAACCACCAGGTTTTTCTAAACCAATGTGGAAAATTACGGCTCGTATTAGGGGAACATCATATATCCCTAGAAACTTGGCAAAACGAACCAAAACCGAAGAAGAAGAAACAAGCGAGTCGGAATAAGATAGTTGTATTCGTGTGGTGTAATATATGTAATATAGTGTGCTTATGCTTTATGATATATGTAAAAATTGCTTGTATTAATAAGTATTTTTTTTATGAATCTAACTCTTGTCTATTTTACAGTATAAAAACACAAAATGGATCGACAACCCAATATTTTAAGAGACCTACCCGGAGACATGATTGATGAAATCTTGTCTAGAGTCGGCCAGAATTCCTCGGCACAACTATTTAAGGCGAGATCAGTTTGTAAGACATTCGAAGAACGTTCCAAGAATGTCTTGGTTTATAAGAGACTTTCGTTTGAAAGATGGGGGATATCACATTGGGAAACTCATAAGTTACGATGTGTTTACTTTGACGCATATATTGCGGGGAACCCAAATGCTATTTTACGCAGCGGGTTAAGAAATTATTTTGACTCAATATATCCGAATATTGGACTTCGTGATTTAGAAAAAGCGGCTAACATGCAACATAAAGAAGCATGTTATGCTTACGGATTAGTAATGTTCGCTTCTCACCAAAGTGAGAACAAGAACATCGGGCTACAACTATTAAACAAAACGTTTCCACAAGTGACGGAGTCGGTAATTGGGGTAAGAAATGAGGTTTTTAGATTATTACGGGACTGTTGGACATTACGTAACCCTCGTCCCTTTGACGACGTTACAACACGCTGTCTTATCAACGGCCATAACGGTTATGTTGCACAAGACCAAGGATGGGAAGTAGTCCTAGTAAAACCAGAATGCATGACTTGTTTCTGGACGTATGAATTACGTGTCTTTATTGCCTTTGCTGAACGACTTGTGTACTAGCTAGAATTATCTTCACAACTATCTTGTATCAAAGTTATTGTGTGCTATATTTCATGCTTTATGTAAAATAAGCGGTATTGTAAGTTTGTAAAATATTGTATAAAAGTTTGAACGCGAAATATTATTATAATCAGTTTTTCATATAGAATTGTAGTAGTTGAATTGTATATTAGCTACTAAGTATGAACTTAACGGGTAGGTACTACCCGAATTTAAACTTATAAAACGCTAATATGAAGAAAAAGCTTTTATAAATGAGTTCATATTATGCTACGAAATACTATTAACTACTCTTAATATTCTGTATGATTAACTTGTTCCATTTAACTATTTTGAAGGAAATGGCACCGACTACTCGACACACCGTGAATATGAATGAAGAGGAATTCCGTACTTTTCTAGCTTCAAACATAGCCGCAGTACAGGCTGCGCTACATACCAACAATAACCTTGGATCTAGCAGTACAGGAAATCGTGTAGGATGCACCTACAAAGAATTCACTGCCTGCAAACCTTTGGAATTTGATGGAACCGAAGGACCGATCGGATTGAAACGGTGGACCGAGAAGGTCGAATCGGTGTTTGCCATAAGTAAGTGTACTGAAGAGGACAAAGTGAAGTACGCTACGCATACCTTCACAGGTTCTGCGTTAACATGGTGGAATACCTATCTAGAGCAAGTGGGACAAGACGATGCGTACGCACTACCGTGGTCAGCATTCAAGCACTTGATGAACGAGAAGTACCGTCCCAGAACCGAGGTCAATAAGCTCAAGACAGAACTTAGAGGGTTACGAACCCAAGGATTTGATATTACCACGTACGAAAGACGATTCACAGAATTGTGCCTATTGTGTCCGGGAGCATTCGAAGATGAGGAAGAGAAGATCGACGCGTTTGTGAAAGGATTACCGGAAAGAATCCAAGAAGATATAAGTTCACACGAGCCCGCCTCCATACAACAGGCATGTAGAATGGCTCACAAACTCGTGAACCAAATTGAAGAAAGAATTAAAGAACAGACTGCTGAAGAGGCCAATGTGAAGCAAGTCAAAAGAAAGTGGGAGGAAAACGGTGATAAGAATCACCAATACAACAACAACAGCAATTACAACAATAATCGCAACAATTATCCCAACAATCGCAACATCAATCGCAACTACAACAAACGGCCCAACAACAACAACAACAACAGCAACTACAACAATCATCCCAACAACAATAATAACCGCAACAACAACAACAATCAGAAGCAGCTATGCCAAAGGTGTGAAAAGAATCACTCGGGGTTCTGCACCAAATTTTGCAACAAGTGTAAAAGAAATGGTCATAGCGCGGCGAAGTGTGAGGTCTACGGACCAGGGGTTAATAGAACGAAAGGAATAAATGGTGTCGGAACGAGTAATGGCAGAGCAAGTAGTGTCGGAGCAAGTTATGCCAATGTAGTTTGTTATAAATGTGGAAAACCGGGCCACATTATTAGAAATTGCCCGAACCAGGAGAACACGAATGGACAAGGCCGTGGAAGAGTTTTCAATATTAATGCGGCAGAGGCACAGGAAGACCCGGAGCTTGTTACGGGTACGTTTCTTATTGACAATAAATCTGCTTACGTTTTATTTGATTCGGGTGCGGATAGAAGCTATATGAGTAGAGATTTTTGTGCTAAATTAAGTTGTCCATTGACGCCTTTGGATAGTAAATTTTTACTCGAATTAGCAAATGGTAAATTAATTTCAGCAGATAATATATGTCGGAATCGAGAAATTAAACTGGTTAGCGAAACATTTAAGATTGATTTGATACCAGTAGAGTTAGGGAGATTTGATGTGATAATCGGTATGGACTGGTTGAAAGAAGTGAAAGCAGAGATCGTCTGTTACAAAAATGCAATTCGCATTATACGAGAAAAAGGAAAACCCTTAATGGTGTACGGAGAAAAGGGCAACACGAAGCTACATCTTATTAGTAATTTGAAGGCACAAAAACTAATAAGAAAAGGTTGCTATGCTGTTCTAGCACACGTCGAGAAAGTACAAACTGAAGAAAAGAGCATCAATGATGTTCCCATTGCAAAAGAATTTCCCGATGTATTTCTGAAAGAATTACCGGGATTACCCCCACATCGATCCGTTGAATTTCAAATAGATCTTGTACCAGGAGCTGCACCAATAGCTCGTGCTCCTTACAGACTTGCACCCAGCGAGATGAAAGAACTGCAAAGCCAATTACAAGAACTTTTAGAGCGTGGTTTCATTCGACCAAGCACATCACCGTGGGGAGCTCCTGTTTTGTTTGTCAAGAAGAAAGATGGTACATTCAGGTTGTGTATCGACTATCGAGAGTTGAACAAACTTACCATCAAGAACCGCTACCCACTACCGAGAATCGACGACTTATTTGATCAACTACAAGGCTCGTCTGTTTATTCAAAGATTGACTTACGTTCCGGGTATCATCAAATGCGGGTGAAAGAAGATGATATTCCAAAGACTGCTTTCAGAACACGTTACGGTCATTACGAGTTTATGGTCATGCCGTTTGGTTTAACTAATGCACCAGTTGTGTTCATGGACCTTATGAACCGAGTGTGTGGACCATACCTTGACAAGTTTGTCATTGTTTTCATTGATGACATACTTATTTACTCAAAGAATGACCAAGAACACGATGAACATTTGAGAAAGGTGTTAGAAGTATTGAGGAAGGAAGAATTGTACGCTAAGTTTTCAAAGTGTGCATTTTGGTTGGAAGAAGTTCAATTCCTCGGTCATATAGTGAACAAAGAAGGTATTAAGGTGGATCCAGCAAAGATAGAAACTGTTGAAAAGTGGGAAACCCCGAAAACTCCGAAACACGTACGCCAGTTTTTAGGACTAGCTGGTTACTACAGAAGGTTCATCCAAGACTTTTCCAGAATAGCAAAACCCTTGACTGCATTAAAGCATAAAGGGAAGAAATTTGAATGGAATGATGAACAAGAGAAAGCGTTTCAGTTATTGAAGAAAAAGCTAACTACGGCACCTATATTGTCATTGCCTGAAGGGAATGATGATTTTGTGATTTATTGTGACGCATCAAAGCAAGGTCTCGGTTGTGTATTAATGCAACGAACGAAGGTGATTGCTTATGCGTCTAGACAATTGAAGATTCACGAACAAAATTATACGACGCATGATTTGGAATTAGGCGCGGTTGTTTTTGCATTAAAGACTTGGAGGCACTACTTATATGGGGTTAAAAGTATTATATATACCGACCACAAAAGTCTTCAACACATATTTAATCAGAAACAACTGAATATGAGGCGGCGTAGGTGGATTGAATTATTGAATGATTACGACTTTGAGATTCGTTACCACCCGGGGAAGGAAAATGTGGTAGCCGATGCCTTGAGCAGGAAGGACAGAGAACCCATTCGAGTAAAATCTATGAATATAATGATTCATAATAACCTTACTACTCAAATAAAGGAGGCGCAACAAGGAGTTTTAAAAGAGGGAAATTTAAAGGATGAAATACCCAAAGGATCGGAGAAGCATCTTAATATTCGGGAAGACGGAACCCGGTATAGGGCTGAAAGGATTTGGGTACCAAAATTTGGAGATATGAGAGAAATGGTACTTAGAGAAGCTCATAAAACCAGATACTCAATACATCCTGGAACGGGGAAGATGTACAAGGATCTCAAGAAACATTTTTGGTGGCCGGGTATGAAAGCCGATGTTGCTAAATATGTAGGAGAATGTTTGACGTGTTCTAAGGTCAAAGCTGAGCATCAGAAACCATCAGGTCTACTTCAACAACCCGAAATCCCAGAATGTAAATGGGAAAATATTACCATGGATTTCATCACTAAATTGCCAAGGACTGCAAGTGGTTTTGATACTATTTGGGTAATAGTTGATCGTCTCACCAAATCAGCACACTTCCTGCCAATAAGAGAAGATGACAAGATGGAGAAGTTAGCACGACTGTATTTGAAGGAAGTCGTCTCCAGACATGGAATACCAATCTCTATTATCTCTGATAGGGATGGCAGATTTATTTCAAGATTCTGGCAGACATTACAGCAAGCATTAGGAACTCGTCTAGACATGAGTACTGCCTATCATCCACAAACTGATGGGCAGAGCGAAAGGACGATACAAACGCTTGAAGACATGCTACGAGCATGTGTTATTGATTTCGGAAACAGTTGGGATCGACATCTACCGTTAGCAGAATTTTCCTACAACAACAGCTACCATTCAAGCATTGAGATGGCGCCGTTTGAAGCACTTTATGGTAGAAAGTGCAGGTCTCCGATTTGTTGGAGTGAAGTTGGGGATAGACAGATTACGGGTCCGGAGATTATACAAGAAACTACCGAGAAGATCATCCAAATTCAACAACGGTTGAAAACCGCCCAAAGTCGACAAAAGAGCTACGCTGACATTAAAAGAAAAGATATAGAATTTGAAATTGGAGAGATGGTCATGCTTAAAGTTGCACCTTGGAAAGGCGTTGTTCGATTTGGTAAACGAGGGAAATTAAATCCAAGGTATATTGGACCATTCAAGATTATTGATCGTGTCGGACCAGTAGCTTACCGACTTGAGTTACCTCAACAACTCGTGGCTGTACATAACACTTTCCACGTCTCGAATTTGAAGAAATGTTTTGCTAAAGAAGATCTCACTATTCCGTTAGATGAAATCCAAATCAACGAAAAACTTCAATTCATCGAAGAACCCGTCGAAATAATGGATCGTGAGGTTAAAAGACTTAAGCAAAACAAGATACCAATTGTTAAGGTTCGATGGAATGCTCGTAGAGGACCCGAGTTCACCTGGGAGCGTGAAGATCAGATGAAGAAGAAATACCCGCATCTCTTTCCAGAAGATTCGTCAACACCTTCAACAGCTTAAAATTTCGGGACGAAATTTATTTAACGGGTAGGTACTGTAGTGACCCGAACTTTTCCATGTTTATATATATTAATTGAGATTGATATTTACATGATTAAATGTTTCCAACATATTAAGCAATCAAACTTGTTAAGACTTGATTAATTGAAATATGTTTCATATAGACAATTGACCACCCAAGTTGACCGGTGATTCACGAACGTTAAAACTTGTAAAAACTATATGATGACATATATATGGATATATATATATATATATAGTTAACATGATACTATGATAAGTAAACATATCATTAAGTATATTAACAATGAACTACATATGTAAAAACAAGACTACTAACTTAATGATTTTTAAACGAGACATATATGTAACGATTATCGTTGTAAAGACATTTAATGTATATATATCATATTAAGAGATATTCATACATGATAATATCATGATAATATAATAATTTAAAATCTCATTTGATATTATAAACATTGGGTTAACAACATTTAACAAGATCGTTAACCTAAAGGTTTCAAAACAACACTTACATGTAACGACTAACGATGACTTAACGACTCAGTTAAAATGTATATACATGTAGTGTTTTAATATGTATTTATACACTTTTGAAAGACTTCAATACACTTATCAAAATACTTCTACTTAACAAAAATTCTTACAATTACATCCTCGTTCAGTTTCATCAACAATTCTACTCGTATGCACCCGTATTCGTACTCGTACAATACACAGCTTTTAGATGTATGTACTATTGGTATATACACTCCAATGATCAGCTCTTAGTAGCCCATGTGAGTCACCTAACACATGTGGGAACCATCATTTGGCAACTAGCATGAAATATCTCATAAAATTACAAAAATATGAGTAATCATTCATGACTTATTTACATGAAAACAAAATTACATATCCTTTATATCTAATCCATACACCAACGACCAAAAACACCTACAAACACTTTCATTCTTCAATTTTCTTCATCTAATTGATCTCTCTCAAGTTCTATCTTCAAGTTCTAAGTGTTCTTCATAAATTCCAAAAGTTCTAGTTTCATAAAATCAAGAATACTTTCAAGTTTGCTAGCTCACTTCCAATCTTGTAAGGTGATCATCCAACCTCAAGAAATCTTTGTTTCTTACAGTAGGTTATCATTCTAATACAAGGTAATAATCATATTCAAACTTTGGTTCAATTTCTATAACTATAACAATCTTATTTCAAGTGATGATCTTACTTGAACTTGTTTTCGTGTCATGATTCTGCTTCAAGAACTTTGAGCCATCCAAGGATCCATTGAAGCTAGATCCATTTTTCTCTTTTCCAGTAGGTTTATCCAAGGAACTTAAGGTAGTAATGATGTTCATAAGATCATTCGATTCATACATATAAAGCTATCTTATTCGAAGGTTTAAACTTGTAATCACTAGAACATAGTTTAGTTAATTCTAAATTTGTTCGCAAACAAAAGTTAATCCTTCTAACTTGACTTTTAAAATCAACTAAACACATGTTCTATATCTATATGATATGCTAACTTAATGATTTAAAACCTGGAAACACGAAAAACACCGTAAAACCGGATTTACGCCGTCGTAGTAACACCGCGGGCTGTTTTGGGTTAGTTAATTAAAAACTATGATAAACTTTGATTTTAAAGTTGTTATTCTGAGAAAATGATTTTTATTATGAACATGAAACTATATCCAAAAATTATGATTAAACTCAAAGTGGAAGTATGTTTTCTAAAATGGTCATCTAGACGTCGTTCTTTCGACTGAAATGACTACCTTTACAAAAACGACTTGTAACTTATTTTTCCGACTATAAACCTATACTTTTCTGTTTAGATTCATAAAATAGAGTTCAATATGAAACCATAGCAATTTGATTCACTCAAAACGGATTTAAAATGAAGAAGTTATGGGTAAAACAAGATTGGATAATTTTTCTCATTTTAGCTACGTGAAAATTGGTAACAAATCTATTCCAACCATAACTTAATCAACTTGTATTGTATATTATGTAATCTTGAGATACCATAGACACGTATACAATGTTTCGACCTATCATGTCGACACATCTATATATATTTCGGAACAACCATAGACACTCTATATGTGAATGTTGGAGTTAGCTATACAGGGTTGAGGTTGATTCTAAAATATATATAGTTTGAGTTGTGATCAATACTGAGATACGTATACACTGGGTCGTGGATTGATTCAAGATAATATTTATCGATTTATTTCTGTACATCTAACTGTGGACAACTAGTTGTAGGTTACTAACGAGGACAGCTGACTTAATAAACTTAAAACATCAAAATATATTAAAAGTGTTGTAAATATATTTTGAACATACTTTGATATATATGTATATATTGTTATAGGTTCGTGAATCAACCAGTGGCCAAGTTTTACTTCCCGACGAAGTAAAAATCTGTGAAAGTGAGTTATAGTCCCACTTTTAAAATCTAATATTTTTGGGATGAGAATACATGCAGGTTTTATAAATGATTTACAAAATAGACACAAGTACGTGAAACTACATTCTATGGTTGAATTATCGAAATTGAATATGCCCCTTTTTATTAAGTCTGGTAATCTAAGAATTAGGGAACAGACACCCTAATTGACGCGAATCCTAAAGATAGATCTATTGGGCCTTACAAACCCCATCCAAAGAACCGAATGCTTTAGTACTTCGAAATTTATATCATATCCGAAGGGTGTCCCGGAATGATGGGGATATTCTTATATATGCATCTTGTTAATGTCGGTTACCAGGTGTTCACCATATGAATGATTTTTATCTCTATGTATGGGATGTGTATTGAAATATGAAATCTTGTGGTCTATTATTATGATTTGATATATATAGGTTAAACCTATAACTCACCAACATTTTTGTTGACGTTTTAAGCATGTTTATTCTCAGGTGATTATTAAGAGCTTCCGCTGTCGCATACTTAAATAAGGACGAGATTTGGAGTCCATGCTTGTATGATATTGTGTAAAAACTGCATTCAAGAAACTTATTTTGTTGTAACATATTTGTATTGTAAACCATTATGTAATGATCGTGTGTAAACAGGATATTTTAGATTATCATTATTTGATAATCTACGTAAAGCTTTTTAAACCTTTATTGATGAAATAAAGGTTATGGTTTGTTTTAAAATGAATGCAATCTTTGAAAAACGTCTCATATAGAGGTCAAAACCTCGCAACGAAATCAATTAATATGGAACGTTTTTAATCAATAAGAACGGGACATTTCACATTTGGCGCGGCGCGCCAAACTGGCCTGTCCATAAAGTCATGAAATGCGAAAACGTTTGACCACTTCCCGACGTATTTAGACAAAACGCTTTTCACAACCTATTCATATATGAAAAACTAACACGTTCCATTCATAAAATAAGTTTTACGAGGCCGGGCCCACATCGGTCGTTTTAAGACTTTCATACGAAAATACAAGTTTTCAATCACATGATTTGTAACACAAAATAAAGCCGAGCATGGCGATTGAGGATACTCTACCCAATCCTAATCAGTCCAAAAGCAAGCCTTCTAAAGCAACTACGCGAGTCCACTAGTCCCATGCTTACCCGAGCCACCGCATCCATGCAAATCTATAAAAAGGTAAACAATGAGAGGGTAAGCTAACGCTTAGTGAGTGAAAATATACTACCTACATATATATGCATAAAATGGACACGCCACATAATTAAACAAATACCGCATACCGGAGCATCCAAGCATAAAGGCAAGCTAATCTAAGCATACCGTACGATCACTAAGCAACAAGCTAAATATGCACCAACAATATAAGTTCACCAACGACGATGTAAACAACGCCAAGAAACTACACCCGGAGGGTTAGCTACATCACGACAATATATATATATATATATATATATATATATATATATATATATATATATATATATATATATATTTATTTAAAACAATACATAAACGTTCGAGGTTAACTCCTAAACCAAATACCGAGACCGACAACCAAAACGCAAAACCGTGCCAATTGAACCTATACACAAGCCCATCAAAACCACCTATATGTGAAGTGAGATCTATAACCGAGAACCACTTCACCCGACCCGCACCCATCCTACACATACATGTGCACATAGGATATTAACACTCACCTTGTCGCCTTGAAGAATGCTACCGAATAATCCGCAATCACCGATAGAATGTACCTATTCCATTTATCACATAACAAGTAACACAATTAGGGTGGATATACAAATCAACCCAAATTGACAACTAGTGCAATTTCGACCCAAATGCACTTCCAATCACCAACCGCGCCCAAACTAACCAATAATCACTAACACAAGTGAGAATGGTCCTAATATGCCAATCAAACCCAATCATAGGTGTTAAACACCTATCTTTCCCAAAATGACACTTAAACCCTAATTTGACCCATAAGAAGTCAATATCACGCCATTAGCAAGTTTTGACACCAAAACGTATTTAACTCGATTCTATGCTTCAACTTAATCCATTTTAAGTTTATAAACCTTATTAAATCGGCAATTGAGTCATAATCATCAACAAACCCTAATTTTGACTCTAGTCAAAATTAGTCAACCACAAGAACCCTAATGGTTTCCAAAACATCAATAATCACTAATACTAGTGATTATACACCATTTACAAGTCTTAAACATGGTTAAATCATTAACCAACCCAAAACTCGCCAAATATCAAAATAGCAAGTTTCCATAAACCCTCTTCATCAACCAAATGGGTTTTACAACTAACAATCTCAACCCTAACTTGAATATCAAATCTAACAAATGAAATTCGGAGTTAGAACTTACCAATACTACCAAAACATAGCTAGGAGCGAGATGAACAACTTTAAAACCCGAGCTTTGGCGAGAATCCAACTCCTTCTTCTCCAATTCAAGCTCTCTCACTCTAGAACCCTTCCTCTCTCTCTAGATATGGATGAGAGTGTTTGTGTGGGTTAGAAATGAGCTCCAATGGAGTTCTAGATCAGTTTTGGTGACCCTAAACCGACCCTAAATGAAAAGACCAAAGTACCCCTCATTTAAACCTTTTAAAAAGGCTAAAAATTGCATCAGCAGCAATCGACGCGCCGCGCCAAATGGTGGAGCGCCGCTCCAACCTACAGGTCAGTTTTCAGTTTCTTGTTTTGGCCATAACTTTTTGTCCGTAGCTCCGTTTTCGATGAATCAAATATCGTTGGAAATGTAATAAGATTTCCTTTCCAATGGTAAGGCTTTGAAACATCAACACAAACTTTATTTGGGGTTGAAAAGATACGTACACACCTTGTCACTTCAAACAACGTCCAGTTTCCTTCGGCGTTCGAGCAAGCAGCACGTACACTTCATACACGCATCGTACACCATAAATACATTATGTACAATAAATATTTGGGTCTTACACCAACAGCCCCGTAATAATCTAAAAACCTTGTTTCTCACCCCAACTACTGAATTCGTCACTTGTGGGAAAGTTTTTTTTAAAAGCTGCAATCCGATGTTCTTTTTCTCACTTTGGTAAGAAGCGAACATCCCTAACCCGTAAGCATAACATGCTTCTTTATGTTGCATGTTAGAAGCTCTTTCTAATTCACGAAATCCTATGTTGGGATATGTTGAGTCAAAATAGGTTCTTAACCCGTAGCGTAAAATTGCATTTGGGTTCCCCGTATTTAACGCTTTAAAGAAAACACGGCGTAACTTAAAGTCTCCGCAATGTGATATACCCCACCTATCAAAGGAAAGCCTTTTTATAAACTAAGGCATTTCTGGAAAGTCTTTCAAATGTTTGACAAGTTAATTTCGCTATAACTAAATGTGCTGATGAATTCGGACCGACTCTAGACAAGATTTCCTCAATCATATCCTCTGGTAGGTCTTCTAAAATATTCGGTTGTCTACCCTTAACGTCCATTTTGTTTTATACTGTAAAATAGACAAGGACTAGATTCGTAATAACAAACAATACAAGCAATTTTTACATAGACAATAAAAGTACAAGCACACTACAATACATTTATTACACAACATGCTCACACCCCTCTAATCTGAATCACTGGTTTCTTCTTCTTCGAACTTGGTTCTTTTTCCTAATCTTCTAGGGATATATGATGGTCCTCTAATACGAGTCGTCATTTTCCACATTGGTTTAGAAAAACCTGGTGGTTTAGAGGTTCCCGGATTATTGTCACGATATTGAAAATACGGGTGTTGACGGTACATATAAAGTTCATCGGGGTCGAAATCAGATTTCTCTATTTTGATGCCTTTTCCCTTATTATTTTCTTTTGCCTCATTAAATTGGGTCGGGGTAATTTCTATAACATCATCGGAATCCTCATCAGGATTCGATTCATTAGAAAATTGGTAATTTTCCCAATATTTTGCTTCCTTAGTGGAAACACCATTGACCATTATTAACTTTGGTCCATTGGTTGAGGATTTTCTTTTATTTGACCGGTTTTCTGTGGTTCCTACTATTCCCCCCTCCGGAACCTCTTCTTCTTCCGGTTCCTCTTCTTCCGGTTCCGTTTCCTCTTCTTCCGGTTCTTCGAGAACTTGTGAATCTTGCCAATATATATTCGACTCTTCGTTATTATTAGGTGAGTCAATGGGATTTGTGCTAGAGGTAGACATCTATCACACAATATCAAACATGTTAAGAGATTAATATATCACATAATATTTACATGTTAATAATATATAGTTTCCAACAAAAATGTTAAGCAATCATTTTTAAAGAAAACACAGTCAAAGTCCAGACTCACTAATGCATCCTAAAAAACTCGATAAGACACACTAATGCAAATTTTCTGGTTCTCTAAGACCAACGCTCGGATACCAACTGAAATGTCCCGTTCATATTGATTATAAACGTTCCATATTAATTGATTTCGTTGCGAGGTTTTGACCTCTATAAAATACTGCATTCATTTTTAAAACAACCATAACCTTTATTTTATGAATAAAGGTTTCAAAAGCATTACGTGTAACATCCCGCGTTTTTCCGTTAAATTTATTTTTAACACTGTCTTTTTTTTAAATAATATCTTTCGTTATTTAAATTCGTAGTTTCCGTTGACTAACGTTCATAATATTCCCGTTATTTAATTATAACATCACTCGTTTACTCGAGCGTTTTTAAAATATTCGTTTGGTTAATTCTCGCACCCGCTTTGAAACTTGAGGGACCGAACTTGCCAAGGGATCAAACTAGTTGACTAGGTCAACTAGTCAATCCCACCACCACCACTCATTATCCACCATTTTTTTCTTTTTTTATTTTCTTAACACTTTCACCATTTTCTCTCAAATCCTCTCAACAAAGATCATCATCCAAATCCGAACCAAGAAGCAAACATCAAAACAAATTACATTTTTGTGATCCTCTCTTCATCCTCTACATTTTGGTCCCAATTTCATCAAGTTTGGGTAACTTTCTAAAAATACTAGATTTCTCTAAATTCGTTTTATATACTTGAAATGGTGTTAATTAGTGTCTATGGCTCAAGAATAACATGAATATATGTTTTGTTTGCTCGATTTGTTATTTTGGGTAACTAGTTTGAACATTTGAAATGAGTGTGCTTAATCTTTGATTTTGGATGAGTTAATGTTGTTAAATTGTTAAAGTTCATGTTTTAATTGTGTTACTAGTATTAGGTTGATTAAGAAAACTTCAAACATATGATTATTGATTTTTGTGAATTTTGGGTTAGGGTTTGATAGACTTAAAACGAACTTTTAATGCGTTGAATGCTAGGAAATGTTGTTAGTAAGTTTTTAGTTGTAATGTATGTTTCATTACCGTCAAAACGGCATATCATATGTGTGAATTGGATTCCCGAGTCAAGAAATGCATTTTGTAAACTTGAAACGATGATTTTGAACATTTAATGATCACTTGACGAGATTTCGGCTATTGTAAATGATGTTTTTACTTGATAAAAAGTGGTTAAAAGTATTCCTTATCAAAATACCTTTCCAACGATATAAGATACTTGTTTTGGATGTTTACGGTTTATGATTTATGTGTATTTGAAGTTGGATTCGTGCTTGAGTGTGAAAACTGCCAGACTTGCTGATCAGTTATATGGAGCGGCGCGCCAAATATGGAGCGGCGTGCCATTTTGGTCTGTTCCAAATTCTTTTGATTTTCACGTTTTCACCCCCGCTTACTCGTAACTCCGATTAACATGAAACTTGGCCAACATACTTATATATGCTTATCTTTCATAGAAAAATTGTCGAATACCCGACCCGACCCGTTGACTTTGACTTTGACTTTGACTTTCATAGAAAAATCGTTCTAACATGCTTTATACTTGATTCTTGCATGAAACTTGACAACGTGACTCACATGCTACATAATCGAGTCGTAACGAGCCATAGGACTAATTGAATACATTTCACCCGACCATGTGTCGTAACCGGTTAATTGATACAACTTCCTTGTTTAGGTCAAGACTAAGCAACTTGCATGCACATGTTTACTTTGTGAAGTACTTTTATACTCATGCACTCGAGGTGAGATCATAGTCCCATCTTTCAAACAACTTTTATACTTTAAACTATGGGATGAGAAACATATACGTATCATACTTTTACACTTTGAACACAAGTACGAAAACGAACATTCCACATACGGGTTTGAACAAAAATCCGCAATTCAATTATCATTAGTTACACTTGCAGGGTGTAAACGAGAACTTATATTATGTGATCACATGGGCTTGACGAGCCTCATTCGTACGGTTTGCTACCGTTAGCGGATGAAATATATTTTCGAGTATAGTGTATGTTCTAACACTACGTAACAAGGTACAAAACAGTTAAGTTTGATAATTGGGTGTCCGCGAAACAAATAACAACTTTGGAATGCAAATGATTTTGATAATCATCTTATATTAAATCTTGTGGTTCAAATACAACGTTTACTAAAACACCTATGATTTCACCAACGTTTTTCGTTGACAGTTTTCTATATGTTTCTCAGGTTCATACATGGCTATTTGATACATGCTTCCGCGTACACTCGTACTTGCTTGAGGTCAAGCATACATGCATACACTTTGATTTCTTGCTTGGAGTCAAGCATACATACATACATACATACATACGCTAGTGATAGCACCTTTGGATTTAAACAAATGTTTACATACTTACGTTATTTATAGCAACCGTGATTTTCAACTTATATTATGTCGCAAGTTTATTTCATTTATACATTATACTTTTGTAAACTTAAACTTGTCGTCGAACCGTTTGGTAAACTAAACTTTGCAAGTCTTGTACTTTTCAAATGAATGCGACGTAATTTTGGTCAAACGAGTCTCATATAGGGACTACGACCACGTAACGGGACCTAATTTAGCGGCGCCGTCAATGACGATTTTGTCGGGTTGCTACAGATGGTATCAGAGCGTTGGTTGTAGGAAACTAGGATGTGCATTAGTGTGTCTGACAGAGTCGTTAGGACGCATTAGTGAATCTAGACTACAACCGGATAGTTAGCCATTGCATTCTGACATACATTTGCTATAGATAGTACTTACTAGACTACTTGTGCATTATACTTGAATTATTCTTAGGCAAACTTCTTAATGGTACCAAGTTTTCATCATACGAACTTGTATTATGCAACTTTTTGGTGACACACGTAAATTCAAGATTCATACTCGTAAGGATGACGACGACTTCATTACTCACACTCGTTCGGAAAATCTGTCTCCCAGATTGTTATTCGCCACCGTTTCAACTTACTATCGGTGTCACACCGGTGTTCCTTACTATCTACCACTTCTTGTTACTACCATCACTACTCTAGGTGAGTATTGGCATCACTATTTTGTCACTACGGTTGCGTACTATTCGTTATCATGATTCGTTACACTTCTCGTACCGGAATACATTATTGTTTGACTTAAATCGCATTGACGTGAACAATCATTTATACACTTCCTTCGGGAAACGCTTCTTCAGAGTTGCACTAATTATTTTGATTAAATACGAGTCACGTTGGTGATGTCACTATGCTTTGTTCATTTTAAAACTTCACGATTACACGAACCTGAATCTATGGAGTGATGTGGGGATGGAGGTATGAGTTAGCGTAATATAATGACACTCGATCAACGTGGTTATATTATGGTAAGTCATACCAAAGTTCTAATGACACGTGATGGTGATTGGACTCGATCAACCTAATCACCACCAAGTGCCATGTACATGACTTCATTTTTCTTGTTTGAACATCCGAAAACTCCAAGAATACTGATAACAACCATACCCGGGACACATCTTCGATTATTGTCGAACCATATTTATGCTTCCAAATGAATGGCAAATTCTTTCAACATCAGACGTATGTTACACGTGTATACTATCTCGTTTTCGCGCAGTTTTATCGACGAACTACGATATGCTTGTTATGCTCACCTCGAGGCGAAAACTTCTCTCACATCACACTCGTACTTCCGTTTAAGGAAATCTTTTATCTAAATTCTCAATGGAGAGAGAGACTCTTCACGTTATACTAGTATTCACCACGAGGGTGAATAGTCCTAACGAACATTGTTAGAAACCGATTAATCTTCCGCGGCACAAAATTCTTGAGAAACTGAAACTTGTTCCAACAAACGTTTTCAAGTCCTAACAAACTTTTTCAAATATACCTTAAAGAAATGTACTTCGCTTCGGATCGAGATTCTCATTTCACTTCTAGATTTCGGAGTGCCTTACAAAAAGCCTCGGGACCACGTTTAGACATGAGTACAACACATCAACCATAACCCGAAGGACCAAACCAACATACGATTCAAACATTGGAAACCGTAATACGAATTTGTGTTATCAACTTCAAAATTACTTGAGAAAATTATTTGCCTTTAGCCGAATCCTCTTACTACAATAATTTTCATCCGAAGTATTTACGCCACCCTTTTTGAAAACTCATATAGCCGAAATTGTCATTTTCTTAATTGTTGAACCGAAGTAGGTGACAATCAAACCACCGGAATCGAACTCATTCATGAAATAACCGTTAAGATCATTCGAATCCAAGAAAAGACTCAAAACGACCGTAGTCACCAAAGGAGCTATACCGATGTTAGACATAAACCTCTCGAATTCCAAGTGAGTGACCACGTAATACTAAAAGTCGCACCTTGAAAAGGTGTAATCCGTTTCGAGAAACGTAGAAAGCTAAATCCGCGATATTTCGATCCTTTTAAAATCTTGGGGCGTTTTGGACCCGTTGCTAGCCGTTTAGATTTTCTGACTCGTTTGAGTCTCCGTTCATCATACATCCATATATCAAACTTGAAGAAGTGTCTTGCAGAACAAGAACTTATTATTCCTTCCGATGAGCTTAGTATCAATGGCAAACTCCACTTCATGAGAAAATCGATTGAAATTTTGAATCGTGAAACCAAACTCTGAAATAACGTAAAATCCCGATCGTCAAAGTTCGTTGTAATTCCCAAAGACGTACCTTCACTTATTCGTAGAATTGGCAACACAAGATCTCGAGGAAGAACCAACAACTACTACTTTCAACTAAATTTCGGGACGAAATTTCCTTTAAGGTGTAGGTAATGTAACATCCGCGTTTTTCCGTTAAATTTATTTTTAACACTGTCTTTTTTTTTAAATAATATCTTTCGTTATTTAAATTCGTAGTTTCCGTTGACTAACGTTCATAATATTCCCGTTATTTAATTATAACATCACTCGTTTACTCGAGCGTTTTTAAAATATTTGTTTGGTTAATTCTGGCACCCGCTTTGAAACTTGAGGGACCGAACTTGCCAAGGGATCAAACTAGTTGACTAGGTCAACTAGTCAATCCCACCACCACCACTCATTATCCACCATTTTTTTTCTTTTTTCATTTTCTTAACACTTCCACCATTTTCTCTCAAATCCTCTCAACAAAGATCATCATCCAAATTCGAATCAAGAAGCAAACATCAAAACAAATTACATTTTCGTGATCCTCTCTTCATCCTCTACATTTTGGTACCAATTTCATCAAGTTTGGGTAACTTTCTAAAAACACTAGATTTCTCTAAATTCGTTTTATATACTTGAAATGGTGTTAATTAGTGTCTATGGCACAAGAATAACATGAATATACGTTTTGTTTGCTCGATTTGTTGTTTTGGGTAACTAGTTTGAACATTTGAAATAGGTGTGCTTAATCTTTGATTTTGGATGAGTTAATGTTGTTAAATTGTTAAAGTTCATGTTTTAATTGTGTTACTAGTATCACTAGCTTCGTTTTGATGCGTAGGTTGATTAAGAAAACTTCAAACACATGATTATTGATTTTTGTGAATTTTGGGTTAGGGTTTGATAGACTTAAAACGAACTTTTGATGTGTTGAATGCTAGGAAATGTTGTTAGTAAGTGTTTAGTTGTAATGTATGTTATATTACCTTCAAAACGGCATATCATATGTGTGAATTGGATTCCCGAGTCAAGAAATGCATTTTGTAAACTTGAAACGATGATTTTGAACATTTAATGATCACTTGACGAGATTTCGGCTATTGTAAATGATGTTTTTGCTTAATGAAAAGTGGTTAGTTGTATTCCTTATCAAAATACCTTTCCAACGATATAAGATACTTGTTTTAGATGTTTACGGTTTATGATTTATGTGTATTAGAAGTTGGATTCGTGCTTGAGTGTGAAAACTGTCAGACTTGCTGATCAGTTATATGGAGCGGCGCGCCAAATATGGAGCGGCGCGCCATTTTGGTCTGTCCCAAATTCTTTTAATTTTCACGTTTTCACCCCCGCTTACTCGTAACTCCGATTAACATGAAACTTGGCCAACATACTTATATATGCTTATCTTTCATAGAAAAATTGTCGGATACCCGACCCGACCCCGTTGACTTTGACTTTGACCAAGTTTGACTTTTAGTCAAACTTAACCAAATGTTTATGCGATCGTTCTAACATGCTTTATACTTAATTCTTGCATGAAACTTGACAACATGACTCACATGCTACATAATCGAGTCGTAATGAGCCATAGGACTAATTGAACACATTTCACCTGACCATGTGTCGTAACCGGTTAATTGATACAACTTCCTTGTTTAGGTCAAGACTAAGTAACTTTCATGCACACGTTTACTTTGTGAAGTACTTTTATACTCGTGCACTCGAGGTGAGATCATAGTCCCATCTTTCAAACAACTTTTATGCTTTAAACTATGGGATGAGAAACATATACGTATCATACTTTTACACTTTGAACACAAGTACGAAAACGAACATTCCACGTACGAGTTTGAAAAAAAAATCCTCAATTCAATTATCATTAGTTACACTTGCAGGGTGTAAACGAGAACTTATATTATGTGATCACATGGGCTTGACGAGCCTCATTCGGACAGTTCGCTACCGTTAGCGGATGAAATATATTTTCGAGTATAGTGTATGTTCTAACACTACGTAACAGGGTACAAAACAGTTAAGTTTGATAATTGGGTGCCCGCGAAACAAATAACAACTTTGGAATGCAAATGATTTTGATAATCATCTTATATTAAATCTTGTGATTCAAATACAACGTTTACTAAAACACCTATGATTTCACCAACATTTTTCGTTGACAGTTTTCTATATGTTTCTCAGGTTCATACATGGCTATTTGATACATGCTTCCGCGTACACTCGTACTTTCTTGGGGTCAAGCATACATGCATACACTTTGATTTCTTGCTTGGAGTCAAGCATACATACATACATACATACGCTAGTGATAGCACCTTTGGATTTAAACAAATGTTTACATACTTACGCTATTTATAGCAACCGTGATTTTCAACTTATATTATGTCGCAAGTTTATTTCATTTATACATTATACTTTTGTAAACTTAAACTTGTTGTCGAACCGTTTGGTAAACTAAACTTTGCAAGTCTTGTACTTTTCAAATGAATGCGACGTAATTTTGGTCAAACGAGTCTCATATAGGGACTACGACCACGTAACGGGACCTAAGTTAGCGGCGCCGTCAATGATGATTTTGTCGGGTCGCTACATTACGTAGATTATAAAATAATGATAATCTAAAATATACTGTTTACACACGACCATTACATAATGGTTTACAATAGAAATATATTACATCGACATATGTTTCTTGAATGCAGTTTTTACACAATATCATACAAACATGGACTCCAAATCTTGTCCTTATTTTAGTATGCAACAGTGGAAGCTCTTAGTATTCACCTGAGAATAAACATGCTTTAAACGTCAACAAAAATGTTGGTGAGTTATATGTTTAACCTATATATATCAAATCGTAACAACAGACCACAAGATTTCATATTTCAATACACATCCCATACATAGAGATAAAAATCATTCATATGGTGAACACCTGGTAACCGACATTAACAAGATGCATATATAAGAATATCCCCATCATTCTGGGACACCCTTCGGATATGATATAAATTTCGAAGTACTAAAGCATCCGGTACTTTGGATGGGGTTTGTTAGGCCCAATAGATCTATCTTTAGGATTCACGTCAATTAGGATGTCTGTTCCCTAATTCTTAGATTATCATACTTAATAAAAAGGGGCATATTCGATTTCAATAATTCGACCATAGAATGTAGTTTCACATACTTGTGTCTATTTTGTAAATCATTTATAAAACCTGCATGTATTCTCATCCCAAAAATATTAGATTTTAAAAGTGGGACTATAACTCACTTTCACATATATTTCCTTCCTCGGAAATAAGACTTGGCCACGGATCGATTCACGAACCTATACAAATATGTACATATATATATCAAAGTATGATCAAAATATAATTACAACCATTTTTATTATGTTTTAAAGATTTGAGTGTATTAAGTCAGTTGTCCTCGTTAGTAACCTACAACTAGTTGTCCACAGTTAGATGTACAGAAATAAATCGATATATATTATCTTGAATCAATCCACGATCCAGTGTATACACGTCTCAGGCTTGATCACAACTCAAAGTATATATATTTTTAGAATCAACCTCAACCATGTATAGCTAACTCCAACATTACTGCATATAGAGTGTCTATGGTTGTTCCAAATAATATATATACATGGGTCGATATGATATGTCAAAACATTTGCATACGTGTCTATGGTATCCCAAGATTACATAATATATTAGAATACATGTATAATACAATATAAGTTAGCTAGGATATGATTTGTATAGATTTGTTAAACATTTCCCGTAGCTAAAAAGATCAAAAATATCCAATCTTGTTTTACCAATAACTTCTTCATTTTAAATCCGTTTTGAGTGAATCAAATTGCTATGGTTTCATATTGAACTCTGATTTAAGAATCCAAACAGAAAAATTATAGGTTTATAGTCGGAAATTTAAGTTACATGTCAATTACTAAAGAGGTAGTCATTTCCGTCGAAAGAACGACATCTTGATGACCATTTTGAAAAACATACTTTCACTTTGAGTTTAACCAAGATTTTTGGATATAGTTTCATGTTCATATGAAAAATCATTTTCCCAGAAGAAAAACTTTTAAATCAAAGTTTATCATAGTTTTGAATTATCCAAACCAAAACAGCCCCCGGTTTCACTACGACGGCGTATATCTGATTTTATGGTGTTCATCATGTTTCCAGGTTTTAAATCGTTAAGTTAGCATATCATATAGATATAGAACATGTGTTTAGTTGATTTTAAAAGTCAAGTTAGAAGGATTAACTTTTGTTTGTGAACAAGTTTAGAATTAACTAAACTATGTTCTAGTGATTACAAGTTTAAACCTTCGAATAAGATAGCTTTATATGTATGAATCGAATGATGTTATGAACATCATTACTACCTTAAGTTTTCTGGATAAAACTACTGGAAATGAGAAAAATAGATCTAGCTTCAAAGGATCCTTGGATGGCTTGAAAGTTTTTGAAGCAGAATCATGACACGAAAACAGTTCAAGTAAGATTTTCACTCGAAATAAGATTGTTATAGTTGTAGAAATTGAATCAAAGTTTGAATATGAATATTACCTTGAATTAGAAAGATAACCTGCTTTAAATAACAAAGGTTCCTTGATCTTAGATGATTACTTGGAATGGATTAGAAAGCTTGGAAGTAGACTTGCAAACTTGAAAGTATTCTTGATTTTTATGAAACTATACTTATGGAATTTATGAAGAACACTTAGAACTTGAAGATAGAACTTGAGAGAGATCACTTAGATGAAGAAAATTGAAGAATGAAAGTGTTTGTAGGTGTTTTTGGTCGTTGGTATATGGATTAGATATAAAGGATGTGTAATTTTGTTTACATGTAAATAAGTCATGAATTATTACTAATATTTTTGTAATTTTATGAGATATTTCATGCTAGTTACCAAATGATGATTCCCACATGTGTTAGGTGACTCACATGGGCTACTAACAGCTGATCATTGGAGTGTATATACCAATAGTACATACATCTAAAAGCTGTGTATTGTACGAGTACGAATACGGGTGCATACGAGTAGAATTGTTGATGAAACTGAACGAGGATGTAATTGTAAGCATTTTTGTTAAGTAGAAGTATTTTCATAAGTGTCTTGAAGTCTTTTAAAAGTGTATGAATACATATTAAAACACTACATGTATATACATTTCAACTGAGTCGTTAAGTCATCGTTAGTCGTTACATGTAAATGTTGATTTGAAACCTTTAAGTTAACGATCTTGTTAAATGTTGTTAACCCAATGTTTATTATATCTAATGAGATGTTAAATTATTATATTATCATGATATTATTAATATATCTTAATATGATATATATACATTTAAATATCGTTACAACGATACTCGTTACATATATGTCTCGTTTCGAAAACATTAAGTTAGTAGTCTTGTTTTTACATATGTAGTTCATTGTTAACACACTTAATGATATATTTAAATATCATTTTATCATGTTAAATATAGTGTATCAATATCTTAATATGATACATATGTATTTAGTAGACGTTATCATAACGATAATCGCTATATATATCATTTCGAGTTTCTTAACTTAGTAATCTCATTTCTTATGTATATCACACATTGTTAATATACTTAGTGAGATACTTACTCATCATAATCTCATGTCAACCATATATATATGTCTATATATACCACAACATGTAGTTTTTACAAATTTGTAACATTCGTGAATCGCCGGTCAACTTGGGTGATCAATTGTCTATATGAAACTTATTTCATTTAATCAAGTCTTAACAAGTTTGATTGCTTAACACGTTGGAAACATTTAGTCATGTAAATATCAATCTCAATTAATATATATAAACATAAAAAAGTTCGGGTCACTACAGCGCGGTCGTTTTCATAACTAGTAAATTAACAATAACTAGATAATATGTACAGTAATATATAATATCCATCTGTTCGAACTTTGTTGTCCACTAACAGAAATAACAAGTTTAAGAAATATTATTATCACACTCTACTATTTATAAATATTAAATTTTTTTATCTCCTTTTTTATCTATTTTTTGTACTATATGCAATTAACCATTTTTTTTATCTATTAGTATTAAAAGTCGATAATTAATTTTAAAATATCAAAACGAATTAATTGGTAATAAAATAGATAAAGACGGAGTATAAATATAATAATAATAATTATAACAGTATATATATATATATATATATATAATCAAGAAGGAAGCACTTTTTTGGGGGAAGTGGGGGTAAGTAATTTTTTTTTCGTTTTTTTCGATTTTTTTTTCAGGCATCAAAATCACATGAAAATATGAACATTTAAAAAAAGACACTTTGTGATGAATGTTATTATTTTGGCGGTAAAACGCTTGAAGAAAAAACGAAAACATTCAATGCATTGAATGTTTTTGATTCTAAGTTTTTTTAAGGGGTTATAAATTAGGGTTTAGATTAGGGGGTTAAAAATTAGGGTTTAACTATTAGGGTTTAGCTATTAGGGTTTATAAATTAGAGTTTTGGGTTTAGAAATTGGGGTTTAGGGTTTAGAAATTAAGGTTTAAATTGAATATTTTAACACGAACGGTTTAGAGTTTAGAGTTTTGGGTTTAGGGACTAAACACAAAACCCTAAACTCTAAATCGGGCTAATTTTCGAAAAAAACACTTCACACAAGATGAAAACAAAACGATGCAAATAAACTCAGAATCAAAACATTCAATGTATTGAATGTTTTCATTTTTTTTCTTCGAGCGTTTTACCGCCAAAATAATAACATTCATTACAAAGTGTCTTTTATAAATGTTCATATTTTCATTTAAACTTGATGCCTGAAAAAAAAATCGAAAAACACGAAAAAAATTTACTTCCCCCCAAAGAAGTGTTTTCCTCTTGATTATGACCCTATATATATATATATATATATATATATATATATATATATATATATATATATATATATATATATATTGGGTGAAGATCCAGCGCTAAGTAGGTATAAGTGGGATAAGGGGATAAGTGATTTTGTGATTTTTATATCTCGAGTTCTACAGCTCCGATTTAAAAAAAAAAATTGCTGGTATCTATTTTCAGTGTGCAGATTCAGATTTTTTTTTCTTCAACTGGAGCGTTAAGATGCATCTGATGCATGTTATCCGCTGTTTTGATGCTGTTTGATGCATGTTAACTGCCTTTCATGCAGCAGATGCATCTTAACAAAAAACAAAGAAAAAATGAATTTTAATTAAAAAAAACATTGTTTAGGGTTTAGTAATTAGGGTTTAGTAATTAGGGTTTAGAAATTAGGGTTTAGGGTTTAGAAATTAGGGTTTTAGAACGAGTTTTTAAACGAACGGTTTAGAGTTTAGGGGTTAGGGTTTAGGGTGTTCGGGTTTACGGACCCAAACCCTAACCCCTAAACCATAAACTCTAAATCGGGCTAAATCCTAAAAAAACTCAAAAAAACCTCAAAAAACGTTAACATGCATCAGGTGCATTTTAAGCTCATGTTGAAAAAAAAAAATAAAAAAATTTATGAATCTAGTAATCTACACAATGTCAGTAGATTACGGAATTTTTTTTTTTTTTAAATTGGAGCTCTAATGTAAAAGATATAAAAATCTCATTTTACTTATCCTTTATCCCAAAAATACCACTTATCCCTTGATCTCCCCGTATATATATATATATATATATATATATATATATATATATATATATATATATATATATATATATATATATATATATATATATATATATATATATATATATATATTAGAAATGATATATTTTCTTTTTTTGGCGAAGAAACAAAAACTATTATAACAAACTTGAACTCGAAAAAAGCCAAGCAAACAAAGGCACAAGACCAACATCCACGACCGAGGCTCGACAACCGTAAACATCAACCAAACAAGACAAAAAAGAAACTTCAACTAGACCCGAGCCTCTCCGATATGAAACAAAACGAAAATACAAAGAAAAATTATAAAATAAAGAACTTCACAAACTAAAAGGGAGCCAAATCCCTACAACTCAAACATTACGGTTTTTATTTTTTGCTTCATCACCCACCTTAGCTTTAAACGCAAATTAACAAATATTAAATTAAATTAAATAAATAAAAATCTGTATCTATATTAAATTAAATTTAAATAATAATAAATTATAAAGTAATAAATTTCGGAGTACAAAAGAAACTCTATTTCTCTCTAAACTTCATCTTCTCTCTCTATCTTTATTTCCTTTCTTCAGAGTTTCTTCGGTAACTGACTTCTGTGTAAAAAAGCTGTAAAATTTCCTCCGGTGACGTGCACTTTTTGCTCCGGTAAGTCTTTCTTTTCTTATGTTTTTTCTTTTATACCCCTGTAACCGTTACTTTCTAAAGCTACTTGATTTTGGGCTTTTATTTGTATGTTTCGTGAGTTTTAGATACATGTTTAGATAGGAGGGCAAACCCCCCACCATTTTATTGTTTAATGAATTACTCATTTAAGGTTCAATTTTTTGTCTAGGTTGTTCTTGTAAGTCTACTGGGTTGGATAAAGTTAATTAATTTTTTTACTTTTTCAGGTGAATTTTAACAAAAGTTTGTATTTTTATGACACCCTTTTGCGTGTTGGGTTGTGGGTGGGTATGTGTTGAATTCTGCTAATCCTGATTCTTGATGGTTTAAAGATTTTAAAATTTATGTAGCAGGGTGTGTTCATAAGGTGGGTATTTACCAGATTTAATGGTTTTGATGTTGGTATTGTTTTATGGTTTAGTTTGCCCTGAATGCTTGTTTGTGTTTTGGATGATAAATGCTTCCGAATTAGATGTACCTGAATGTTGGGCTGGGTTAATTTATAATGTTGAGAGTGTATGATAGTTGAATGTAAGCTGAACTTAAGTGTGATTATTGAGCCCCTTTTTAATCATTACTAATAATGGTAGTAAATGTTGTTAGATAGGGAATGTTGTTAAATTAGGTAGAGATAGTTTTAATCAGTCTTGCCTGATTTTGTGATCAAAATGTCATTTACTGAATAATTGGTCATAAAAACATTGATTTGTGAATTAGGGTTAGTAGTAGCAGACTAGCAGCAATTAATCTGAATTCTAAAGGATGTTAGAACTTAGACATCGGCCGAAACATGCTTATTTAGGTCGTATGAATTGCTGAACTTAGAAAAGGTTGAAGCCGATGGCCACGTATGGGAGTTGTTTGTTCGCAAGTCAACTGATTTCTTTTTAAATACGGAGTTTTTAGTAATTTACCCTGCGCACGAGTGTCTGTTCTTTCTTCACAAGTCAACTGTTTTATTTTTAACAAAGTTTAAAGTGAAAAAGTATTATTTATATTATCAAAAGTCAAATCTTTGAGAGCAGTTGACCTTTTGAAAGTTCTGTAACAACAATTGTCATACAACATTTTTTACTTTACCCAAATTTATGTTATGCTATCCCTTTTGATGATAGTGTTTGTATTACTTTTGAGATTGTTGCCATTCCCATTCCGATTCACACTAACACACATTATAAAAGGTAGCTTGACTAGATACATTGAACAAGAATATAATAGCGTATAAAAGATATAATACATATAAAGTAATAACATTATGTAACCTATATAGAGATTTAGGTTTTGTGAGTTATTTGGAAGGATAAAAATTTTCATCAAATCATAATTAAAATATCTGTTAAAGGGTAAAGTGAATATTCAATATTCAGGAATCATCTATATGAAATCCCCATGCCATCCTTTGCTAAAATGAATGGAAGATTATTTATAATTTTTTATTCTAATTTTTCTATCTTTTTACGTAAATATCAAGTCAATAAAAGAAGCCACATACAAAATAATTATTGTCTTGAAATGTTTCTTTTCGTCAAATTTTAGTTCAAAAATTAGTGACTAGACATGGATGAAAATACTGTTTACTCGTGCTCAAATATAATGATTTTGAACGTGTCAGTCTTTATATATATAATATATGCATAACATTTATTTTATAATTGCTAACAATAAGGAAGATTTGTCAAATGAAAAAGGGAAAAGATTTAACATGTGTGAAGACGTGGAATGTTTAGGACCCTTTACACGTATAGTCCTGATAAACTTTGAGCCGGTAGAACTAAGAAGCTTCAACCTTAGCTCGGCTTTTAAGTGAAGCTTCTATTTCTTTAACTTCCTTTAGGATTGTTTTGAATATGATTCATCATTTGTATGAACTTGTACATTTTCACAAGTTATTTTCTAACATAATCATGAATAAATCTTAACATCTGTTTTACATGTTTCCAAGATGCTAAATTAGTGCTTAAAGTAGATTAGACAACACATCATGGCTCACACAGGGTCATGGACACATTTAGGTGTGACAAGTTGTTGAGCTCGAGCCAACTAGGCTTCGATTCACCTAAAACATTAATGATTCACTTTTCCACTTTTCATTTGTTTTATTGCGAAGATAATGACTTTCGTGTGAGGATTTTTGTTCGTTCTACTATATTTGGAACGGTGGTCTTTATGTAATGTTTAATAGAAATTGAAACCACATTCGTTTTAGCTTTGACTTTTAAGCATTAGATACTTTGTTTGTTGAGTCGATGAAACAGATTGGATTATGATTTGGAACTCGATAACTGATTGATACTCATCTTCTCGAATTTAATATATGAATCTTAAATGCAGAATCGGTGCACCGGTCATTCAAGTAATTGCTATTTATTTCATGATTACGAAAGCAGAGCCAAAAATAGTCCTATTTAGGCATGTTGATGTTCGGGAAACGTTTTCAAAGCAAATTGTTACCAATTTTCTTACTTTTAACCTAGAAATTGCAGACCCGATCATGCTTTCGATTGAAATGTGATCTGCAAATACCGATTCATAAAGTCTCTAATAGTTATTTGGGTCAATTATGTCTCCATGGTGGAGTAAATCTTCATCAAAAGAAGCAAAAAAGAAAGCAAATGGGGGCGGGGGTATTTTTGGTACTATTCAAAGAAAGCTCAAAAGTCCATCCGAATCAAAACAGAACTCGTCTAGAAGACATATTGAATCTGCTTCTGAAATCGGATCTCATTCTCGTGTTGGTTCTCGATCGTGTTCTCCATCGACCCATGTGGCCCGATCCATAAGTTTTGCAGAAAGACCTCATGCCCATCCGCTACCGCTTCCTAATACGGGTCGGGCTGATTCTGGAAAACGAGCACCAAGAAAGGTAGGAATTGCTAAAGGCTCGTCACCGTTGTTGCTTTTTCCGCTTCCAAAACCTAATCATGTACAGAATGCACATGGTCATGCTGATGTGGAAGGTGATGTGGCGACGGATTCAGTTTTTAGTGATAGTGATACCGACAGTGATGATCCGTCCGATTCCCGGCTTATAAGTCCCCATGCTTCTGACTTTGAAACTGGGAATAAAACTTCCACAAACAGTCCTTCTAGGTGAGTTTTCACTAATTAAATTATTCTTTTTTCTTCATATTGTTATTGTTATTATTATTATTAATTAATTATTAATTATTAATAAATATTATTATTATTATTACTGTATTATTTTATTTTTTTCAATAATCATTATTACTCCCTCCGCCTCGAATCTTTTGTCCATTATTGCTTTTATGGATGTCCCATTTTTATCGTCCACATTCAAAAATGGATAAAAATAAGGTTATAAAGCTCTATTATACCCTTATTAAGTGCAAGAAAAACATAAGATGAGTTAAAAGTAAAGGTTAAACTGTAATGCAAGTAAAACATACCGTTCGATAATGACATTTCTTAAACTGCGTGGTTTTTGTATTTGGGGACAATAGAATTGGGATGAAGGGAGTATTATTTTATTTTCAAATACAATCCGATAATGAAATTTTTTAAATTGCACGTTTTTTGTCCGGGGACAATAAAATTGGGACTGATGTACTATTATTTTATTTTTAATTGGACAATAATGATGAGTATATATGCCATTTGGCTAAAGTTTCAAATGTCATTTTGGTAACTAACCGAGATTTTTTTTATCGTTAGCCGTGTTACATACTTAACACAAAAGACACGAGACAAGTCGAAGCCAGCAAAAGCGTGTGTGAACAACCAAACAGTGCCAACATCACCAAAAAGACGACCAGTTCGTCAAATGGCTAAATTACAAATACCACAACCAAACGGTGCTCTTTATAGTGCACCCGATAGTTCCATGTCCAGTCCTTCTAGAAGCCCAATGAGGTTTTACGAGCCCGAACCGTCGTTAACATCTGGTTTCTGGGCCGCAAGGCCCTATGCTGATGCGGGTTTTCTTGGGTCGGGCCAATGTTCAAGTCCCGGGTCGGGTCACAATTCAAGTCATAATTCAGTTGGTGGAGACATGGCTGGTCAATTATTTTGGCAGCATAATAGATGTAGCCCTGAGTGTTCACCCATACCGAGTCCGAGAATGACTAGCCCTGGTCCTAGTTCAAGAATACAAAGTGGGTCCGTCACCCCGTTACATCCACGGGCTAACGGGTCGACTCATGACGGATCTGCACACCGTTTACCGCTTCCTCCGTTGACCATTTCAAACGTTGGTCCTTATTCACCCTCGTATTCAACCGGGACCACACCAACGGTTCCAAGAAGTCCTGGTAGAGTTGAAGTTTCGGCTAGCCATGGTTCGCGTTGGAAAAAGGGACGGTTGCTTGGTCGAGGCACATTTGGACATGTTTATCTCGGTTTCAACAGGTTTGTGATCAAGTATTTCTTTTTCCACTGACCTTTTGACTTTTTTGACTTTTGACTTTTGACTTGTTGACTTAAACTGTAGCGGGAGTGGAGAAATGTGTGCAATGAAGGAAGTGACTTTGTTCGCAGACGATGCAAAGTCGAAAGAAAGTGCTCAACAGTTGGGTCAAGTAAGTCCGAAAAAAATCATTTTGTTTTTTTATTTATTTTTTTATTTTCTATCAAGTATAAAACTTTACAAGGATTTCTAATATTTTTGGCAGGAAATTGCACTTTTAAGCCGGTTAAGACACCCAAACATTGTTCAATATTATGGATCTGAAACAGTGAGAATATCATACAGTTATGCTACTTGTTTACTTATAGTTTTTGATGGGTTAGGAATATATTTAAATATTTAGTATAAATATAAACTTGCCAGGTGGATGACAAACTTTATATTTATTTGGAGTATGTTTCGGGCGGGTCAATTCATAAGCTTCTCCAGGACTACGGACCGTTAGGTGAAATTGCGATTCGAAGTTACACTCATCAAATATTATCCGGACTTGTGTATTTGCATGCGAAAAATACAGTCCATAGGCGAGTTTACCTTTTTCCAATCTTGTTCATCTGCAGGCTGCAAGTTGGTGCTCACAGTATCAAATAATTATTATTGTTTTTTTAGGGACATTAAAGGAGCAAATATTCTTGTTGATCCTAATGGACGCGTGAAATTAGCCGATTTTGGAATGGCAAAACATGTAAGACATATTTTATGTGCTTATAACATATTTTTAGTGTGGAAACATTTTTTTGTTTTATTTATTTTACTTGATTGGATTTTGCAGATTTCAGGCCCGGCATGTCCATTGTCGTTTAAGGGAAGTCCTTACTGGATGGCACCCGAGGTTTGCTTACCTGCCAATTGTTATTTATGTTTTTTTTTTCCTTCTTCAAAGTATTGTATAATTAGGATTTTTTTTTTTTAGGTTATTAACAATAATTCGGATGGTTGCAATCTTGCGGTGGATATATGGAGCCTTGGTTGCACGGTGCTAGAAATGGCTACCACTAAACCTCCTTGGAGTCAATATGAAGGGGTTAGTAAATTATTTCGGTATCAAACAACATAATCAAATCCAACGATTCATCTACAACACGTTTTGATACAGTACAAAACGTTTTGATACTACTGATTATATGATTCTAATTATCCAAAATGCTTTATGTATTTGTTAAAATGCAAATCAAACACATCCTTAATAATTCGAAATATATTCTTTACGGTATTACTTTATTATTAATTTTTTTCTGTGTGTGTGTATTTTTTTTTATTTTTTATTATTATTTTTTTTTCAGGTTGCTGCTTTGTTTAAGGTCGGAAACAGCAAAGAACTTCCGGTACTTCCGGATCATCTTTCTGAAGACGGAAAAGACTTTATTTTGCAGTGCTTGCAAAGGGAACCGTGTCGCCGCCCTAGTGCCGCCCAGCTTCTCGATCACCCTTTTGTTCGAAATATTGCGTCGTCCGAACGATTGATACCTAATCCAGGCCTAATCACGAATTCAATGAGATCTTTGGTGTGATTTATTTTTCTTTTTTATAAGTAGATATAGAGAAGGTTTTGACTTTTGACGTTGACTTTTTAGTGATTGCTTATTTTTGATGATTACAGGGCATTGGAAATGGTTCCGACCCAATTTCAGGTTTTCAGTCCAGAAGTTATGTGCCTCATAATATATCATGCCCCGTTTCCAATTTGGGCAGCCCACTTTTGCATTCAAGATCGGGTCAAAATACGACCGGAAGACGATCCCCATCGGCGGTATCGAGCCCTCGTACAATCTCGGGTTCATCTACACCTTTAACCGGAGCTGGTGGAGGTGGGGCCGCCTTACCATTTTATCAGCAGGTCCCGAAAACATACGCCCACGAGTTTACGGGGTTGACTTTGACTTCAAGGTCTCCCACCAGATCCTTTGGCCCGCATAGTAGTGGACCCTACTTTCAAGACCCGAGGCCCGATATGTTTCGAGCAATGCCTCAAGGGTCTCCTTTCTTTCAGGAGATTGTTCCCTCGGACAACGACTTTTTGGGGAACCAAAAGGAAAAATATGGCGGGCAGTCGGTATTAGCTGACCGTGTTTCTCAGCAGCTTTTGAGAGATCCTGTTAAACAATATCCGACAATTGACCTCAAGCCCACAGGGCCGGTGGTTAGTCGAAGAGGAAGGAGTTGACTTTGGTTGACCATAATTTTAGTATCTTCTATCTCTCTCTTTATATATATCAAATATATATTTTTTAATATTTTGCTCTATGCGCATAATACCTTTTGGATGGTGAAATGGGAGGAAGGATGCCTTTTAACTTATAGGTACAGTTAATCTTTGTGCTTAAAGTTGAAAAGAAGGTGATGAAGATTTAGAATTTGATTAGACGTTTTGCAGTTATGTAGCAGGCAGAGCTAGTTTTTCGTTATGGTTAAAGAACCGTACAGGAAGAAGGTTAGATGGGTAGAATCCAGATTTTGGTGAAAAAGTTAGATTGTTGTGTAAAGTGTATCACATTCACATGGTTTAATATTTGATTGATTCCTGGTTTAAAGTGTACTAGGGATTGAAAATTAGCTGGTTTAACCATGTTTTGTGCACAACAATAACTTAATGAATGAGGATCTTTTTGTTTTTTTGTTTTTTTTTTTTTTTTTTTTTTTTTTTTTTTTTTTTTTGCCATATGAGCTGAATCAGTTTTTTGCTTGTCTGTCTCTCCTCATACAACAATTGAATGACTGGGCTTAACTGGGCCTGACTGGCTTTTCGAAGCCTCAGTTTGTATGTTAGCATATTAGCTGTGGATCTTTAAAGCTCAGGCCCAAGTGAAAAGGTCCAAATTATGAATAGCGGTCGACCCAACCCAAAACCAGACCAAAAAACAAGTTAATTTTTGTACCTATTACAGTATATTATTGGAGTTTTGATAAAATTTGTCTGATGTAATAAGGATCACTAGATAGCCTAGTGATTGGGGCCCTGAATTCCTTGCAAGAGGTCTCGGGTTCGAATCCCTATTTAGTGGTGTCCAGGGAAGGGTTGGAAACAACCAGAGTGTAATCATGTTGGGCTGCGTACATCGGAGTATGGGGTCGGATTACCCGCCTTCTCAGGTAGTCCGAACAGGAAAAACCTTCTACATTTATTGTCTGGATTATGTATTGTCCTTTAAGTACTTTGTTCACAAAAAATGATGTGAAATACATTTATCAACTGGCCAAAACATTTACTGAGCATCGTAAACACAAAAGTAAGTTGTGGAACAAATCTTTTCTTGTTCTCTTAAGTGAAGCTAAGGAATCAAACAATTAATATATAGAAGAACCGCTGTTCGCTGACTTTCTAAGGTGCTGACTTTCTAAGGTCTAACTTTTCGCCCCCTACTGAAAAGGAGTGATTAGCTTTGCACCACTGATAGACTATTTAAGATTTAATTCAAAAGGCCCTACTTAGTTTCACAAGCCATTCTCATTGTCAGTCAACTAAGTAGGGCCTGAGGCCCCCTGTGAATCTGTAAGCCCCCCCCCCCTCTCTCTCTCTCTCTCTCTCTCTCTCTCTCTCTCTCTCTCTCTCTCTCTCTCTCTCTCTTTTATTGCAGCTCGTCGTGGGAAGTTTTCGATTCCGCCCATCCCTTCTTATGAGATTTCTACACCACCGTCTTCTACAGCAAGGGATAGGCCGACAAGACTAGCATCGCTTATTCCACTCAAAAATGCCTAATAGTACTGCTCCAGTATGAAGTTCGTGAGGTGCCGCTGTAGCATCTTCCCTCTCTCTTCCCCCAAAAAAGGATAGAGATGCCCCGTCCCGTCTTTAGCCGACACATCCTTCCTTTTACTAGTCTTCTCGGCTGGAATCAAAAAAGATTCTCCGCTTTGCTCCTACTCCTTCTCCTTTGGGATAAAAGAAGTCCTGAAAAAGGTGTTCTCATAATTCTTGAAATAAATCGTAATCTATGACTTCATCTTAGCGAGCGATGCCTATATGAGCTAGGAATGAGGCAAAAGCAAAGACAGGCTGAGAAAGCCTCCTTTGCCTTCTCATTAGCCGGATGAAATCGCATCCATTCTTTAGGAGCTGTGAATCCAAACCATTTAATAGATGTGGGTCATTCCCTTCAGTGTTGGGAGCTTGTGAGCCTTCTTGCTTATTGAACTAGTCCTCAACTCAACCAATGAATGTTAATAATAAGGTGGGCTGAAAGTACGGCCTTTACGCTACTACTACTGTGATGTGAGCGGTTCAAATTGGTTTGATCTTTCCCAAACACTCACGTGATGAGTCATGTATGTTTTTTTTTTTTTTTTTTTTAAATAGCCTAATGAGGAGACGATCGTAACCTCTGAGCTCAAAGATGGAAAGTGGATTCCTTTTTTCAGGTTTTGCATAGCTTCCCAAGCGCCCGACTTTCTTTTTGGGTTCACCTAGGCTAGAATAGCTACTAGGCGCTTGCATCCCTGCTTAACCTCTCCTCCTTGCCGTAACCATGCATATTATGTCAGTGAAGACTTGGTGTGAAGCCTTCGAGCTTACGTTATAAGAGCAAAAGGGGGCTAGGGTGAGCTGAGGGGGGGAGGTGCAAATTCTGACATCACCACAACCCACTTTGTTTTCTTGCTCCTTGCTCGCGCAACGGCATATCGAAAAAAAGATAGGGTTTGAATCGCTTCATAGCCAATTTTCCATTTTTGATTATGAAATCAGAAGGTGCTGCCTTTGGTACTACTCTTATTTTGCACGCCATTATTCCGGAAGGAAATAAAAAAGGAAGTCGATTTTTTAGTGCGTTGCCGGGTTTTCTTCGGGGCTCGAGAGATAGGGTCCCACGAGTTTTGAATTCGCTGTTGGTCTATCGAGAGGGAGCGAGGAATTCTCAACGAAAAAAGTGCTATCTAAATATAACGTGAAAGTCGTTGATTTACTTTACCTCGCCTCACCGCCTTAACCTTTCTTTTGCTCTTTCTACTAGCTCATTTCTAGTTTAGACTTGAATAAATAAGGTAGCCAACTTTCATAAAGGTATGCCCACAACAGGATATCTAAGGTCAAGCATTCAATAAAAAAATCTAAAAAGACAAAATACTAATGAGAAACTCTGTTTAGGTTTAACAATTTTGCCAGCAATAATATTAGTCTTAGCTAATACAAAGATACATTAATATGTTTTTCAAAGATAAAATTAAAATTTCAATTGCTATCATATTTCATTATATTATAATTATAATTATATTTGCATCTAAGTGTTGCGGATTAATAGTTTTACTAGGTATATGAGTGACATAGTTTTCCACCAGTCGGTTGTAATAATAATACTATATGATTGGGCCAATCCGCATTACGCCTATATGATGAAACCTTATCATCTATTTTAAAATTAATAATGTCAAGTAAATAATAGTCCGTATATCATTAAGCGAATATAAAACAAACCGCTGCCTAAAGGTGTTGAGGTTGAAAATGACAAAGTCCTTATTTCTCATCTACAATACGCGAATAATACCATCTTTTTTGGTGAGTGGAGTCGTAGTAATGCAATTAACCTAACAAATATCCTTAAATGTTTCGAGTTATCCTTGGGCCTTAAAGTAAACTTCCAAAAAAGTTGTATGTATGGGGTAGGTGTGGAAAATGTTGAGGTCGAATCCTTGGCACGTAGAATGGGGTGCCAAGCCGGAAAGTTCCCCTTCACTTATCTCGGGCTCCCTATTGGAACTAAGATGAATAATATAAATGCATGGAAACCGGTTATTGAGAAGTTCAAAAAAGGCTCTCGGATTGGAAAATGCGCTCGATGTCCTTTGGTGGTAGATTAGTCCTCATTAAATCTGTTCTTAATAGTCTTCCATTATATTACTTCTCGCTCTTCCGTGCCCCTTCGTGTGTAATCAAAATCCTTGAGAGTGTGAGACGTTTTTTCTTTTGGGGCGGGAATGGTTCGGGTCCAAAAATGTCATGGGTTAAATGGGAGAATGTCATTGCACCATATGGGGCGGGTGGGCTAAACATTGGGTGTTTAAAAACAAAAAATCTTGCTTTGTTGGGTAAATGGTGGTGGATGTTTAAAACTGAAACCGATTCCTTATGGGTTAAATTAATTCGTAGTATTTATGGTAGTCATGGTAACCTTAAGTCGGAATGTGGGTTCGCCCATACTTCGACTCTTGGGGTTTGGAATAACATTGTTCGTGCAGGAAAAGCGATTGATGATCTTCAAGTATCTTTCACAAGTTCATTCAAAAAATTTGTTGGAGATGGTCGTGATACTTCCTTTTGGAATGATCATTGGATTGGGAACAACTGTTTACGTGTTCTTTTCCCAAGGCTATTCAAACTTGAGTCAAACGAAAATGCTACTGTCAAAGATCGTATTTCTGGTTATACTTCTACTTCGGGTTCGGCTGTTGTTGCTGCTACAAATGATGTCCTTGTTGCTGATAATAACCATAACTGTGACGATCGCTCCAAATCCATATGGACGAACACATCATTCATCGATTTCATTGCGAGGTATTTGACCTCTATATGATACGTTTTATAAACATTGCATTCTTTTGAAAAGGCAAACCATATATGAATATTTAAATCAAAGGTTTTCGACATCTGATGATTTCTACATATAGACAATCACCGTAAATAATAGTTTACAACAGTACTTCCGTTGACAATGCAGTCAAAATAAGATACATGGTGATGATTTGGTGAATGCAACATTTTCTTGAAAAATGCCATGTAAGACTCCATTCACATAGCTTGTCTATCATATAAGCAAACAGCGGAAGACTTCTAGGGAACCTGAGAATAAACATGCTAACAAGTGTCAACACAAAGTTTGGTGAGTTCATAGTTTTAGTGTTTCGCATAATATGTATATAAAGGTGGATCACAAGATTTCAGTTGTTTCATCCAGAAACGTTTATCAAAATATTCTACGAAATTGAGCACCCTGGTAACTAAACTTAACGTATATATAATTTGTACCCTTTGTATAATCATCTTAATAATACACGCAAACCAACGTGTACGCTTCTCAAATAGCATACGTCCGTTAAAAAGCTAGTGCTCTAGCTCGGACGGGGATGCCAAGCCCTATGGATCCATATACTACTACTCACGCCCACCAGTTCTTATAACTGGCAGTTACTAGTTACCAAAGCTAAGGGATTTTCGGTTTAAACTCAGTGTAGAATTTAGTATGTACTTGTATCCATTGCGTTTAAATATATTGCATGTATTCTCAGCCCAAAAATATAGATTGCAAAAGCAATTAAAAAGGGAGCAAATGAAACTCACGCATATAAATATTGTAAAACAGTTAATAAAGCATTTGCATGTATTCTCAGCCCAAAAATGTAAAGAGTAAAAGGGATCATATGAAACTCACCTTAGCAGCACATAAAGTTGTTCACCGAAATGTGACCAAAACTCGGAATACCAAATAATCGTAAATCTCAACCTAGAGAACATATGTTGGTCAATAAATGTCTATCAAGCTAGGTCTGGTCATAGTGTATCACAATCCTAATGCTCGAGATTGACATACAGAAGTTATCCAAAGTCGTTTCAAAAAGTCAATTTTGACAGTTGTTTAACAAAACAAGACGTGTCTTATATAAGGATTCATTTACCCGGTTGATAATATTCAAAAATCCATTTTATCAATCTCGTATACAAGTTGTTTAAATCTTAATTACAGATTCAAAAGCAATTTCAATTAACGTCAATCGTAATTCAGTTGATCATATCTTTTAATCCGTTCATAGAAACTATTCGATATCTAAATGAAAAGTTATTGATTTTTCGCCAGCTTTCCAAAAACATGTATATCATATACCTTTTACCAGTAATATATGTATTTAATTCGTGATTCATTATAAACTGTTTAGCGACGAAATTTAGCATACAAGCATGTATATGTGACGCCCCGTACAAAACCATCGTGTACGGATCACCAACAACAGGATCATTACAAGGTCAAACACTATATGCTATTTGAAAATCGATTTTCATTCATAGAAGATAACGTTTTACAAAAGATAAATAGGAAACATTAACATGAGTACATGATACTAAGGTCATTACAAAGCTATCGTTTTGAAAATAACATAAGTTGCGAATGCAAAGTAAAGTTCCATGCTTGAGACATCTCTAAGTAATGCAGCAGAAGTCTAACACAACAGGTCTGTAACAGCAAGTCTAACACCAAGACTAGAACAGCAAGTTTAACACCAAGACTAGAACAGCAAGTTTAACAGCAAGACTAGAACAGCAAGTTTAACAGCGGAAGCAACATCGTCTAAGCACCTGAGAAATACATGCTTAAAAAGTCAACACGAATGTTGGTGAGCTATAGTTTGTTTGTATCAGTAATGTAACGTAGGCCACGAGATTTCAGTGCTGCAAACAGCGTATCAAACAGTATGTTCAAATCAGTATGAATAAGTATATGTATAACCGTGGGCACCCGGTAACTAGAATTAACGTTTATAACCCCCTGAAAGTGCACTTGGCAAGTGCGTATGACTTACGAAGTATTAAACACCCGTTAAATGCTAGCGCGACTAGCCCGAGTGGGGATGTCAAACCCTATGGATCCATATCTAAGATTCGCGTTCACCGGTTCAAAAACCAATGACTAAACGTTACCGTGCTAAAGGGAATGTTTGTGCCGTTATATAACCTACATACATACAAAGTTTAAGTACTCGTGCCTAGTATGTAAAATGTAAAAGCGCATGTATTCTCAGTCCCAAAAACAGTAGAAGTAGTAAAGAGGGATGCTATAACTCACAGTGATAAAAGCGGTAAAGTCGGTAATGAAAGTACGCACGTAGTAAGTCGGTCCGAAAGGTCGTCAACCTAAATCAAAGGTTACTAGGTCAGTAGGTTGTCTTAATAAGTTCTAATAGTGCATAAAATAAGTTTAAGTGTCATCATCATCATCATTCATCATCATAAAAGCTAAATGAGGTTGACAAGAATAGAGATCGAAACAATAGGCTGACTTCGGTCAGATGCTACGACCTCTACGTAAATCGAAAAGACGCATGGTCTATGGCTATGGCTCCATATATGAGTCCCCTAACAACTGACCAATTTTCAGGACCTAACTCGTCTTCTTTTGACCGTGGCGACGGTTTAAGTGCGAGTAGGTCAGAAATTTCAGCACAACGTTAATAGGGTGTAGTGACTCTCGGAGGGCCATAAATCCTAAACCGTAACTCGGATTAAGACGAGGCCTAAACGGAAAATCATATACTCGAACCGAACTAACTGAAAATCAACTTTCCAGTAGCCCAGGTGGTCTGATCAGATACGAAAATCAGTGGACAAGTGCTCCGGTGGGGTTCTTGGTGCTCGATGCTCATCACGGTTCTCATCCTTGATGCTTGTAGCTTCAAGTGTACAACTCGTTGATGGTTTAGCATCACTTTTGACCAAGATTCACCATCAATACACAATATGTTAAGACCAAGTAAGAATACATCTCATTCATGAGTCTTAGATGGATGATGAACCAAGGTTACATCATATCCTTAGTCTTAACACTAATACAAGTCACAATAACAACTAAAGTTACAAACTTTACATCAATTTAACAAGTATGAACACAATATAAGTCAAAAGAGGTGATGGAACCCTAAGCTAGAGAGCTTGAATCCATTTCACACAAGTTACAAGGTTACAAAGCTAGAAAGCTTGAACCTTTAAGTGTTCTTGAAGATCTTGAAGCATAAAGCTTGGATCTTTAAGATATATGAAGATAACAAACACAAGTTTGAATCTTTTTCACAAAACAACATGATCAAAGCAAAAAGAACTTAGATCTAACAAAAAGATATGAAGATTCGAGCTAGAAAGCTTGCATCTTGATTGTTCTTGAAGATCTTGAAGCATAAAGCTTGGATCTTGAAGATGCATGAAGATTACAAACAAAAGTTTGAATCTTTATCATAAAATAGAAAGATTAAAGTATAAAAGAAGTAGATCTACAAAAGTTATGAAGATTCAAGCTAAAAGCTTGAATCTTCCATGTTCTTGAAAGATTCATGCTTGAATTAACAAGATATAAGTAAGATCAAAGCTAAAAGGAACTTTGATCTCCATAAAATGATGATGATGATCATGAATTTGAAAAGGAAAAGAAGAAGGAAAAGAAGACTTACAAGTAATGCTAAAAAGGAAAGAAAGAGAGAAAGAACAAGTGTGTGAAAAACTAAAATGATCAAGTGTGGAAATGAGAGGCTAAAGGCTAGTATTTATAAGTAAAGAGTGATCACATGGATTGATGACATGGCAAGATCTAGGGTGGTGGTGGTGGACGGTTTATGGAGGGGGAGGGGAAGGACAAAAAGTTTACTTTTTGGCTAATGGTGTCTAAAGTGTGTCCTTTTGCTAGAATCTTACGTAACAAAGTTAATTATCCTTATCCATAATGCTAGCATGACTCACTAATTATTTATTTATTTATTTATTTATTATTATGGGCCACTAGTAAATATATTTGGGCTAATTAATTGGGTCACTAGCTAGAGTAGGGTGGGCTTGAGCCCAACAAGGTAAAAAGTCCAAAAAGGCTAACTATTGGGCTTTAGCAATTAAATAAATAAAATTAAGCATCCAAAGGCCCAAATAATTATTATTATAAAATAATAATTAATATTTTGCTGTCCAAAAGTTCCGGTTCCGACAAAAGTCAAACGTACGCGCAGTCCGCGTTTTAATCGTAACGGCAAGTAACGCTAACGGTTATAAAGCATCCAATGGACAAGTTAAGCATTCTAATCATACCAAGGCACGTTTTAAAGTATATATGAATATAAAACACGTGTACCAAGGTTTCAGAGTAATAAAGTAACGCAGTACGCACAAATACGCAGTTTCGCAAAAATACAAGGCACAAAAGCAAGTCGAAAAAGCCGGGTCGTTACAGTATAAATATATATACTCGAGCACTAGACATGGATACACAATTAATATATAAAAGTTAAAATATGAGTGCTTACGTATCAATATTGAGATTCAATATTGTAGGACAGTACGTAGACGTAACGGAGATGATAAACACTAGGTTTGACTTGCGAACAATACCCATGAATATTTCCCATAACCTTCATAGCTATAACTCATAATTTTCTTAGCTCTATCCCGCTCGAAAAATCCATTTTGAAAACATTTGGACATAACCTCGTCGTAGTATTTTATGTATAATACTAATAATTATTATACTACTGATGATAATAATAATAATAAGATTAATAATAATAAGATTAATAATAATATTAATCTTAATAATAATAATAATAATAATAATAATAATAATAATAATAATAATAATAATAATAATAATAATAATAATAATAATAATAATAATAATAATAATAAATATAAATATAAGAGTGTGAGAGAGAGATGGATGGAATGCATAAAAAATCAGAAACGGTCGAGCTTTTATACATGTTTGTTGAATCTGATGCCCATGCAATCGCATGGGCTTTCAGTGCAAATGCCATGCGATCGCATGGCCTGTCTGGACAGCTCACTTTCGTTTGTTTTCTTGCTTGTCGACATATTATTTAATTATATATATAATATATTTAATTTATATAATTAATTATATATTATATTAAATTCACATGCATAGTTGACTTGTAATTTTTGTTCCGATAAGTCGTACATCATCACTCGACTTATGTCCCGGTTCCGGTTTTTCGAACGTCCTTTCGTACGCTGAGAAAACTTGTACATTACGTTTCGCGACTCGTACCTTTGTCAAAATATAGTCTTAAATTGTTCATAAACTATACCACTCAAAGTATATCTTAAACTTTCGAGTATTTTGGTCATTTACTTCTATAAATCATCGTCTCGCTATTTGTTAATATATATATAATAACAATTCATTTTTATGACCAAGTGAATATTATATTTTATCGTATTGTTAAATATATATTTTCAATATTAATAAACACGTTTTAAAATACATATCGCAAGTTATTCATATATCTAATTCCAACAGTTAATATTCCTTATTATTGTATGTCTCCAAATTACATTATTTAAACAAACACTTTACCATTTATTTCGAATACCATTAAAAAGGAATAATTTCTCAAATAAGTGTGGACCTCACAACAGAGACCCGTAACAATATCATAATCATTAAGAGACCTGATAAATATCTTTTAATTCAATCGTTTGGCATAATATTTTAACTTCGTAGTTGAATATATCAATCAGATAATCAAACCAATAAGTTTAATGCACAGTATCATTTACTTAACACTTTGTTACGTTTTCAAGTTATAGTATATGTATCTATTTACATATAATTGTTCTCGAATCGTTGAGAACAATCGAAGGGTAACTGAATAGTTCAAGAATTTTAGGATTCAACTTCATAGACTTTGCTTATCGTGTCGGAAACGTTAAAGATTAAGTTTAAATTTGGTCAGAAATTTCCAGGTCATCACACTACCTTCCCCTTAAAGAAATTTCGTCCCGAAATTTGAGTGAGGTCGTCATGGCTAACAATAAAAATGTTTTCATGACGAATATGAGTTGATAAATGGAATTTTTATCACCATTGAATAATATGGATAAAACAATTCAATTACTCGAAGCGTATGAGGGAAGTTATTGTAAAATAGTGAATTGAAGGAATAGAGATTCGCCTTAACTGTTGACGTAGAAACGATTGATTTCCGGAATTTAAGGAATATAAAATCTTCATTATCTAAATAAGATTTGATTCTTCGGAATTTGCGGAAATTAGGATTTTCTTTGATTAAATGCGTAATCTGCCTCGATTGCTATGTCTGATATTTCGCTATAAATTGACCTCTTCCGTTTCATTTATTTTCACCACTCCTATAATCTTCTTCCTTATTTAATACTTCTTAATAGATTGTGAAAATGCTTCATCCAGTTCTGATTCTTGATATACTCCTAACTTTCATATCTATCATTCTTCTTTTTCATCTGCCACCAGAGGAGGTTATTTTCTTCTACTATTACCTTGGGGTTATATTGTTTTTCATTCTCCCGTGCCTTTATATTGCTATACGCACTGATATACACGGTTTGTAATTTCGGGGTTGTTTTCGGGCTTTATATTTTCCATTATATTTCGGAGCTTCATGCTTTCGTTTTCTCTTCCCGACTTTAAGTCAAACGAATAATGGTCCAGAATTCGTAGGTATGAATTTCGGAATGAATATAATTAATATTCTAAGAAAGAAACGGTAATGGCACAATCTGACTTGTCAAATTACCAGAATACCTCGAAAAAAACCGAATCATTAAGAAAAATATTTTCTTGATATGTTTTAGAGGTTAAATAGAATGAAAGAGTTATGTAACATGGTTCATGATGAGGGTATGATCTGTGAACATTTATCACGTTCTATTAGAAACTCAGCATGACTTACTGTAATATAATCACATTGATCAAGTGTCATTATATTATACTAACTCATGCTTCAGCTCCCAACACCACTTCAAAAATATTCATATTTTAAACTCGAAGGTTTCAGAATTTAGAAACTAAAATAGTTTCTTTTATGGTGTTACACAGATATCGCAAGGAGAAAATTGATTTCCGATAAGAATGATTATGGAATTATCTCCAGAAATATGGAGGATATTTATAATGAAAGATACGATGATATCTTAGAATTTCTAATATCAGAGGATGATGAAGAATATTGTCCGCAAGGGTTTAGATTCGGAAGCAAGGTATTCGTTAATGGCTTCAGCAGATACTGAATAATTTGGATTCTTTGAAGGCAGGTTTAGTCTTTGTGATTTATCCACAGCCTCCTTCATACTTTGCTCAATCCGTTTTCCAGTTCCAAACCTTCTCTTTTTCTGAGCTTTGCCAACACACTATTCTTTATCATCAAACTTTTGGCTGTTAAGGTCGTTTACAATTTTTGCTGCTTCATCAGCATTCAAAGTTATCATAACCGAATCGTTGGTTATCAATCCGAGGTGTTTTCAAAAGTTTGAAGGGTTTGCATGAAGATTGTAATTGTCAAGATACATATGATGTTCTAGAATTTTGAACGATACAAATTTTTTTTCCTTCTGGGTTTATGAATAGAAGTGATGTTCTAGCACAGTTTTGAAGTCAAAGTATAGCATTTGAAAGATGTAAGAATCTAAGAGTGATGTTTTCTGTTAAATCTTGGCTTGGATTCTGATTTTTCAAAATCAGAATATGTAATTGAATTTGTATGGAAACGATTGTATATCGCTGTGAGCATAGTTAATAATTTTTGAATCAAAGTTGAAGAATGTACAGTATAACATATTAATTGTGAACTTATATATTTCTCGAGTATTACCTACCCGTTAAAGATTTCACAATTAATACTTTGTACAAAAGAATTTTTTTTTTATTACCGTCTTTATGAATATATATGTATGTATATTTTCTTCAGATGTAATACAGATTTGATGAGTTAATATCGTATTAAGCTCATTTGATTTTTGAATTGAATGAATAATCTCTAAAACATTAAGGATTACATAATCTTCGCTGAGTATTTCACTAATGAAATCAATACTTCATTATTTATTCTTATTCCTCGGTGAAGGATGTTGATGCTCGTGGAATTCTTATGAACTTCATAAGATATAAATGATGTTTTCTAGAAAGTTTCGAGTACATCGAAGATAAAAGTGTAAAATCAAACATGTAATTGATTAATACACTAAGTTCATTATGAAATGGAATTCATTGAGTTGAAACGGATATTTGTAGTTAACGATGGTTAAGTTGTTTACGAAGGATGTACATCATAGCATATTAGTAATATGAATTAACCGAGTAGTATCTACCCCTTAAAATTCACACGTAATAGCTTAGTACGAGAAGATTCATGATGGTTTTAAAATTTATATATATAAGATATACATATAAATTCTTTAGATGAATTGAGTTATTACTTCATAACTCATTGATACAATATACTCATTGTTGACTCGTAATGATGTCCACGGTGCTTTCTTGAACTGACGGAGCTTGTGATGTTAGAGGTGCTGCTGATTCTGACGATGTTGACAGCACTGACTGTGCTGGTGAGGCTAAGGGTACTATTGATGTTGTTGGTAAAACAAGTCTAGCTTGTATCTTACACCATTCGGATAAGGGTTTCTACTCTATCAGATTTAGGGTTAAGGCTAGAATAGATAATCTATAAACTTTAGAAATTACATAATCGCCGTAGAATGTTTCTCCGATGAAGTTATGAATCCATACTTCATCGTTTGTCGTTGCTGGTACTTCTTGGTACCTATGGTGCGTATGATGTTGATATTCAAGGTACAGATTTTGATGTTGAGGCGTGTGATGCGGATGTGGTTGTTGGTGGTGGTAATGATCCTGTTGGTGTGGATGATGGTGGTACCGATTATGCTGCGGGTGCTACTTCTGGTGTTCGTAACCCTTGCACCATATTCTTCAAAGCCACTACCCGAGCACGAAGCTCGTTGACTTCTTCTATTATACCGAGATGATTGGTGGTTTGGACGATCGGATAAATAAGATTTATAATATGGGATAGTATATAATCATGATGAGATACTCTGGAAATGAGAGAGAAAATAGTATTACGAATAGGTTCGCGGGTAAGTGCTTCAGGTTCTTCGCCAAGAGGTGAATGTGGTGGATAGAAGAGATCACCTTCTTCTTGTCTCCAATGATTAAGTAGGCTACGAACCCATCCCCAATTCATCTAGAATAGGTGATGGCTGATTGGTTGATCCATTCCGGTTACACTTTCTTCAGAGTTCAGGTGAATATCCATATCGGAATAGCTGTCGGAATTTAAGGAATTTGAACTAGATACGGGATCCATCTTGTATAATTAGAGAGATGATTTTTGATATGAAATAGATTATAGAATTTAGATTGGTACTCTTCAATACATAATTTACATATGTATATATAATACCAAAATCCAGTAAATTACGGAGAAATTTTTGGAAGATGGCAGTCAAAGTTTACTGTAATAGATATGCCAAGATATGAATTTTGTCTATACACTATCTATGCAATCAATGTAATAAGACACGTTTAGACTTAAGATGATAGACAGGTAATTTCTGACAAGAAATGATAAGCAAAACTTTTGACATGCAGACACAGTCGAAGTCCAGATTTACTAATGCATCCGAACAACTATCAGTTAGACACACTTATGCAAGACATGGTTCACTAGGACCAATGCTCTGATACCAACTGTGACGATCGCACCAAAATCCATATGGACGAACACATCATTCATCGATTTCATTGAGAGGTATTTGACCTCTATATGATACGTTTTATAAACATTGCATTCTTTTGAAAAGGCAAACCATATATGAATATTTAAATCAAAGGATTTCGACATCTGATGATTTCTACATATAGACAATCACCGTAAATAATAGTTTACAACAGTACTTCCGTTGACAATGCAGTCAAAATAAGATACATGGTGATGATTTGGTGAATGCAACGTTTTCTTGAAAAATATGTCATGTCAGACTCCATTCACATAGCTTGTCCATCATATAAGCAAACAACGGAAGACTTCTAGGAAACCTGAGAATAAACATGCTAACAAGTGTCAACACAAAGGTTGGTGAGTTCATAGTTTTAGTGTTTCGCATAATATGTATATAAAGGTGGATCACAAGATTTCAGTTGTTTCATCCAGAAACGTTTATCAAAATATTCTACGAAATTGAGCACCCTGATAACTAAACTTAACGTATATATAATTTGTACCCTTTGTATAATCATCTTAATAATACACGCAAATCAACGTGTACGCTTCTTAAATAGCATACGTCCGTTAAAAGGCTAGTGCTCTAGCTCGGACGGGGATGCCAAGCCCTATGGATCCATATACTACTACTCACGCCCACCAATTCTTATAACTGGCAGTTACTAGTTACCAAAGCTAAGGGATTTTCGGTTTAAACTCAGTGTAGAATTTAGTATGTACTTGTATCCATTGCGTTTAAATATATTGCATGTATTCTCAGCCCAAAAATATAGATTGCAAAAGCAATTAAAAAGGGAGCAAATGAAACTCACGCATATAAATATTGTAAAACAGTTAATAAAGCATTTGCATGTATTCTCAGCCCAAAAATGTAATGAGTAAAAAGGGGTAAATGAAACTCACACATATAAATATTGTAAATTAGTTAATAAAGCATTTGCATGTATTCTCAGCCCAAAAATGTAAAGAGTAAAATGGATCATATGAAACTCACCTTAGCAGCACATAAAGTTATTCACCGAAATGTGACCAAAACTCGGAATACCAAATAATCGTAGATCTCAACCTAGAGAACATATGTTGGTCAATAAATGTCTATCAAGCTAGGTCTGGTCATAGTGTATCACAATCCTAATGCTCGAGATTGACATACAGAAGTTATCCAAAGTCGTTTCAAAAAGTCAATTTTGACAGTTGTTTAACAAAACAAGACGTGTCTTATATAAGGATTCATTTACTCGGTTGATAATATTCAAAAATCCATTTTATCAATCTCGTATACAAGTTGTTTAAATCTTAATTACAGATTCAAAAGCAATTTCAATTAACGTCAATCGTAATTCAGTTGATCATATCTTTTAATCCGTTCATCGAAACTATTCGATATCTAAATGAAAAGTTATTGATTTTTCGCCAGCTTTCCAAAAATATGTATATCATATACATTTTACCAGTAATATATGTATTTAATTCGTGATTCATTATAAACTGTTTAGCGACGAAAGTTAGCATACAAGCATGTATAAATATAGATACTCGAGCACTAGACATGGATACACAATTAATATATAAAAGTTAAAATATGAGTGCTTACGTATCAATATTGAGATTCAATATTGTAGGACAGTACGTAGACATAACGGAGATGATAAACACTAGGTTTGACTTGCGAACAATACCCATGAATATTTCCCATAACCTCCATAGCTATAACTCATAATTTTCTTAGCTCTATCCCGCTCGAAAAATCCATTTTGAAAACATTTGGACATAACCTCGTCGTAGTATTTTATGTATAATACTAATAATTATTATACTACTGATAATAATAATAATAAGATTAATATTAATATTAATCTTAATAATAATAATAATAATAATAATAATAATAATAATAATAATAATAATAATAAATATAAATATAAGAGTGTGAGAGAGAGATGGATGGAATGCATAAAAAATCAGAAACGGTCGAGCTTTTATACATGTTTGTTGAATCTGATGTCCATGCAATCGCATGGGCTTTCAGTGCAAATGCCATGCGATCGCATGGCCTGTCTGGACAGCTCACTTTCGTTTGTTTTCTTGCTTGTCGACATATTATTTAATTATATATTTAATTTATATAATTAATTATATATTATATTAAATTCACATGCATAGTTGACTTGTAATTTTTGTTCCGATAATTCGTACATCATCACTCGACTTATGTCCCGGTTCCGGTTTTTCGAACGTCCTTTCGTACGCTGAGAAAACTTGTACATTACGTTTCGCGACTCGTACCTTTGTCAAAATATAGTCTTAAATTGTTCATAAACTATACCACTCAAAGTATATCTTAAACTTTCGAGAATTTTGGTCATTTACTTCTATAAATCATCGTCTCGCTATTTGTTAATATATATATATATATATATATATATATATATATATATATATATATATATATATATATATATATAATAACAATTCGTTTTTATGACCAACTGAATATTATAATTTATCGTATTGTTAAATATATATTTTCAATATTAATAAACACGTTTTAAAATACATATCGCAAGTTATTCATATATCTAATTCCAACAGTTAATATTCCTTATTATTGTATGTCTCCAAATTACGTTATTTAAACAAACACTTTACCATTTATTTCGAATACCATTAAAAAGGAATAATTTCTCAAATAAGTGTGGACCTCACAACAGAGACCCGTAACAATATCATAATCATTAAGAGACCTAATAAATATCTTTTAATTCAATCGTTTGGCATAATATTTTAACTTCGTAGTTGAATATATCAATCAGATAATCAAACCAATAAGTTTAATGCACAGTATCATTTACTTAACACTTTGTTACATTTTCAAGTTATAGTATATGTATCTATTTACATATAATTGTTCGCGAATCGTTAAGAACAATCGAAGGGTAACTGAATAGTTCAAGAATTTTAGGATTCAACTTCATAGACTTTGCTTATCGTGTCGGAAACGTTAAAGATTAAGTTTAAATTTGGTCAGAAATTTCCGGGTCATCACAATAATGATTCTATGGGTCCTGATTTTGTCGGTAATGCCACATATGTTGCTGCTATGCCTGTTCGAGATGTCGCTGCTGCTCGAGACTTCGCCTGTATTTCTGCTTCTGACCGTGCAGCTGTTTTGGCTAATTGGGGCTGGATCAGACCCCCTTCTGGTCGTTCTTTGGATGAGTTGGATAGGTTATATGGGTTGATCAAGGATGCGCGATTATTTCCGGGTAAAATGGATTCCTGGCGTTGGATCCTTTCTTCGAATGGTATGTTCTCTGTGAAAAAATTATCTTCGAGTATTGATAACCAAGTGTGCACCGATGTCTTCTCACCTAATATAGAAACATGTCGCAATAATTTAATTCCTAAGAAGATTGAAATTTTCGTGTGACGTGTTTTAAAAAAACGCCTTCATGTTAGAATTGAATTGGATAAGAGAGGTATTGATCTTCATAGTGTGCGTTGCCCTTTGTGTGATAACGATATTGAATCTATAGATCATACTTTCATCTTTTGTAGTCATGCTCAAGAGGTGTGGTCTCGGGTCTATAGTTGGTGGAATTTAAGTAACTTCTCGGATTTTAGTATAAATGAGCTTTTTCGGGATAAGTCTGATCTTAACGGGTCTTCTTTGGGTTCAAGAATTTTGCAAGCGGTAATTTGGGTTGGTGGTTATTGGATATGGAAGAACCGTAACAACAAGGTTTTTCGGGGTAAGAGTTGGAATGGCCCGGTTGCGCTTAACGAAATTCAAGTTCTCTCTTTTTATTGGATCTCTCGAAGGCTTAAAGGATTTAACATCGATTGGACTACATGGTTGACAAATCCGGAAGTGTATCTAGTTTAGTTGTTCTTGTTTGATGCGTTCTCGGCATCTCTTTTTTGTTTTGTTGATCGTGTAGTTTTCGCGTGTCATTGTTCTCGTGTTTTGGTTTGGCCTTGTTTTGGTCACTCATGTTGTTCCTCTTTGGTTTTTAATACAATTTGCCTTTCAAAAAAAAAAAAAAAAAAAAACAAAACAAAACGCTGCCTGTTTCTTAAATATTTATATATATAAATAACACAAATCTACAAAGAAATTAGTATTTTCTTAGGCATATATGTAATGATAATAATAATAATAATTTGATTTAATTAAGCATGAAAACGTAAAAAAGGACATTACACAACAAGTCCACAAATGTTGACCAATATTTCTTAGTTTTACAATCAAATTTCTTCCCAACGGCCACGTTTTGTCGCTATATTGGTCTAACTGCTCCATCTTTGTCCTTACATATTATTCAATTATATCTATAACTCTATTTATAATTTTGTTAGTTGTGTTTATTATTTAACCATTAAATTAAACAGTACTTTTCTCTTTAGAAACTTAAAATAAAGGTGCGTGTTTTCCATTATGTAAGGAGTAAAAAATCAAAAAAAATAAATAAATGATAATGTATCATGTGACAAATACATGAATAAGTAACAAGATACAAACATTGTGCAATAGTTGACTAAAAGTCAGCCTATCGGCTTCTACTAATCTACTATTTTCACCACCACTATATATCTCCCAACTTCACATCATTCTTGCATTACACCATCTGATCATCACTTAATTTCAACCTATATTTCCTTATTACTCCCTTCAAGCTACATAAAGTACACAAAAACCCCTAAAAATGTGGATATTTTCGTGGAAAGGACCAACCGGTTTTTCTGCTTCATCTACGGCCGAAGAAGTTACTCAAGGAATCGAAGCTTATGGCCTTACCGCCGTTATTACCGGTCCAACAAGTGGTATTGGCCTTGAAACTGCACGGATTCTAGTGTTGCGTGGCGTTCATGTAGTTATGGCGGTTAGAAACACCACTGCTGGTCAAAAGATCAAACAACAATTAATTGACCAAGTCCCTAAAGCCAAAATAGACGTTATGGAACTTGATGTCTCCTCACTCAAATCCGTTGGTAAATTTGTGACAGAATTTAAAGCGTCGGGCTTTCCCTTGAATATCCTCATGTAAGTAAGCCAACACCTTTTTAAGAATACTCACTATGGTAATTGTTAACTGTTATGTCAGCCTCATATCAGCACTGAGACAATATAATTAACTCATAACTAAACAATATCTATCATATATCTATCATGACAGTAGGATTAATACATACTTAGCTTGCACAAACACTCACAAATAAACATAAACACACACAAAATACAATAACCATTACTATAATCTATTACATACTATATGTAATTTGTAATTTATAAACAATTGTATGAATATATTCTATGAGAAGTTAATGTAACAATATGGTGTTTATAGAGCGAATGCAGGGATGATGGCCCCACCATTCTCTCTTTCGGAAGACAACATAGAGCTACAATTAGCGACGAATCACATTGGTCACTTCCACTTAACAAATGGTTTGTTGGAAACCATGAAGAACACTGCAAAAAAATCCGGAATCCAGGGTAGGATCGTCATTTTATCATCCGAGCTCCATAAAATGGGATATAAAGAGGGAGTTAGGTTTGACAAAATAAACGACGAAAAGAGGTTTGTTCAAGTTACCATAGTCTTTAGTTACAAAAGTTTACCATATTCTGTTTCGTCACTAAATGTTCGGTTTTTGTATAATATGACAGTTACAATGCTTTACTTGCTTACGGACAATCTAAACTTGCTAACGCGTTGCACGCAGAGGAGCTCGCAAGGCAACTCAAGGTGATCTTCTACCTTTTTAGCTTCATATTTTCATGAAAATAATAAAAATATGTATGAATCATAACATTTGAGGCTTTAAGTACAACTGTTTTTTCATGTATAGGAAGAGGGTGTGAATATAACTGTGAACTCGCTCCATCCGGGGGTTATAGCGACTAATCTTGCACGTCACACTGCTTGGATGCGAGGTACTTATCTTTACACTCAATCGCGTTTTAAGTGAATTTTTTATACCATATTTTGAGACAGAATTTGTTACCTGATTTTAAACAGTGGTCTTTGGATACGTCGTTCGACTTTTCCTCAAGAACGTGGAACAGGTTTGTTTTGTTACCCTGCATTTTCATTTTTTGTGACGAAAAAAAAAATGTTAGTAAATTATCTTTTGTTATGTTGTTAGGGAGCATCAACGACATGCTATCTGGCATTGCATCCGGGTGCAAAAGGGATCAGTGGCGAGTACTGGGCCGATAACAATATATCAACTCCAAGTGGTTTTGTTAATGATCCTGAGTTCTGCAAGAAATTTTGGGATTTTAGTGTTGAGTTAGTTGATCGCGTGCTAACCACATCAGCATTATAAGTTCTTCGGTTGCAAATTGTTATGTGAAGTATGTTAAATGATATAATCTATATTAGTCCAAATTACCCTATGAATTGTAATGGGTCATAATAAAAACATTCCTTTTTCTGTCATTATATAACACTAGCTCAAGTTTGCAGTCTGCACTCATCAATGTTAATAAACTGCCCAAGCAACAACAACAATATTCAATCACGCACAAGCGAGTTATGGGGGTAATAAACAGCCCAAGCCTAATGGCTAAAATACAAAATACCAACATAAAGAATGAATGCTCTCTCTCTCACCAAGACACCCATTTATATTATATTATTAACTAATAATAAGACGGATATAACAAACTCATAATATCTCAAGTATCGCGTGTCGTGATTTAGCGCGGAATGCATGTCGTACAACATGGATGATTTGGATTGGAAGTTGATGTTAGACATAACATAAACATCATGTAATTCATTAATATAAATATTAAGACATAAGGGATTAGGATTACTTGTGTTGAGAGAAGATGAAGCCATAAAAATACAACTAGGATGTTTGATCTTCTACTTGATTCTCTCCTTTAGTGATGGATTTAGAGTAATTGTAATGTGTTGTTTTTGTGTACATAGAGGTGAAGAATGAGCCTCTATTTATAGGAGAGGTCAAGGAGGGATCAACTTCAAATATTAAAGAGTATGCAACTTAATATCTCCTATCAAGATTAGTTAAGTGCATTCATTATGGTTTTTAAGTATGATCATAAAAGACAACATGTCATGAGTCTTGTAATCTCACCATATCAATAAGATGGTGACTTGTTATTAATAATCATATCTTGTGATCTCACCATATCAATAAGATGGTGACTTGTTATTAATAGGTTAGGACACATTAATGTAGGAGTAATAAATAAGTCTAACATTCTCCCACTTGACCGTATACCTATTAATGTTTTGTATAAATTTGGCCAATTAATTGATTTAATAATTAATCGTCATCAGGTAGAATTACTAACGCAAATCAATATAGTCACATGTATCATTTTTCGATACAAGACCCCTATCAATTATACAGTTAGTCATTCACATAATTCATAATTCTCATAATCCATAATGAATTCGAATGGTGATTAGAACATAAGTGGTAACCAACATAAACCATTCATAATAATGATCCATTAATAATCGTTTGTTAATAATATCTCATAATGTGCACAAAATAAAGAATAACAAACTTCAACATGATGTGGATAAAACATAATAGAAAAGAACCTAATCCTTAAATAAGGTTATTACATAATCCCATGCCAGCAACATGCTCTAGAAAGAGCTTGGGAGGTAAACCTTTTGTAAGTGGATCAGCCAACATGTCATTAGTGCGTACGTACTCAATGGCAATGCTCTTTTCTTCAACTCTTTCTCGAACGTACAAGTACTTAGTGTCGAGATACAAACCAGCTCCACTAGAACTAGTGCTATTTGAGAAACTAACAGCAGCACTATTGTCACAGTATAGTCTAATGGGTAGTGATATGGAGTCAACCACCTTAAGTCCGGAAATTAAGTTCTTGAGCAAAATAGCATGACTAGTAGCGTGATAGCATGCAACATACTCAGCCATCATGGTAGAAGTGGTGGCTAATTCTTGCTTATGACTCTTCCATGAAATAGGGCCCCCTGAAAGCATAAAAATGTACCCTGAAGTAGATTTCTTATCGTCCTTACATTTGGAAAAATCGGAGTCCGAGTAACCCATAACTTCAAGGTTATCCATTCTTCGATAAGTCAACATTAAATCCTTAGTTCCTTGAAGATATCGCAAAACCTTTTTGGCTGCTTTCCAATGATCCATTCCTGGATTGGATTGATAACGTCCAAGCATGCCTGTTATGTAAGCGATATCGGGACGCGTACAAACTTGAGCGTATACAAGACTTCCAACAACCGAAGCATACGGTATAAGTCTCATCTCTTAACGTTCCAACTCATTTTTAGGACATTGAAATGAGCCAAAATGATCACCCTTAACAACAGGGGCAACTGATGGTGAGCAATTATGCATTTTGTATTTCTTAAGGACTTTTTCAATATATGCCCTTTGTGATAAACCCAAAATGCCACGAGACCTATCTCGGTGGATTTCAATGCCAATTACGTAAGAGGCTTCTCTGAGATCCTTCATGTCAAAATTACTTGAAAGAAATCTCTTGGTCTCATACAACATATCTTTATCATTACATGCCAAAAGAATATCATCAACGTATAATACTAGGATAGCAAATTTGCTCCCACTGATCTTAAGGTATATACATTGATCCACTGCGTTTTTCTTGAACTGAAACTTATCAATAACTTCATGAAATTTTAGATACCATTGTCGAGAAGCTTGCTTTAACCCATATATGGATTTTTTCAATTTGCAAACCATGTGTTCCTTGCCTTGAACCTTAAAACCTTCGGGTTGTGTCATATAGACATCTTCATACAAGTTACCATTTATAAATGCAGTTTTAACATCCATTTGATGCAATTCCAAATCATAATGAACTACTAAAGCCATAACGATCCTTAATGATTCTTTTCTCGAAACAGGAGAAAAAGTTTCATTATAATCTATTCCTTCCTTTTGAGTGTATCCTTTAGCAACCAGTCATGATTTATATCGCTCAATGTTGCCTTTCGGGTCTAATTTTGTCTTATAGACCCACTTACATTCAACAGGTTTTGCACCATTGGGTAATTCTGTAAGTTCCCAGACATCATTTATTTCCATTGACTTCAACTCGTCATGCATGGCATCAAGCCATTGAGTTGATTGATTGCTCGTAATGGCTTCTTTATAGGAAGTAGGATCTTCAACTTTGCTTAAGTCATAGTCAATCTCATTTAAGTAGACTACGAAATCATCATAGTTGACAGATCTTCTAGCTCTCGTAGATCTTCGTAATGGTTGTTGAGTATCGGGTTCATGATTTTCTTCATCATCATGTGTTTGTTCATTGATGATGGGAGTGTCATGTGGTAACTCATTATGTTGTGATTCATTACCAGCAGGGACACCATCCTCATTTTGAGCTAATGATGGTGTGGTTATCATGTTCGGTGGTAATGGAATATCAGACTTATGAGTGTTTACACTCTCTTCAAGTTCAATATTTCTTCCCCCACTCCCACTATTTTCACCATTCTCAATGAACTCAACATTTCTTAATTCGACAATTCTTGTAGTATGATTAGGGCAATTAAACCGATAACCTTTACTACGTTCAGGATATCCGATAAAATAACAACTAATGGTTTTGGAGTCGAGTTTATTTATTTGAGGATTGAAAAGTTTAACCTCGGATGGACAACCCCATACCCTAAGATAGTTCAAGTTAGGAAACCTTCCTGTCCAAAGTTCAAATAGCGTTTTAGGGACAGACTTAGAAGGCACTCTATTTAGGATATGAGTGGCCGTTTTTAATGCCTCACTCCATAAGTACTTTGGGAGACTTGAATTACAAATCATACTTCGAACCATATCCATAAGGGTTCGGTTACTCCTTTCGGCAACACCATTTTGTTGCGGTATTCCCGGCATAGTAAATTGATTTATAATTCCATGTTCATGACAAAATAAGGCAAATGGACCGGAGCTTTGTCCAACATCAGAGTGTTTACCATAATACTCTCCACCCCTATCCGGTCTCACAATCTTAATCTTGCATCTAAGTTGATTTTCAACTTCAGATTTATAGATTTTGAAAACATCAAGAGATTCAGATTTTTCCTTAATCAAGTAAACATAAGTATAACGAGAATAATCATCAATGAAAGTGATAAAATACTTATGTCCTCCTATATCAGTGATGAAAGGTCCACAAATGTCAGTATGAATAATTTCAAGAAGTTCTTTACTTCTTGTGGACCCTTTCTTATTTGTTTTCACAAATTTTCCCTTAACACATTCAATACATTGGCTATAATCGAAAAAATTTAGAGTAGGAAGAATTCCTTCTTTAGTTAGACGTTGCATTCTGTCTTTTGATATGTGACCTAAACGTTTATGCCACAATCTTGAAGAATTTTCATTTTCTAGTCTTTTCCTTTTTCCATTAGTGATTACATTTACGTCCATGGTCAATAGAAATTCCGCAAAGTTGTTATCTAAATGAAGCTTATAGAGGTCATTTTCTAATGAACCAGCACCGATAATACGAGAATCAAAATACACTTCCAAACAATTATGCCCAAACTTAAAATCATAACCAAAACGATCAAGTTTAGAAACATAAATAAGGTTCCGAGTCATTAATGGAACATAAAGTGTATTATTTAAGTACAAATTGAAACCGCCCTCTAAAACTAATAAGAGAGTCTCAATAGCTTCAACTTGTAGCTCATCTCCATTACCGACTTTAATGATTCTTTCCCCTTTTTGTAACTTCTTCTTTGAAAGGAATCTCTGCAATGAGTTAGTAACATGCACCATAGCACCACTATCAGCCCACCAAGTATTAGAGGGAACATTAATTGAAAAACATTCATGGTAAATAATATAGGATATATACGGACCTTTCTTGTCTAACCATTCTCGAAACTTTGGGCATTCTCTTTGAATGTGTCCATGTTTCTTGCAAAACTTACATTTTAGACCAGTTTCCTTGCCCTTACTTGCATTTGCCTTTAAAGAACTTTATTTTGCGGAACTTCCTTTCTCCCATTTTGAACCTTTGTTACTTTTGAAAACTTTCTTACGAGTAGTCTTAGCGGTGGTGAGGTGAACAACATCGGGTTTTTCAATTTTCAACCTTTCCTCTTCCTGGACACACATGGCAATCAACTCGCTCATTTTCCATTTCTCCTTTTGAGTGTTATATTTGATCTTAAAAGGACCAAACTGAGAAGGGAGAGATGTCATAATGAAGTGAACGAGAAAACCTTCAGATATTTCCATGTCCATGCCCTTTAATTTTGAGGCCATGTCATTCATCATCATGATGTGCTCACGTACCCCACTAACACCATCATACTTCGTGGTAAGCATCTTAAGAATAAGGGTACTAGCATGAGATTTAGATGAGCTCTTAAATTGTTCCTCGACAAATTCTAAGAATTCTTTAGCATTTTCGGAGTCAGGAATGGCTCCTCGAATAGCGGGAGATATAGAATTCTTCAATATCATTAGGGACATGCAATTTGATCTTTCCCATATATCATAAGTCCTCTTTTGTTCAACCGTACTTTCGTCGGTAAGAGATGCAGGTTGATCAAATCTTAAAGCATAGTCCAAATCAGTTATGCCGAGGGAAATCTTAATTTGATCTTTCCACGATGCAAAATTAGTTCCGTTCAAGTTATCTATGCCAGAAATACAGTTTGTAATAGCAGTGGGTGTCAAAGCTGAAATGTAATGCTCATATTCATTATTATGCTCATTAAGGACTATAATAATTTCCATGGTACATCATAAATAAATTTATAAAATAAGACTATATTAGTGACATAATAATAATAGTGATAATAATAATAATAACACCAACTATAGGGCAAAAGTTGGTATACATAAATTTAATCACAACACAAGATTAAATTTATCAAAAAAGTTGAGTGAAATTATTGACTTCTCGTTGGTTCCATCAATAATACACTTATAACTTCTTTATTAAATAATGCAAAATTAGTCTACAAATATATCACCGTTGGGCAGAAATATAAATAAACTAATTATAACTAATTTGCCAAATACCGTATGATATTCCAAAATTGAGATTCACCGTTGGGCTATCTTACAATCCGTGAACATCAAACGTAACATAATATGACTGTTCATTCACCTAATTATTTTAATTAGTAGTCTTCCGTTGGACCGACGATTAATCTCAATAATTAGGTAGACATTAAACATGTCTTAAAATAAAATGATTAAAAAACATGTTTCATAATACCCTATATAATTAAATGCTATAAAACATATAGTTTAGTTTCAGTTTTATAACAATGATTTAAAATGAACTTGATAATTGATAATGTTCATCGATCGAAAAATTAATAACCATTAGAATAGTTACTGTAGTGTGTAAACGTATAGTAATATTACTAGAGCATTACTCCGTACTTCATAATGCAAAAAAAAAAAAAAAAATACAAATATGGTATTGAACCAATAGAAACATTATCCTTATCAATACTATTTGAATTTGAACTAAATATGTCCAAACACTTTAGTACTAACAGAAACATAATATAATACGGAGTAATCAATTTGGAATAAAATTAATATTAATAATTTTGAGAAGAAACCGTTGCAATATCACAATCGATAAAATAAGTTCTCATGATTGTAGATAGAAAAGTAAATTTAAGACATGAGAATAATCACATAAACACGAATAACCGTAACGTAATAGTAAATTCATCAGTTATCAACACGAGAAAACATTAATTATCTAATCATTCAGGACACATGCTCTTATTTCCTTGTTAGTTTTAATAATGATTAAGCCAAAGCCATGATAATTTATCAATTATATTTAGCCATCTAAATAAGAGTCAAACACAATGAGCAGATTGTAAATTATGCTAAAGAGAACATTATTTGTAAGTCAATGCTAATTTGATTCCATAGATTCACATTTGTATCAATATTTTTAATCATTAGCATTTCCCAATTTTTATTGATCTCAGTTATAATGGTATGTTACAACGACGTACTCTTATTTTCTTTCATACATAGTATACATTTGTTCACTGTTAGTGTTTCACTAAGTGTTCTGTTGTATACAAAGCACGCTTTCTAGTGTTTCATTACTCCATCTTGAATAATGAACTTGCACAAAAAATTGTACATTGCATGCATGACAACACATGAAAGTACAGTGCTAGTGTCGTTTATCACTTGGTTTATGTAGCGACCCGTCAAAAGCGCTATTGACGCGGAACGTTAATCATTGATTCCACAGTGAGGTTTTGACCTCTATATGATACGTTTTGATAAAATATTGCATTCATTAAAATAAGTGACTTTCTAAACATAGAAAGTTATAAGCATGTAGGCGAGTGCTTAGGTATAAGCAAATCCCCAAAATACATAAGTTTTTATCATACAGGTTGACATCACAGTCCAATTATTTATTACACAACGCAGTTTTATTTTGAATGCAATAAACTTTATACAAAGCATGAGAGACTCCATACAGGCAACAAGCACATCACAGCGGAAGCAGTCTAAGGACCTGAGAATAAAACATGATAAAAAGGTCAACACGAATGTTGGTGAGTTATATGTTTAATTGCTCGAGTCATAAGTATATAAAAATAGACCACAAAATTTCATCAAAAGTTTATCAATAGATTCTACGTAACAGAGCACCCTGGTAACTAAACTTAACGCTATAATGAAAATTACCCCATTCGTTTTAATACATGCAAACCAACGTGTCATAAACTCAAATAACATACGTCCGTTAAAAGGCTAGCGCTCTAGCTCGGACGGGGATGTCAAGCCTTATGGATCTATATACAATTATTCGCGCCCACCAGTCCATATCCTATGTACTGGCAGCTACTAATTACCAAAGCCAAGGGATTTTCGGTTTAACTTAGTGTAGAATTTAGTATGTACTTGTGTCTTATTGCGTTTAAAATAAATTGCATGTATTCTCAGCTCAAAAATATTTAAAGTATTTAAAAAGGGAGACTATAAACTCACAGTTCAATATTGTGATTCAATATTGTAGGCAAATTGCATAGACGTAATGATGGTAGACGACTGTATGGTTGGCCTTGGATTCAAGAACAATACCCCGAACAATACCCAATATTTCCTTAGTTTAAAAACGGTTTGGAACCCGAATTAAAACGCCCTCGTATATACTTTATTATTATTAAACTTAAATTTAAAATTATAATTATAATTATAATATAAATATAAGAAAGAATCAGAGAGATAGAAATGGTGTGTTACTTCGTCGAGAAAACTGGCCTTTTATAGTACTTTTTCATTTACTGTAGCTCATGCGATCGCATGAATTTTCAGTGTTTTTGCCATGCGATCGCATGGCCGCCTTTTCCGTTTTTGTTTGCTAGTTCGTCGACATCAAATAGGGGGTTACTGTAGCAAATAGTGTTTACTGTAGCTAATAGTATGTATTGTAGCAAATAGTGTTTACTGTAGCAAATAGTGTTAGCAATTCACTGTAGCAAAGTCGTTTTCACCGTAGCTACTGTAGCAAATAGTGATTTACTGTAGCAAAGTCATTTTTATTGTAGGAAATAGTGTTTTACTGTAGCAAAGTCGTTTTTATGGTAGCAATTAGTGTTTTACTTGTACATCTTATAATATATATATATATATATATATATATATATATATATATATATATATATATACCGGTTTACATAATATTAAATCATATAGAGATTTGGTTTAAATTAGTCGAAATTTTCCGGGTCATTACAGTACCTCCCCGTTAAAGAAAATTTCGTCCCGAAATTTTGAGTAGTACCTGTTTTATGAGTGATATCAGTGAATAAATGTGGATACTTTTGCTTCATTTGATCCTCACGTTCCCAAGTAAACTCGAGTTCTCGTCTAGCGTTCCAACGAACCCTAACTATCGGTATTTTGCTTTGTTTTAACTGTTTGATCTCACGGTCCATGATTTCAACAGGTTCTTCGATAAAATAGAGTTTATCATTGATTCGTATTTCGTCAAGAGGAATTACGACATCCTCTTCAGCTAAACATTTCTTTAAATTTGACACGTGAAATGTGTCATGAACACTACTAAGTTTTTGCGGTAGCTTTAATCGATAAGCAACTGCTCCAATTCTTTCTGTGATTTCAAAGGGTCCTACGTACCTATGACTTAGCTTTCCTCATTTTCTGAATCGTATAACGCCTTTTCAGGGTGACACTTTCAACATGACTTTGTCGCCCACTTGAAATTCTAGCGGTTTTCTTCTTATATCAGCATAACTCTTTTGGCGACTTCGAGCTGTTTTCAGTCTCTCTTGTATTTGGACGATCTTCTCAGTTGTTTCATGTATGATCTCAGGACCTGTCAGTTGACTATACCCTAGTTCAGTCCAACATACGGGAAGCCTGCACTTTCTGCCATAAAGTGCTTCAAAAGGCGCGACCTTTATGCTCGTGTGGTAACTGTTATTGTATGAGAATTCTGCCAGTGGTAGATGTTTATCCTATCCGTTTCCGAAATCGATGACACATGCCCTTAGCATGTCTTCTAGGGTTTGAATGGTTCTTTCACTTTGGCCATCTGTCTGGGGGTGATATGCTGTACTCATATCCAAACGTGTCCCCCTTGCTTTCTGTAAAGTTTGCTAGAACCTTGAAGTAAATCGGCTGTCGCGATCAGAGATGATGGACACAGGCACACTGTGTCTAGAAATAACTTCCTTTATGTAAACTTGTGCCAACTTTTCCATCTTATCGGTTTCTCGTATCGGTAAGAAGTGAGCAGACTTAGTGAGACGATCCATAACAACCCAGATGGTGTCGTAACCTCCCACTGTTTTCGGTAGCTTTGTGATAAAATCCATGGTAATACATTCCCACTTCCATTGAGGAATCTCTGGTTGTGTCAGCAGTCCTGACAGTTTCTGATGTTCAGCCTTGACCTTGGCGCAAGTCAGGCACTTTCCAACATAAGTAGCAATGTCAACTTTCATGTTGGGCCACCAATAGAACTTCTTGAGATCGTGGTACATTTTCCCGTTTCCCGGGTGAATTGAGTACCTCGTTTTGTGCTTCATCTAGTACTAGTTGCCTTAGGTTACCATGTTTTGGTACCCATATCCTACCAGCAAAATACAGGGTTCCATCGGCTTTTACTTCAAGTTGTTTTTCTAACCCTTTGCTCATTTCGCCTTTTTCATTTTCTTCTTTTAAAGCTTCTAACTGTGCTGCTTGAATTTGCTTTGTGAGATCGGTACGAATTGTAATGTTCAAAGCTCGGACCCTAAGAGGTTTTACTCTTTCTTTTCGACTTAGGGCATCAGCTACAACATTAGCCTTTCCGGGGTGGTAACGGATTTCACAATCGTAATCGTTCAACAACTCTATCCAGTGACGTTGCCTCATATTGAGTGGTTTTTGATCAAAAATATGCTAAAGACTCTTATGATTGGTGTACACTGTACACTTGGTGCCATATAGATAGTGTCTCCATATTTTGAGTGCAAAAACTACTGCTCCAAGTTCCAAATCGTGCGTCGTATAGTTCTTTTCATGAATTTTTAGTTGTCGTGAGGCATATGCGATAACTTTTGTGCGTTGCATTAATACACATCCTAAACCTTGGCGCGAAGCGTCACAATAGATCACGAAATCATCATTTCCTTCTGGTAATGACAAAATGGGTGCAGACGTTAACTTCTTCTTTAATAACTGGAATGAGGATTCCTGTTCTGTGGACCAATCATACTTCTTTCCCTTTTGAGTCAATGCAGTTAAAGGTTTTGCGATTCTAGAGAAATCTTGAATGAATCTTTGGTAGTAACCAGCAAGACCTAAGAATTGGCGGATTTGTGTTGGAGTCTTCGGTGTTTCCCATTTACTAATGGCTTCGATCTTGGCAGGGTCAACTTTAATTCCATGTTTACTGACAACATGGCCCAAAAATTGTACTTCTTGTAACCAGAAATCACACTTCGAAAATTTTGAGTACAGTTCTTCTTTCTTGAGTACCTCCAGTACCAGTCTTAAGTGTTGCTCATGTTCTTCCTTGTTCTTCGAGTAAATCAATATGTCTTCGATAAAAACAATGACAAATTTGTCTAAATACGGTCTACAAATGCGATTCATTAGATCCATGAATACTGCTGGAGCATTAGTCAATCCAAAAGGCATGACTAGAAACTCATAGTGACCGTAACGGGTTCTGAACGTGGTTTTAGGAACATCTTCTTCCTTCACTCTCAGCTGATGATATCCAGAGCGTAGATCAATCTTAAAATAAACACTTGATCCTTGCAATTGATCAAACAAATCATCAATCCTCGGTAATGGGTACCGATTCTTGATCGTTAATTTGTTTAATTCTCGGTAATCTATGCACATTCTCATAGATCCATCCTTCTTCTTGACGAACAGAATAGGAGCACCCCAAAGTGAAAAACTGGGATGAATAAATCCACGATTCGATAATTCTTGCAACTGGTCTTGTAATTCTTGCATTTCTGAAGGTGCAAGTCTATATGGGGATCGGGCTACAGGTGCGACTCCTGGTACGAGATCAATCTGGAATTCTACACATCTGTGTGGTGGTAGCCCCGGTAATTCTTCTGGAAATACTCTGGGATATTCTCTTACAACCGGCATGTCATCAATGCTTCTTTCTTCAGTATCGATCTTCTTTACATGTGCCAGAATAGCATAACAACCTTTTCTTATAAGTTTCTGGGCCTTCATACAGCTGATAAGGTTGAGCTTCGAGTTGCTCTTCTCCCCATAAATCATTAATGACGTTTCATCCTTACGAGGGATGCGGATTGCTTTCTCAGCGCAAACAACTTCCGCTCTTGTTTTGGACATCCAGTCCATGCCAACGATTACGTCAAAACTTCCTAATTCTACGGGTATCAAATCGATTTTGAAGGTTTCACCAGCGAGATTTATTTCGCAACCATGGCAAATTTTATCGGCTTTTATCAGTTTACCATTAGCTAGTTCAATAGTATATTTATCGTCTAGAGGCAATTATGCACATTTTAGTTTAGAACTAAAGTCTTTACACATATAACTTCTATCAGCACCCGTATCAAACATAATAGAAGCTAGTTGATTATTAACGGTAAACGTACCCGTGACAAGATTAGGATCCTCACGTGCTTCACTGGTACTAACATTAAATGCCCTCCCACGTGCGGGTTCTTTGTTCTTCTCCTTATCAGGGCATTGATTTATAAAGTGACCAGACTTTCCGCATCCAAAATATTTCTTGACATCGGTCGGTTTTGTCTTTACTTCAGAAACGGTGGCATAACAATCTTTCGCCACATGTCCTTTCTTGTTTCACTTATCACAGACCACTTGGCAATAACCTGCATGATGTGTGTAACATATTTTGCAGAACGGATGGGGTCCCTTATAGTTTGGACTTGCAGTTGCCCCATCTTGTTTACCTTTAAAAGTTTCTTGTTTCTTCAGGTGAGTACTTTTGCCCTTATAGTCTTCCCATTTCCTCTTTCCTTCAGTTGTCTTGACTTCGGTAATTGGTGCCTTAATCGAACTCTTTGTGATCTGGTCCATGAGTTGGTGTGCCATTATCATGGCTTCCTACATCGTATTCGGTTTGGACGATATAACATTTCCTTTGATATTGATCGATAAACCGTCAATATACATTTCTATGTTTGGTTTCTCGTTTGGCACCAATTCGGGACACAATAAGGCTAGTTTCATGAAACGCTTTTCATAGTTATTGAGATTCGCGCCGAAAACCTTCAGATTACGTAACTCAAATTCCATTTTTCTGATCTCGTTTCGAGGACAGTACTCCTCGATTAGCATCTTTTTCAGTTCTTCCCAAGAGATATCATATGCCGTATCTACTCCTTCTGCTTTAGCATAATTGTTCAACCAAGTAAGTGCACCGCCTTGCAACGTGCATGAAGCATACTTTGACTTGTCTCCGTCCGCACAATTACTGATTTTGAAAACGGACTCCATCTTTTCAAACCATCGGGTTAGACTGACTGGTCCCTCGGTTCCACTAAACGTCTGTGGTTTGTATCCTTGAAAAGTTTTGTATGAGCATCCGTTTCGTGAGTTTGTGTTTACGGCTGCTGCTTTGGCTGCTGCTTCGGCTGTTGCTTTTGCTGCCTCAGCTGCAGCAATTCTTTCATTCACACGTTTCTCGACTAGTTCCTCAAACTCAGCATCCGACATTTGAGACATGTTTTTTCAATAAATACAACAGAGATAATTTAATCATATAGAATATTATAGGTAAAATGAGTTGTCAATAGTTAATCGTAGCATATTAATAATATGAACCAATTATTATAAAAGCCTTTTCTTCTTATTAGCATTTTATAATTATTTATAGGGTATTACCTACCCGTTAAGTTCATACATAATAGCTAGTACAAGGAATTAACTACTAAAATCCTAATAATATTCCACTATGAAAAATTATAGCGAGTTACTACGTTATTATGTAATAATAATAATAAGAAGTAGTAATAATACAAATAATCATTCCATGCATTTATTATTAATAAACCAAAATAATACAATACCATACAATACCGATATTTTACTTATGCTTATTCTATATAACAAGATAGAGTAGCACACATAAGCAATAAAATAGCGCATGGAAGATTTATGGTTGTGAGGTCGTTTATTCAGAACTATCAGAAACTTCTTCCCATTTGGTTCTCTCTGCCAATTGTTTGTGTGTGCATGGTCCGACAGACATTCTAGCAGTGTATTTAATTTTTGGTTGGGGTTTTGAGGTACCCGTTGCCTCAGTGGGTTTAATACAATAAGGGTGGTTACGGATCGAATGGTTCTGTTCCTTTTTAATAAATAAGGACTTTTTATTATTGTGGTTGTTTTTATTATCTATAGCAAGTTGGAATTTCTCCTTAGTGACTTCTTTTATTTCATTAGCGAAATCCTCTTCCTCACTGATCTCATCTGATGACGAACTGTCTGAGTCATGTGTAGGAGAATATGATGACGAACTGTCTGAATCATGTGTACGAGAATATGTACAGGTGGTCATGAACCGAAATCTGCCAGGCGTAATTGATGTCGAACGAGGTGTATATAAAATAGTTTATAATTTTAGCAGGAAATACTATTAAATACGATACAATTTTACACAAGATATTTATTTATTTATAGAATGGATATACTTAAACCTTGCTACAACACTTATAGGCAGTGTACCTAATCGTACAGTAGTGTAGTTTTTAGTAAGTCCGGTTCGTTCCACAGGGAAATCTTTAAACAAAGCTCAACGCTATATTAGTTTACTTTTATAAAAATACAAATATATATATATATAAATAATATTATTATTATAAAGGGGGGTTTTTACCGTTTAATGACCGGTTTGTCGATTTTAAAACTTTAGTCGCAGTTAAAACCTAATGTAAAATATAAAATAAATACAAGACTTTAAATTAAAGCGTAAAGTAAATAACGATAATGAAATTGCGAATAATAAAAATGCGATAAAAATTAAATTGCGATAATTAAAAAGTACGATAATTAAAAGTGCGATAAAATGAAATAACAATAAATAAAAGTGCGATAATTAGAAGTGCAATTAAATATAAAATAAAGGAAATTAAATATGAAATAAAAGAATTATGCTTATTTAAACTTCCGTAATCATGATGTTTGACGTGTTGATTTTAGTTTTATGCCCATGGGTTAATTGTCCTTTGTCCTGGATTATTCAATATGTCCGTCTGGTTTTTGTCCATAACAGTCCATCAGTCATAAATATAAATTGCAAGTGTCCTTGTCAAATTATTATTATACCCGAAGATAAATATTCCAACTAATTGGGGATTCGAATTGTAACAAGGTTTTAATACTTTGTTTAATGAATACACCAGGTTATCGACTGCGTGTAAACCAAGGTTTTACTACTTTGTTAACAATTACACCAATTACCCTTGAATGTAATTTCACCCCTGTTTTGATTATTCTAGTGGCTATTAATCCATTCCCGTGTCCGGTTAAATGAACGATTATTCGTACATATAAATACCCCGCCCATCGTGTCCGATCGAGTGTATATGGTAATTTATAGGGACGCCCAATTGTAAATCTTTATATTAACATTAACAAACTTTCATTTAGTTAAACAAATATAAAGCCCATTAATAACCCATAGTCTAGTTTCCACAAGTGTCGTTCTTTTGTCCAAACCCCAATTATGGTACAAAGCCCAATTACCCAATTTTAGTAATTAGCCCAACATCATGATTACTTCGTTTTAAACAAGCATAATAATAACTTAGCTACGAGACATTAATATAAAAAGGTTGAACATAACTTACAATGATTAAAAATAGCGTAGCGTTACACGGACAGAATTTCGACTTACACCCTTACAACATTCGCTAACATAACCTTATTATTAGAATTATAATTAAAATTAAAATATAAATTATAAATATAAATATATTACGTATATATTGAGAGAGATTGAGAAAATATGATGTTAAAATTCGATCAGAATTCGGTTGGCTTTATAGCCAGAAGTGAAATTTGGGGCTCCGCGACTCGCGGCAAAAAGCCCTTCAAACTCCGCGAGTCGCGGAGAGGTATTTTCAATTCACACCCTTGGAGTTTCTGGCTGCCGACAGTTTTTAATATATATATATAATATATATATAATTAATATAATTAATTATATATTATATTATATTTATATACATAGTTAACTTGTAATTTTTAGTCCGTTGCGTCGAGCGTTAAGAGTTGACTCTAGTCCCGGTTCCGGATTTTCGAACGTCCTCGCGTACAATTTAATATCTTGTACTTTGCGTTTTGAATCTTGTACTCTTGTGATTTCGAGACGTTTCTTATCAATAATTGGAACCTTTTTGATTGTCTTTTGTTCTTTTGAGCTTTTTGGTCGTTTGCGTCTTCAAATCGTCGAATCTGTCTTTTGTCTTCACCTTTTATTATTTAAACGAATATCACTTGTAAATAGAACAATTGCAACTAAAAGCTTGTCTTTCTTGAGGAATAATGCTATGAAATATATGTTCGTTTTTAGCATTATCAAATATTCCCACACTTGAGCGTTGCTTGTCCTCAAGCAATATTGTCTTGAAATACTAGAATCACTTCTTTATTCTTCACACTTTGTACATCAGTGATTTCTATACGGCGGTATAAACAATGGTAGTAACGATATGGTTTACAGTCCCACATGACTATAAAAATTTAGATCCATTAAGGAAATTGGATCTTTATGAAAACATTTGATCTTTTGAAAATTAAATCTAGTTTTTACCCTAGATAAGTTTTCCGGAATAACCCTTTACCGGTGTTTGCAAAATATTTTTGTGGGTTTGGTGGGTTTCAGATTTGAAAATTTTAGCTCAAAACTTGCGGTTTTGTGTCACCCACTTGCTAACCTTGTATTTGGAAAGCAACACGTCCAGTTTACTTGTTCCGTATATTACCTTTCGGCAAACTACCGTCCGGTTGTAAAGGAAAGCGTTGAACAAGCAACTGTTTAAGGCAATGTCCCGTGACATGCTTTTGATTATGGTCTATAACGTGTCGGACGCAATTACTATCCTTGGTAGGAGCAATAGTAAAGCTCACCCTTATAATTTGTCGGTCTGGCACAAGGTCCTGTCTTTGACCATGTTATGCAACCACCGTTCTTACGGTTGACACCCGATTTAGTTCAGGTCACCTAATGAATTCCAGGTGAATTCCTAGGATTTTACGTTCAATGGTAATGAACGCATTGAAAATAGGGTTTTCAGAAAACAAATCGGTTTATAATTTTGATCAAAATATTTTCTCGTTCAAGCTCGAGTTTAGATATCATTGAATTCCATGAGTTTGTAATTCTCAATCTTTAAGGTCAATCTCTAGGATTGAGTAATATCAGTCTTAAAAGCTGATTTTTAATCTTTAAGGAGATTATCCTTTCTGGGGATCTGATTCATTAGTCTTATCCAGCTAATTTGCACGGTGCCTCCCCATTGTACGAGATAAATCCTTCTCATGGTTAGGATAAATCTGACCACTTGGCGACCCTGTTTAATGCTGAGGTCCGTGGATTTCCTGCTGATTTTAGTGATGACTTTTCTAGATTTTTCGTCAACCTACAGCTGGTCTGGACGACAACTTCATGACCTAAATCAAGAAGCGCGTGTCTTTTTCGGAAGACTTTACTTCCTTTTAATGATGGAATTGATTCATCGTGTAGATCCATCTCTTCTTTTCTTTCATCGGGTAAAACAGTTTAGTTTAGTCCAAAGCAAAAGTATTTTCAGTTATTTGTTACAGATATATGTGACATATGTTTAAAATAACTTGGTAAATTTTCCCACACTTGGCTTTTTATTTTTTTCTTTTTATCGTCCTCTATTCCATTTTAAATGAATTTTAACATTTTAGTTTGTTTCTCAATTTATGTCCTTTCCGAGGTAACAATAATTTCGGTGTTTAAAACCTAGTTTTATCGTTCATAAATATGTATAAACATGATTTTAAATTCATTTAATTGAAAAATTTTACTAGAATTGGGTAGTCAGTATATAAGACTAGGGCTGTTCTTTTTTTATCAGAGAGCACTAGATTCTAATACAACTACTGCTTTACTAGTATTTTTAATGGTAACCAAGTGTATAAAGTAAAAATTTTTAAAATCCGAAAGAATTTAACCCCTTCCCACACTTAAGATCTTGCAATGCCCTCATTTGCAAGAAATCAGTAACAATTTAAATTATTGAGGGTGATTTGTGTGAAAATGATTAAATTTTTACCAAAGTTTCCAAATATATTGGCGTTTGTTTGCTGAATGATAAATGGTGCACGTCATTTGTTCATTCCGTCTTGTTGTTATTTCACATACATGTTGCATCATTGTCGTCAAAATTACTTGCTTTTGCTGAACTTAATGCCAGTCTTTGAAAACGCGTTGTTTTACCCTGTTGTGTACATAAGATAAACTGCAAACATATATACATATTTTTGAAGTTTGGTTTATTACCCCACATTCAAAAATTATTAAAATCTAAGAATAAAAGTTAGAAATTATAAAAATGATTACAATATAAACAAAAATATTAAATGTATCAATAATTACAAATTACAAAATAATAAAAAATAAAATAAGTAAACTAAGGATGATATTGGTACCAATAGGGGTTCCACGCATAACCATAAGTGCTATAGAATGCTTCGGCAGGGTCATACGTAGGATATGGTGGCTGCATCTCTATCGACCAAGGAGGGAAGACGGGTTTCGGTGTAGGAATATAGTTTCTACCTATATGTTGGCAATGTGCTATGATCTGGTTCTGATGAACTTGCCAATCTTCAAATGCTCTCTGTCTAGCATTTTCGTATTCCTGAGAAGCTATAAACCTATGTATTTCTTGCCCCCCTCCTACATTACCTTGTTCCTGGTTTCTCTCTACCTGTGGATGTCTACCATTGTATCGTACTGCGGCGTTATTTCGCCGCTTCAACACTTTCGCACCATGGTATACATTTAAACCTATAGTGTCGCGGGGTTCTGGCTCTTCTACTAATAATCCCCCCCGACTTATATCCACACCGAGATATTCACCAATCAAAGTAATAAAAATACCACCTCCTATTATGCTATGTGGACGCATCCCTCGAACCATAGCTGATAAATAATAACCCACACAATATGGTATACTTACAGCGCTGTGTGGGTCTCGAATACACATATGGTAAAACAAATCTTGTTCATTTACCTTTTCTTTGTTTTTACCCCTTTGTGTAATCGAGTTAGCTAAAAACCTATGTATTACTCTTAATTCGGCTCTATCTATATCCAAATAAGAGTAGTTTCCTCCTTTGAAACGGTGATGGCTTGTCATTTGACTCCACACACCGTGTGTATCAAAATTTTCATCTATTTTCCTACCGTTTAGTATCAATCCTCTACAATCGGCAGACGCTAATTCCTCAGGCGTATATATACGTAAAGCCTGAGCCATGTCCAGTAAAGACATGTGGCGCATCGAACCGCCTAACAAAAATCTAATAAAAGAACGATCGGTTAAACTAGCTACCCGATCATTCAACTCTATACTACATAACAACTCTTCACACCATACTTTATATACAGGTCTGCGTATGGTGAATAAACATATCCAGTCATTAAAAGAAGAATTACCATACCTCTGTACTAGTAATTCCCTAATTGGCCCGGCCAATTCTACAGCTTCTAAGGGTCCCCATTCTATGACCCTCGGTACCTCAACAACCTTAGAGTGAAGAGTATGCAAACCCCGTTGATATTTTGGATAATCTATCCAAAGTCTGTCAAATCGCAGGTTCGGGTGCAACTGTTCCAAGTGCATATCTGAAAAGGTCATGACTGGATGAGGTACATCCTGCTTGTAGTAGTTATCTACCTCCTGTTGTTCCAAGTTCTCAGCAGGAGCATGACGGGCTTGGGATGAAGATTCACCCCTTTCATTCTGCAAAACACATCAAACACAAATTTTGTGCATCCAAATATGCATTAGTGTCAGCAAAATCATCAATCAAAATAATTACAATGACATTATCAATTTATATCAAACTTAAGCTCATTTTCACATTTTTATCAAATCTACACTTTTTCAAATAAGCATATACGAAAATTTTCGCCAAGTTCATAAGCATTCAACTCAAATAACATGTCAAAATAATCATTACTAGCAAATAAACAAGTCTCAAATGGCATTATCTTTCAAAAATCAAGTTCATGAATTTTGGACTTGAAAAAGTCCACTTTAATTCTCAAAATCATGTTTAGGCTCAAAGTTTGGATCTTTTAACTACCTAGACATGTTACACTACTCAATTTAGCAACAATTCATGACAAAAATCGGCCATAACCTGTTTATATCAAAAAGCCCCAAATTGCTCAAGAACACAAACCCTAGATTCTAAAGATTTTGAAGTTTTTGGCTTCAAATCATGTTAACAAGCATCAATCTAGGTTATACATGCATAATATACTAACAATTTAACACTAATTACACTAAAAATTAACAAAATTCAAATTATGAAAATATGCTCAAGAACACACTAAAATTCGGATTTAAAGGTGATTTGGGGTGTAATTGTACCTGTTTTCTTGAGTAATTCTTAGATATCATCCTTCTCAACATGATTTTAGCAAAAAATTTGGTGATTAACGGTTAAAAATTGAGATTTTTAGGGGTGATTTTCGTGGGTTTTCGGGTGCTTTTTCGCAGAAAATTTCTGTGTTTTTGGTGGTGGGAGTTTACTGATCGATTCAGCTGTTTTATTTTTTTTCTGTGTTTTGGTCCCTCCGCGAGTCGCGGAGGTTTTCACTTAAAACTCCGCGAGTCGCGGAGTTATATTTTTTTTTTTTTTTTTTATTTTTTTTTTATTTTTTTTTTTTTTATAATCTTTAACTTATAAAACAATTAAGAAATTAATTTTAAAATTTTGTTTCCCTTGTTATTTAGGACGAGGTCGTTTCGGATCGATGTCCTAGTCCGTCCCTCGACAAAATTTTAAAATTTGTCTTTTTGTAGCGATTGTTTTAAAAGCTAAGATTTTTGGGTTTTTTAATGTTTTTGGCATACTTTAAATCAATAAGATTAAAAATAATGATAATAAAAGTTCTCGTCCCTCCCTCGGGTAAAGCAATTTCGGTTCAGAGACCTAGTCTTCAACTTACGACGAATTTTAAAAATCATATTCTTAACTTAATGAGATAAAGTAAATTTTTGTTTTTAAATTCACACAACTTAAATATAAAATTCAAAATTAATATTAAAAATTCAAAATTCACACCAAACTTAAAATTTGAAATGCATAAAATTAAAATTTCATATTTTAAAACTTAAAAATTCACACCAAACTTAATTTAAAAATTCATAAATTCATACCAAACTTATATTAATTTTTCAAATATTTACAATTTTAAAAATATTGTTTTTACAAAGTTTACAATATTAATTTAAGATTTAAATATTAATTTTAAAAACATAGTAAAAATAAAATTAAAAATCTTTTTGTCTTTTTTTTTATCCCACTTTAATCAATCAAATATTATCAAAAATATGCGCCCCTCTTTTCGGTAAAGTAATTTCGGTTTCAAGACCTAATTTAACTCATGACGAATTTTTGAAATATTTTGGTTTGATTGTTTAAAGATATTTATACCTTAAGAATAAACGTTAAATTTCGCAGTGATGTAATAAATTTTTGAACGATATCAATAATTTCGGTCGCCAAACCTAATTTTATTTAATACCAATTTAATACTTTTTAGCGAACAAATTAGCGTTTATTATCAAAAGGTTAAAAATAAAAATAAAAATAAAAACTGTACAGACATACCTGTGAAATAGATTTCTTAGTTATATGATCTATTATATTCATAAGATAGTCGGTTTAATTGGTCTTCCATGGCTGCATAGGCGTAACCTCGAGCATTCATTGTCTTTTCTTCTAAACATATGAACGGTCCGTCTCTGCATAAAGTAACAAATTCGGTATTTGAATAGGTTTGATTATTTGAACATTTACCTCCATGTGACCATTTTCCGCATTTGTGACATCTTTCTAGGTGTCGTGCTCTTCTTTTCGCTGCGGATTTTGATTTTCCTTTACCAAATTGTAACTTATTATCTTCGCATCTGGATCCTTTTCTAACTCCGTCCATTCTTTCTCTGATTACTGATACTATTTCACTCGGGAGTATGTCATTATTACGTTTAGTGATCAAAGCGTGTAGCATTAGACCATGGTTTAGTTCACAGGCAGTCTTCATTTTGTAAAAACCTAAAAAAATAAAAATTCAGAATGGGGGGAGAAGACTAGTTCTTTAGGGTCTGCTAGGGAAAGACCATACGTGTTCCATTTTCGAGAACTACACGAAAACAGACAATCTAACTCTAACAGAAATATATATTATCCTTTAAAGACTTGATTCTCCTCACACTTAGTTAGCTGTGGCATCGAAATTGTGATTAACTTCGTTGTCGACTTCCACCGGACCATGTATGTAATGTTTAACTCTGTGACCATTAACTTTAAATTCAATCCCATTTGAATTTATCAATTCTATCGTTCCGTATGGGAAAACTCTTTTGACTATGAATGGTCCAGACCATCTTGATTTCAATTTTCCAGGAAATAGCTTGAATCGTGAATTGAAAAGAAGAACTCTGTCTCCTTCTTTGAATTCTTTTGAATTTCTGATTCTTTTATCATGCCATTTCTTCGTTCTTTCTTTATATATTAACGAATTCTCGTATGCTTCATGTCTTAATTCTTCTAATTCGTTTAGTTGACTTAATCGTAGACGTCCAGCTTCATGTAAATCAAGATTACATGTCTTCAAAGCCCAAAATGCTTTGTGTTCAATTTCTACTGGAAGATGACATGCTTTTCCATAAACAAGTCTAAAAGGTGTGGTTCCAATTGGAGTTTTGTAGGCTGTTCTAAAAGCCCAGAGTGCATCCTCCAATTTAATGGACCATTCCTTCGGATTTGATCCTACGGTTTTCTCTAGAATACGTTTTAAAGCTCGGTTGGTATTTTCAACTTGTCCACTTGTTTGTGGATGATATGCGGTGGAGATTTTATGAGTTACTCCATATCTTTTAAGAACTTTCTCAAGTTGATTATTACAGAAATGAGTACCCCGATCACTTATTAAAGCTTTCGGTGTTCCAAACCTTGCAAAAAGACGTTTTAAAAAGTTGACTACAACTCGTGCATCGTTAGTTGGGAGAGCTTGTGCTTCCGCCCATTTAGATACATAATCAATGGCTACGAGTATATATAAATTATTATGAGATTTTGGAAATGGACCCATAAAGTCAATACCCCAAATGTCAAATACTTCACATACTTGGATGACATTTTGTGGCATTTCATCACGTTGACTTATTTTTCCGGCCCTTTGACATGCATCACAGGATTTGCAAAGAAGGTGTGCGTCTTTGTAAATTGTAGGCCAATAGAATCCAGCTTCATAAACTTTTCTTGCTGTTAGTTGAGGCCCATAATGCCCTCCTGTTGGTCCTGTGTGACAATGGTTTAAAATTTTACTAGCTTCATCTCCAAATACACATCGGCGTATTATTCCATCGGGACAACTTTTAAACAGATGTGGATCTTCCCAGAAATAGTGTTTTATATCACTGAAGAATTTCTTTCGTCTTTGGTACGATAATCCTTTTTCAAGGAATCCACAAACCAAGTAGTTTGCATAGTCTGCAAACCATGGGATTTCTTTATAATCTATCTTCAATAGATATTCATCAGGAAAGTTGTCTTGTATGGCCGATTCATTCAGAACTTCTAATTCGGGATTTTCAAGACGAGAAAGATGATCAGCGGCGAGATTTTCTGCTCCTCTTTTATCTCGGATTTCAATATCAAACTCTTGTAAGAGTAAGATCCATCGGATTAATCTTGGTTTAGCATCTTGTTTTGAAAATAGGTATCTAAGAGCAGAATGGTCGGTATAGACCACCGTTTTTGCTAGAACGAGATATGATCGAAATTTGTCAAAAGCAAAGACAATAGCAAGGAGTTCTTTTTTCAGTAGTTGTATAGTTCGTTTGTGCTCCTTGTAATGTCTTACTAGCATAATATATAGGTTGAAATCGTTTTTCAATCCTTTGTCCTAAAACGGCTCCCATTGCAAAATCACTTGCATCGCACATTAGTTCAAATGGTAGATTCCAATTTGGTGTTATCATGATCGGTGCATTAGTGAGTTTTTCTTTAAGAATATTAAAAGATTTGATACATTCATCTGAAAAGATGAATGGCGCATCCTTTTCTAGGAGTTTATTCATAGGAGTGGCAATTTTAGAAAAATCTTTTATGAAACGTCGGTAAAAACCGGCATGCCCTAGAAAACTCCTAACTCCTCTAACATTTGTGGGATGTGGAAGTTTAGCAATTACATCTACTTTAGCTCTATCCACTTCAATTCCTTCTTTTAAAATTTTATGTCCAAGAACGATGCCTTCTTTAACCATAAAATGGCATTTCTCCCAATTAAGCACTAGATTTGATTTTTCGCATCTAATTAGCATTCGTTCCAGATTAACTAGACATGATTTAAATGTATCACCGAAGACTGAAAAGTCATCCATGAATACTTCCATACATTCTTCTATCATGTCGTGAAAAATCGCCATCATACACCTTTGAAAGGTTGCAGGGGCGTTACAAAGTCCAAATGGCATGCGTTTGTAAGCAAAAGTACCATAAGGGCACGTGAATGTGGTTTTCTCTTGGTCTTCGGGTGCTATTGGAATTTGAAAATATCCGGAAAATCCATCTAGAAAACAATAGTAACTATTTCCGGCTAATCTTTCCAACATTTGATCTATGAAAGGTAAGGGAAAGTGATCTTTTCTGGTGGCGTCATTTAATTTTCTATAATCAATACATACACGCCATCCTGTTACAGTCCTAGTAGGAATAAGCTCATTTTTCTCATTTGTTATGACAGTCATGCCACCCTTCTTAGGTACGCATTGAACTGGGCTTACCCATGGACTATCAGAAATTGGATATATCAAACCTGCATCTAGCAGTTTAATAATCTCTTTCTTAACTACATCTTGCATATTAGGATTTAGTCTTCGTTGACGTTGCACATATGTTTTATGACCTTCTTCCATAAGGATTTTATGTGTGCAATACGAAGGACTTATTCCTTTAATATCATGAATCTTCCATGCAATGGCTGGTTTATGAGCTTTCAACACAGAAATGAGTTGTGATTTCTCATTTTCAGTAAGAGAAGACGATATTATTACAGGTAATTCAGATTCACCATGTAAATAAGCGTATTCCAAATGGTTTGGAAGTGGCTTTAACTCTAATTTCGGAGGTTCTTCTATCGATGATTTATATCGATATCTGTCTTCTTCTTTTAGCATTTGAATTTCTTCTGTTGTTGGTTCATATCCATTAGCTATAAGTGTAGCTAACATTTCAGCTTCATCAATTGGTTCATTTCCTTCTCCTAAAGAACATTCTCCTGTTCCTTGTAATTCTGGAAATTCTTCTAATAATTCTGCATGTGCATCTATAGTTTTAATATAATAACATGTATCATCTGCAGATTGTGGTTGTTGCATTGCTCTATCAACTGAAAAGGTAACACTCTCATCCTCTATACTTAGGGTCAGTTTCTTACCGAACACGTCTATCATTGCTTTAGCCGTGTTTAAGAATGGTCTTCCTAATATTAGAGGAACTTGAGAATCTTCTTCCATGTCCAAAACAACAAAATCTACTGGAAATACTAAAGTACCAACTTTAACTAGCATGTTCTCCATTATCCCTCTAGGATATTTTATTGATCTATCGGCTAGTTGTATGCTTATTCTTGTTGGTTTCAATTCTCCAAGGTCTAGTTTAGCGTATAGTGAATACGGCATTAGATTTATACTAGCACCTAAGTCAGCCAATGCTTCTATTGAACTAAGACTACCCAGAAAACATGGAATTGTGAAACTTCCTGGATCAGATAGTTTTTCTGGTATCTTATTCAACAGCACTGCTGAACAATTAGCATTCATAGTAACAGCCGAGAGTTCTTCCATTTTCTTTCTATTCGTGATTAGATCTTTCAAGAATTTAGCATATCTTGGCATTCCTGAAATCACATCAATGAAAGGAAGATTTACATTTATCTGTTTAAACATATCCAAGAATTTGGATTGCTCGGCTTCAAGTTTTTCTTTCTTCATTTTACTCGGATAAGGAAGAGGTGGTTGGTATGGTTTAACATAAGGTTTATCCTTAACTGTGTTATCTTCATTAACCTTTTCAACTACCGGTTCTTTTTCCTTATCTTGATCAGCTTGTGGTTCTTGTGGAGTAGGAATAGTTTCATCAGAAGTTACAGGTATTTCAGGTGGTTTAAGTGTTGTACCACTTCTTGTGGTAATAGCTTTAGCTGTTTCATTCCGGGGGTTAGCATTCGTATCACTAGGTAAACTTCCCGGTTTTCTTTCACCTATTAACCTTGCTAGGTTACTTACTTCTTGTTCCAGATTTTGAATAGAAGCTTGTTGATTTCTAAATGCTTGAGCATTTTGTTCATTGGTTTGTTTTTGAGATGTGAAAAACTGCGTTTGAGTTTCAACTAGCTTCGTCATCATATCTTCTAAATTTGGCTTTTTATCATCGGTTTGTTGTGGTGGTTTGTTTTGAAAATTCGGTCTTTGCTGATTGTAAGTATTATTGGATACTTGTTGATTGCTAGGACCTTGTTGGTTGTTGTATGGAATATTTCGGTTATAATTCTGGTTTTGATTGTAAATCGGTCTTGGCGGTTGATAATTATTCTGATAATTATTTCCAGGCCTTTGGTTTATGTATGAAATATTCTCTCTTTGTTCCATTGTTAATTCAATACTGAGATAATCTTTTGTCAAATGTGGTCCTCCACACTGCTCACAACTAATTCGTATAGCATGAATATCCTTAGTCATCTTTTCCATTCGTCTCTCGAAAGCATCTATCTTTGCGGAAATGGAATCTAAGTCATGGCTAGAATCGGCTCTAGCTGCTTTAGATGATCTAATGATATCTTTTTCTTGGTGCCACTCATGTGAGTGGGAAGCAGTATTATCAATAATTTTGTAAGCATCAGTTTCGGTTTTCTTCATAATCGAACCACCAGCTGCTATATCTATGTCTTTTCTTGTAGTGATGTCGCATCCTCGGTAGAATATTTGTACTATTTGACAAGTGTCTAAACCATGTTGCGGACATCCTCTTAACAACTTTCCATATCTTGTCCACGCCTCATATAGAGTTTCATTTGGCTTCTGTGTGAACGTAACAATTTCTGCTTGAAGTCTTACGGCTTTAGATGCAGGAAAAAATTGTTTAAGAAATTTGTCAACTAAAACATCCCATGTATCGATCGCCCCTTCAGGTAACGATTCCAACCAATCTTTGGCTTCTCCCTTTAAAGTCCAGGGAAATAACATGAGATATATTTGTTCATCCTCCACTTCTCGGATTTTAAATAGTGTGCAGATCCTATTAAAGGTACGTAGATGTTCATTTGGATCTTCCTTCGGCGCACCACTAAATTGGCATTGATTAGTCACCATGTGTAAAATTTGTCCTTTGATTTCATAATCTGGCGCATTAATGTCTGGATGGGTAATTGCGTGACCTTGGCCAGTGCGTTTAGCTCTCATTCGGTCTTCCATACTTAAAGGTTCCAGATTCTCCATAATTGAATTTGTTGAATCGGTATCACTGAATGATTCTGATTTAATAGTTCGTTCCTCAACAATCTCTGTTTGAATGATTAGTGGTTCCGGAGGAAAGTTTAATGGTTCAGGATCTACGAACCGTTCCTGAATATTTTCTGGATTCTCAATTGTTAGGTTTGTTTCAAAAACTGGATTATCGGAAATTTGAACTGAAGTACTTGGTCGACTGGATGACGATTCTAAAGAAAAATCAACGGCGGTTATATTTGTTAAACGATGTCTTGATCGAGTTACAGGTGGTGAACGTACAAAAGGTGGTGAACGTCTTGCTCGGTGCATTCACTGAATATCCTATTAGTTTTTAAAAAGGAAAGAAAAATTATAATAAGTTATCCAATTAATAGACTTTTCTGATTTTGCCCACGTTTCGAATAGCCAAAAGATGCAGCAGAGGGGCAGGATTCGTTTGGTCTCAATATAATTGAGGACTGTTTGGCTCCAATAACCCGGTCCACGTACAAATCCAACTATTACTACGAACCAGAAAATTTTGATGTCTATCAATTTAACCACTTAAAATAAGTTTTCGTAATTTTTAGAAATTTAGATAAGAAGTAGAATAAAATTCTAAGTCCTAAAACTAGAATAGCGAGAAATAAGAGAGAAAAAGATTGCGCGTCGAAAAAAAATCGAAAAAGAAAAATAATGGTTGAAAAATAAAAGTTGAAGGACAAATAAAAGAAACTTATAAAAACTTAAAAAATACTTAACTAATTTAACCTTATTACTACAACTAACTTAAAATTATAATCGCAAATTGAAATTACTAATTGGAATGATAATTGATACATAGTAAAAGGTCTAAAAATATTAAAGCTTACAAGGAAAAACTAAATCCCAAATGGAAATAACTTAAAAAGAAACTAAAACTTAAAAAGGCGTCGCAAAATTCTAAAGCACCTAAATCTTAGTCTAAAGAAAAGGCACTTAAGGAATTCTACGGCAAAGCCTAAAAATCTAGGAGTAAAAATAACTATAGCAAAAACTAAGTTTAAAATTAAATATGAGCTAAAAATATAAATATTACGCTACAACGATTAAAAAGGTACAAAATATAAAAATATACAAAAAGTTGTAAAAAGTACAATTTTTATAAAAATATTATTTTTATATTATTTATTTAATAAAACTACTAATTTTACAATTTAATAAAACTAATTTAACTAAAATATATAAATAAAAAGTAAAAAGTAAAATAAAACTAAAATTAATAATAATAATAATAATATTTAGGTTTTAATAATAATAATAATTAAAAATAACCCGTGATTAGGGTTTTTGTCCGTGTGTCAGAGGGTCTCCGCGAGTCGCGGCAAATAAAGAGGAAAACCCCGCAAGTCGCGGGGTTCAGGAATTCAGTTGACAGCTTTGTCTTTTTACGCGTTTTTCTATTTATTTTTTTTTTATTTTGTTTTCTGTTTTTTAAAATAATTAAAAGATATTAAAATTAAAACTTATATTTTTATAAACTAAAATAAAAATAAAGAAACTAATAAAACTTAAATATTTAACAAAATCCTAAAAATACTAATATTTTTGTTTTTCTTTTTATATTTTTCGAATTTTTAAAACGTAATTTTACAAAAATGACTTTTAATAAAAGTAGATAAAAAATCTTTTTTTTTTTTATATTAGCGTTGCGCTTCCGGCTTTTAAGATGTTCCCCGGCAGCGGCGCCAAAAATTACTTGATGTCGAACGAGGTGTATATAAAATAGTTTATAATTTTAGCAGGAAATACTATTAAATACGATACAATTTTACACAAGATATTTATTTATTTATAGAATGGATATACTTAAACCTTGCTACAACACTTATAGGCAGTGTACCTAATCGTACAGTAGTGTAGTTTTTAGTAAGTCCGGTTCGTTCCACAGGGAAATCTTTAAACAAAGCTCAACGCTATATTAGTTTACTTTTATAAAAATACAAATATATATATATAAATAATATTATTATTATAAAGGGGGGTTTTTACCGTTTAATGACCGGTTTGTCGATTTTAAAACTTTAGTCGCAGTTAAAACCTAATGTAAAATATAAAATAAATACAAGACTTTAAATTAAAGCGTAAAGTAAATAACGATAATGAAATTGCGAATAATAAAAATGCGATAAAAATTAAATTGCGATAATTAAAAAGTACGATAATTAAAAGTGCGATAAAATGAAATAACAATAAATAAAAGTGCGATAATTAGAAGTGCAATTAAATATAAAATAAAGGAAATTAAATATGAAATAAAAGAATTATGCTTATTTAAACTTCCGTAATCATGATGTTTGACGTGTTGATTTTAGTTTTATGCCCATGGGTTAATTGTCCTTTGTCCTGGATTATTCAATATGTCCGTCTGGTTTTTGTCCATAACAGTCCATCAGTCATAAATATAAATTGCAAGTGTCCTTGTCAAATTATTATTATACCCGAAGATAAATATTCCAACTAATTGGGGATTCGAATTGTAACAAGGTTTTAATACTTTGTTTAATGAATACACCAGGTTATCGACTGCGTGTAAACCAAGGTTTTACTACTTTGTTAACAATTACACCAATTACCCTTGAATGTAATTTCACCCCTGTTTTGATTATTCTAGTGGCTATTAATCCATTCCCGTGTCCGGTTAAATGAACGATTATTCGTACATATAAATACCCCGCCCATCGTGTCCGATCGAGTGTATATGGTAATTTATAGGGACGCCCAATTGTAAATCTTTATATTAACATTAACAAACTTTCATTTAGTTAAACAAATATAAAGCCCATTAATAACCCATAGTCTAGTTTCCACAAGTGTCGTTCTTTTGTCCAAACCCCAATTATGGTACAAAGCCCAATTACCCAATTTTAGTAATTAGCCCAACATCATGATTACTTCGTTTTAAACAAGCATAATAATAACTTAGCTACGAGACATTAATATAAAAAGGTTGAACATAACTTACAATGATTAAAAATAGCGTAGCGTTACACGGACAGAATTTCGACTTACACCCTTACAACATTCGCTAACATAACCTTATTATTAGAATTATAATTAAAATTAAAATATAAATTATAAATATAAATATATTACGTATATATTGAGAGAGATTGAGAAAATATGATGTTAAAATTCGATCAGAATTCGGTTGGCTTTATAGCCAGAAGTGAAATTTGGGGCTCCGCGACTCGCGGCAAAAAGCCCTTCAAACTCCGCGAGTCGCGGAGAGGTATTTTCAATTCACACCCTTGGAGTTTCTGGCTGCCGACAGTTTTTAATATATATATATAATATATATATAATTAATATAATTAATTATATATTATATTATATTTATATACATAGTTAACTTGTAATTTTTAGTCCGTTGCGTCGAGCGTTAAGAGTTGACTCTAGTCCCGGTTCCGGATTTTCGAACGTCCTCGCGTACAATTTAATATCTTGTACTTTGCGTTTTGAATCTTGTACTCTTGTGATTTCGAGACGTTTCTTATCAATAATTGGAACCTTTTTGATTGTCTTTTGTTCTTTTGAGCTTTTTGGTCGTTTGCGTCTTCAAATCGTCGAATCTGTCTTTTGTCTTCACCTTTTATTATTTAAACGAATATCACTTGTAAATAGAACAATTGCAACTAAAAGCTTGTCTTTCTTGAGGAATAATGCTATGAAATATATGTTCGTTTTTAGCATTATCAGTAATCGGCACAACCCGCCCGTCGGCGGTGTATCTGGCCCAATGTCCATGTTCGTTTAGAAATGGACGATCCTCATTTACTCCAGGGATCATGGGTCCATGCCAACGATACTGTGGCTCCGGAAAACTAAAGCTGGGTGGAGCTGGGACCTCCTCTGGGTTAACCTGAAGTTGAGATTCCCCAGCTAACACAATTTCTTCTTTAATATGTATTGGAACGCTCTTTTCAGTTATGGATAGAATAGATTCAGTGTCTAATTCCGAGTCGTACAAAATGATAGGATTAGAAGAAGTCATCTATCACATAATTGAAACAACAATTACGTTAGTATATAAATATATCACATATAATGTTTTTGACAAAATGATAAGCAAAAATCGGTAAAAACAGATATGGTCATAGTCCAGACTCACTAATGCATACTAACAATTACCAGTTAAACACATTAATGCAAATTCTGGTTCCCTATAACCTCAAGCTCTGATACCAACTGTAGCGACCCGTCAAAATCGCTATTGACGCGGCACGTTAATCATTGATTCCACAGTGAGGTTTTGACCTCTATATGATACGTTTTGATAAAATATTGCATTCATTAAAATAAGTGACTTTCTAAACATAGAAAGTTATAAGCATGTGGGCGAGTGCTTAGGTATAAGCAAATTCCCAAAATACATAAGTTTTTATCATACAGGTTGACATCACAGTCCAATTATTTATTACACAACACAGTTTTATTTCGAATGCAATAAACTTTATACAAAGCATGAGAGACTCCATGCAGGCAACAAGCACATCACAGCGGAAGCAGTCTAAGGACCTGTGAATAAAACATGATAAAAAGGTCAACACGAATGTTGGTGAGTTATAGGTTTAATTGCTCGAGTCATAAGTATATAAAGATAGACCACAAGATTTCATCAAAAGTTTATCAATAGATTCTACGTAACAGAGCACCCTGGTAACTAAACTTAACGCTATAATGAAAATTACCCCATTCGTTTTAATACATGCAAACCAACGTGTCATAAACTCAAATAACATACATCCGTTAAAAGGCTAGCGCTCTAGCTCGGACGGGGATGTCAAGCCCTATGGATCCATATACAATTATTCGCGCCCACCAGTCCATATCCTATGTACTGGCAGCTACTAGTTACCAAAGCTAAGGATTTTCGGTTTAACTCAGTGTAGAATTTAGTATGTACTTGTGTCTTATTGCGTTTAAAATAAATTGCATATATTCTCAGCCCAAAAATATTTAAAGTATTTAAAAAGGGAGACTATAAACTCACAGTTCAATATTGCGATTCAATATTGTAGGCAAATTGCGTAGACGTAATGATGGTAGACGACTGTATGGTTGGCCTTGGATTCAAGAACAATACCCCGAACAATACCCAATATTTCCTTAGTTTAAAAACGGTTTGGAACCCGAATTAAAACTCCCTCGTATATACTTTATTATTATTAAACTTAAATTTAAAATTATAATTATAATTATAATATAAATATAAGAAAGAATCAGAGAGATAAAAATGGTGTGTTACTTCGTCGAGAAAACTGGCATTTTATAGTACTTTTCCATTTACTGTAGCTCATGCGATCGCATGAGTTTTCAGTGTTAATGCCATGCGATCGCATGGCCGCCTTTTCCGTTTTTGTTTGCTAGTTCGCCGGCATCAAATAGTGTTTTACTGTAGCAAACAGTGTTTACTGTAGCAAATAGTGTGTACTGTAGCAAATAGTGTTTAATGTAGCAAATAGTGTTAGCAATTCACTGTAGCAAAGTCGTTTTCACTGTAGCAAATGTAGCAAAGTCGTTTTTACTGTAGCAAATAGTGTTTTACTGTAGCAAAGTCGTTTTTATGGTAGCAATTAGTGTTTTACTTGTACATCTTATAATATATATATATATATATATATATATATATATATATATATATATATATATATATATATATATATATATATATATATATATATATATACCGGTTTACATAATATTAAATCTTATAGAGAATTGGTTTAAATTAGTCGAAATTTTCCGGGTTATTACAGTTTATGATAAAAACTTATTAACATACCTACTACATTAAATTTCACACCACTGATAACAAACATGAACTTTGTGTGTGGTTGTTTTAAATGTAGATTGCTGACAATTTTTAATTTTATTTTTTAAGTGTCATGCTAGACTATAATGAATTATGATTATAATATTAGATCCTCATCATCATATAACTATCCGATTATTATAACTTATTTCATGAATTTATATAATCAATCATGAAGTTTTCGTCTATCAAGCATAAACATAATTTGAATTTTAATATATGAGATTTATTTGCTCGGATACCACATGTTAGACATAACATAAACATCATATAATTCATTAATGTAAATATTAAGACATAAGGGATTAGGATTACTTGTGTTGAGAGAAGATGAAGCCATAAGAACACAACTAGCATGTTTGATCTTCTACTTGATCCTCTCCTTTAGTGATGGATTTAGAGTAATTGTAATGTGTTGTTTTTGTGTACATAGAGGTGAAGAATGAGCCTCTATTTATAGGAGAGGTCAAGGAGGGATCAACTCCAAATATTAAAGAGTATGCAACTTAATATCTTCCATCAAGATTAGTTAAGTGCATTCATTATGGTATTTAAGTATGATCATAAAAGACAACATGTCATGAGTCTTGTAATCTCACCATATCAATAAGATGGTGACTTGTTATTAATAATCATATCTTGTGATCTCACCATATCAATAAGATGGTGACTTGTTATTAATAGGTTAGGACACATTAATGTAGGAGTAATAAATAAGTCTAACAGTTGAGTGATTTTATTGCTTCTGCAAAAAGACTGAAGCATTTCTTCAAGTCTTGATTGCTTTCTAGCTGGATCGATAATGGTCCAGTCAACCCCCAAACTATGTAGGTCACCCTGTAATCATTGTCGGAAACCAGATCATGAAACCTTTTAGAGATTTTCGTCTTCAGATCTTCAAATTCAGCTGAGGAGACGACGATACGCACATCCTTGCAATCTTCTTCTTCTTCTTTCAATGCTAAGACTTAGAAACTTTTTGTAACAACTCTTTAGTGTTGCAAAGAGTGAATCCAAGAAGACATAAGGGTGGACGTTGTCATCTAATTTGAACATGAACTCATTAGCATAGTCAACATTATGTCCAATGTTAATATTCTTCAAGCATATGACAAGAAAGCAGCAAGATTCAGCAGCAGGGGCAGGGATCAATCCTTTTAGCTTCCCTTTCATATATTCTAATCTTGTGAAGAAGTATGTTTTGTAAGTTTCAAGCGCCTTCAGAGTGAATCCACCCAACCCATCACCTATTAGACGACGATCATACACATAATCCTCAAATTCGTCTTCAAAAAAAAAATATATATATATATATATATATATATATATATATATATATATATATATATGTATATATATATATATATATATCTTGGGAATATAGACCTGGCAATCCCATTTGTAGTATAATCGTGGGGCCAAACTTGACAATAAACTAGGCCATGACGTTCTTCAAGGATAGGTGCTGCTTCATGAAATTCAGTTATTTCTTCTAGAATGGCGTGCACGCCCACCTGTTGGTCAGTTATTTACATATTAACTAATAGACAAAAGTTATGAATAGTAACTAGGGGCATTTTCGACTTTTCACTTTTTTTTTAAAATTTTTACTAAATTCCATTTTACCAACAAAGCCCCCCACACTTTTTTGAAAAATTTAAATCGACCCTCCAAACAGGGGGTAAAGTGTCAAATAACCATTTTCATAAAAAAATCTTAAATAAACTCCACCCAAATATTCAACGGGTCATATCTTCTTGCTCGCAACGAGTTAAATTTTTCCGACACCATCGTTAAACTCGAAATAATTTTAGGAACACAATGGCACTAGCTATACGCAAAATGGACGCTTTTTAAAAAACGCTAAATATTTGGGGTACTTTTCATACACGTTGATTTTGAGTTAAATTTTTAAAAGTCGACAATTCCATAGCGAAACGGGGAGATGCACATATATTGTTAATTTAAAATAACATTTAAATTTCTCACGGGTTATACCTTTTAGTTCGACTCGAGTTGCGCTTCAACGACATCATCGTTAGCCACAAAATAATTTTACTAAACGCAATAAAATACATTGAAAACCGAATCCCCGGCGCGAAGCGAGGGTTCGATAACTAGTTAAGACAAAAACGGGAATAAATATATATATATATATATATATATATATATATATATATATATATATATATATATATATATATATATATCAATTTTCAATTGAAGTTAAGGTTTTTCCTATTTTACCACCAACCACACCTAACACTTTGTATCCATCAAATTTACCTTAGTTTTATGTATGTATATATGTATATATGCATATATGCATATGCATATATATTAACAACGATAATATATGTATTGTATATTTGTATCCTGTCCCCAAACAAGATACGCACTTATTCCCTAAAGCTTGGAATTATATATGAAACATGATGATTCAATGTAAAAGAGTAAGCAACTGTCTAATCGAAATCAAAAATTCAAAGTCTTAGGTAATAATAATGTACTACTGTATTAATAAATAAGAATTTGATTTTGATGGACTTGAAAGAAGAAGAAAACACGTACCAGTAACCGAGGAGTCGGGTCCATCCTATCACGTATCGACTGCGAATAAAATATAACCCTAACTTTTATTTTTTTGTTCTAATTGCGAATTGCCTTAGCTAGCTTTTTCGATCTCTTGTATTTATTTATGTATGGTAATAGTCATTAAACAAGGCTCAACTTGCGCGCCCGTTTCTGCTACTGTTTCTGCTGTTGATAGCGTTTCAGTTGTTGATGGGCCTGCTATTGGCCCAGTCCATGTTTTTGTTACAGCTGATGGATGTCACTCTGTTTCTGCAGGTAATGGGCCTCCTATTAACCCATAATCAATTTCGGTTGATGGGCCTAATATTGGGACAGGAGTTTCTACGAGTCCTCTAGCAAATGTGGGTATAAGGGTGCGGGGTTGGATGTAACTTGTAAGTATGAAGATATTGTCTAAGGCGGAAGTTCTTTCTTGTCATACCAAAGAAAGTTTATCCCAGTTCAATTTGGTCGAGGCAGAATAATATATTGTGATTGTACGGTTCCTCCATGTGAAGGCTTTTGCAAGAGCTTGGTTTGATTAAAATAGGAACCGTGCAATCACAATAATGGTGGATGCTCTTTGAAAAACGAGTCACGATTCGGAAAATAAGGGTTTCTTCAAAACACCTTAAGGATCGTGGTTTTCTTGCTCCCTCCGAGGAAGTGTTGGTTGGTGACAGCTCATCTAACGTTTTGACATACAAGATCGTCAATCGGGTCGGGAAAGGAATTGATCGGGAGGCGTTAAACGATAAAATGAAGAAATATGTTCCGTAGGGTGGACGTTTCCTTTATTTCGTTAGTATGGTGCATCGTGTCCATGTCTTGGTTGTTTTGGATGTTGTAGCGTGGTTTATGTATAGTTTTTTTTAGTTACTCCGGTATGTGGATTATTTGTTGAGGCTCGACAGACATTAGATAGTTATAGGAAATTCTTGCTCTCTAGGTTCGAACTTCATCGATCACTTGCTCTAAGAATGAGAACGGTCAAAATACCCTAATGTAAAATGGATGATACAATACTAGTTAATACGGAGTATTTTGAAGTTAAATCTCTTATGTCAATTAAAATGCATCGCAAATTTTCATCTTTAATCAACCACTTGAGTTGATACGAACAACATTCACATAGACAAAGTCAACTTTAAAAATCTATAAGCAGGATGTTGAAAAAAAAAAAAAAAAAAAAGACACTAATAGCAAGTAAGCAAAAATAAAGCCTCACACACTCAAGGGTCAGAACTTGAACCCGACCACAGATGTTGCGGATGTAAAAACTTATTAAATTTTTCATTATAGTTGGGGCAAACACTAATAAAAACCTTATTTTTTGGTAAATTTTAAAAAAAAAAAAAAAATCCAACTGACCCGGGTGCCCCGCCCTGCCTCCACTATCCTCGCTCACACCAAAAATGACTTCAAATGGCCGGGGAGAGTAATTTGTTTAATATGGAGTAATACAATTATATGCAACAAACCGGGTACCAATCAGTATCACCATGTTAAAACTCATTTTAAACACTTACAATATGTACAACTACAACCCCAAAAAACATCTGATTTTGGTGAGAAAAGTTCCTTAAATTGACTGACTGTAATCATTGACTGACTGTAAGCTTGCTTGGAAGACAGACAGATTCAACGAATGAACTACTAACGTCAAATTATATTGTCACCACCTTAATTAATACTGTACATAGATTGTAGCTCAGGTGACCAGGCCAGCAATTAATGATCAATGTTAATCATCAATCAATATTCCGAATTAAACAAAACAACCAACATTCCTTTTTTTTCATGATGATATAAATATAAACTTCTTGTTTGTAAACCACAATCATTATATTAATATTACGATATAAACAAATATTAAAAAAAAAAGAAAAAAAAAAAGAAAGTCAGATAACAATACCAACATACATAATGATTGAATGCTCTCTCACCAAGACATTCATTTCATTCGCTAATAATAGACAAAATTACGTAAATGGTCCATTAACTTTGTATGTTATAGCATCCTAAACCTTTATCTAAAAAAGTTGCGTAGATAACCCTGAACTTACAAATTTAAGCACGAATGGCCCAAATTATTTACTCCGTTACCTTTTAAACGTTAAGCTAGGTCATGTGCTTACCATGTGAGGGTATTTCTGTCACATAACATATTAGTTTCAGTTTAGTACTTCACCTGACTTGCACGTGATTTGATTTTGGCTTTTATAAACGTTTCCCATTCCAGAACCCTAGCAGACCTCGTCCCCAAAGTGTAAACCCTTATTCGTTCGTTTTAGGTTTTCAATTGAAATTCGAATTCAACAATGGTGGTGTGTGTGTGGGTGTAGCGCGCTCATCCGTACTTCATGGACTGCTCAAAATCCTGGTCGTTTATTTTATTCTTGCCCTAATAAGGTACGTGTGAATTCAAAATTTTTAATAAGTTTGTGTATTTTGGAATGGTAATTAAATTTTTGTTATGTTTGTTAGGATTCCACATAAGGTTTTTTTCGTTGGTTTGATCCTCCCACTGGTGATCGTTCGGCTATTATAATTCGAGGGCTATTGAATTCACTAAATGCAAGTGATGCAAGAGCTAAAGCTGCAGAGAATGAAGCTTTTAAGCTCAAGCTTTTGTTGATTATTAGTAGGATTTTGTTTGCTATGTATGTTTATCATAATTAGCTAGTGCAAGTTGTTTTTTTGTTCAAGTTTGTAGTTTTGACTGCATGTAGTCTTGTTTTGGTTGAAACTAGTTGTGGAGCCCTCGCTTCGCGCCGGGGGCTCTGTTTTGAATGCGAGTTAAAAAAAAAGTCTTGATCTATTTTGTAAAAAAGAATTTTTTTCGACATAACATTGAAGGGTTGTTCATTTTGTGAAAGTTGCTTCTTTTAGCGTTCGGGTTTTATTTTAAAAAAAAAAAAATTAGTAAAGTGGGGGTTCGATTTGTATTTTAATAAAAGTTAGTGGGTTAAGTTTGTGAAATTTGAAAAAACTTTACGTATAAAGTGGGGGTTCGATTTGTATTTTAATAAAAGTTAGGGGGTTAAGTTTGTGAAAATTGAATATTAGTAAAAAAAAAAAAAAGTTAGTAAAGTGGGGGTTCGATTTTTATTTTAATAAAAGTTAGGGGGTTAAGCTTGTGAAATTTAGGAAAAAATATACGTATAAAGTGGGGGGGTTCGATTTGTATTTTAATGAAAGTTAAGGGGTTAAGTTTGCGAAAAGTGGAAAAATGAATAGCACTATTCATTTCCACTTTACCTTTGGGGAAAAATATACGTATAAAGTGGGGGGTTCGATTTGTATTTTAATGAAAGTTAAGGGGTTAAGTTTGAGAAAAGTGAAAAAATAAATAGTACTATTTATTTCCACTTTACCTTTTAGATATAGGTATATAATTCATAGCTTAAATGCAAATGTAATGAAACAAGATTGTGGTTATGAAGATTTTGTTCAATGAAGCTAATTTATCTTTTAATTCGATGTGTTGTGTATGTTTTCAGTCGATTTTTTGTGCAACCGCAATGATATCAGAAAAAGAATGCAGAATTTGATGTGTTGTGTATGTTTTCAGTCTATTTTTGTGCAACTGCAATGATATCAAAAACACAATGCAGAATACAACGTTATTTTGACAATACAAAGTTATTTTTTGTGCCTTTTTTTGACAATACAAAGTTATTTTGACAATGCACTTATTTTCAACAACAATGCTCTTATTTTGACAATGCAGAATACTGGGTCATACTGATCAATTCTAGTGTTCAATAAACCGGTGTACTTAGACCCCAAATGCAGAATACGATTTATATTCTAAATTAAATTTCTAAACCAGTGTACTTAGACCCCAAATGGTATAAGCCAGTCTATTAATACCCAAAAGGTCAATTTTGGTCAATTGAGACCCAAATAGTGTAATTTGTTCAAATAACACCCAAAAGGTATAAGATACTGAATTTAAGACCCAATTGGTCAAATTTGGTCAATTAAGGTCAATTGATACCCACATGGTGTAATTTGGTCAAATTAGACCCAAATGGTCAATTCTAGTCAAAGAAGACCCATTTGGTCAATTAATAACCAATTATTCAACAACTCAACATTTCTAAGACAGTCTAAAAATAGTTTAAAACAAAATAAAGCATCATAAGCAGTTAATCAGTCTAAAACAAAAACAAATACATCAGATTCAAAACAGATCAATCAGTCTAAACCAAAAAACACGATTAAATGATAGTTTTGATGAAATAAACAAATAAAGCAATCTAATTACGCATTGTCTTCCTCTTGGTTCCACTGGTTTCACCTGTTTTTGGACCATTAGTTGGGCAACCCCTCCTGTTATGGCCAATACCTTTACATATCCCACATTTTATTACTTGGCCCTTTTTTGATAACTTACCACTAGATACTATATCATCATTTTCAAGCAGACCCTTTCTTCTACTCTTCTTTGGCTTCCCTGCAGTAGCAATCTTTTTAGGTGGGAGGATAGGTATTGTCACACTAGACTTTGGCCACATGTCTCTTCCATTCAATGGAATAATGCATGTTGGTAAGTGTCAAACCATCTTTTTCTATAATGAACTTGGTTTACCCATTCCTCTGGTCTTGGAACTTTTGGATCATTAGCTCTCATATTCCATATGCAAGCTATTACATGTTTACATGGCATACCTGTTACTTCCCATTTTCTACAAGCACATGATTCTTGACCCATGTCAACAACCATTTGATCATTATTTGGTCCAGTGACTTGGAACATCCTACTGCCATTATATATCACACACAACATTAACTTTCCTCCATGTCTTCTTTTTAACATCTCCCACTTCAGGTTTTTTTACCCTTATCAACAACCTTCTTGCCTTTTTAAACTTTTTGTTTAGCCTTCTCAAGAACCTTTTCTTCATCACATTCACCTTGACATCCAACCTGTAATCTAAGTTTCTCATTTTTAATAAAAACAAGTTGCCTTCTAGTTTCCACTGCATGTAGTCTCACCAATTCTTTTACTTCCTCTCTTGAACCAAACTCTTGACCAAGATAAAAATTAGTAATCCCAACTTCTTCATCATCTTTCAAAAGCAGTTTTGCTTCATTGATCTTTTTCTTTCTTATTTTCTTATCAGTATCTACACCCTCATAATCACTATCAAATTCATCATTATTCAACTCTTCCACAATAGTACTGGATTTATCTAGTGCCTCAATTTCAAGAACAGTTTGACTAGCATTACCCATGTACTCAACATCCTTATCGATTGAGAAGTTAAATTCACTCATATCTATATCCACATCTTCAAACTTATTGTCTTCATCAATTATGAACTCCTCATCATCACTGCTATCTTCAATATCACAAGCAACTGTTTTCTGAGTTTGTTTCAGCATGCCTTTAGTATCATCAACTACACTAGGAATCTGTGAACAATACTGCTCCAAACAACTAACCTGACTTGAATCATCTAAATCTTCTTCATATTCAACATACATGCTAATCTCCTTATTGTTACAAACATAACTTCTTAACAAGTTGACATCATCATCATTGGCAAAACTATGTAATCCAGTATCCATATCAGATTCAGGCAACAAAAAGTGAAATTTAAACCTCTTAGACCTGTGAAAACCTAACCACTCTAACTCTTCAACAAGGCTTTCCACACCAAAGTCAACACTATCAACACCATCATATAAACAAATCTTACCATTCAAATACTCAATGTTTGGTGGTTTACTAAACAAACCACCATAATGCAACTTTACAGTGAATTTCGATGGACAATCAGCTGAAATAATAATATAACATGATACTGTTAGAACATATGATAAGCTATGATGTTATTATGAAAAAAAATAGATGATATTCTGTATTATGAACACAAAACAGATATAACTTACCATATAATTCCATTAGTTTTTCAATTCCATAATCTTGTCTGATAGAAAAAAACGTATCAATACCCATGATTCTTGTTGTTGTTCGCCTGTTAATATTCTTGATAGTATATCGATGCTAATGAAAAAAAGTAGGGTAAAAGTTCAATGTAACAGTTCTTTAGGGTAGCCAAACCGTCGATATACTATCAAGAATGATTAATTTTTGCTATGGACTAATTTACCCTCACGAGCTACGCACGTGATTGGACTAAACGTCCTTTTTTTTAACGGGGCTAGGGTACTGGTCCATCTATGCAGAGATGTGTAAGTTCAGGGTTATCTACGAAACTTTTTTAGATAAAGGTTTAGGATGCTATAACATACAAAGTTAATGGACCATTTACGCAATTTTGTCCTAATAATAAAACAAAATATAACAAACTCATACGATCTTAATTAGCCCCTATACATCTTCTTGTACTTTTGATAAACTTATTTCTACTCATTTGAGCCGGCTTGGATTGTTTAACTCTGGCCTGTTGGGCCGGAGTAGAAATATGACTTGCCGGTGATCCACCACATTCTGGAAATATAAAACCAAGTATCGCGTATCGCGATTTAGCGCGGGATGCATGTTGTACAACATGGATGATTCGAATTGGAAGTTGTGTGATTTGTTTGCTTCTGCAAAGACTAATGCACTTCTTCAAGTCTTTATCCAGGGCCGGTCCTGACATTATTAGTACTCTGAGCGAGTCAAGAAAAAAAGGCCCTTAGTAGGTCGATTAGAGACTCTCAAGAACAATAGGTTAAGAAAGAGACTTTTTTTAGACAAACTTTTTCATTCATGTCACTAGTGGACATAGGATTACATATTTATAGCACTTGAAAACAAATAACTAATGATGTATTACGACTTCTACCATCAAATATGAATCTAATATTCTAAGAAAGTGGTAGACTTGTCACTTGTGCATTCATGTCAAGCTTGGAGAACTCGGATCTCGGGGAGATCTCGTTTGGACATTTTTGAGGAGATCTCGGCATCTCGGAAAAATCTCGGGGAGATCTCGGACGTTGACTTGTGTTGACTTTCTAGTTTTTTTAATATAAATATGTATAAATATATTAATATATGTATATTTATATGGATGTTTACGAGAAAATTTGAGAAATGAGCGAAAAATTAGAAGAAAATCCGAGAAATTGCGAGAAAATCCGAGAAATTACGAGAAAATCCGAGATCTCACCGAGAAAATCCGAGAAATCGTGACGTTGACCGAGATTTTAACCGTTGACCGAGAAATCTCAACGAGATGGGAAAATATTCTCGGCTGAGTTTTGAAACCGAGATCTCCCCGAGATCTCGCCGAGAAATTCCGAGATCTGCAACACTGATTCATGTATGCATGAGTCTGACATAATGAAATCATGAGGTAACCCATTTATTTATCTAATAATGATTCAATGACTTATAATAAACTACGACACTTTGGACTTGTAATAGTATGTTAATTTTTTAGAGGCTGAGCCACTAATCTTTTTCGATGGTGGCACAAATTAACATACTCATTTTGTGTATTCAAAGAAAGTTAACGATAAACGTTATGCCAATATCAATACAAAATGTATGTTGTTTGTTTAAAAGTTGTTATTCCTATATTGACCAACAAAACTCAAGTCACGTTGTATAACATTTTATTCAAATAATGAGGTCACAATGTTAAAATAATGGAGTCCACAAAACATACAAAAGTCAATTGCCACCTAATACTCACTGGTCACATGCACCCGGTGAGTATATAGTAGTTCCACCTTTTTTATCCCACATCGGTACGGTATATAGAAAACATACACCATAAAACTCCAAGCCCTTGAAAATAATGCAAATTAAAAAAAGAAGTAGCGCCTGATATTACCTTTCCGTACTAAAATTCTTGGTCTGTTTTGTGAGTTTATCTAATAATAGATATTGGGCCGTAGTTTATCTAATAATAGATATTGGGCCGTGAGATCGACTTTGGGCCCCTAAAAATATTGGACCCTGTGTGGGTGTTCATCTTGAACCCGGCCGAGCCTGTCTTTATTGCTTTCTAGCTCGATCCATATTGGTCTAGTCAACCCCCGAAGCGAGTAGGTCACCCTGTAATCATTGTCGGAAACCAGATCATGAAACCTTTCAAAGATTTTCGTCTTTAGATCTTCAAATTCAACTGAGTCCGAGACGTATTTGTAAATACGCACATTCTTGGCCGTGAGATCGAGTTTGGGCCCCTAAAAATATCGGACCCTGTGCGGGTGTTCATCTTGAACCCGGCCGGGCCTGTCTTTATTGCTTTCTAGCTCGATCCATATTGGTCTAGTCAACCCCCGAAGCGAGTAGGTCACCCTGTAATCATTGTCGGAAACCAGATCATGAAACCTTTCAAAGATTTTCGTCTTTAGATCTTCAAATTCAACTGAGTCCGAGACGTAAATACGCACATTCTTGCAATCTTCTTCTTCTTCTTCTTTCAATGCTGAGACTTTAATTTTTTTTTGCAGGATTGTCAACATCTTCAACCAATAAGGGGTGGTTAACAAGTTGTGTGCAACAACAAGGAAGCCTGAAACTTGGCAAACAACTCTTTAGTGTTAATAACAGTGACTCCAACAAGACGGATATGTTGTTGTTGTCTTTGTTTAATGATGAGAAGAACTCAAACGCATAATCACAATTAGTGTAAATATCCGTTAAGCATATGGCAATACAGCTGCAGCTAAATTCAGAACTGTGGATTCTCTTAGATTCAACCACGTAATAATATTTCTGCAAAAATAAGTTCTGCGGTTTTTAAGCACCTTTAGAGCGAGCCCCCTAGCCCCGTCTTGTATTTTAACACAACCAACATAATCAGAATAATACTCCTTAAAAGCAACATCAAAATAACCGTCCACTTTGATTGCACACTCCACACCATCATTACGACGGTCGTGGGTCCAAACTTGACAAAGAGTTGGGCCATGAGATTCAGTTAGGATGGATAGTCCTCCTTGAATTTCAACGGTTGCCCCTTTGAGGGCACGTTTAATCTGTAATAATAATAATAAATAAATAAATAAATAAAAAAACAAGGCCTAAATATATTAGTATTAATTAATTTATTATATACATAAGAAATGGATGGATTGGAAAGAAGAAAACACATATACCTGATGATCCTTGTCTTTCGGAAAAGGTTTTTCCAATTTCATAAGAGTGTCCACATCTACAACAAGTGACTGATGACCAATTTGTGCCCCAGAAGATAACTTGAAATTTGGCAATGCCTCCTTTAGTGTTTCAAAGATGTTATCCAAGAAGACATAAGGATGGTGGTGGATCTTGTATTTGAATATCATCTCACAAACAAAATCAACATGTGATCCAATAACACTATTCTTCAAGCATATGGCAAGCAAGCAGTAAGATTCAGCATCAGCAATGTCAGGGACCCATCCTTTTTGATTCCCTTTAATAAATTTTGTGGAGAAGTATGTTTCGTGAGTTTCAAACGCCTTAAGAACGAGTCCACCAAATGCATCCTCTATTCTAAAACAATTATTCATATAATTGGCAAATTCACAAGGACAACAAAACGCAGATCTGATTAAACGATTGTGTAATAACCCGCATTTTTCCGTTAATTTATTTTAACGCCCGTCTAATATCTTTCGTTATCTAAATTCGTATCTTCCGTTGACTAGCGTTTTAATATTTCCCGTTACTTGATTATAACATCTCCCGTTTACTCTCGCGTATTTAAAATAATTCGTTCGGTTAATTCCCGCACCCGACTACAAACTTGAGGGACTAATCTTGTCACTTGGCCAAATTGGGTTAACTAGTCACCCACCTCCCACCACCCACCATTCATTTTTCTCTTATCTCTTTCTCTCTTCTTACTTCCATTTTTCTTCCATTTCTTCATAATCATTCAATCATCATCTAAATCATTTCAAGGGAGCAAACATCAAAATAAATCGTACTTTTGAAATCCTCTCTTCATCCTCTACAACTCGATACCAATTTCATCTCGTTTGGGTAACTTTTCTAAAACTCTAGATTTCTTGTTCTTGATGTTTTTGACTTAAAAGTGTGTTAATTAGTGTCTATGGCTCATTGTGATGTTGTGTATGTAATTTGTATGCTCGATCTTGTTATTTGACATAACTAGCATGAACTTGAAAAAGTGTTTGTTTAATCCTTGGTTTTGTTTGATTAAATGTTGTTAGATGTTAAACCTTATGTGTTAAAAGTGTTACTAGCATCATTAGCTTCGTTTTGGTATGTTGGATGACATGAAAACCTTACATTAACATGATTATCGATTTTATGATTCTTGGTTAGGGTTTGATAGATTTTAAAATGAACTTTTGATGAATTAAATGTTTTGCAATGTTATTGGTAAGTGTTTAGAGTATATGTAATTATCTACGAAACGGCATATTATATGTGTGTAGTAAGTTCCCGAATCAGGAAATGCGTTTTACGAACTTGAAACTTTGACAATGGACTTTTAACGATCATTCGGCGAGGATTTTGTTGTGGTAAATAATGAACTTGATTGATGATATGTGTTTAGTTGAATTCCTTGTCAAAATACCTTTCCAACGATATAAGATACGTGTCTTAAGTGTTTGCGGTTCATAAATTGTGTTTGATTGAGTTTTGGTTCGAGACTTGTCAAATTTCAGCATTTCAGCAGCCCAGGTGTTTTTAGACGCCGTCCCAACCCTTGGATGCCATCCAGGCTTTCTTTGCTGGATGCCGTCCAGCCATTTTGGACGCCGTCCAGATGGTCTGTCAAGGGCTGTCCAAAATTGCACTTTTTCGTTTAATTCCAACTATGCTACGCACCTCCGATTAACATGTAACTTGTTCTAACATGCTCATATATGATTATATAATTTAGAAAAATTGTCCGAGACCCGACCCGAACGTGTTGACTTTTTCGTTGACTTTGACTTTGACCAAAGTTGACTTTTATTCAAACTTAACCAATACATTGTTTAATCGTTATAACCTCTCTCTTGTACTTGTATCTTGCATGAAACTTGAAAACGTGATTCACATGCTATATAATCGAGTCGTAACGAGCCATATGACTAATTGAACACATTTCGCCCGACCTTGTGTCGTAACCGGTAATTAATACAACTTATTTGTTTAGGTCAAGGCTAAGCAACTTTCATTGCACAATGTTTAATTACAAGTACTTTGGCATGCAACTACGGTGAGATCATAGTCCCATCTTTTCAACAACTTTTATTCTTTAAATCATGGGATGAGAAACACATACGTTTTATACTTTTTTACTTTGAACACAAGTACGGAAACAAACATTCCACATTCGAGTTAGAACAAAAAGCCTCAATTCAATTATCATTAGTTACACTTGCAGGGTGTAAACGTGAACTTATGTTGTGTGGCCACATGGGCTTGACGAGCCCTCACTCAGGCGGTTCGCTACCGTTAATGGGTGAAATGTATTTTCGGGTATAGTGTAGGTTCTAACACTATGATAACGGGATTCGTAGAACAGTTAAGTTTGATAATTGGGTTCTCGCGAATGTACAACAACTTTGGAATGCTAATGATTTGGATAATCAACTTTATATTAAATCTTGTGGTTCAATACAACATACTTACTAAACCTATGATTTCACCAACGTTTTCGTTGACAGATTTTTCTATGTTTTCTCAGGTCCTTGAACGCTATGTGTTACATGTTTCCGCACACTTTTGATACTTGCTTGGATGTCGAGTATACATGCATACATGGAGCGTCTTTTGACTTCACTTTAATTTGTGTCGCATAGGTTTCATTTGTACTTTAAACGTTGTAACGTAACTAGTTGTTAAACTACTTTTATAAACCTTGAAACATCTTTACATTTGAAATGAAGGCGACATATTTTGGTCAAACTGTGTTTTAAAGACCTATGATCACATTACGGGACCTAAGTTGACGGCGCCGTCAATGACGATTTTTCCGGGTCGTTACAGATTGGCTTTCCCATCTGGGGTATAAACGTAGGGCCAAACTTGACAAACAACGATGCCATGATCACGTTTAAGTTTTTCTGCTGTGTCTTGAAGTTTATCTAATTTACGTATAATGAACTTCACGACCCCACCGTTGGTCTGTTATTAAAACAAAAAAAGGGAATATATATTACCTATTTATGTATATGCAAGGTTGCAAAATTTTCTATTCGGGGATTAATCGGTTGGGACTTTTGAAAGAGTAATAAGCAATTCGGGGATTTACCGAGGATTATTCGGATTGTACTTTATACATTTAAATATTAAATATTAAATTTCAAAAATTATATGTGTAAATAAATATATAGAAGAAAACCATGAACATAAACATAAACTTTAACATAATTGTCTAAAATTGTTCATTTAGTTCAAAAATTCGAAAGTTCTAGTTTAAATTCATGTTAAAATATTGGCCAATTTTGACTTTGACCGACTTTGATTACAAAATTCAATTTCCACCCATCAATCGACGTTGACCAATTAATTAAACGGATTTTAGAAAATCGGAACGGATTGATCTTATAAATGAGTAGTCGGGGATTAATCAACGAGTTAAAAATTCTAAACCTTTCGTGTTAAAAATTCTAAACCGTTCGTTTTAAAAGCTAAACTCTAAACCGTTCGTGTTAAAAATTCAACTTAAACCCTAAACCCTAATTTCTAATTCCAAAACCCTAATTTTTATACCAAAATTCCTAAACACTAATATTTGAACCCTAATTTCTAAACCCTAACTTCTAAACTCTAAATTCTTAACCCTAAAAAATTAACAATTAACAATAAGCTTCCTGCTTGTATTTATCAACTTTCCGTCAATTTTAACTTAATATGTATGTTGTCCCCAAACATGATACGCACATATTCCCTAAAGTTTGTAATTATATATATGAAACATGATGATTCAATGTAAAAGAATAGGGAACTATCTAATCAAAATCAAAAATTCAAATTCTTAACAATAATATAATAAAGATAATAATAACAATAATAATGTACTGTGGAGTACTAAACAAGACTTTGATTTTGATGGATTTGAGAAGAATAAAACACATACCAGTAGCCGAGGATCCGAGCCCATCCTACAAAATAAAAATGTAACTTTTGTTTTCTTCTAATTGCCCTAGCTTTTTCTATCTTTTGTATGTATGTATCTCTATATGTATATGTATGGTAATCCTGCGATTGGGCCAAGGCCAACTTGCGTGGCTGTTTCTGCTACTGCTTCCGTTTCTGCAACTCATAGCCTTTCAGTTGTTGATGGGCCTGTTGTTGGCCCAGTCCATGTTTTTGTTACAGCTGATGGATGTCACTCTGGTATGGGCATGATAGCCCAGAATCAATTTCAGTTGATGGGCCTCGATTGGGCCAGGAGCTTCTACGAGTCCTCTAGCAAATGTGGGCTCGGTTGTCTCCGATGTTAAGGGCACGGGGTTAGTTTTATGAAGAAACTTTGAATGTATTAATATAGGGCTTAGTATGTTCTTAACTTTGAGTGTAGTAATATGATATCTATCTATGCATCTTTTTTTATTAATATTAAGATACAAAATAATTAAAAGTCAGATAATAATAATACCAACATAAAGAATAAATGCTCTCTCTCACCAAGACACCCATTCATTTCATTCACCAATAATAAAACAAAAATATAACAAACTCATTTGATTAACTTCTTTCTACTCATTAGAGCTGGCTTGGGTTGGTCTGTTGGGCTGGAGTAGAAATGTGACTTTCGATAAACTTGTTTCTACACATTTGAGTTGGCATTGGTTGTTTAACTCTGGGCTGTTGGGCTGGAGTAGAAATGTGACTGGCCGGTGATCCACCACCTTCTGGAAATTTAATACCAAGTATCATGTCTAGTGATTCAGGGCGGAATGCATGTTGTATGATTCGGATTCGGATTGGAAGGTGAGTGATTTCTTTGCTTCTACAAAGACTAATGCACTTCTTCAAGTCTTTATCGCCTTCTAGCTCGATCCATAATGGTCTAGTCAACCCCTGATATAAGTAGGTCACTCTGTAAAGGTGGTCCGAGGAAACCAGATGAAACCTTTGACAGATTTTCGTCTTCAAATGTTCAAATTCAACTAAGGCTGACACGTCGATATGCACATCCATAACACCTAAGTCACCTATATCGATATTGATCGTCATAATACAATTATATACATGTTCTTTTATACATTACCTCTACATTACATGTTTTTTTATACATGTAAAAATGCAACAAATTAATTTATGTCGTGTTGTTAGGGAGCATCAACGACATGCTATATGGCATTGCATCCGGGTGCAAAAGGGATCAGTGGCGAGTTCTGGGCAGATAACAATATATCTGGTCCAAGTGGTTTTGTTAATGATCCTGAGTTCTGCAAGAAATTTTGGGATTTTAGTGTTGAGTTGGTTGATCGTGTGCTAACCACATCGACGCTATAAGTTCTTTCGTTGCTAGTATGTATTAATGAGAGATTGTACATTGTGATTGTAATGTGAAGTATGTTAAATGATTTAAAATCTATATTAGTTCAAATTACCCTATGAATTGTAATGGGTCACAATAAAAGCATTCCTTTTTTTCTGTCTTTTAGTTGTATGTAATTATATAAGACTAACTCAAGTTTGCACTCATCAATGTTAGAAAACTACCTTAAATTGGAGTGTCATAAGTCGCACGAATATATGATGGCATAGAAAACACAATCTTAGCTTCCTTAGACCTTGTTGTCTTTTTCAATGTAATCCAAGATCCTTGATAAAGAATCCAAAGTGTGGTGTTCTTAAGAAATTAGACAGAATTATGATAAATGATGAATTTATGGTTCATTATCCTACTGCATATGGGCTGTTTTTACCTTATTTGATTTCTGATCATAGTCCAACTGTGGTTGGTATTCCAAATGGGCTTAAGTTAAAAGCTAGAGCTTTTAGATTTATGAGCTATACTGCTGAAAAGGAGGGCTTTCAATCAATTGTGTCACAGGGTTGGGCTAAATATGTGGAAGGGCATAACATGTATAAAGTGGTGAAAAAGTTGAAAATGCTCAAAAGAGATCTAAATAAGCTGAATTGGAGTCATGGCAATTTATTTACTAAGGAAAAGTCATTAAGGGTCAAACTCCAGGAGGCTCAAAAAGAGGTTGATAAGGATCCTGCTAATGCACAAGCTAGATGTATTGCAGTCCAAGTGCTAAAAGAATATGAAGAAGCTAAGCAAGATGAGCTTATTTTGTTACTTCAGCAGGCCAGAATCAAATGGCTTACTGAGGGTGATAAAAACACTAGTTTCTTTCATGGTATTCTTAGGAGTAGAAGGCAAAAAAGTAGGGTGCAAAATATTTGTGATGAGGCAGGGGTCAGACACTTTGATGACAATGTGGCTGCTCAGTTTGTCAAACATTTTCAACAATTTCTAGGAGTAGCAGACAATGTCAAGCCTTTGGATGATCTTGGGAACATTTTCTCTAAAACACTTTCTGAGTCTGAAGCTTTAGATATGGTGGTTGAGGTTACAGATCAAGAGATTATAGATGCTATTTTTGATATTGACAGCAATAAAGCTGCAGGGCCTGATGGATACTCATCTCATTTTTTTAAGAAGGCTTGGAATATTGTTGGTACTGATGTGTGTATGGCAGTCAAAGACTTCTTTAGAAATGGAAAACTGCTTGGGGAGGTTAATGCTACATTAATTGCTTTGGTACCAAAGGTGGAGACACCTAATAAAGTTTCAGATTTTAGACCTATAGCATGTTGCAATGTTCTCTACAAGTGTATTAGCAAAATCTTAACTAGTAGAATTAAAGAAGCTTTAAAGAAGGTGGTTAATATTAATCAAAGTGCTTTCATCCCTGGTAGACACATTCAAGACAACATTTTAGTGACTCAAGAGCTGTTGAAAGGGTATAATAGATCTAGTGGGCCTAAGAGGTGTGCTCTAAAGATTGACATACAAAAAGCTTATGACACTGTAAGTTGGTCTTTTTTAGAAAAAGTGCTTCAGAATTTTGGGTTTCATCCATTAATGATTAAATGGATAATGACATGTGTTAGTACCACCAGTTTTTCAATCTGTGTCAATGGTACTGCTCATGGGTATTTTAAGGGTGGTAGGGGGTTAAGGCAAGGGGATCCCATGTCCCCTTACCTCTTTACTTTGGTTATGGAGGTTTTGAGTCTTATTATGGCCAAAAAGTTAAATGATGAAACTGGTTTTAAGTATCATTATGGGTGTAAACAGCTGAATATTTCACATGTCTGTTTTGCGGATGATTTGTTGGTTTTGTGTCATGGTGATAAGAATTCTATCCAAGTTATCAAGAAAGCTATGGATGAGTTCAGTAGTGTTTCTGGGCTGTACCCTAATCTAAATAAAAGCATTGTGTTTTTTGGGAATGTCTCAGTAGAGGAGCAGAATGATATTCTGCAAATTCTTCCTTTTAATGTTGGAAGCTTGCCTATGAGATATTTAGGTGTCCCATTATTAGCAAAGAGGTTGGGTGTTAGTGATTGTAAATGCCTCATTGATAAAGTCAAAGCAAAAGTATTAAGTTGGAGAAATAAGAAGCTTTCTTATGCAGGTAGGTTACAATTAGTTGCTTCAGTTTTGTCTTCTATGCAAATATACTGGGCATCTGTGTATATGTTACCTAGTACTGTGATCAATGAGATTGAAAAGGTGCTTAAAAGATTTTTGTGGGACCAAAGTGAAAGTTCAAAAGGTAAAGCTAAGGTGGCCTGGAAATCTGTTTGTTTACCTAAGGATCAAGGTGGATTGGGAATAAAACCATTGAAAAAGTGGAATGAGGTTTGTTAGTTAAGCAATTATGGAAAATTATTTCACAGGAAGATTCTCTTTGGTCTAAATGGGTAAATACAGTGAAGTTAAAGGGCAGAAGTATTTGGGAGGTTAAAGAGGAATATTCTGATAGTTGGGGTTGGAGACAACTTCTTGCTTTAAGAGATAGGGTTAAGCCTCATGTGTTTCATGATATTGGTAATGGAAGGAAAACATTTGTTTGGTTTGATAAATGGAACACAATTGGCACACTTGACCAAATTGTCCCTAGAAGAGAAAGATATCAAGCTAGATTGGAAGATAATATGAAAGTTGCACAAGTTATTCATAATGAGCAGTGGGTTTGGCCTGAGGAATGGAGGGTTAAGTTTCCAGCTTTATATTCTATTGATATGCCTGTATTGAAGGATTATGAGGACACTATAGTTTGGGTGGATAATGGTGGTAGCAAGAGGAGGTATCAGACTTGGCGTGTAGCGTGTATGGGATGATTTAAAGGATCATAACCCAATTGTAAAGTGGCATCATATTGTTTGGTTCCCCTTTGCCACTCCTAAACATGCATTCCTTTTATGGGTTGCTATTCAGGATAGACTTGTGACACAGGTTAAGTTGCAGAAGTGGTATCCAAACTTGAATCTGAATTGTGCATTTTGTGGTAATGGAGCTGATTCTAATGAGCATTTATTTTTTAGATGTTCATACTCTAAGGCCATCTGGAAGGAAGTTAAAGGCAAGTTGATGTTTAAAGGGCTGCCGGATAATCTGCTTGATATTGTGGAAAGACTTGCTATTTACCCTTATTCCAATAATATTTGGAATGTTATTAACAGGATTGTGATTGCTGCTATGGTTTATTACATATGGCAGGAGAGGAATTGGCGAATTTTCAAGCTCAAAAAAAGATCCATGGATGAATTGAAAATTGTTATTGTGCAGTATATTTGTGTCAAACTGCTGACTTTAAAAGTAAAAAAAAGCTCTGCAGTAGCCAAAGCTGCAGAAGTGTGGGGCATTGATTGGAATGACAAGAAAATGATTGGTTAATGTTGTTGGTGTTGTGGTCTAATGGTAGCGCGTCGTGAAAGATGAGACGGCTTAAGTTAGATCATTAGGTTGTTTGTTTTGGTTGTATTGTTTTTGGGGTTTCTTTGTTGTATGTTTCATTCTGTTTTGCATTTTGGTATGGGCAGGCATGTTCCTGTGCCTTTGTTTGTATTGATTGGTTTTATTAATATATTTTCTTTTGCCAAAAAAAAAAGAAAAAAAAAAGATCCTTGATAAAGTCCTCAGAAACCAAACAGTGGTCAATTAATAAGATCTACAGGGCCTATTCATAAACATTCATAAATGTATTTGGTTCATGAAAAAAACAAAGTTCAAAAGTACCATAGCTCAAAGTATGATTCAAGTCCATCTTGTGCTTGCCAATATATATTCTAGCTTTGATAAACTTAATTTCCACTCTTTGGGCTTTGGTTGTTTAACTCTGGGCTGGGCCTGAGTATAAATGTGACTACTGGGTGATCCACCTAACCTTGTGGAAATATCTCAAGTATTGCGTGTCTTGATTTAGGGCGGAATCCATGTTGTACAACTGGGATGATTCGGATTGGAAGTTGAGTGATTTCTTTGCTCCTGCAAAGACTAATGCACTTCTTCAAGTCTTGATCGCTTTCTAGCTCGATCCATAATGGTCTAGTCAACCCACGAAGTGAGTAGGTCAGCCTGTAATCATTGTCGGAAACCAGATCATGAAACCTTTGAGAGATTTTCGTCTTCAGATCTTCAAAATCATCCGAGGCTGAGACGAAGATACGCACATCCATGACACCCAAGTCACCTATATTGATATTGATCGTCATAAAAGCATTATGGGTTAAATGTATATATATTATGGAATGTAAACAAGAAAACTAGGATTCGAATCATTACCTCTATCATTACATGTATTCTTATACATGTAAAAATGCAACAATTTACATATTAATGTTGGACGAACAAAAGGGAATGGGAAAATTAAATTGAGACAAATGTGCACTTGTGAACAATTTAAAAAAAAATTACATTAAAATTTTATTGGGAATTTAGAGGTTAGATCCAGCTAGCTAGTTTACAATTAACCTTAATCTACAATAATAATATTCACGCGTAACTGCACCAACTCATATTTGAAAATTGAGAATCCCTATAATTTGAAAGTTATCGTAATATTCGATACATTTTTGTGGTGGTTCTGGTTTTGAGCTTTTGACAATGGAAATAAAAAGAAAAACTAGGAATTTGATCATTACCTCCAAATTGTTGTTGCTTCACGTCCTCCTCCTTGCAATCTTCTTCTTCTTTTTCTTTTAGAAAAGGTTTTTCCAATTCCATAAAGAGTCTCAACATCTACAACCAGTGACCGATGACCATCAAGTTGTGCGCCAGAAGATAGCTTGAAACTTGGCAAACAACTCTTTAGTGTTTCAAAGAGTGAATCCAAGAAGACGTAAGGGCGGTGGATGTTGCTGTCATCTAATTTGAACATCATCTCAATAGCATAATCAACACTTTGTCCAACGTTAATATTCTTCAAGCATATGGCAAGAAAGCAGCAAGATTCAGCAGCAGTGACAGGAATCACTTCTTTTAGCTTCCCTTTCATAAATTTTAATTTTGAGGAGAAGTATGTTTCGTAAGTTTCAAGCGCCTTGAGAGTGAATCCACCCAACCCATCACCTATTTGAGCAGTATGATTCATATAATCATTAAGTTCAGCCCCAAAATGAAGCTCTGATAAGCCTACATACTCTGCCATCCCGTTCCCGTTTGTAGTATACCTGTAGGCCCAAACTTGACAAAAAACTAGACCATTACGTTCTTCAAGGATAGATTGTGCATCTCGAACTTCACGTACTCCCTTTAAAATGGTGTAAAGACCCACACTGTTGGTCTGCTATTAAAAAAAAAAAAACATAATAAGGAATATATATATATATATATATATATATATATATATATATATATATATATATATATATATATATATATATATATATATATATATATATATATATATATATATATATATATATATAGTGGTAGGATCAAGAGGGAAGTAACCATTCGGGGGGAAGCGGGGGGAAGCAAAAACTTTTTTTTTTCGTTTTTTGAAAAAACTTTGTTCACGAACATTATAGATGAGACGAAAATATGAACATTTAGTAGAGACACTTTGTGATAAATGTTTTTATTTTGGCGGGAAAACGCTCGAAGAAGTAATATATAACAATTATCGTGTTTTTCGAACGTATTTTGAGGTTTTAGCTATTGGGGTTTAGATATTAGGGTTTAGATACTAGGGTTTAGAAATTTAGGGTTTAGGGTTTAGATTTAGGGTTTAGATTTAGGATTTAGATTGAGTTTTTAACACGAACGGTTTAGAGTTTAGGGTTTGGTGTTTTGGGTTTATGGAATCGGGCTAAATTTTACTTCACAAAACATGGAAAAAAAACGTTCATATTCTTCACGAACAATATTATCTTGAATGTTATTTTTGTTGATCGTTTTTCCGCCTAAATAATAACATTCATCACGAAGTGTCTCTTCTAAATGTTCATATTTTCGTGTGATCTTGATGCCGGAAAAAAAAAAATTTCAAAAAAAACGAAATTTTTTTTTTTGTTTCCCCCCGCTTCCCCCCGATTGTTTACTTCCCCATTGATCCTGCCCCTATATATATATATATATATATATATATATATATATATATATATATATATATATATATATATATATATATATATATATATATATATATATATATATATATATATTGGACCAATCCATGGATAAGCACTAAATGGGGTACAAACTGGGTACAAACTGGATAAGTAAAATTTCAAATTTTTTTTTTTTTAAAAAAAAAACGATCCTTTAATATGCAAATAGAAGAAAACGAAAAAATTTTAAAAAGTTTTTTAACAAAATCGTTCGAAAATCGATGATGAATGGTAAACATCGATGATGAATGGTAAAAATTGATGATGAATGGTAAAATTAACCATTCATCTTGTTAATTTATCATTCTTTTTGTTCGCGATGAATGATAAAATTAATTAATGCTAAAAAAAGCAGATGAATGGTTAATTTAACCATTCATCTGTTTATGATGAATGATAAAAAAACAGATGAATGGTTAATTTAACCATTCATCTGGTTTTTTTAGCATTGATTAATTTTATCATTCATCGTAAACAAGATGAATGATAAATTAACCCGATGAATGGTTAATTTTACCATTCACCATCGATTTTTGAAATATTTTGAACTTTTTTTTATGTAAAAAATTGATTAGAGGTGCATTTTAATGCAGATTTATGAATGTAAAAAAAAAAATTCAAAAAAATATATTTTATTTTGCTTATCCCGTTTGTACTCCTTTTAAGTTTATCCATGGATCGTGCCCCTATATATATATATATATATATATATATATATATATATATATATATATATATATATATATATATATATATATATATATATATATATATATATATATACACTCTTATATGAGTTATCAATTTTTGCAAATGGAAGTTGATGTTTTTCCTACTTCACCATCAACCACAACCTAACACTTTGTTTCCATCAATTTTACTTTATTATTATGTGTATGTATAATAATGTATATGTATATATGTGAATACAAATTACCCTGTCCCCAAACAAGATACGCACATATTCCCTAAAGCTTGTAATTATTATATATGAAACATGATGATTCAATGTAAAACAGTAGACAACTGTCTAATCATCATAATCAAAAATTCAAAGTATTAAATATATAAATCTGATTTTGATGAATTTTAGAGAAGGAGAAAACACATACCTGTGGTATCTGATGATCCGTGTCCATCCTATCACGTATCGACTGCCAACAAATTAAAACCTTAACTTTTATTTTTGTTCTAATTGCCCTAGCTTTTTCGATCTCTTTGTATTTATGTACGGTAATTTACCTTATTATGTATATATTAACAACGATAATATATGTAAAATATCTTGTCCCCAAACAAGATACGCACAGTCTAATCATAATCAAAAATTCAAAATATTAAATAAGAATTTGATTTTGATGAATTTTAGAGAAGGAGAAAACACATACCGGTGGTATCTGATGATTCCTATCACGCATCCACTGCCAACAAATTAAAACCCTAACTTTTATTTTTGTTGCCCTAACTACCTTTTTCGATCTCTTTGTGTATTTATGTATGGTAATTTACCTTATTATGTATACATATTAACAACGATAATATATGTATAAATATCTTGTCCCCAAACAAGATACGCACAGTCTAATCATAATCAAAAATTCAAAGTATTAAATAAGAATTCGATTTTGATGAATTTTAGAGAAGGAGAAAACACATACCTGTGGTATCTGATGATCCGTGTCCATCTTATCACGCATCCACTGCCAACAAAATAAAACCCTAACTTTTATTTTTTGCCCAAACTACCTTTTTCGATCTCTTTGTATTTATGTATGGTAATTTAGCTTATTATGTATATATTAAGAACAATAATATATGTAAAATATCTTGTCCCCAAACAAGATACGCACAGTGTAATCATAATCAAAAATTCGAAGTATTAAATAAAAATTTCATTTTGATGAAATTTAGAGAAGGAGAAAACACATACATGTGGTATCTGATGATCCGTGTCCATCTTATCACGCATCCACTGCCAACAAAATAAAACCCTAACTTTTATTTTTTGCCAAACTACCTTTTTCGATCTCTTTGTATTTATGTATGGTAATTTACCTTATTATGTATATATTAACAAAAGAACTAAAGTGTGAAGTCCTGATGTATCCGACTTTCTGCATCTTGCAGAATATCCGGACAGGACTGTTGATTGGACGTGGCACTGAAAAAGGGGGGTTATACTATGTTGACGAGGTTTCTCAGCAAGGTACCATGTCACTTGCTCACGGAACACCTTCGAGGGAGGCCTAGTTATGGCATAGGAGATTGGGTCACCCGTCAGCCGGATATTTACATGCTTTATTTCCTAGTTTGTTTCCATCAAATGTTGTTTTAAATTGTGAAACTTGTATTTTGGTTAAAAGCCACCGTAGTACATTTAAACCTAGTAATACTAGACAAGATGTACCTTTTGCTTTAATTCATTCTGATGTATGGGGACCGGCCCCGGTTACTGGGGGAAAAATGTGCTGTACTTTGTCCTGTTTATTGATGATCATACAAGGATGACATGGGTTTACTTTCTAACACATAAATCGGAAGTTTTTGAAAAATTTACTCACTTTTACAAAATGGTACAAACTCAATTTAATAAAAACATACAAATCTTGCGATCTGATAATGAGGGTGAATTTGTCAATACCTCCATGAAACTTTTTTGTGAACAAAATGGAATTATCCATCAAACATCTTGTGCTCATACTCCCGAACAAAATGGGGTAGCTGAACGAAAAAAATAGACTACTCTTAGAAATGACAAGATCTTTATTAATCGAATCTAAAGTTCCAAAGAGTTTTTGGCCTGAAGCTCTTGCTTCCGCTACTTATCTGATTAACCGGTTACCTACTAAGATTTTGGGCACAAAAACTCCTAAAGATACTTTATCTCAATTTCACACTCGTCCCGAAATTTTGAGTAGTACCTGTTTTATGAGTGATATCAGTGAATAAATGTGGATACTTTTGCTTCATTTGATCCTCACGTTCCCAAGTAAACTCGGGTTCTCGTCTAGCGTTCCAACGAACCCTAACTATCGGTATTTTGCTTTGTTTTAACTGTTTGATCTCACGGTCCATGATTTCAACAGGTTCTTCGATAAAATAGAGTTTATCATTGATTCGTATTTCGTCAAGAGGAATTACGACATCCTCTTCAGCTAAACATTTCTTTAAATTTGACACGTGAAATGTGTCATGAACACTACTAAGTTTTTGCGGTAGCTTTAATCGATAAGCAACTGCTCCAATTCTTTCTGTGATTTCAAAGGGTCCTACGTACCTATGACTTAGCTTTCCTCATTTTCTGAATCGTATAACGCCTTTTCAGGGTGACACTTTCAACATGACTTTGTCGCCCACTTGAAATTCTAGCGGTTTTCTTCTTATATCAGCATAACTCTTTTGGCGACTTCGAGCTGTTTTCAGTCTCTCTTGTATTTGGACGATCTTCTCAGTTGTTTCATGTATGATCTCAGGACCTGTCAGTTGACTATACCCTAGTTCAGTCCAACATACGGGAAGCCTGCACTTTCTGCCATAAAGTGCTTCAAAAGGCGCGACCTTTATGCTCGTGTGGTAACTGTTATTGTATGAGAATTCTGCCAGTGGTAGATGTTTATCCTATCCGTTTCCGAAATCGATGACACATGCCCTTAGCATGTCTTCTAGGGTTTGAATGGTTCTTTCACTTTGGCCATCTGTCTGGGGGTGATATGCTGTACTCATATCCAAACGTGTCCCCCTTGCTTTCTGTAAAGTTTGCTAGAACCTTGAAGTAAATCGGCTGTCGCGATCAGAGATGATGGACACAGGCACACTGTGTCTAGAAATAACTTCCTTTATGTAAACTTGTGCCAACTTTTCCATCTTATCGGTTTCTCGTATCGGTAAGAAGTGAGCAGACTTAGTGAGATGATCCATAACAACCCAGATGGTGTCGTAACCTCCCACTGTTTTCGGTAGCTTTGTGATAAAATCCATGGTAATACATTCCCACTTCCATTGAGGAATCTCTGGTTGTGTCAGCAGTCCTGACGGTTTCTGATGTTCAGCCTTGACCTTGGCGCAAGTCAGGCACTTTCCAACATAAGTAGCAATGTCAACTTTCATGTTGGGCCACCAATAGAACTTCTTGAGATCGTGGTACATTTTCCCGTTTCCCGGGTGAATTGAGTACCTCGTTTTGTGTGCTTCATCTAGTACTAGTTGCCTTAGGTTACCATGTTTTGGTACCCATATCCTACCAGCAAAATACAGGGTTCCATCGGCTTTTACTTCAAGTTGTTTTTCTAACCCTTTGCTCATTTCGCCTTTTTCATTTTCTTCTTTTAAAGCTTCTAACTGTGCTGCTTGAATTTGCTTTGTGAGATCGGTACGAATTGTAATGTTCAAAGCTCGGACCCTAAGAGGTTTTACTCTTTCTTTTCGACTTAGGGCATCAGCTACAACATTAGCCTTTCCGGGGTGGTAACGGATTTCACAATCGTAATCGTTCAACAACTCTATCCAGTGACGTTGCCTCATATTGAGTGGTTTTTGATCAAAAATATGCTAAAGACTCTTATGATCGGTGTACACTGTACACTTGGTGCCATATAGATAGTGTCTCCATATTTTGAGTGCAAAAACTACTGCTCCAAGTTCCAAATCGTGCGTCGTATAGTTCTTTTCATGAATTTTTAGTTGTCGTGAGGCATATGCGATAACTTTTGTGCGTTGCATTAATACACATCCTAAACCTTGGCGCGAAGCGTCACAATAGATCACGAAATCATCATTTCCTTCTGGTAATGACAAAATGGGTGCAGACGTTAACTTCTTCTTTAATAACTGGAATGAGGATTCCTGTTCTGTGGACCAATCATACTTCTTTCCCTTTTGAGTCAATGCAGTTAAAGGTTTTGCGATTCTAGAGAAATCTTGAATGAATCTTTGGTAGTAACCAGCAAGACCTAAGAATTGGCGGATTTGTGTTGGAGTCTTCGGTGTTTCCCATTTACTAATGGCTTCGATCTTGGCAGGGTCAACTTTAATTCCATGTTTACTGACAACATGGCCCAAAAATTGTACTTCTTGTAACCAGAAATCACACTTCGAAAATTTTGCGTACAGTTCTTCTTTCTTGAGTACCTCCAGTACCAGTCTTAAGTGTTGCTCATGTTCTTCCTTGTTCTTCGAGTAAATCAATATGTCTTCGATAAAAACAATGACAAATTTGTCTAAATACGGTCTACAAATGCGATTCATTAGATCCATGAATACTGCTGGAGCATTAGTCAATCCAAAAGGCATGACTAGAAACTCATAGTGACCGTAACGGGTTCTGAACGTGGTTTTAGGAACATCTTCTTCCTTCACTCTCAGCTGATGATATCCAGAGCGTAGATCAATCTTAAAATAAACACTTGATCCTTGCAATTGATCAAACAAATCATCAATCCTCGGTAATGGGTACCGATTCTTGATCGTTAATTTGTTTAATTCTCGGTAATCTATGCACATTCTCATAGATCCATCCTTCTTCTTGACGAACAGAATAGGAGCACCCCAAAGTGAAAAACTGGGATGAATAAATCCACGATTCGATAATTCTTGCAACTGGTCTTGTAATTCTTGCATTTCTGAAGGTGCAAGTCTATATGGGGATCGGGCTACAGGTGCGACTCCTGGTACGAGATCAATCTGGAATTCTACACATCTGTGTGGTGGTAGCCCCGGTAATTCTTCTGGAAATACTCTGGGATATTCTCTTACAACCGGCATGTCATCAATGCTTCTTTCTTCAGTATCGATCTTCTTTACATGTGCCAGAATAGCATAACAACCTTTTCTTATAAGTTTCTGGGCCTTCATACAGCTGATAAGGTTGAGCTTCGAGTTGCTCTTCTCCCCATAAATCATTAATGACGTTTCATCCTTACGAGGGATGCGGATTGCTTTCTCAGCGCAAACAACTTCCGCTCTTGTTTTGGACATCCAGTCCATGCCAACGATTACGTCAAAACTTCCTAATTCTACGGGTATCAAATCAATTTTGAAGGTTTCACCAGCGAGATTTATTTCGCAACCATGGCAAATTTTATCGGCTTTTATCAGTTTACCATTAGCTAGTTCAATAGTATATTTATCGTCTAGAGGCAATTATGCACATTTTAGTTTAGAACTAAAGTCTTTACACATATAACTTCTATCAGCACCCGTATCAAACATAATAGAAGCTAGTTGATTATTAACGGTAAACGTACCCGTGACAAGATTAGGATCCTCACGTGCTTCACTGGTACTAACATTAAATGCCCTCCCACGTGCGGGTTCTTTATTCTTCTCCTTATCAGGGCATTGATTTATAAAGTGACCAGACTTTCCGCATCCAAAATATTTCTTGACATCGGTCGGTTTTGTCTTTACTTCAGAAACGGTGGCATAACAATCTTTCGCCACATGTCCTTTCTTGTTTCACTTATCACAGACCACTTGGCAATAACCTGCATGATGTGTGTAACATATTTTGCAGAACGGATGGGGTCCCTTATAGTTTGGACTTGCAGTTGCCCCATCTTGTTTACCTTTAAAAGTTTCTTGTTTCTTCAGGTGAGTACTTTTGCCCTTATAGTCTTCCCATTTCCTCTTTCCTTCAGTTGTCTTGACTTCGGTAATTGGTGCCTTAATCGAACTCTTTGTGATCTGGTCCATGAGTTGGTGTGCCATTGTCATGGCTTCCTACATCGTATTCGGTTTGGATGATATAACATTTCCTTTGATATTGATCGATAAACCGTCAATATACATTTCTATGTTTGGTTTCTCGTTTGGCACCAATTCGGGACACAATAAGGCTAGTTTCATGAAACGCTTTTCATAGTTATTGAGATTTGCGCCGAAAACCTTCAGATTACGTAACTCAAATTCCATTTTTCTGATCTCGTTTCGAGGACAGTACTCCTCGATTAGCATCTTTTTCAGTTCTTCCCAAGAGATATCATATGCCGTATCTACTCCTTCTGCTTTAGCATAATTGTTCAACCAAGTAAGTGCACCGCCTTGCAACGTGCATGAAGCATACTTTGACTTGTCTCCGTCCGCACAATTACTGATTTTGAAAACGGACTCCATCTTTTCAAACCATCGGGTTAGACTGACTGGTCCCTCGGTTCCACTAAACGTCTGTGGTTTGTATCCTTGAAAAGTTTTGTATGAGCATCCGTTTCGTGAGTTTGTGTTTACGGCTGCTGCTTTGGCTGCTGCTTCGGCTGTTGCTTTTGCTGCCTCAGCTGCAGCAATTCTTTCATTCACACGTTTCTCGACTAGTTCCTCAAACTCAGCATCCGACATTTGAGACATGTTTCTTCAATAAGTACAACAGAGATAATTTAATCATATAGAATATTATAGGTAAAATGAGTTGTCAATAGTTAATCGTAGCATATTAATAATATGAACCAATTATTATAAAAGCCTTTTCTTCTTATTAGCATTTTATAATTATTTATAGGGTATTACCTACCCGTTAAGTTCATACATAATAGCTAGTACAAGGAATTAACTACTAAAATCCTAATAATATTCCACTATGAAAAATTATAGCGAGTTACTACGTTATTATGTAATAATAATAATAAGAAGTAGTAATAATACAAATAATCATTCCATGCATTTATTATTAATAAACCAAAATAATACAATACCATACAATACCGATATTTTACTTATGCTTATTCTACATAACAAGATAGAGTAGCACACATAAGCAATAAAATAGCGCATGGAAGATTTATGGTTGTGAGGTCGTTTATTCAGAAATATCAGAAACTTCTTTCCATTTGGTTCTCTCTGCCAATTGTTTGTGTGTGCATGGTCCGACAGACATTCTAGCAGTGTATTTAATTTTTGGTTGGGGTTTTGAGGTACCCGTTGCCTCAGTGGGTTTAATACAATAAGGGTGGTTACGGATCGAATGGTTCTGTTCCTTTTTAATAAATAAGGACTTTTTATTATTGTGGTTGTTTTTATTATCTATAGCAAGTTGGAATTTCTCCTTAGTGACTTCTTTTATTTCATTAGCGAAATCCTCTTCCTCACTGATCTCATCTGATGACGAACTGTCTGAGTCATGTGTAGGAGAATATGATGATGAACTGTCTGAATCATGTGTACGAGAATATGTACAGGTGGTCATGAACCGAAATCTGCCAGGCGTAATCGGCACAACCCGCCCGTCGGCGGTGTATCTGGCCCAATGTCCATGTTCGTTTAGAAATGGACGATCCTCATTTACTCCAGGGATCATGGGTCCATGCCAACGATACTGTGGCTCCGGAAAACTAAAGCTGGGTGGAGCTGGGACCTCCTCTGGGTTAACCTGAAGTTGAGATTCCCCAGCTAACACAATTTCTTCTTTAATATGTATTGGAACGCTCTTTTCAGTTATGGATAGAATAGATTCAGTGTCTAATTCCGAGTCGTACAAAATGATAGGATTAGAAGAAGTCATCTATCACATAATTGAAACAACAATTACGTTAGTATATAAATATATCACATATAATGTTTTTGACAAAATGATAAGCAAAAATCGGTAAAAACAGATATGGTCATAGTCCAGACTCACTAATGCATACTAACAATTACCAGTTAAACACATTAATGCAAATTCTGGTTCCCTATAACCTCAAGCTCTGATACCAACTGTAGCGACCCGTCAAAATCGCTATTGACGCGGCACGTTAATCATTGATTCCACAGTGAGGTTTTGACCTCTATATGATACGTTTTGATAAAATATTGCATTCATTAAAATAAGTGACTTTCTAAACATAGAAAGTTATAAGCATGTGGGCGAGTGCTTAGGTATAAGCAAATTCCCAAAATACATAAGTTTTTATCATACAGGTTGACATCACAGTCCAATTATTTATTACACAACACAGTTTTATTTCGAATGCAATAAACTTTATACAAAGCATGAGAGACTCCATGCAGGCAACACGCACATCACAGCGGAAGCAGTCTAAGGACCTGTGAATAAAACATGATAAAAAGGTCAACACGAATGTTGGTGAGTTATAGGTTTAATTGCTCGAGTCATAAGTATATAAAGATAGACCACAAGATTTCATCAAAAGTTTATCAATAGATTCTACGTAACAGAGCACCCTGGTAACTAAACTTAACGCTATAATGAAAATTACCCCATTCGTTTTAATACATGCAAACCAACGTGTCATAAACTCAAATAACATACATCCGTTAAAAGGCTAGCGCTCTAGCTCGGACGGGGATGTCAAGCCCTATGGATCCATATACAATTATTCGCGCCCACCAGTCTATATCCTATGTACTGGCAGCTACTAGTTACCAAAGCTAAGGATTTTCGGTTTAACTCAGTGTAGAATTTAGTATGTACTTGTGTCTTATTGCGTTTAAAATAAATTGCATATATTCTCAGCCCAAAAATATTTAAAGTATTTAAAAAGGGAGACTATAAACTCACAGTTCAATATTGCGATTCAATATTGTAGGCAAATTGCGTAGACGTAATGATGGTAGACGACTGTATGGTTGGCCTTGGATTCAAGAACAATACCCCGAACAATACCCAATATTTCCTTAGTTTAAAAACGGTTTGGAACCCGAATTAAAACTCCCTCGTATATACTTTATTATTATTAAACTTAAATTTAAAATTATAATTATAATTATAATATAAATATAAGAAAGAATCAGAGAGATAAAAATGGTGTGTTACTTCGTCGAGAAAACTGGCATTTTATAGTACTTTTCCATTTACTGTAGCTCATGCGATCGCATGAGTTTTCAGTGTTAATGCCATGCGATCGCATGGCCGCCTTTTCCGTTTTTGTTTGCTAGTTCGCCGGCATCAAATAGTGTTTTACTGTAGCAAATAGTGTGTACTGTAGCAAATAGTGTTTAATGTAGCAAATAGTGTTAGCAATTCACTGTAGCAAAGTCGTTTTCACTGTAGCAAATGTAGCAAAGTCGTTTTTACTGTAGCAAATAGAGTTTTACTGTAGCAAAGTCGTTTTTATGGTAGCAATTAGTGTTTTACTTGTAAATCTTATAATATATATATATATATATATATATATATATATATATATATATATATATATACCGGTTTACATAATATTAAATCTTATAGAGAATTGGTTTAAATTAGTCGAAATTTTCCGGGTTATTACAGTTTATGATAAAAACTTATTAACATACCTACTATATTAAATTTCACACCACTGATAACAAACATGAACTTTGTGTGTGGTTGTTTTAAATGTAGATTGCTGACAATTTTTAATTTTATTTTTTAAGTGTCATGCTAGACTATAATGAATTATGATTATAATATTAGATCCTCATCATCATATAACTATCCGATTATTATAACTTATTTCATGAATTTATATAATCAATCATGAAGTTTTCGTCTATCAAGCATAAACATAATTTGAATTTTAATATATGAGATTTATTTGCTCGGATACCACATGTTAGACATAACATAAACATCATGTAATTCATTAATGTAAATATTAAGACATAAGGGATTAGGATTACTTGTGTTGAGAGAAGATGAAGCCATAAGAACACAACTAGCATGTTTGATCTTCTACTTGATCCTCTCCTTTAGTGATGGATTTAGAGTAATTGTAATGTGTTGTTTTTGTGTACATAGAGGTGAAGAATGAGCCTCTATTTATAGGAGAGGTCAAGGAGGGATCAACTCCAAATATTAAAGAGTATGCAACTTAATATCTTCCATCAAGATTAGTTAAGTGCATTCATTATGGTATTTAAGTATGATCATAAAAGACAACATGTCATGAGTCTTGTAATCTCACCATATCAATAAGATGGTGACTTGTTATTAATAATCATATCTTGTGATCTCACCATATCAATAAGATGGTGACTTGTTATTAATAGGTTAGGACACATTAATGTAGGAGTAATAAATAAGTCTAACAGTTGAGTGATTTTATTGCTTCTGCAAAAAGACTGAAGCATTTCTTCAAGTCTTGATTGCTTTCTAGCTGGATCGATAATGGTCCAGTCAACCCCCAAACTATGTAGGTCACCCTGTAATCATTGTCGGAAACCAGATCATGAAACCTTTTAGAGATTTTCGTCTTCAGATCTTCAAATTCAGCTGAGGAGACGACGATACGCACATCCTTGCAATCTTCTTCTTCTTCTTTCAATGCTAAGACTTAGAAACTTTTTGTAACAACTCTTTAGTGTTGCAAAGAGTGAATCCAAGAAGACATAAGGGTGGACGTTGTCATCTAATTTGAACATGAACTCAATAGCATAGTCAACATTATGTCCAATGTTAATATTCTTCAAGCATATGACAAGAAAGCAGCAAGATTCAGCAGCAGGGGCAGGGATCAATCCTTTTAGCTTCCCTTTCATATATTCTAATCTTGTGAAGAAGTATGTTTTGTAAGTTTCAAGCGCCTTCAGAGTGAATCCACCCAACCCATCACCTATTAGACGACGATCATACACATAATCCTCAAATTCGTCTTCAAAAAAAATATATATATATATATATATATATATATATATATATATATATATATATATATATATATATATATATATATATGTATATATATATATATATATATATATATATATATATATATATATATATATATATATATATATATATATATATATATATATATATATATATATATATATATATCTTGGGAATATAGACCTGGCAATCCCATTTGTAGTATAATCGTGGGGCCAAACTTGACAATAAACTAGGCCATGACGTTCTTCAAGGATAGGTGCTGCTTCATGAAATTCAGTTATTTCTTCTAGAATGGCGTGCACGCCCACCTGTTGGTCAGTTATTTACATATTAACTAATAGACAAAAGTTATGAATAGTAACTAGGGGCATTTTCGACTTTTCACTTTTTTTTTTAAATTTTTACTAAATTCCATTTTACCAACAAAGCCCCCCACACTTTTTTGAAAAATTCAAATCGACCCTCCAAACAGGGGGTAAAGTGTCAAATAACCATTTTCATAAAAAATCTTAAATAAACTCCACCCAAATATTCAACGGGTCATATCTTCTTGCTCGCAACGAGTTAAATTTTTCCGACACCATCGTTAAACTCGAAATAATTTTAGGAACACAATGGCACTAGCTATACGCAAAATGGACGCTTTTTAAAAAACGCTAAATATTTGGGGTACTTTTCATACACGTTGATTTTGCGTTAAATTTTTAAAAGTCGACAATTCCATAGCGAAACGGGGAGATGCACATATATTGTTAATTTAAAATAACATTTAAATTTCTCACGGGTTATACCTTTTAGTTCGACTCGAGTTGCGCTTCAACGACATCATCGTTAGCCACAAAATAATTTTACTAAACGCAATAAAATACATTGAAAACCGAATCCCCGGCGCGAAGCGAGGGTTCGATAACTAGTTAAGACAAAAACGGGAATAAATATATATATATATATATATATATATATATATATATATATATATATATATATATATATATATATATATATATATATATATATCAATTTTCAATTGAAGTTAAGGTTTTTCCTATTTTACCACCAACCACACCTAACACTTTGTATCCATCAAATTTACCTTAGTTTTATGTATGTATATATGTATATATGCATATATGCATATGCATATATATTAACAACGATAATATATGTATTGTATATTTGTATCCTGTCCCCAAACAAGATACGCACTTATTCCCTAAAGCTTGGAATTATATATGAAACATGATGATTCAATGTAAAAGAGTAAGCAACTGTCTAATCGAAATCAAAAATTCAAAGTCTTAGGTAATAATAATGTACTACTGTATTAATAAATAAGAATTTGATTTTGATGGACTTGAAAGAAGAAGAAAACACGTACCAGTAACCGAGGAGTCGGGTCCATCCTATCACGTATCGACTGCGAATAAAATATAACCCTAACTTTTATTTTTTTGTTCTAATTGCGAATTGCCTTAGCTAGCTTTTTCGATCTCTTGTATTTATTTATGTATGGTAATAGTCATTAAACAAGGCTCAACTTGCGCGCCCGTTTCTGCTACTGTTTCTGCTGTTGATAGCGTTTCAGTTGTTGATGGGCCTGCTATTGGCCCAGTCCATGTTTTTGTTACAGCTGATGGATGTCACTCTGTTTCTGCAGGTAATGGGCCTCCTATTAACCCATAATCAATTTCGGTTGATGGGCCTAATATTGGGACAGGAGTTTCTACGAGTCCTCTAGCAAATGTGGGTATAAGGGTGCGGGGTTGGATGTAACTTGTAAGTATGAAGATATTGTCTAAGGCGGAAGTTCTTTCTTGTCATACCAAAGAAAGTTTATCCCAGTTCAATTTGGTCGAGGCAGAATAATATATTGTGATTGTACGGTTCCTCCATGTGAAGGCTTTTGCAAGAGCTTGGTTTGATTAAAATAGGAACCGTGCAATCACAATAATGGTGGATGCTCTTTGAAAAACGAGTCACGATTCGGAAAATAAGGGTTTCTTCAAAACACCTTAAGGATCGTGGTTTTCTTGCTCCCTCCGAGGAAGTGTTGGTTGGTGACAGCTCATCTAACGTTTTGACATACAAGATCGTCAATCGGGTCGGGAAAGGAATTGATCGGGAGGCGTTAAACGATAAAATGAAGAAATATGTTCCGTAGGGTGGACGTTTCCTTTATTTCGTTAGTATGGTGCATCGTGTCCATGTCTTGGTTGTTTTGGATGTTGTAGCGTGGTTTATGTATAGTTTTTTTTAGTTACTCCGGTATGTGGATTATTTGTTGAGGCTCGACAGACATTAGATAGTTATAGGAAATTCTTGCTCTCTAGGTTCGAACTTCATCGATCACTTGCTCTAAGAATGAGAACGGTCAAAATACCCTAATGTAAAATGGATGATACAATACTAGTTAATACGGAGTATTTTGAAGTTAAATCTCTTATGTCAATTAAAATGCATCGCAAATTTTCATCTTTAATCAACCACTTGAGTTGATACGAACAACATTCACATAGACAAAGTCAACTTTAAAAATCTATAAGCAGGATGTTGAAAAAAAAAAAAAAAAAAAAAGACACTAATAGCAAGTAAGCAAAAATAAAGCCTCACACACTCAAGGGTCAGAACTTGAACCCGACCACAGATGTTGCGGATGTAAAAACTTATTAAATTTTTCATTATAGTTGGGGCAAACACTAATAAAAACCTTATTTTTTGGTAAATTTTAAAAAAAAAAAAAAAATCCAACTGACCCGGGTGCCCCGCCCTGCCTCCACTATCCTCGCTCACACCAAAAATGACTTCAAATGGCCGGGGAGAGTAATTTGTTTAATATGGAGTAATACAATTATATGCAACAAACCGGGTACCAATCAGTATCACCATGTTAAAACTCATTTTAAACACTTACAATATGTACAACTACAACCCCAAAAAACATCTGATTTTGGTGAGAAAAGTTCCTTAAATTGACTGACTGTAATCATTGACTGACTGTAAGCTTGCTTGGAAGACAGACAGATTCAACGAATGAACTACTAACGTCAAATTATATTGTCACCACCTTAATTAATACTGTACATAGATTGTAGCTCAGGTGACCAGGCCAGCAATTAATGATCAATGTTAATCATCAATCAATATTCCGAATTAAACAAAACAACCAACATTCCATTTTTTTCATGATGATATAAATATAAACTTCTTGTTTGTAAACCACAATCATTATATTAATATTACGATATAAACAAATATTAAAAAAAAAAAAGAAAAAAAAAAAGAAAGTCAGATAACAATACCAACATACATAATGATTGAATGCTCTCTCACCAAGACATTCATTTCATTCGCTAATAATAGAAAAAATTACGTAAATGGTCCATTAACTTTGTATGTTATAGCATCCTAAACCTTTATCTAAAAAAGTTGCGTAGATAACCCTGAACTTACAAATTTAAGCACGAATGGCCCAAATTATTTACTCCGTTACCTTTTAAACGTTAAGCTAGGTCATGTGCTTACCATGTGAGGGTCTTTCTGTCACATAACATATTAGTTTCAGTTTAGTACTTCACCTGACTTGCACGTGATTTGATTTTGGCTTTTATAAACGTTTCCCATTCCAGAACCCTAGCTGACCTCGTCCCCAAAGTGTAAACCCTTATTCGTTCGTTTTAGGTTTTCAATTGAAATTCGAATTCAACAATGGTGGTGTGTGTGTGGGTGTAGCGCGCTCATCCGTACTTCATGGACTGCTCAAAATCCTGGTCGTTTATTTTATTCTTGCCCTAATAAGGTACGTGTGAATTCAAAATTTTTAATAAGTTTGTGTATTTTGGAATGGTAATTAAATTTTTGTTATGTTTGTTAGGATTCCACATGCGGTTTTTTTCGTTGGTTTGATCCTCCCACTGGTGATCGTTCGGCTATTATAATTCGAGGGCTATTGAATTCACTAAATGCAAGTGATGCTAGAGCTAAAGCTGCAGAGAATGAAGCTTTTAAGCTCAAGCTTTTGTTGATTATTAGTAGGATTTTGTTTGCTATGTATGTTTATCATAATTAGCTAGTGCAAGTTGTTTTTTTGTTCAAGTTTGTAGTTTTGACTGCATGTAGTCTTGTTTTGGTTGAAACTAGTTGTGGAGCCCTCGCTTCGCGCCGGGGGCTCTGTTTTGAATGCGAGTTAAAAAAAAAGTCTTGATCTATTTTGTAAAAAAGAATTTTTTTCGACATAACATTGAAGGGTTGTTCCTTTTGTGAAAGTTGCTTCTTTTAGCGTTCGGGTTTTATTTTAAAAAAAAAAAAAATTAGTAAAGTGGGGGTTCGATTTGTATTTTAATAAAAGTTAGTGGGTTAAGTTTGTGAAATTTGAAAAAACTTTACGTATAAAGTGGGGGTTCGATTTGTATTTTAATAAAAGTTAGGGGGTTAAGTTTGTGAAAATTGAATATTAGTAAAAAAAAAAAAGTTAGTAAAGTGGGGGTTCGATTTTTATTTTAATAAAAGTTAGGGGGTTAAGCTTGTGAAATTTAGGAAAAAATATACGTATAAAGTGGGGGGGTTCGATTTGTATTTTAATGAAAGTTAAGGGGTTAAGTTTGCGAAAAGTGGAAAAATGAATAGCACTATTCATTTCCACTTTACCTTTGGGGAAAAATATACGTATAAAGTGGGGGGTTCGATTTGTATTTTAATGAAAGTTAAGGGGTTAAGTTTGAGAAAAGTGAAAAAATAAATAGTACTATTTATTTCCACTTTACCTTTTAGATATAGGTATATAATTCATAGCTTAAATGCAAATGTAATGAAACAAGATTGTGGTTATGAAGATTTTGTTCAATGAAGCTAATTTATCTTTTAATTCGATGTGTTGTGTATGTTTTCAGTCGATTTTTTGTGCAACCGCAATGATATCAGAAAAAGAATGCATAATTTGATGTGTTGTGTATGTTTTCAGTCTATTTTTGTGCAACTGCAATGATATCAAAAACACAATGCAGAATACAACGTTATTTTGACAATACAAAGTTATTTTTTGTGCCTTTTTTTGACAATACAAAGTTATTTTGACAATGCACTTATTTTCAACAACAATGCTCTTATTTTGACAATGCAGAATACTGGGTCATACTGATCAATTCTAGTGTTCAATAAACCGGTGTACTTAGACCCCAAATGCAGAATACGATTTATATTCTAAATTAAATTTCTAAACCAGTGTACTTAGACCCCAAATGGTATAAGCCAGTCTATTAATACCCAAAAGGTCAATTTTGGTCAATTGAGACCCAAATAGTGTAATTTGTTCAAATAACACCCAAAAGGTATAAGATACTGAATTTAAGACCCAATTGGTCAAATTTGGTCAATTAAGGTCAATTGATACCCACATGGTGTAATTTGGTCAAATTAGACCCAAATGGTCAATTCTAGTCAAAGAAGACCCATTTGGTCAATTAATAACCAATTATTCAACAACTCAACATTTCTAAGACAGTCTAAAAATAGTTTAAAACAAAATAAAGCATCATAAGCAGTTAATCAGTCTAAAACAAAAACAAATACATCAGATTCAAAACAGATCAATCAGTCTAAACCAAAAAACACGATTAAATGATAGTTTTGATGAAATAAACAAATAAAGCAATCTAATTATGCATTGTCTTCCTCTTGGTTCCACTGGTTTCACCTGTTTTTGGACCATTATTTGGGCAACCCCTCCTGTTATGGCCAATACCTTTACATATCCCACATTTTATTACTTGGCCCTTTTTTGATAACTTACCACTAGATACTATATCATCATTTTCAAGCAGACCCTTTCTTCTACTCTTCTTTGGCTTCCCTGCAGTAGCAATCTTTTTAGGTGGGAGGATAGGTATTGTCACACTAGACTTTGGCCACATGTCTCTTCCATTCAATGGAATAATGCATGTTGGTAAGTGTCAAACCATCTTTTTCTATAATGAACTTGGTTTACCCATTCCTCTGGTCTTGGAACTTTTGGATCATTAGCTCTCATATTCCATATGCAAGCTATTACATGTTTACATGGCATACCTGTTACTTCCCATTTTCTACAAGCACATGATTCTTGACCCATGTCAACAACCATTTGATCATTATTTGGTCCAGTGACTTGGAACATCCTACTGCCATTATATATCACACACAGCATTAACTTTCCTCCATGTCTTCTTTTTAACATCTCCCACTTCAGGTTTTTTTACCCTTATCAACAACCTTCTTGCCTTTTTAAACTTTTTGTTTAGCCTTCTCAAGAACCTTTTCTTCATCACATTCACCTTGACATCCAACCTGTAATCTAAGTTTCTCATTTTTAATAAAAACAAGTTGCCTTCTAGTTTCCACTGCATGTAGTCTCACCAATTCTTTTACTTCCTCTCTTGAACCAAACTCTTGACCAAGATAAAAATTAGTAATCCCAACTTCTTCATCATCTTTCAAAAGCAGTTTTGCTTCATTGATCTTTTTCTTTCTTATTTTCTTATCAGTATCTACACCCTCATAATCACTATCAAATTCATCATTATTCAACTCTTCCACAATAGTACTGGATTTATCTAGTGCCTCAATTTCAAGAACAGTTTGACTAGCATTACCCATGTACTCAACATCCTTATCGATTGAGAAGTTAAATTCACTCATATCTATATCCACATCTTCAAACTTATTGTCTTCATCAATTATGAACTCCTCATCATCACTGCTATCTTCAATATCACAAGCAACTGTTTTCTGAGTTTGTTTCAGCATGCCTTTAGTATCATCAACTACACTAGGAATCTGTGAACAATACTGCTCCAAACAACTAACCTGACTTGAATCATCTAAATCTTCTTCATATTCAACATACATGCTAATCTCCTTATTGTTACAAACATAACTTCTTAACAAGTTGACATCATCATCATTGGCAAAACTATGTAATCCAGTATCCATATCAGATTCAGGCAACAAAAAGTGAAATTTAAACCTCTTAGACCTGTGAAAACCTAACCACTCTAACTCTTCAACAAGGCTTTCCACACCAAAGTCAACACTATCAACACCATCATATAAACAAATCTTACCATTCAAATACTCAATGTTTGGTGGTTTACTAAACAAACCACCATAATGCAACTTTACAGTGAATTTCGATGGACAATCAGCTGAAATAATAATATAACATGATACTGTTAGAACATATGATAAGCTATGATGTTATTATGAAAAAAAAATAGATGATATTCTGTATTATGAACACAAAACAGATATAACTTACCATATAATTCCATTAGTTTTTCAATTCCATAATCTTGTCTGATAGAAAAAAACGTATCAATACCCATGATTCTTGTTGTTGTTCGCCTGTTAATATTCTTGATAGTATATCGATGCTAATGAAAAAAAGTAGGGTAAAAGTTCAATGTAACAGTTCTTTAGGGTAGCCAAACCGTCGATATACTATCAAGAATGATTAATTTTTGCTATGGACTAATTTACCCTCACGAGCTACGCACGTGATTGGACTAAACGTCCTTTTTTTTAACGGGGCTAGGGTACTGGTCCATCTATGCAGAGATGTGTAAGTTCAGGGTTATCTACGAAACTTTTTTAGATAAAGGTTTAGGATGCTATAACATACAAAGTTAATGGACCATTTACGCAATTTTGTCCTAATAATAAAACAAAATATAACAAACTCATACGATCTTAATTAGCCCCTATACATCTTCTTGTACTTTTGATAAACTTATTTCTACTCATTTGAGCCGGCTTGGATTGTTTAACTCTGGCCTGTTGGGCCGGAGTAGAAATATGACTTGCCGGTGATCCACCACATTCTGGAAATATAAAACCAAGTATCGCGTATCGCGATTTAGCGCGGGATGCATGTTGTACAACATGGATGATTCGAATTGGAAGTTGTGTGATTTGTTTGCTTCTGCAAAGACTAATGCACTTCTTCAAGTCTTTATCCAGGGCCGGTCCTGACATTATTAGTGCTCTGAGCGAGTCAAGAAAAAAAGGCCCTTAGTAGGTCGATTAGAGACTCTCAAGAACAATAGGTTAAGAAAGAGACTTTTTTTAGACAAACTTTTTCATTCATGTCACTAGTGGACATAGGATTACATATTTATAGCACTTGAAAACAAATAACTAATGATGTATTACGACTTCTACCATCAAATATGAATCTAATATTCTAAGAAAGTGGTAGACTTGTCACTTGTGCATTCATGTCAAGCTTGGAGAACTCGGATCTCGGGGAGATCTCGTTTGGACATTTTTGAGGAGATCTCGGCATCTCGGAAAAATCTCGGGGAGATCTCGGACGTTGACTTGTGTTGACTTTCTAGTTTTTTTAATATAAATATGTATAAATATATTAATATATGTATATTTATATGGATGTTTACGAGAAAATTTGAGAAATGAGCGAAAAATTAGAAGAAAATCCGAGAAATTGCGAGAAAATCCGAGAAATTACGAGAAAATCCGAGATCTCACCGAGAAAATCCGAGAAATCGTGACGTTGACCGAGATTTTAACCGTTGACCGAGAAATCTCAACGAGATGGGAAAATATTCTCGGCTGAGTTTTGAAACCGAGATCTCCCCGAGATCTCGCCGAGAAATTCCGAGATCTGCAACACTGATTCATGTATGCATGAGTCTGACATAATGAAATCATGAGGTAACCCATTTATTTATCTAATAATGATTCAATGACTTATAATAAACTACGACACTTTGGACTTGTAATAGTATGTTAATTTTTTAGAGGCTGAGCCACTAATCTTTTTCGATGGTGGCACAAATTAACATACTCATTTTGTGTATTCAAAGAAAGTTAACGATAAACGTTATGCCAATATCAATACAAAATGTATGTTGTTTGTTTAAAAGTTGTTATTCCTATATTGACCAACAAAACTCAAGTCACGTTGTATAACATTTTATTCAAATAATGAGGTCACAATGTTAAAATAATGGAGTCCACAAAACATACAAAAGTCAATTGCCACCTAATACTCACTGGTCACATGCACCCGGTGAGTATATAGTAGTTCCACCTTTTTTATCCCACATCGGTACGGTATATAGAAAACATACACCATAAAACTCCAAGCCCTTGAAAATAATGCAAATTAAAAAAAGAAGTAGCGCCTGATATTACCTTTCCGTACTAAAATTCTTGGTCTGTTTTGTGAGTTTATCTAATAATAGATATTGGGCCGTAGTTTATCTAATAATAGATATTGGGCCGTGAGATCGACTTTGGGCCCCTAAAAATATTGGACCCTGTGTGGGTGTTCATCTTGAACCCGGCCGAGCCTGTCTTTATTGCTTTCTAGCTCGATCCATATTGGTCTAGTCAACCCCCGAAGCGAGTAGGTCACCCTGTAATCATTGTCGGAAACCAGATCATGAAACCTTTCAAAGATTTTCGTCTTTAGATCTTCAAATTCAACTGAGTCCGAGACGTATTTGTAAATACGCACATTCTTGGCCGTGAGATCGAGTTTGGGCCCCTAAAAATATCGGACCCTGTGCGGGTGTTCATCTTGAACCCGGCCGGGCCTGTCTTTATTGCTTTCTAGCTCGATCCATATTGGTCTAGTCAACCCCCGAAGCGAGTAGGTCACCCTGTAATCATTGTCGGAAACCAGATCATGAAACCTTTCAAAGATTTTCGTCTTTAGATCTTCAAATTCAACTGAGTCCGAGACGTAAATACGCACATTCTTGCAATCTTCTTCTTCTTCTTCTTTCAATGCTGAGACTTTAATTTTTTTTTGCAGGATTGTCAACATCTTCAACCAATAAGGGGTGGTTAACAAGTTGTGTGCAACAACAAGGAAGCCTGAAACTTGGCAAACAACTCTTTAGTGTTAATAACAGTGACTCCAACAAGACGGATATGTTGTTGTTGTCTTTGTTTAATGATGAGAAGAACTCAAACGCATAATCACAATTAGTGTAAATATCCGTTAAGCATATGGCAATACAGCTGCAGCTAAATTCAGAACTGTGGATTCTCTTAGATTCAACCACGTAATAATATTTCTGCAAAAATAAGTTCTGCGGTTTTTAAGCACCTTTAGAGCGAGCCCCCTAGCCCCGTCTTGTATTTTAACACAACCAACATAATCAGAATAATACTCCTTAAAAGCAACATCAAAATAACCGTCCACTTTGATTGCACACTCCACACCATCATTACGACGGTCGTGGGTCCAAACTTGACAAAGAGTTGGGCCATGAGATTCAGTTAGGATGGATAGTCCTCCTTGAATTTCAACGGTTGCCCCTTTGAGGGCACGTTTAATCTGTAATAATAATAATAAATAAATAAATAAATAAATAAAAAAACAAGGCCTAAATATATTAGTATTAATTAATTTATTATATACATAAGAAATGGATGGATTGGAAAGAAGAAAACACATATACCTGATGATCCTTGTCTTTCGGAAAAGGTTTTTCCAATTTCATAAGAGTGTCCACATCTACATCAAGTGACTGATGACCAATTTGTGCCCCAGAAGATAACTTGAAATTTGGCAATGCCTCCTTTAGTGTTTCAAAGATGTTATCCAAGAAGACATAAGGATGGTGGTGGATCTTGTATTTGAATATCATCTCACAAACAAAATCAACATGTGATCCAATAACACTATTCTTCAAGCATATGGCAAGCAAGCAGTAAGATTCAGCATCAGCAATGTCAGGGACCCATCCTTTTTGATTCCCTTTAATAAATTTTGTGGAGAAGTATGTTTCGTGAGTTTCAAACGCCTTAAGAACGAGTCCACCAAATGCATCCTCTATTCTAAAACAATTATTCATATAATTGGCAAATTCACAAGGACAACAAAACGCAGATCTGATTAAACGATTGTGTAATAACCCGCATTTTTCCGTTAATTTATTTTAACGCCCGTCTAATATCTTTCGTTATCTAAATTCGTATCTTCCGTTGACTAGCGTTTTAATATTTCCCGTTACTTGATTATAACATCTCCCGTTTACTCTCGCGTATTTAAAATAATTCGTTCGGTTAATTCCCGCACCCGACTACAAACTTGAGGGACTAATCTTGTCACTTGGCCAAATTGGGTTAACTAGTCACCCACCTCCCACCACCCACCATTCATTTTTCTCTTATCTCTTTCTCTCTTCTTACTTCCATTTTTCTTCCATTTCTTCATAATCATTCAATCATCATCTAAATCATTTCAAGGGAGCAAACATCAAAATAAATCGTACTTTTGAAATCCTCTCTTCATCCTCTACAACTCGATACCAATTTCATCTCGTTTGGGTAACTTTTCTAAAACTCTAGATTTCTTGTTCTTGATGTTTTTGACTTAAAAGTGTGTTAATTAGTGTCTATGGCTCATTGTGATGTCGTGTATGTAATTTGTATGCTCGATCTTGTTATTTGACATAACTAGCATGAACTTGAAAAAGTGTTTGTTTAATCCTTGGTTTTGTTTGATTAAATGTTGTTAGATGTTAAACCTTATGTGTTAAAAGTGTTACTAGCATCATTAGCTTCGTTTTGGTATGTTGGATGACATGAAAACCTTACATTAACATGATTATCGATTTTATGATTCTTGGTTAGGGTTTGATAGATTTTAAAACGAACTTTTGATGAATTAAATGTTTTGCAATGTTATTGGTAAGTGTTTAGAGTATATGTAATTATCTACGAAACGGCATATTATATGTGTGTAGTAAGTTCCCGAATCAGGAAATGCGTTTTACGAACTTGAAACTTTGACAATGGACTTTTAACGATCATTCGGCGAGGATTTTGTTGTGGTAAATAATGAACTTGATTGATGATATGTGTTTAGTTGAATTCCTTGTCAAAATACCTTTCCAACGATATAAGATACGTGTCTTAAGTGTTTGCGGTTCATAAATTGTGTTTGATTGAGTTTTGGTTCGAGACTTGTCAAATTTCAGCATTTCAGCAGCCCAGGTGTTTTTAGACGCCGTCCCAACCCTTGGATGCCATCCAGGCTTTCTTTGCTGGATGCCGTCCAGCCATTTTGGACGCCGTCCAGATGGTCTGTCAAGGGCTGTCCAAAATTGCACTTTTTCGTTTAATTCCAACTATGCTACGCACCTCCGATTAACATGTAACTTGTTCTAACATGCTCATATATGATTATATAATTTAGAAAAATTGTCCGAGACCCGACCCGAACGTGTTGACTTTTTCGTTGACTTTGACTTTGACCAAAGTTGACTTTTATTCAAACTTAACCAATACATTGTTTAATCATTATAACCTCTCTCTTGTACTTGTATCTTGCATGAAACTTGAAAACGTGATTCACATGCTATATAATCAAGTCGTAACGAGCCATATGACTAATTGAACACATTTCGCCCGACCTTGTGTCGTAACCGGTAATTAATACAACTTCTTTGTTTAGGTCAAGGCTAAGCAACTTTCATTGCACAATGTTTAATTACAAGTACTTTGGCATGCAACTACGGTGAGATCATAGTCCCATCTTTTCAACAACTTTTATTCTTTAAATCATGGGATGAGAAACACATACGTTTTATACTTTTTTACTTTGAACACAAGTACGGAAACAAACATTCCACATTCGAGTTAGAACAAAAAGCCTCAATTCAATTATCATTAGTTACACTTGCAGGGTGTAAACGTGAACTTATGTTGTGTGGCCACATGGGCTTGACGAGCCCTCACTCAGGCGGTTCGCTACCGTTAATGGGTGAAATGTATTTTCGGGTATAGTGTAGGTTCTAACACTATGATAACGGGATTCGTAGAACAGTTAAGTTTGATAATTGGGTTCTCGCGAATGTACAACAACTTTGGAATGCTAATGATTTGGATAATCAACTTTATATTAAATCTTGTGGTTCAATACAACATACTTACTAAACCTATGATTTCACCAACGTTTTCGTTGATAGATTTTTCTATGTTTTCTCAGGTCCTTGAACGCTATGTGTTACATGTTTCCGCACACTTTTGATACTTGCTTGGATGTCGAGTATACATGCATACATGGAGCGTCTTTTGACTTCACTTTAATTTGTGTCGCATAGGTTTCATTTGTACTTTAAACGTTGTAACGTAACTAGTTGTTAAACTACTTTTATAAACCTTGAAACATCTTTACATTTGAAATGAAGGCGACATATTTTGGTCAAACTGTGTTTTAAAGACCTATGATCACATTACGGGACCTAAGTTGACGGCGCCGTCAATGACGATTTTTCCGGGTCGTTACAGATTGGCTTTCCCATCTGGGGTATAAACGTAGGGCCAAACTTGACAAACAACGATGCCATGATCACGTTTAAGTTTTTCTGCTGTGTCTTGAAGTTTATCTAATTTACGTATAATGAACTTCACGACCCCACCGTTGGTCTGTTATTAAAACAAAAAAAGGGAATATATATTACCTATTTATGTATATGCAAGGTTGCAAAATTTGCTATTCGGGGATTAATCGGTTGGGACTTTTGAAAGAGTAATAAGCAATTCGGGGATTTACCGAGGATTATTCGGATTGTACTTTATACATTTAAATATTAAATATTAAATTTCAAAAATTATATGTGTAAATAAATATATAGAAGAAAACCATGAACATAAACATAAACTTTAACATAATTGTCTAAAATTGTTCATTTAGTTCAAAAATTCGAAAGTTCTAGTTTAAATTCATGTTAAAATATTGGCCAATTTTGACTTTGACCGACTTTGATTACAAAATTCAATTTCCACCCATCAATCGACGTTGACCAATTAATTAAACGGATTTTAGAAAATCGGAACGGATTGATCTTATAAATGAGTAGTCGGGGATTAATCAACGAGTTAAAAATTCTAAACCTTTCGTGTTAAAAATTCTAAACCGTTCGTTTTAAAAGCTAAACTCTAAACCGTTCGTGTTAAAAATTCAACTTAAACCCTAAACCCTAATTTCTAATTCCAAAACCCTAATTTTTATACCAAAATTCCTAAACACTAATATTTGAACCCTAATTTCTAAACCCTAACTTCTAAACTCTAAATTCTTAACCCTAAAAAATTAACAATTAACAACAAGCTTCCTGCTTGTATTTATCAACTTTCCGTCAATTTTAACTTAATATGTATGTTGTCCCCAAACATGATACGCACATATTCCCTAAATTTTGTAATTATATATATGAAACATGATGATTCAATGTAAAAGAATAGGGAACTATCTAATCAAAATCAAAAATTCAAATTCTTAACAATAATATAATAAAGATAATAATAACAATAATAATGTACTGTGGAGTACTAAACAAGACTTTGATTTTGATGGATTTGAGAAGAATAAAACACATACCAGTAGCCGAGGATCCGAGCCCATCCTACAAAATAAAAATGTAACTTTTGTTTTCTTCTAATTGCCCTAGCTTTTTCTATCATTTGTATGTATGTATCTCTATATGTATATGTATGGTAATCCTGCGATTGGGCCAAGGCCAACTTGCGTGGCTGTTTCTGCTACTGCTTCCGTTTCTGCAACTCATAGCCTTTCAGTTGTTGATGGGCCTGTTGTTGGCCCAGTCCATGTTTTTGTTACAGCTGATGGATGTCACTCTGGTATGGGCATGATAGCCCAGAATCAATTTCAGTTGATGGGCCTCGATTGGGCCAGGAGCTTCTACGAGTCCTCTAGCAAATGTGGGCTCGGTTGTCTCCGATGTTAAGGGCACGGGGTTAGTTTTATGAAGAAACTTTGAATGTATTAATATAGGGCTTAGTATGTTCTTAACTTTGAGTGTAGTAATATGATATCTATCTATGCATCTTTTTTTATTAATATTAAGATACAAAATAATTAAAAGTCAGATAATAATAATACCAACATAAAGAATAAATGCTCTCTCTCACCAAGACACCCATTCATTTCATTCACCAATAATAAAACAAAAATATAACAAACTCATTTGATTAACTTCTTTCTACTCATTAGAGCTGGCTTGGGTTGGTCTGTTGGGCTGGAGTAGAAATGTGACTTTCGATAAACTTGTTTCTACACATTTGAGTTGGCTTTGGTTGTTTAACTCTGGGCTGTTGGGCTGGAGTAGAAATGTGACTGGCCGGTGATCCACCACCTTCTGGAAATTTAATACCAAGTATCATGTCTAGTGATTCAGGGCGGAATGCATGTTGTATGATTCGGATTCGGATTGGAAGGTGAGTGATTTCTTTGCTTCTACAAAGACTAATGCACTTCTTCAAGTCTTTATCGCCTTCTAGCTCGATCCATAATGGTCTAGTCAACCCCTGATATAAGTAGGTCACTCTGTAAAGGTGGTCCGAGGAAACCAGATGAAACCTTTGACAGATTTTCGTCTTCAAATGTTCAAATTCAACTAAGGCTGACACGTCGATATGCACATCCATAACACCTAAGTCACCTATATCGATATTGATCGTCATAATACAATTATATACATGTTCTTTTATACATTACCTCTACATTACATGTTTTTTTTATACATGTAAAAATGCAACAAATTAATTTATGTCGTGTTGTTAGGGAGCATCAACGACATGCTATATGGCATTGCATCCGGGTGCAAAAGGGATCAGTGGCGAGTTCTGGGCAGATAACAATATATCTGGTCCAAGTGGTTTTGTTAATGATCCTGAGTTCTGCAAGAAATTTTGGGATTTTAGTGTTGAGTTGGTTGATCGTGTGCTAACCACATCGACGCTATAAGTTCTTTCGTTGCTAGTATGTATTAATGAGAGATTGTACATTGTGATTGTAATGTGAAGTATGTTAAATGATTTAAAATCTATATTAGTTCAAATTACCCTATGAATTGTAATGGGTCACAATAAAAGCATTCCTTTTTTTCTGTCTTTTAGTTGTATGTAATTATATAAGACTAACTCAAGTTTGCACTCATCAATGTTAGAAAACTACCTTAAATTGGAGTGTCATAAGTCGCACGAATATATGATGGCATAGAAAACACAATCTTAGCTTCCTTAGACCTTGTTGTCTTTTTCAATGTAATCCAAGATCCTTGATAAAGAATCCAAAGTGTGGTGTTCTTAAGAAATTAGACAGAATTATGATAAATGATGAATTTATGGTTCATTATCCTGCTGCATATGGGCTGTTTTTACCTTATTTGATTTCTGATCATAGTCCAACTGTGGTTGGTATTCCAAATGGGCTTAAGTTAAAAGCTAGAGCTTTTAGATTTATGAACTATACTGCTGAAAAGGAGGGCTTTCAATCAATTGTGTCACAGGGTTGGGCTAAATATGTGGAAGGGCATAACATGTATAAAGTGGTGAAAAAGTTGAAAATGCTCAAAAGAGATCTAAATAAGCTGAATTGGAGTCATGGCAATTTATTTACTAAGGAAAAGTCATTAAGGGTCAAACTCCAGGAGGCTCAAAAAGAGGTTGATAAGGATCCTGCTAATGCACAAGCTAGATGTATTGCAGTCCAAGTGCTAAAAGAATATGAAGAAGCTAAGCAAGATGAGCTTATTTTGTTACTTCAGCAGGCCAGAATCAAATGGCTTACTGAGGGTGATAAAAACACTAGTTTCTTTCATGGTATTCTTAGGAGTAGAAGGCAAAAAAGTAGGGTGCAAAATATTTGTGATGAGGCAGGGGTCAGACACTTTGATGACAATGTGGCTGCTCAGTTTGTCAAACATTTTCAACAATTTCTAGGAGTAGCAGACAATGTCAAGCCTTTGGATGATCTTGGGAACATTTTCTCTAAAACACTTTCTGAGTCTGAAGCTTTAGATATGGTGGTTGAGGTTACAGATCAAGAGATTATAGATGCTATTTTTGATATTGACAGCAATAAAGCTGCAGGGCCTGATGGATACTCATCTCATTTTTTTAAGAAGGCTTGGAATATTGTTGGTACTGATGTGTGTATGGCAGTCAAAGACTTCTTTAGAAATGGAAAACTGCTTGGGGAGGTTAATGCTACATTAATTGCTTTGGTACCAAAGGTGGAGACACCTAATAAAGTTTCAGATTTTAGACCTATAGCATGTTGCAATGTTCTCTACAAGTGTATTAGCAAAATCTTAACTAGTAGAATTAAAGAAGCTTTGAAGAAGGTGGTTAATATTAATCAAAGTGCTTTCATCCCTGGTAGACACATTCAAGACAACATTTTAGTGACTCAAGAGCTGTTGAAAGGGTATAATAGATCTAGTGGGCCTAAGAGGTGTGCTCTAAAGATTGACATACAAAAAGCTTATGACACTGTAAGTTGGTCTTTTTTAGAAAAAGTGCTTCAGAATTTTGGGTTTCATCCATTAATGATTAAATGGATAATGACATGTGTTAGTACCACCAGTTTTTCAATCTGTGTCAATGGTACTGCTCATGGGTATTTTAAGGGTGGTAGGGGGTTAAGGCAAGGGGATCCCATGTCCCCTTACCTCTTTACTTTGGTTATGGAGGTTTTGAGTCTTATTATGGCCAAAAAGTTAAATGATGAAACTGGTTTTAAGTATCATTATGGGTGTAAACAGCTGAATATTTCACATGTCTGTTTTGCGGATGATTTGTTGGTTTTGTGTCATGGTGATAAGAATTCTATCCAAGTTATCAAGAAAGTTATGGATGAGTTCAGTAGTGTTTCTGGGCTGTACCCTAATCTAAATAAAAGCATTGTGTTTTTTGGGAATGTCTCAGTAGAGGAGCAGAATGATATTCTGCAAATTCTTCCTTTTAATGTTGGAAGCTTGCCTATGAGATATTTAGGTGTCCCATTATTAGCAAAGAGGTTGGGTGTTAGTGATTGTAAATGCCTCATTGATAAAGTCAAAGCAAAAGTATTAAGTTGGAGAAATAAGAAGCTTTCTTATGCAGGTAGGTTACAATTAGTTGCTTCAGTTTTGTCTTCTATGCAAATATACTGGGCATCTGTATATATGTTACCTAGTACTGTGATCAATGAGATTGAAAAGGTGCTTAAAGGATTTTTGTGGGACCAAAGTGAAAGTTCAAAAGGTAAAGCTAAGGTGGCCTGGAAATCTGTTTGTTTACCTAAGGATCAAGGTGGATTGGGAATAAAACCATTGAAAAAGTGGAATGAGGTTTGTTAGTTAAGCAATTATGGAAAATTATTTCACAGGAAGATTCTCTTTGGTCTAAATGGGTAAATACAGTGAAGTTAAAGGGCAGAAGTATTTGGGAGGTTAAAGAGGAATATTCTGATAGTTGGGGTTGGAGACAACTTCTTGCTTTAAGAGATAGGGTTAAGCCTCATGTGTTTCATGATATTGGTAATGGAAGGAAAACATTTGTTTGGTTTGATAAATGGAACACAATTGGCACACTTGACCAAATTGTCCCTAGAAGAGAAAGATATCAAGCTAGATTGGAAGATAATATGAAAGTTGCACAAGTTATTCATAATGAGCAGTGGGTTTGGCCTGAGGAATGGAGGGTTAAGTTTCCAGCTTTATATTCTATTGATATGCCTGTATTGAAGGATTATGAGGACACTATAGTTTGGGTGGATAATGGTGGTAGCAAGAGGAGGTATCAGACTTGGCGTGTAGCGTGTATGGGATGATTTAAAGGATCATAACCCAATTGTAAAGTGGCATCATATTGTTTGGTTCCCCTTTGCCACTCCTAAACATGCATTCCTTTTATGGGTTGCTATTCAGGATAGACTTGTGACACAGGTTAAGTTGCAGAAGTGGTATCCAAACTTGAATCTGAATTGTGCATTTTGTGGTAATGGAGCTGATTCTAATGAGCATTTATTTTTTAGATGTTCATACTCTAAGGCCATCTGGAAGGAAGTTAAAGGCAAGTTGATGTTTAAAGGGCTGCCGGATAATCTGCTTGATATTGTGGAAAGACTTGCTATTTACCCTTATTCCAATAATATTTGGAATGTTATTAACAGGATTGTGATTGCTGCTATGGTTTATTACATATGGCAGGAGAGGAATTGGCGAATTTTCAAGCTCAAAAAAAGATCCATGGATGAATTGAAAATTGTTATTGTGCAGTATATTTGTGTCAAACTGCTGACTTTAAAAGTAAAAAAAAGCTCTGCAGTAGCCAAAGCTGCAGAAGTGTGGGGCATTGATTGGAATGACAAGAAAATGATTGGTTAATGTTGTTGGTGTTGTGGTCTAATGGTAGCGCGTCGTGAAAGATGAGACGGCTTAAGTTAGATCATTAGGTTGTTTGTTTTGGTTGTATTGTTTTTGGGGTTTCTTTGTTGTATGTTTCATTCTGTTTTGCATTTTGGTATGGGCAGGCATGTTCCTGTGCCTTTGTTTGTATTGATTGGTTTTATTAATATATTTTCTTTTGCCAAAAAAAAAAGAAAAAAAAAAGATCCTTGATAAAGTCCTCAGAAACCAAACAGTGGTCAATTAATAAGATCTACAGGGCCTATTCATAAACATTCATAAATGTATTTGGTTCATGAAAAAAACAAAGTTCAAAAGTACCATAGCTCAAAGTATGATTCAAGTCCATCTTGTGCTTGCCAATATATATTCTAGCTTTGATAAACTTAATTTCCACTCTTTGGGCTTTGGTTGTTTAACTCTGGGCTGGGCCTGAGTATAAATGTGACTACTGGGTGATCCACCTAACCTTGTGGAAATATCTCAAGTATTGCGTGTCTTGATTTAGGGCGGAATCCATGTTGTACAACTGGGATGATTCGGATTGGAAGTTGAGTGATTTCTTTGCTCCTGCAAAGACTAATGCACTTCTTCAAGTCTTGATCGCTTTCTAGCTCGATCCATAATGGTCTAGTCAACCCACGAAGTGAGTAGGTCAGCCTGTAATCATTGTCGGAAACCAGATCATGAAACCTTTGAGAGATTTTCGTCTTCAGATCTTCAAAATCATCCGAGGCTGAGACGAAGATACGCACATCCATGACACCCAAGTCACCTATATTGATATTGATCGTCATAAAAGCATTATGGGTTAAATGTATATATATTATGGAATGTAAACAAGAAAACTAGGATTCGAATCATTACCTCTATCATTACATGTATTCTTATACATGTAAAAATGCAACAATTTACATATTAATGTTGGACGAACAAAAGGGAATGGGAAAATTAAATTGAGACAAATGTGCACTTGTGAACAATTTAAAAAAAAATTACATTAAAATTTTATTGGGAATTTAGAGGTTAGATCCAGCTAGGTAGTTTACAATTAACCTTAATCTACAATAATAATATTCACGCGTAACTGCACCAACTCATATTTGAAAATTGAGAATCCCTATAATTTGAAAGTTATCGTAATATTCGATACATTTTTGTGGTGGTTCTGGTTTTGAGCTTTTGACAATGGAAATAAAAAGAAAAACTAGGAATTTGATCATTACCTCCAAATTGTTGTTGCTTCACGTCCTCCTCCTTGCAATCTTCTTCTTCTTTTTCTTTTAGAAAAGGTTTTTCCAATTCCATAAAGAGTCTCAACATCTACAACCAGTGACCGATGACCATCAAGTTGTGCGCCAGAAGATAGCTTGAAACTTGGCAAACAACTCTTTAGTGTTTCAAAGAGTGAATCCAAGAAGACGTAAGGGCGGTGGATGTTGCTGTCATCTAATTTGAACATCATCTCAATAGCATAATCAACACTTTGTCCAACGTTAATATTCTTCAAGCATATGGCAAGAAAGCAGCAAGATTCAGCAGCAGTGACAGGAATCACTTCTTTTAGCTTCCCTTTCATAAATTTTAATTTTGAGGAGAAGTATGTTTCGTAAGTTTCAAGCGCCTTGAGAGTGAATCCACCCAACCCATCACCTATTTGAGCAGTATGATTCATATAATCATTAAGTTCAGCCCCAAAATGAAGCTCTGATAAGCCTACATACTCTGCCATCCCGTTCCCGTTTGTAGTATACCTGTAGGCCCAAACTTGACAAAAAACTAGACCATTACGTTCTTCAAGGATAGATTGTGCATCTCGAACTTCACGTACTCCCTTTAAAATGGTGTAAAGACCCACACTGTTGGTCTGCTATTAAAAAAAAAAAAAAAACATAATAAGGAATATATATATATATATATACATATATATATATATATATATATATATATATATATATATATATATATATATATATATATATATATATATATATATATATATATATATATATATATATAGTGGTAGGATCAAGAGGGAAGTAACCATTCGGGGGGAAGCGGGGGGAAGCAAAAACTTTTTTTTTCGTTTTTTGAAAAAACTTTGTTCACGAACATTATAGATGAGACGAAAATATGAACATTTAGTAGAGACACTTTGTGATAAATGTTTTTATTTTGGCGGGAAAACGCTCGAAGAAGTAATATATAACAATTATCGTGTTTTTCGAACGTATTTTGAGGTTTTAGCTATTGGGGTTTAGATATTAGGGTTTAGATACTAGGGTTTAGAAATTTAGGGTTTAGGGTTTAGATTTAGGGTTTAGATTTAGGATTTAGATTGAGTTTTTAACACGAACGGTTTAGAGTTTAGGGTTTGGTGTTTTGGGTTTATGGAATCGGGCTAAATTTTACTTCACAAAACATGGAAAAAAAACGTTCATATTCTTCACGAACAATATTATCTTGAATGTTATTTTTGTTGATCGTTTTTCCGCCTAAATAATAACATTCATCACGAAGTGTCTCTTCTAAATGTTCATATTTTCGTGTGATCTTGATGCCGGAAAAAAAAAATTTCAAAAAAAACGAAAATTTTTTTTTTGCTTCCCCCCGCTTCCCCCCGATTGTTTACTTCCCCATTGATCCTGCCCCTATATATATATATATATATATATATATATATATATATATATATATATATATATATATATATATATATATATATATATATATATATATATATATATATATATAGTGGACCAATCCATGGATAAGCACTAAATGGGGTACAAACTGGGTACAAACTGGATAAGTAAAATTTCAAATTTTTAAAAAAAAAAAAAAACGATCCTTTAATATGCAAATAGAAGAAAACGAAAAAATTTTAAAAAGTTTTTTAACAAAATCGTTCGAAAATCGATGATGAATGGTAAACATCGATGATGAATGGTAAAAATTGATGATGAATGGTAAAATTAACCATTCATCTTGTTAATTTATCATTCTTTTTGTTCGCGATGAATGATAAAATTAATTAATGCTAAAAAAGCAGATGAATGGTTAATTTAACCATTCATCTGTTTATGATGAATGATAAAAAAACAGATGAATGGTTAATTTAACCATTCATCTGGTTTTTTTAGCATTGATTAATTTTATCATTCATCGTAAACAAGATGAATGATAAATTAACCCGATGAATGGTTAATTTTACCATTCACCATCGATTTTTGAAATATTTTGAACTTTTTTTTATGTAAAAAATTGATTAGAGGTGCATTTTAATGCAGATTTATGAATGTAAAAAAAAAAATTCAAAAAAAAATATTTTATTTTGCTTATCCCGTTTGTACTCCTTTTAAGTTTATCCATGGATCGTGCCCCTATATATATATATATATATATATATATATATATATATATATATATATATATATATATATATATATATATATATATACACACTCTTATATGAGTTATCAATTTTTGCAAATGGAAGTTGATGTTTTTCCTACTTCACCATCAACCACAACCTAACACTTTGTTTCCATCAATTTTACTTTATTATTATGTGTATGTATAATAATGTATATGTATATATGTGAATACAAATTACCCTGTCCCCAAACAAGATACGCACATATTCCCTAAAGCTTGTAATTATTATATATGAAACATGATGATTCAATGTAAAACAGTAGACAACTGTCTAATCATCATAATCAAAAATTCAAAGTATTAAATATATAAATCTGATTTTGATGAATTTTAGAGAAGGAGAAAACACATACCTGTGGTATCTGATGATCCGTGTCCATCCTATCACGTATCGACTGCCAACAAATTAAAACCTTAACTTTTATTTTTGTTCTAATTGCCCTAGCTTTTTCGATCTCTTTGTATTTATGTACGGTAATTTACCTTATTATGTATATATTAACAACGATAATATATGTAAAATATCTTGTCCCCAAACAAGATACGCACAGTCTAATCATAATCAAAAATTCAAAATATTAAATAAGAATTTGATTTTGATGAATTTTAGAGAAGGAGAAAACACATACCGGTGGTATCTGATGATTCCTATCACGCATCCACTGCCAACAAATTAAAACCCTAACTTTTATTTTTGTTGCCCTAACTACCTTTTTCGATCTCTTTGTGTATTTATGTATGGTAATTTACCTTATTATGTATATATATTAACAACGATAATATATGTATAAATATCTTGTCCCCAAACAAGATACGCACAGTCTAATCATAATCAAAAATTCAAAGTATTAAATAAGAATTCGATTTTGATGAATTTTAGAGAAGGAGAAAACACATACCTGTGGTATCTGATGATCCGTGTCCATCTTATCACGCATCCACTGCCAACAAAATAAAACCCTAACTTTTATTTTTTGCCCAAACTACCTTTTTCGATCTCTTTGTATTTATGTATGGTAATTTAGCTTATTATGTATATATTAAGAACAATAATATATGTAAAATATCTTGTCCCCAAACAAGATACGCACAGTGTAATCATAATCAAAAATTCGAAGTATTAAATAAAAATTTCATTTTGATGAAATTTAGAGAAGGAGAAAACACATACATGTGGTATCTGATGATCCGTGTCCATCTTATCACGTATCCACTGCCAACAAAATAAAACCCTAACTTTTATTTTTTGCCAAACTACCTTTTTCGATCTCTTTGTATTTATGTATGGTAATTTACCTTATTATGTATATATTAACAAAAGAACTAAAGTGTAAAGTCCTGATGTATCCGACTTTCTGCATCTTGCAGAATATCCGGACAGGACTGTTGATTGGACGTGGCACTGAAAAAGGGGGGTTATACTATGTTGACGAGGTTTCTCAGCAAGGTACCATGTCACTTGCTCACGGAACACCTTCGAGGGAGGCCTGGTTATGGCATAGGAGATTGGGTCACCCGTCAGCCGGATATTTACATGCTTTATTTCCTAGTTTGTTTCCATCAAATGTTGTTTTAAATTGTGAAACTTGTATTTTGGTTAAAAGCCACCGTAGTACATTTAAACCTAGTAATACTAGACAAGATGTACCTTTTGCTTTAATTCATTCTGATGTATGGGGACCGGCCCCGGTTACTGGGGGAAAAATGTGCTGTACTTTGTCCTGTTTATTGATGATCATACAAGGATGACATGGGTTTACTTTCTAACACATAAATCGGAAGTTTTTGAAAAATTTACTCACTTTTACAAAATGGTACAAACTCAATTTAATAAAAACATACAAATCTTGCGATCTGATAATGAGGGTGAATTTGTCAATACCTCCATGAAACTTTTTTGTGAACAAAATGGAATTATCCATCAAACATCTTGTGCTCATACTCCCGAACAAAATGGGGTAGCTGAACGAAAAAAATAGACTACTCTTAGAAATGACAAGATCTTTATTAATCGAATCTAAAGTTCCAAAGAGTTTTTGGCCTGAAGCTCTTGCTTCCGCTACTTATCTGATTAACCGGTTACCTACTAAGATTTTGGGCACAAAAACTCCTAAAGATACTTTATCTCAATTTCACACTCTACCTACCTCTTTGAATATTGAACCACGAATTTTTGGGTGTTCCGTCTTTGTTCACATTCCAAAAACTGAACGAACCAAACTTGATCCATGTGCCGAAAAATGTGTTATGGTGGGGTATGGCATAAACCAAAAGGGATATCGATGCTACAGTCCTAGGAAATGTTATGTCTATACTACAATGAACTGTAACTTTATAGAAACCGAATATTTCTATAATACCCAACTCGCGAGTGAGGGGGAGAAAGAAGATGACACTCTTAGTTGAATAACCTGGATACCTAAACCTGATAACACTCAAACACCAACACCAAATCCTAATCCCGAATCACCACCAAATCATGATCCCGAATCACCACCAAATCCTGATTCCGAATCACCACCAAATCCTGATTCCGAATCACCACCAAATCCTGATCCCGAATCATCAAATCTTGATCCCGAATCACCCAACATTGAATCAGAAGAAATTTTCTTGAATAACGAACAAGGAGAACAAAATAGTACCACTTCCGCTGAAACCACCGAAAGATATGTTTTACCACAAAGAACCAACAGAGGAGTACCACCAAAGAGATATTCTCCAGAAAAAGAGGCGCAAAGATCAAGGTATCCAATTGCTAATGTTGCACAGGGGAACCTATCAAGTGAAGCACAAAAATTCCATTCTGCCTTATATTCTGAGAAAGTTCCAGCCACAATTGATCAAGCAATGAAATCTGACAAATGGAGAAAGGCTGTGAAAGAAGAAATGGAAGCACTAAAGAAAAGTGATACATGGGAAAAATGTGTTGTGCCTCAAGGAAAGAAAACAGTGGGATGTCGATGGGTATTTACGATAAAACATAAATCAGATGGTACTATTGAAAGATATAAAGCTCGACTGGTTGCGAAAGGGTACACTCAGACATATGGGATTGATTATTCTGAAACTTTCTCACCAGTGGCAAAGATTGATACCATTATAGTTCTCTTCTCTATCGCTGCAAATGAAGATTGGCCGCTTCACCAATTTGATGTGAAGAATGCTTTTCTACATGGCTAATTAAAGGAATAAGTTTATATGGAAGCACCACCAGGATTCACCGACAACTTCAAAAACAGGGAAATTTGTCGACTTAAAAAGGCTTTATATGGGTTGAAACAATCCCCACGGGCTTGGTTTGGGAGATTTACTTTATTTATGAAAAAATATGATTTTAAACAGAGTAACTCGGATCATACTCTCTTTTTTAAACGAAAAGGAAACTTAATTACCTGCTTAATCATTTATGTTGATGATATGATAATAACAGAAAATGATAAAGAGGAAATTTCTAACTTAAAATTGAACTTATTTAAAGAATTTGAAATGAAAGACTTGGGCAGGCTTAAATATTTTTTGGGAATTGAGGTATTACGATCTCCACAGGGAATATTTATCTGTCAAAAGAAGTATGTACTTGATTTTCTTGCAGAAATAGGTATGATTGACTGCAAACCAGCTGATACTCCAATGATTCCAAACCAGAAGTTATTTATGGAAGATGAAGCTGATCTTGCCGATAAAGGGCAATACCAAAGGATGGTGAGAAAACTCATCTATCTTGCTCACACTCGACCTGATATAGCACATGCAGTTGGAGATGTGAGTCAATTCATGCACCAACCACAGGTTCACCATATGGAGGCTGTAATGAGAATCATCAGATATTTGAAGAAAACAGCGGATCATGGAGTTGTTTTTAAAGGATATGGACATCTAAAGACTCAAATATATACCGATGCAAGCTGGGCTGGAGAAAAAGGAGATAGAAGATCTACATCTGGTTTCTTTTCAATTGTTGGAGGAAACCTGGTGACATGGAAAAGCAAGAAGCAAAAGGTTGTCTCTTTATCGAGTGCTGAATCAGAATTTAGAGGAATAGCAAAAGGGGTAGTCGAAGCACTATGGATTAAAAAGCTATTAACAGAAATTGGATTCCCTCCAATAGAAGCAATTCAAATCTTTTGCGACAACGAAGCTGCTATTGCCATCTCAGAAAACCCAGTCCAACACGATAGAACAAAGCATGTTGAGATCGACAGACATTTCATTCGAGAAAAATTAGATAATGAAATTATCTCTCTTCCATCAATCAGATCAGAAGATCAACTAGCAGACATTCTCACCAAATCTGTAAATGGAAGATTCTTTAGCGACGTCCTTAGCAAGTTGAATATTGGAAATCCCACTATTCAACTTGAGGGGGAGTGTTAGAATAAATCAAATAATCAATTTACCTTTTTAGGTAAGTTGACTTTGGGATCAGAAGTGGTAAACTTCATCATATCCCGAATTAGAGGTTCACATGTCTGCACAAGTCCAAGCAACCAAACGGCTACAAGAGCAGGCTACCAATAGCTGTTTTCTTCTTTAATAAAGGTGGTTCCAAAAGTGGTTTGGAGCCTTACCCAATTTAAAATTAGCTGTTAGAATGAAAGTTGTATAAAGCACCAACTTTTCTGATGTAAACAAACCAATACAATTGTATCAAAATCATTATTCAATACAAGATCAGTTTATTTAAATCTTAATATAATTGACTTTTGAATGTTGTATAGGCTAATTTTCCCCCCTAAAAACTCAGAATTTCCCATTAACCCATTAAAGTATTTATACGTATTTAATACTAATCTGAAAGTTAATAATTCTTTAACTTTAATACGAATGATATAGTTCTGATTTTAAAATTCTATGATCTTCCTGAACCTCGAATTCAAGGAACTCTTCACGAAAGATTCAAGCATTTGAGTTATTCACACAGCTATTTCTTTTTTTTTTTTTTAAAAAAAAAAAAACCTTAAAGCTAAGTCCAGATGATGATTCTATTCTAATCACCCAAGACAAATACACCTACACTCTTTGGGCATTGGTTGTTTAACTATGGGCTGGGCTGGGCTGGAGTAGAAATGTGACTACTGGGTGATCCACCTTCTGGAAATATCTCAAGTATTGCGCGTTGTGATTTAGGGCGGAATCCATGTTGTACAACAGGGATGATTCGGATTGAAAGTTGAGTGATTTCTTTGCTTCTGCAAAGACTAATGCACTTCTTCAAGTCTTGATTGCTTTCTAGCCCGATCCATATTGCTCGACTCAACCCTTGATATGAGTAGCTCAGCCTGTAATCATTCATATGAAACCTTTGATAGATTTTCGTCTTTAGATCTTCAAATTCAACTGAGGCCGACACATAGATATGATCCATCACAGCTAAGTCACCTATATATATTGATAATCATAAAACCATTATTATTGTTATTATGGATTATGGAATGTAAACACGAAAACTAGGATTCGAATAATTACCTCTATCATGACATGTAAAAATGCAACAATTCACATATTAATGTTGGACAAGCAAAAGGGAAAGGGAAAATTAAATTAGATTTTATTGGGAATTTAGAGGTTATATCAGGCTAGTTTACAATTAACCTTAATAATCTACAATAATAATATTCACAAGTCACTGAACCAACTCATATTTGAAAATTAGAATCCCTATAATCTGAAAGTTATTGCAAGTCGATACATTTATGTGGTGGTTCTGGTTTTGGGCTTTTGACAATGAAAAAAAAAAAAAAAAAACTAGGAATCTTATCATTACCTCGATCATCATTAGTATTAGTAGTATTATTAAGGTTTGTTGGATTGAATGTTCCAAATTGTTGTTGCTTCACATCCTCCCTGCAATCTTCTTCTTCTTCTTCTTCTTCTTTCAATGCTAAGACTTCGAAACTTTTTGCAGCATGATTGTCAACATCCTCAACCAATATGTGGTGAAAAGGATTTTCCAAATCTATAAGAGTGTCAACATCTATACAACCCGTGACTGATGACCATTTTAACAGTAGGCACCAAATTGCTTCAGATTTTGGGCAGGATAGGATAGGAGAATGTGTTGAACCGTTTCCTCAGTATTATTATAGAGAGGACATCGAGTAGAATTAAGATTGTAGTTGCCGATCCACAAGTAAGTGGCCTCTCCATTACCTACTTTCCTTATGATTGAATTGGTGAAATTTAGATCAAACTCGTCTGCAAGCTTTCCAGCCTTTATTATTTCCTTCCATGTGCTATTTACAAATAAGGACCTGCACTGATTTAAATTTGATAGTTCACCATCGATCCCATATATACTTGAAATTATTTTAGTCCATAATGCGTTAGGTTCGTTTTTATAATGTCACCACCATTTACAAATAAGACATATTTTTTTTGCGTATAACGAACCAATATTTAAACCGCCTTTTAGTGCGCGTTCCCATTTTACCAACACAATTTTTTATTTGACTCGTTACCACCCCCAAAAAAATTACGTCTTAAAGATTTAACAGTGTTAAGTTACATGGGTAATGATAACAATTTGTTTTTTCTGTTGAACCTTACAATGCACATTATAAGTTCAAGGTTCATTGTTTTGTATCATTTTTAAGCCCACTAAGATATCACTAAACTTCCTTTAAAAATTAAAACCACTCACATCAAATGCTAAACTTCCTCTCAGAAACTATCACATCACCGCAACGTCAATACCTCCTCCCATAACAGAATGAGAACTGAACCCCAACATCCATGACATAAATCTTCCAAAAAAAAAAAAAAAACTTCAATCCACTATGAAATTCAACAACCAACAAGGCAATAAAAATAACTACAAATACCAACGTTTGCAGCGAACTTTTGCCAAAAGACCAATTAAGTTGGTAAATCTAATCATTGTACATGAGAACATAATAACATCTCTATTTAACATCCAGTATCAGTGTATTTATCAGTTGGCTAAAGAAACCAGCGACAAGTCATTAATCCCCACAAACAAAGTAAGACGATTAATATCTTAAGTGACGTTGATTTTGGAACTTGAGAGTCTTCATGCTCACGTAGCTCGTTTTTGTCTTTCAGCGGCCTGCAAAAGAGATCAAACGGATAAATTTATTTTGTGAATATACAAAAACAATTGAAAAATCTAAGCTAATGCCTGTGAAATGTTCTACAGAATGATCAGATGCAGTACAATGATTATATATATATATTTCATACTACTAAACACTAGAAGGATTGAAATTTGAAACTATGCACATGCATACATTTCAATACATCTAAAAAGTAGATTATAATATAACTATAGCTCACAGAAAACATGTACTCCGTATATATCAAGTATACTAATAATATGCAGAATATCATACGGCCAATTTACCCAGCTATGTTAACTATACGGTGGTTTTCCCATTTGGCCATTCTTAAGCACTACCTTCTATTTGCAAAAAAAGGCGGTAATCAAAACTTTAAATATTTACATATATATATATATATAGAGGTTTATAAGTGACGACTTCGACCTACTTAGCTAGGTAGTGGGTCGATTTGGGTCATGTTTCACCTCAAACAGGTAAAAAAAAAAAAACTTCAAGAGTGCACCTTTTTTACAAATACACACTAGCTATTGCTATATATGATATGATCTGGCTTATATGTGTCCTTCTATCCTATGTTTTAGAGGATGTTGCTAAGTCACAGTGTGAAATAATTGAACAAATCCTGCCAGTGCCAGCATCTGTAAATATAGTTTGCAACTTCTATAAGACATTTTACCGAACACTAATAAGCCACTTCATAAGTTTAATAATAACACTTAAAGATATACTAAATTCAATCAGTGCAAGTATCACACTTATTATTACCCTTTAAAGAGTTAGGTTAAGGTTTGGGTCATCTTTAAAGTACAACTAAGTGAAGAAGAAGGCAAGTACTGGCAGCCTTTAAAACCACCCATTAAACATTAAACAATGCTAATTAGAATAAGAGGGATAAAAATATTGAAGTGAAAGCCAAACCTTTTGAAGTTTTTGTAACACCGAATCTTCAAATGCTTGATATCTAGTACCAACCAAATCTCCACTCAACTGTGTATCACTCTTCTTCACAGGCTCACGTGCTGTCGGGCCCGCTGGTTGAAGTGGTATAACAAGCAACGGATTTGAATAATCTCCAAGAACAGTTCCACTCGCAGCAACCTACCAACAATAATAAAAACCAATCAAAACACACATTCATGTAAAAAACTTAATAATAAAAATGATTCAAAATATTATATAATAATAATAATAATAATAATAATAATAATAATAATAATAATAATAATAATAATAATAATAATAATAATAATAATAATAATAATAATAATAATAATAATAATAATAATAATAATAATAATAATAATAATAATAATAATAATAATAATAATAATAATAATAATAATAATAATAATAATAATAATAATAATAATAATAATAATAATAATAATAATAATAATAATAATAATAATAATAATAATAATAATAATAATAATAATAATAATTGCCAATCTTTTTTTCTTCGAACTCCTGATAACAACATCTTTAACCGAACTAATCGTTTCAAATAACTCCCTTAATCTTTGTGCGGTATAATCGACACCACTCGTGTCCCACGAAACCTTAAGAATCGTCTCCTTTTCAGCCGCACTAAATGTACTAATTTTTTCCCCATCTACACTTTGTTTTTTTAATGGTGACACTTTAGGTGTAGTATAAGTATACCCCATTTTATAACCATACATTGCACGAATTCGATCAACTTCTTCTTTTAGTTTTTTAGCAATAATCTCTTCTTCACTTCTTCTAGCTTTACCAGATGAACCGTAAGCAAAAGCAGATCGCTCCCGTTCATCTAGGTCATCCATCATTTTTTGACGTTTGGAGTCACGTTGTGATTTGCGTTGAAGTTCTTGTCGTTTTGCACGAAGAAGGACGTCATAAGCTGTTTGTAGTTTTATGAAATTGGCGGAAGCATTGGGGTCATCGAGTCTTTTGTCTGGATGTACTTCTAATGATTTTCTTCGGTATGCTTTACTTATTTCTTTTTCTGTAAGCTTTGATCCTTCTTTGCCAGATGGCAAGCCAAGGAAAAGATAATGATCAACATCCATTTTTTTTTCTGTCTGCCAAAACAACAAGTAAACAGGCGAGTAAGTAATATGAGATATAACACATAAACTGCATTACTTGTTATGATCAAAAATTACACAAGTACAAAAGGTCAACAACAATATCAATCAGATATAATTAGCCATTTTATTGATGTTCACATACACAATTCGAAAGTTCAAATTTACTGGAAGATAACCTAAAACGTTAAATGTAATCAGTATCTTCCTTCTGCTATAGCCAAATTTGGCAAAATAACCATTTGTAGTTCACAAAATAGAATTCACAATTGCTAATAATATTCAAGATATATATATATATATATATATATATATATATATATATATATATATATATATTGGGTTAGCAGTTAATTCATGATAATAACTGTTAAAATCACAACTTTCAAATAATCATGCCCTAGAGGGTAACATCATATATGTATATGCATATAAATTAACAAAGATAATATTCCCTAAAGCTTCCTGCTTGTATTTATCAACTTTCCGTCGATTTTAACTTAATATGTAAGTATACGTAATGTATGTATAGTACTATAGTATCCTGTCCCCAAACAAGATACACGCATATTCCCTAAAGCTTGTAATTGTATATGAAACATGATGATTCAATGCAAAAGAGTAGGCAACAGTCTAATCAAAATCAAAAATTCAAAGTCTTAACAATAATAATTATACTGTATTCAATAAGAATTTGATTTTGATGAATTTGAGAGAAGAAGAAGAAAACACATACCGGTGGTATCTGATGATGTATCGACTGCGAAGAAAATAAAACCCTAACTTTTATTATTTTGTTCTAATTGCCCTACCTTTTTCTGATCTCTTGTATTTATTTATGTATGGTAATCCGTATTATTTATATTTATTTATATATGTATGGTAATCTTGTACTCCGTATTTATTTATGTATGGTAATGGTAATTCTGCGATTGGGCCAGACTGAACTTGCGTGCCTGTTTCTGCTAGTTGTTGTTGGGCCAGTCATTGGCCCAGTCCATGTTTTTGTGACAGCTTATGGATGTCACTCTGTTTCTGCTGGTATGGCCTGTTATTAACCCATAATCAAGAGATTTTGACTACAGACTACTATGTCAGAATCATTTTTCGAAAATAGACGTACAAGCCGCCGGGGATGCAAAATTCATCCGGCGGTACCCGTGTTAACCACTCACCCATCGATCGTGTAACCCTCTACCGCCGAAATGCTTATATTCGTCTGGTGGTACCGATTCAAATTATTGGTTTTCGTGCTATTTTGACTTACCATGTATGGTGAGTGGTTACCGCCGAATGAATTTCGTATTCCGGCGATCCATATATCTCTTTTTCAAAAAGAGATCCTGATATGGTCTTCTGCAGTAAAAATCTCCATAATCAATTTCAGTAGATGGGCCTGATACTGGGCAGGAGCTTCTACGAGTCCTCTAAGCAAATGTGGGGTTCGGTTGTCTCCGATGATAAGGGCGCGGGGTTAGATGAAAGTATGAAAAAATTGTCTAAGGCGAATTCCTCGAAGTCGGAAGTTCTTTCTTGTCATAGCAAAGAAAAGTTTATCCCGGTTCAATTTATTTTAGTCTTTTCAACAACTATGAACTATTAGCCGATATATATTATACCAAATCTTATACATATTTAGTCATCACTTGTATAGAAATATACAAGTTATATTAAGTCAAACATGTTATAGTTAGTAAAGATATAATATCCCTATTATGCAGGATAGTTTGTCAGCTAAAGGTAGGGATTCTCATTGTATATATACTACATATTGAATGGAATGAAAGCATCGAATATTATTTTCACTTACATGGTATCAGGCCATCACATCTCCATTCTCTCTGTCGACTTTCTTCTTCTTCTCCTTTGCTTTTCTGCACAAAAAAAACAACAATCATGAATGAAAAATTTCATCCTGCACTTTCAATATCAAATATCAAAAACCTTATCCCTATTACTCTTGAAATCGACAAATCACAATACAATTCTTGGGCTCATCTATTCAAGTTGCACTGCAGGGCCTATGATGTTATTGATCACATCGTTGCACCTGCTGCTGATGTATCTTCTTCCACCACTGATTCTTCTGCTGACACCACCACCAAAACTGCGTTGTGGTATCGATTAGATGCACTCGTCCTTCAATGGATCTACGCCACGATTTCCAATGATTTGATGAATCAAATTATTGAAGATGAATCCACTGCAGAAAACGCTCGGACTCGATTGCAAAACCTCTTCCAAGACAACAAAAACTCTTGTGCACTTTATCTTCAACGGCAATTTAACACCATCTGTCTTGATAATTTTCCTAATTGTGCTGCTTCCTGCCAGGAAATAAAGGTATTAGCTGATCAACTTCGAAACGTTGGTGATAAAGTCACCGACGATCGAATGGTTCTCCAATTGATTGCCGGATTGAATGATAATTTTGATACGGTGGGTACGTACTTCACTCAAATGGATAAGCTTCCTTCATTCTATGATGCACGTTCGAAGCTTATCCTGGAAGAAACACGCAAGAAGAAACAAGCTATCAACAATTCATCCATCACCGACACTGTTCTCATCGCTGCTACAAATCCCAATCCCAAGCTTTCAAATACTCCTGAACCCACACAACCCACTGATCGGCAGATCAATTACAACTTCCGATACAATAGCAACCGTAGTCGTGGTGGTGGTGGTTCTAATAGCCATCGGGGTAGGAGCAATCGAGGACGAGGTCGTCAATTTTCCCCAAATCCATCTCCTCAATGGTCTGGATATCCTCCCTGGATGTACGCATCTCCTCAGTGGACTACTAATCCTTCATGGACTGCTCCACCATGCCCGTATCCCACTAGTACTTGGGTCAGGCCCAACAACAACTCCCACATTCAATCCACGATTTTGGGTCCGAGGCCATCACAGGCCCATTCAGCTACTGGATCAGCTTCTGGTTATTACCCAACAGATTTGGATCAAGCTTTGCACACAATGACGCTTAATCCCCCTGACGATACATGGTACATGGACACCGGGGCTACTTCTCACATGACCGCATCTTCAGGTAATCTCGAGTCTTATTATCCTTAAGGCAACGTAACAATATTGTTGTCGGTAATGGTCATGGTATGCCAATTCATGGGTTCGGTCATTCTACCCTTTCCAACTTATCTCGTCCACTTTACTTACAAAATATCCTACACTCACCCAATCTAATTAAAAATCTTGTATCTGTTCGTCGTTTATCAACTGATAACAACGTTTCTTTGGAATTTGATCCTTTTGGTTTTACTGTGAAGGATTTCCCGCAGGGCACACCGGTTCTGAGATGTAACAGTACAGGCGATCTTTATCCTATTACCAACTCCGTGCTGCGTCACCTATCTAAACCTTCTACATTTGCTGCTTTTTCTCAAGACATATGACATCACCGTCTTGGACACCCAGACGATGAAGTCTTACGTTCTCTTAGTAATAAAAAGTTTATTTCTTGTAATAAACTGTCTTCAAATTCTGTTTGTCAATCTTGCGTTTTTGGAAAACAAATAAAGTTACCATTTATTTCTTCATCTTCTAGTACTTTATCTCCTTTTGATATTATACACAGTGACTTATGGACATCACCGGTTCCTAGTACCGCTGGACACCATTATTACATACTTTTCTTAGACAATCATTCTAATTTTTTGTGGACATATCCTCTTATACATAAATCTGATGTTTTTCCCACATTTCTTGCATTCTCAAAATACATTCAAACACAATTTGGTAAACCCATTAAAAGCTTTCAATGTGATAATGGAACTGAATATAATAACAAACACTTTCATCAATTTTGTGAACAAAATGGAATGCAATTTCGTTTTTCCTGTCCCTACTCGTCCCCACAAAATGGGAAATCCGAAAGAAAAATATGCGCTATAAACAACATTATGCGAACCATTCTATCCCACGCCTCTATTCCGTTAAATATGTGGCCTCATGCACTCCAAATGGCCACATACCTCTTAAACATATTACCTACAAAAACACTCAGTCTTTGCTCTCCTACCGAATGTCTCTACAAACGTATTCCATCCTACTCTCACTTACGCACTTTTACCTACTTCTACCTTCGCACACTCTCAATAAACTCCAACCACGTTCCATTCCATGTGTCTTTCTAGGATATCCATCTAACCATCGTGGCTATAAGTGTTATGATCTAAAATCTCGAAAATTCATTGTTTCTCGAAATGTCATATTTGTTGAAACTCAATTTCCTTTTGCAACAATCAAACCATCAAGTCCTCCCAACTATCAAAGTCTAACTGATGCAGTTCATCCATATTTTTATACACCACACCTTTTCTCCAAACATTCGGTTGATTCACCATCTCCTACGGCCCATTCTACTGACTCCAGCCCAACTCACACTACTACTGTCTTTCCTTCTGAGTTCACTCCACAGCCTACTTCTCCTACTGGGCCATCTACCGGGCCTATTCCAACACCCATCTCACCTACGGCCCAATCACCTGCCACCCAATCACCTATCAACTCTCCACATCCAAACTCATCTACTCCTACTTCGACTCATTCTGATCATGCCTCGACCGTTCCATCTGGAAATAATAACTCACCCACTGACCAAAATACACCACCCCCTACCCGTACTATTATCACTCATAGCATGCAAGGTATCTGCAAACCAAAGGTTCCCTTCAATCTCTCCTCACTCACCTCTATCTCTCCTATTCCTCGCATACCGAAAGACGCTCTCTCCGACCCAAATTGGTACATGGCCATGACCGATGAGTACAAAGCCTTAATGGATAATAATACTTGGGTGCTTGTTCCGCAGACACCTCACATGCATGTTATTTGTAGTATGTGGATCTTTTGGCATAAATTGAAATCTGATGGTTCCCTTGAACGATACAAAGCCCGTCTAGTAGGCGATGGGAGATCACAGACTGTTGGCATCGATTGTAATGAGACATTCAGTCTGGTTGTCAAACCGGATACCATTCGACTTGTGCTGTCTATTTCCCTCTCAAAATCTTGGAATATCAATCAACTAGATGTAAAAAATGCCTTCCTACATGGCTCTCTTAATGAAACAGTATATATGTATCAACCTTACGGGTTTCGAGACTCTACAAAACCAGATCACGTCTGTTTATTGAAGCGATCATTATATGGGCTGAAACAAGCTCCTCGTGTATGGTACCAACGGTTCACCACCTTTGCCTCATCTATTGGTTTCCATCACAGCCATTCAGACCATTCTCTTTTTGTGTATACTAGTGGAAAAGAAACTGCATATTTATTACTCTATGTCGATGATATTATACTAGTTACATCTTCAAATTCGCTACACACCACCCTAATGTCTTTATTTGCAAAGGAATTTGCCATGAAGGACTTAGGATCTCTCAGCAACTTTTTGGGAATTTCGGTCATAAAAAATGAACACGGACTATTTTTAAGCCAAGAAACATATGCCGAAGACATTATCAGCAGGGCCGGAATGACCAGTTGCAAATCCGTTAAGACGCCGGTCGATACAAATGGTAAAATGAGTACAAACGGCCCCTCATACTCAGATCCAACCGAATTCCGAAGCTTAGCTGGCGCGCTTCAATATTTAACCTTCACCAGACCCGACATTTCCTATGCAGTCCAACAGATTTGTTTACACATGCATGATCCGAAAGAGTGTCACATGCAAGCCTTGCGTCGTATTATCCGGTATATTCGCGGTACTATATCTCATGGGTTACAGTTGACAAAGAGCTCCTTTTCATCCTTAACTTCTTATACAGATGCCGATTGGGGTGGGTGCCCCAACACACGCCGATCCACCTCCGGCTACTGCGTATTCTTGGGAGGTAATTTAGTGTCGTGGTCAGCTAAACGCCAACCTACCGTTTCTCGCTCAAGCGCCGAGGCTGAATATCGAGGTGTAGCTAATGTTGTGTCCGAATCCTGTTGGCTTCAGAATGTTCTCTTGGAACTTCGTTGCCCCATCTCCAAAGCTACTATTGTTTTTTGTGACAACGTTAGCGCCATTTTTCTCTCTGGTAATCCCGTGCAACATCAACGCACAAAACACATAGAAATGGATATACATTTTGTTCGTGAAAAGGTCGCACGTGGCCAAGTTCGTGTTCTTCACATTCCGACACGGTTTCAGATCGCTGATATCTTTACTAAGGGTTTACCTCGTGTACTATTTGAAGAATTCAGGACCAGTTTGAACGTCCGCTCGCACTCCCGCTCAAACTGAGGGGCTGTATTAGCCGATATATATTATACCAAATCTTATACATATTTAGTCATCACTTGTATAGAAAGTTATATTAAGTCAAACATGTTATAGTTAGTAAAGATATCATATCCCTATTATGCAGGATAGTTTGTCAGCTAAAGGTAGGGATTCTCATTGTATATATACGACAGATTGAATGGAATGAAAGCATCGAATATTATTTTCACTTACATGAACACTACCTAATTGTCACAATTGTTGCTCACTTCAACTCTTGTTACTCTGCATAACTAACCCACAACTATTCTAACTCAAAAATTGATTTGTTTTTTGCCATTATGCCTAGAACTGTATAATTGTAAGAGATGGTGATCGGTAAGTGTGTATATGAACGACACAGACGCCAACCATTGTTTTCACTTATCAGTAAGCGTGTAGGCAGGTATGTTGGCCACAATTATCTCATACCATTTGCTCTAAGAATGAGAACGCTCAAACATACCCTAATGCAAAATGGATATGATACAATACTGGTTCATATTTTGAAGTTAAAATTGTTATTTGTTATGTCAATTAGAATGCATCACAAATATTCATCTTTAATTTAACTACTTGAGTTGATACAACTTATGTTTCAAGTAAAAGAATCCTCTTATAAGCTCAGATAAAGCAACTCTCATCTTCTACACGGAAACAGTTTTGAGTATAACTTCATCCATTCCGACTCTTAATAAAGATTCCTTAGATGCCTTATCAGTGTTGCCAGTAAGAGCTACTATGAGCGGCTTTTAGTGGCGTTTTAAAAACTTATCATGAACAAGTCTTGCAACGTTGTAACTATTTGAACAAGGTAATGAGACATCCATGAAAACGACCTTGTGGTACGGTCTTTGGTGATGACTTGCAAGCATTTTTATAATTAAAAAAATTATACGGATTAAGAAACTAGAGAGACCCATAACCATAGCTAGTGGTGAATGGTGGAACGGAATGGACGATTGTAAGAGATGATAAAAGTTGTTTGTTATAACCGAAGACAATAGATATATACCCATTAATTATAATTTAAAAATTAAAAAATTTGAAAATACCTCTGTCCTTCATTAAAAAATTTGGTCATGTATGATGAATTTATAGTTATAATAACAACAAAAGAATAATATTACAATGATAATGATTAATAATGCTGAATGAGCATGTATGCATATATGATCAGCAACACAACTTCACAAGTGAAAGAACCCGTTCATATACATTATAAACGATTCACAATAGTTGATTACATCGCGATGTATTTGACCTCTATATGATAAATTTTACAAACATTGCATTCGTTTTTAAAAGACAAACTTTCGTTACATCGAAAATTGACAGACATACATATCATTTCAAAATATCCAAACTATAAATGACATAATCTGTCATTTACTTAATAATAATCTCTATTGAACTCAACGACTTGAATGCAACGTCTTTTGAAATATGCCATGAATAACTCCAAGTAATATCTCTAAAATGAGCAAATGCACAGCGGAAGATTTCTTTAATACCTGAGAATAAACATGCTTTAAAGTGTCAACTAAAAGGTTGGTGAGTTCATTAGTTTATCATAATCCATCAATTCCATATTTTTAATAGACCACAAGATTTAAATTCCATCTTTCATAAACATAATCTCGTATCAGGCATTTCGCACGGTATAGAGATAAAAGTCATTCATACGAACTACAAACACCTGGTAATCGACCTTAACAAAATGCATCTAGAATATCCCCGCATACCGCCATTTCGCACGGTCATGCAAAAAGCATACAATCAGGCCACTCTTTTAAATATGATGGTTGTGTACACCTCACAAACAGATCATATCTTTTAAAGCTGGCGGTTGTATACCTATTTTGAAGTACTAAAGCAGTTCAAATTCTCTGACTGGGGCTTGTTAGTGCCCAAAGATCTATCTTTAGGATTCGCGTCAATTTGGGGCTTGGTTCCCAAATTGTCATCTTACCAGACTATAAGGGGTGATATCCGGTGTACTCATAACTCATTCGTAGAATGTTTTTAAGTACTTGTGTCTATTTCGTCAAACATTTATAAAAGTTGCGCATGTATTCTCAGTCCCAAAAATATATTGTAAAAGCATTTAAAAAGGGAGTAATGAAACTCACCATAATGTATTTCGTAGTAAAAATACATATGACGTCATTGAACAAGTGCAAGGTTGGCCTCGGATTCACGAATCTAAACTAAGTATATATATTTGTATATTGATCAATATATGTTTAATAATTTAGATCAAGTCATAGTGTATCACAATCCTAATGCTCGAGACTAAATATGCAAAAGTCAACAAAAGTCATCTTGACCAAAATGACTTCCAAAAATTATACATGATTATTATATAGTTTGAATATAGTCGTTTTATATATTTAAAAAATTTTAACAAATTTTATTAGAGTAAATAATATAATTCATTTATTAATAAATAAAATTTTATATTAAAATTTATATAATAAAAATATACTTTTATATATCTTAAGTAATAAAATTTATAAAATTCATTTAATATCATAAAAATATAAATGCTAGGTATTATTAATGTAATTATATTATATGTAGTAAAATATCTTTGTATTACATATTTATTTGATAAAATAATATTGATAATAATAATAAGTAAAAGTTGTATTATTTTGTAATAATAATAATTATTATTATTCTATTAATAAAAATATCAATATTTATATTTACTAAAAATGATATTATGATAAAATGATAATTTTTATAAATAATAATACTAAAATAATAATAATAATGATATTTTATAATAACAATGATATTTCTATTTAAAAATAATGATTTTTAGTAAAAATGATAGTTTTAATATTAATAATACTTTTAATAATAATAATAATAAAAATAATGAAAATGATATTTTTATCTAAATCAATACCTTTCAATATCATGATACTTATACTCATTATTTCCTAATTAATTTGTTAATAGCTTTTAATCGTCTTTTATATCGCGTTCATAATAATGATAATAATAATAATCATAATAATTAGGTGCTACTAATATTAGTTTTAATTATAATAATACTAATAATAATAAATATTATAATAATATTAATGTTAATACTAATAACTATTTTAATGATAATAATAATAATACTAATTATAATTTTAACGATAATAACGATAGTAATAATAATAAAAATAACAATTTTTAATGATAATATCTTTTATTGATAATGATAATAATAATAATAATAATAATAATAATAATAATAATAATAATAATAATAATAATAATAATAATAATAATTAGATAAAAACTATAACGACGATAATAATAATCATTTTTAATAATAATACAAAAATTCAATTGACTATAACTTCTAATCTGTTCATCGAAACCATTCGATATCTAAATGAAAAGTTCTTAATTTTTCGCTAGCTTTCCAACGACATGCATATCATATACCTTATCTCAACTGCATATGTAACTAACGTATGATTCATCAAAACTATCTAACGACTAAATTAAACATACATGCATGCATAATCATATCTACTCGAGCACTAGTCATGGATACACTAATAATATGTAAAAGTTAAGTTCTGAATGCTCACGTATCAATATTGAGATTCAATATTGCAGGAAAGGTACGTAGACGCAACGAAGACGATAAACACTAGGTTGACCTTATGAGCACACCCCTGATCCATACCCATAACCTCCATAGCTATAACCCATAATTTCCTTAGCTCTATCCTGCTCGTAAACCCCGTTTTGAAATAACTTGCTCATGACTTCATCGTAGTATTTTATGTATAATACTAATGATAATAATAATACTACTAAATACGATTAATAATAAAAATATTAATCTTAATAATAATAATAATAATAATATAAATAAAATAAATATATACTACGGAGTAATTGAGAGATAGATAGATGAATTACTTCGGCCGAAAAACTCGAGTTTTATATACCCGTTTCTGGACCCATGAACTCCGCAATCGCGGTACTTTGTAGGCTAACACCTCCGCAATCACGGAGGTACCTGTCCCAGCTCACCCTCAATGATTTCATGGCTGCCGACGGTTTATGTATGTGTATATATATATATATATATATATATATATATATATATATATATATATATATATATAATTTATATAATTAATTATATATTATATTATATTTACGTACATAGTTAACTCGTAATTTTAGTTCCAACGAATTGTACGTTGTCACATGACTATAGTCTCGATTTCGGTTTCTCCAACGCATTTTCGTACATTTAGAAAAATAGTACTTTACTTTACGCGATACGTACCTTTATTATTAACTAGACTTATAATATTGATAAACTATATCGTTTAAAATATAATTTGTACATTTGAGTGATATGGTCATTTGCTTCTTAAAATCGACGTTTCGTTGTTTATATAAAATATATATTTTAAATCAAACGTTTTAAGTTAATATTATTTTTATCACTTTGTAAAATACATACATACATACATACATACATATATATATATATATATATATATATATATATATATATATATATATATATATATATACTCATTAAAATATAAATTTGTACATATTGTATGTAATTGAAACATAATATAACATTTAGTTTTTCAAAGACAATTATATTTCCAAATATAATTTAGATCGTTTACGTAATAGAAATATTATATCATACAACGTTTTTATTTTAAAATCTAAATAGATATAATTCATTTATGTACTAACGTTTTATATATGAATCACATTTTCACGACCCGTCCTAATCCATCTGGACGAATACATTACATTTGGTTACATCGCGAGGTACTTGACCTCAATATGATACATTTTATAAATATTGCATTCGTTTTTAAAAGACAACCTTTCATTACATCAAAAGTTGACGGCATGCATGCCATTTCATAATATATCCAACTATAATTGACTTAATAATAATCTTGATGAACTCGACGACTCGAATGCAACGTCTTTTGAAATATGTCATGAATGACTCCAAGTAATATCTCTAATATGAGCAAATGCACAGCGGAAGATTTCTTTCATACCTGAGAATAAACATGCTTTCAAGTGTCAACCAAAAGGTTGGTGAGTTCATTAGTTTATCATAAATAATCATTTCCGATAGTATAATAGACCACAAGATAATCATATTTCGAAAACAATATGTGCAGGTCTGCTCACTGCTGGAAAATCATTCATACGATATATAAACACCTGGTAATCAACCTTAACAAGATGCATATAGAATATCTCCCGCATACCGGCATTCCGCACGGTCATGCAAAAGCATACAAACAGGCCACTCTTTTAAATATGATGGTTGTGTACACCTCACAAACAGATCATATCTTTTAAAGCTGGCGGTTGTATACCTATTTCGAAGTACTAAAGCAGTTCAAATTCTCTGACTGGGGCTTGTGAGTGCCCATAGATCTATCTTTAGGATTCGCGTCAATTAGGGTGTCTGTTCCCTAATTCTTAGATTACCAGACTAAAAAGGGGTGATATCTGGTGTACTCGTAACTCAATCGTAGAATATTTTTAAGTACTTGTGTCTATTTGGTAAAACAGTTATAAAAGCAGTTCATGTATTCGCAGTTCAAAAATATATTTTACAAGCATTTAATAAAGCAGTTGTAAAAACAGCGCATGCATTCTCAGTCCCAAAAATGTAAAGAGTAAAAGGGAATCAAATGAACTCACAATATAATATTTTGTAGTAAAAATATTCATACGAAGATACTGAACAATGCAGGGTTGGCCTCGGATTCACGAACCTATATCATTTGTTTATTTATTAATACACATAAGTGAAATCGATCAATATATATAAATTTATTAGTTATATCATTTTTATATTAAAAATATATATATGTTCCATATATTCATTTTGTATATCAAAATATTAATTTGGTTATGTTATGTGTATTAAATATATATATATATATATATATATATATATATATATATATATATATATATATATATATATATATATATATATATATATATATATATATATATCGTTTGTTTGTTAAAATATAGTAATTATAATAATACCATAATATTATTTGTAATGGTAAAAATGATAATAATGATAATACCTAATGTTACTAATAAAAATATTAAAGTTAATAATTTTGTTAATAATAATATTGATGATAATTTTTGATTATAAATCACATAATGATAATTCTAATAATAATATTATTAGTCATGATAGTCTTCATGTTAAATTCCTAAACTTGTAATTATATCTTCTAAAATTCTACTTCTTAATCATAATCATAATTGTACATGTATTAATATAATTATGATCTTTTTCCATATTCTTTACCATTTCATCTTTTATTAACTTGTTAATAAACATATGTTTATAGTATTAACATGTTCATAGTTATACTAATTATAATAATCTTAATAATGATAATGATAATAATAATAATAGTATTGATATTACTAATACTATCAATCATAATTAATAATAACAATAATAATAATAATAATAATAATAATAATAATAATAATAATAATAATAATAAAATGATAATAATAATAATAATAAGAATTATAATAAGTAACTACCTTTAAGCTCATCCTAAAAATAAATGTCTCAATCCGGGTTCGAACCCGTGACCTCCCGCTAAACAACACTACACCTTAACCACTCCTCTACCATTGCTTTTCTGTTTTAATACCATATACGTATATATATAACGCGTATATATCTTTTTTCCTTTTTCTTCATACATTCATCACAATGAAACCAAGATCATAGTCATACCATCTTCATCATCTCATTATCATCATCATTAACCTTAACGCCATCATCATTATAACCATCATTCATCATCACCATACCATAATCATCATTCTCTTAGTTCAACCGAAACGGGGAGCTGGATCACAGTTTAAAGAAAACGTGACCCACTTCTAAATGCCTAAATCCCTACGGCCCAATATTTCTTCACATGCCCAACATGTAACCCACTTTTATCACGGCCCAGCTAGCAAAAAAAACTATTCAATTTTCAGTTTATAAACAAATAAGAGTTAGTTTGCAAGTAGGTTTTAAATTGATGTTTTTGTTCGTCCGGGACCACACAAGCAGCCACCAATCTATCTTTGTTGACATTAAACATCATCCTTTTCATCATCCAATCATCATTATCTTTACTTCCTCTTTGTCTTCAATTTCGTTAAATAGAAAAGAAAAAAAGAACTGCAGTTGCAGTTTGATCGATCAGTTGTTCATCGAGGGGAAAAGAAATAAAACGTTGCAGTAGCAAGATGATCGAAGGTGGTTCGAGCTGGGTTCATGAAGGTGGGTTTTGTGGATGGTTTCGTTACAAGTGTAGCTGCAGTAAAAAAAAAAATTGCAGCAGTAGCAGTGAGCAAAAATAAATGGGTTTGTGATGGTTATGGTGGTGTTTAGAAGTTGGTGAAAGGTGATGGTGGTGCTTCGATTAAGGTGATGTCGATGGTGGTTTACATGATGAAGGTGGTGGCGGGTTGTCGACTGTTCAGACTGCATAAAAAACGATCATGGTGGTTGTTTTGATTAGGCAGAAACATATACAATAGCAGCAGTAGGGTGATAACGGTTTTAAATGGTGCTTGAAGTGATCATGGTTTTCAAGGTGAAGAGTGGTGGTTTATGGTGATTATTTGATTCGGTTTAGGATTTCACGAAAGAAGAAAGAAAATAAAATATAAGATAGCTAGTGATCGAGTTAGATATCAAGTGGTGATATGGGTGGCGATTTAGATGGGTTGTTGAGGTACTCATTGTTCACGTAATTCAGAAGGCAAAATAGTAGCGATAGTCGAGTAGTAGTAGTCGAAATATAATAGTTGCAGGTTGTATGTTTTGTACAAGTTCGAAGGTGGTGGTGAATGATTGTACAAGCTTGATCATGGTGTCTCCGATCGTAGCAAGAATTAAGGTGATTCATCGAATAAAAAGGAAAAGAGAGAGAGAGATGAGATGAGATGAGAGTATTCAAGATAGTAGATTAGTTTATGATGTGTTCGGGTTGTGGGTTTTGACACACAAACTAGTAGCAGTTATGAATTATTTGAAGAAAAGAAAAGTGGTGATGAAGTGCCAAGTTTTATCAATCATATATCTGTATCTCCTATATATATATATATATATATATATATATATATATATATATATATATATATATATATATATATATATATATATTATATAACTATAAAGTAATTTAATAGTTAATAATAATAATATAATAATAATTATGTTAATCAAAAAGTGAATTGCACATGTGAATGAAACGAAACGAGAAGCAGCCACTAATTTTGTATTCACTCTACCGACAGTTTTCACGGACTGTGCATCGTGCGAAATCAGTGGCAGATAAAAGTGTTCAGAAAATTCCCATATTTTTAAATTAACTATATTTGTAACGACCCTGGATTTTCCAACGTTTAATTATTAATAATTTATTATTAATGCTTGTGTTTTAATAAACGTGTTCCTATACGTGCTACTTGTTACCGTATTTAACTTTTCATAGCCCGATTTGTCTTTGTGACGCACGTACTTTACACGAATAATATTTTAAATATTATTTATGTTCATGATTAATTATTATTATTAGTCATTTTAATTAACTAAGGTTACTAGTTAATTACTTGGGCTTTATTTGATTAATTGCATACTTACTTGGACTTGGGCCTTTATTATTGGAAATAGACTTGGAAGCCCACCCTACACTCTTAATGGACTTGTAAGCCCATAATATATGCAAGTATTACATTAAGTTATAACTAGATTAATTAGTGTTATGTAAAGACTAGTTTCATGTATACTTACACCTCATTCCAACACCATTTAGCTTTATTACCACTTCAAGCTCTCACCACCTCCCCATGTATGAAAGTGCATTTGATCCCTTCCTCTTTTTCTCCTAAATCGTCAGCATTGCTAGGAGTGAGGGAGTTCTTTTTTTTTTTTAATTTTTGTTGCATATTTACAAGTGTTACTACCTCATTTCTTCACACACACATACTTACATTTTCTCTCAACTTTCTCTCATTTCTTTTCTCTCAAATATTTTCCTCTCTTTTTCCTTCATAAAAACCGCCACCAAATCATCATCATTAGTTGTCTTTGTTGTTGTTTAATTACTTGTTGTAGTTTGTTGTTGTTAAAGATCAAGTTCTATAACTTGTATCTTCATGTAATCTTGGTTACTTCCATCTTTTCTTTGATGAAGAACCAAGAATAAGAATCTAAACTTTCTAGTTTATGGTTCTACACTTAAATGTTTTAAATATTTAAAGTTCATAAGTTTTAAAATCATACTTGTGTTCATGTTAGTAAACTTGAGGTTTACTTTCTTAAAGATCAAAGCCTTGGCTTGAATCTTTCTAAGTATGAACAACCATGAACTTATTACTTGTAGAATTAGTTTATCTCTTCATTTTATGTACTTTAAAGTTGTGATGTTGTGATAATGCTAAAAACGAACATATATTTCATAGCATTATTCCTCAAGAAAGACAAGCTTTTAGTTGCAATTGTTCTATTTACAAGTGATATTCGTTTAAATAATAAAAGGTGAAGACAAAAGACAGATTCGACGAATTGAAGACGCAAACGACCAAAAAGCTCAAAAGTACAAAAGACAATCAAAAAGGTTCCAATTATTAATAAGAAACGTCTCGAAATTACAAGAGTACAAGATTCAAAACGCAAAGTACAAAATATAAAATTGTACGCAAGGACGTTCGAAAATCCGGAACCGGGACCAGAGTCAACTCTTAACGCTCGACGCAACGGACTAAAAATTACAAGTTAACTATGTATATAAATATAATATAATATATAATTAATTATATTAATTATATATATATTATATTTATATATAAAAAACCGTCGGCAGAGAAAGACTCCAAGATGTGAGCTGGAATTTCAAACTCCGCGACTCGCGGAGTTTGAAGGCCAAAATGGCCGCGAGTCGCGGAGACCCAAAATGAAAAAATGCCTATAAAGCCAACCGAATTCTGAACGCAAAATCATCTTTTTCTTCTCTTATCATACGTAAAATATATATATATATATATAATTTATATTTTAATTTTAATTTTAATTCTAATAATAAGGGTATGTTAGCGAATGTTGTAAGGGTGTAAGTCGAAATTCTGTCCGTGTAACGCTACGCTATTTTTAATCATTGTAAGTTATGTTCAACCTTTTTACATTAATGTCTCGTAGCTAAGTTATTATTATGCTTATTTAAAACGAAGTAATCATGATGTTGGGCTAATTACTAAAATTGGGTAATCGGGCTTTGTACCATAATTGGGGTTTAGATAAAAGAACGACACTTGTGGAAATTAGACTATAGGCTATTAATGGGCTTTATATTTGTTTAAATAAATGAAAGTTTGTTAATGTTAATATAAAGATTTACAATTGGGCGTCCCTATAAATTACCATATACACTCGATCGGACACGATGAGCGGGGTATTTATATGTACGAATAATCGTTCATTTAACCGGACACGGGAATGGATTAATAGCCACTAGAATAATTAAAACAGGGGTGAAATTACATTCAAGGGTAATTGGTGTAATTGTTAACAAAGTAGTAAAACCTTGGTTTACACGCAGTCGATAACCTGGTGTATTCATTAAACAAAGTATTAAAACCTTGTTACAATTCGAATCCCCAATTAGTTGGAATATTTAACTTCGGGTATAAGAATAATTTGATGAGGACACTCGCACTTTATATTTATGACTGATGGACTGTTATGGACAAAAACCAGACGGACATATTAAATAATCCAGGACAAAGGACAATTAACCCATGGGCATAAAACTAAAATCAACACGTCAAACATCATGATTACGGAAGTTTAAATAAGCATAATTCTTTTATTTCATATTTAATTTTCTTTATTTTATATTTAATTGCACTTCTAATTATCGCACTTTTATTTATTGTTATTTAATCGCACTTTTAATTATCGTACTTTTTAATTATCGCAATTTTATTTTATCGCACTTTTATTATTCGCAATTTCATTATCGTTATTTACTTTACGCTTTAATTTAAGTCTTGTATTTATTTTATATTTTACATTAGGTTTTAACTGCGACTAAAGTCTTAAAATCGACAAACCGGTCATTAAACGGTAAAAACCCCCCTTTTATAATAATAATATTACTTATATATATTTGTATTTTTATAAAAGTAAACTAATATAGCGTTGAACTTTGTTTAAAGATTTCCCTGTGGAACGAACCGGACTTACTAAAAACTACACTACTTTACGATTAGGTACACTGCCTATAAGTGTTGTAGCAAGGTTTAAGTATATCCATTCTATAAATAAATAAATATCTTGTGTAAAATTGTATCGTATTTAATAGTGTTTTCTGCTAAAATTAATAACTATTTTATATACACCTCGCATAACATCAAGTATTTTTTGGCGCCGCTGCCGGGGAACACTCTTAAACGCCGGAAGCGCAACGCTAATATAAAAAAAAAAAGATTTTTAGTTTACTTTTATTAAAAATTCGTTTTTGTAAAAATACGTTTTAATTATTCAAAAATATAAAAAGAAAAACAAAAATATAAGTATTTTTAAGATTTTGTTAAATATTTAAGTTTTATAAGTTTCTTTATTTTTATTTTAGTTTATAAAAATATAAGTTTTAATATCTTTTATATATAGAAAAAAAAAACAGAAAACAGAAAATAAAAAAATAAAAAAATAAAGAAAAAACGCGTCGAAAATTCAAATCTGTCAGCTGAATTCTGGAACCCCGCGACTCGCGGGGTTTGATGCAATAAATGCCGCGACTCGCGGAGCCTTTCTGACAGGCGACAAAAAAACCCTAATTCAGCATTAATTACGGTTTATTATTAATTATAATTATTATTTAACCCTAATTATTATTATTATTATTATTATTATTATTATTATTTTTACTTTTACTTTTTATATATATATTTTAGTTAAATTAGTTTTATTAAATTGTAAAATTAGTAGTTTTATTAAATAAATAATATAAAAAAATAATATTTTTATAAAAATTGTAATTTTTACAACTTTTTGTATATTTTTATATTTTGTCCCTTTTTAATCGTTGTAGCATAACTTTTGTATTTTTAGCTCATTTTTAATTTTAAACTTAGTTTTTGCTATAGTTATTTTTACTCCTAAATTTTTAGGCTTTGCCGTAGAATTCCTTAAGTGCTTTTTCTTTAAGACTAAGATTTAGGTACTTTAGAATTTTGCGACGCCTTTTTAAGTTTTAGTTTCTTTTTAAGTTATTTCCATTTGAGATTTAGTTTTTCCTGTAAGCTTTAATATTTTTAGACACCTTTTACTATGTACCAATTATCATTCCAATTAGTAATCTCAATTTGCGATTATAATTTTAAGTTAGTTGTAGTAATAAGGTTAGGTTAGTATTTTTAAGTTTTTATAAGTTTCTTTTATTTTTTCGTCACCTTTTATTTTTCAACCATTTTTTCTTTTTCAACCTTTTTCGACGAACTCTTTTTCTCTCTTATTTCTCGCTATTCTAGTTTTAGGACATAGATTTTTATTCTACTTCTTATCTAAATTTCTTAAAATTACGAAAATTTATTTTGAGTGGTTAAATTGATAGACATCAAAATTTTCTGGTTCATAGTAATAGTTGGATTTGTACGTGGACCGGGTTATTGGAGCCAAACAGTCCTCAATTATATTGAGACCAAACGAATCCTGCCCCTCTGCTGCATCTTTTGGCTATTCGAAACGTGGGCAAAATCAGAAAAGTCTATTGATTGGATAACTTATTATAATTTTTCTTTCCTTTTTAAAACTAATAGGATATTCAGTGAATGCACCGAGCAAGACGTTCATCACCTTTTGTACGTTCACCACCTGTAACTAGATCAAGACATTTAGCAAATATAACCGCCGTTGATTTTTCTTTAGAATCGTCATCCAGTCAACCAAGTACTTCAGTTCAAATTTCCGATAATCCATTTTTTGAACCCAACCTCACAATTGAGAATCCGGAGAATATTCAGGAACGGTTCGTAGATCCTGAACCATTAAACTTTCCTCCGGAGCCACCAATCATTCAAACAGAGATTGTTGAGGAACGAACTATTAAATCAGAATCATCTAGTGATACCGATTCAACAAATTCAATTATGGAGAATCTGGAACCTTTAAGTATGGAAGACCGAATGAGAGCTAAACGCACTGGCCAAGGTCACGCAATTACTCATCCAGACATTAATGCGCCAGATTATGAAATCAAAGGACAAATTCTACACATGGTGACTAATCAATGCCAATTTAGTGGTGCGCCGAAGGAAGATCCAAATGAACATCTACGTACCTTTAATAGGATCTGCACACTATTTAAAATACGAGAAGTGGAGGATGAACAGATATATCTCATGTTATTTCCCTGGACTTTAAAGGGAGAAGCCAAAGATTGGTTGAAATCGTTACCTGAAGGGGCGATCGATACATGGGACATTTTAGTTGACAAATTTCTTAAACAATTCTTTCCTGCATCTAAAGCCGTAAGACTTCAAGCAGAAATTGTTACGTTCACACAGAAACCAAATGAAACTCTATATGAGGCGTGGACTAGATATGGAAAGTTGTTAAGAGGATGTCCGCAACATGGTTTAGACACCTGTCAAATAGTACAAATATTCTACCAAGGATGCGACATCACTACAAGAAAAGACATAGATATAGCAGCTGGTGGTTCTATTATGAAGAAAACCGAAACTGATGCTTACAAAATTATTGATAATACTGCTTCCCACTCACATGAGTGGCACCAAGAAAAAGACATCATTAGATCATCTAAAGCAGCTAGAGCCGATTCTAGCCATGACTTAGATTCCATTTCCGCAAAGATAGATGCTGTGGAGAGACGAATGGAAAAGATGACTAAGGATATTCACTCAATACGAATTAGTTGTGAGCAGTGTGGAGGACCACATTTGACAAAAGATTGTCTCAGTATTGAATTAACAATGGAACAAAGAGAGAATATTTCATACATAAACCAAAGGCCTGGAAATAATTATCAGAATAATTATCAACCGCCAAGACCGATTTACAATCAAAACCAGAATTATAACCGAAATATTCCATACAACAACCAACAAGGTCCTAGCAATCAACAAGTATCCAATAATACTTATAATCAGCAAAGACCTAATTTTCAAAACAAACCACCACAACAAACCGATGATAAAAAGCCGAATTTAGAAGATATGATGACGAAGCTAGTTGAAACTCAAACGTAGTTTTTCACATCTCAAAAACAAACCAATGAACAAAATGCTCAAGCATTTAGAAATCAACAAGCTTCTATTCAAAATCTGGAACAAGAAGTAAGTAACCTAGCAAGGTTAATAGGTGAAAGAAAACCGGGAAGTCTACCTAGTGATACAAATGCTAACCCCCGGAATGAAACAGCTAAAGCTATTACCACAAGAAGTGGTACAACACTTAAACCACCTGAAATACCTGTAACTTCTGATGAAACTATTCCTACTCCACAAGAACAACAACCTGATCAAGATAAGGAAAAAGAACCGGTAGTTGAGAAGGTTAATGAAGATAACACAGTTAAGGATAAACCTTATGTTAAACCATACCAACCACCACTTCCTTATCCGAGTAAAATGAAGAAAGAAAAACTTGAAGCCGAGCAATCCAAATTTTTGGATATGTTTAAACAGATAAATGTAAATCTTCCTTTCATTGATGTGATTTCAGGAATGCCTAGATATGCTAAATTCTTGAAAGATCTAATCTCAAATAGAAAGAAAATGGAAGAACTCTCGGCTGTTACTATGAATGCTAATTGTTCAGCAGTGCTGTTGAATAAGATACCAGAAAAACTATCTGATCCAGGAAGTTTCACAATTCCATGTTTTCTGGGTAGTCTTAGTTCAATAGAAGCATTGGCAGACTTAGGTGCTAGTATAAATCTAATGCCGTATTCACTATACGCTAAACTAGACCTTGGAGAATTGAAACCAACCAGAATAAGCATACAACTAGCCGATAGATCAATAAAATATCCTAGAGGGATAATGGAGAACATGCTAGTTAAAGTTGGTACTTTAGTATTTCCAGTAGATTTTGTTGTTTTGGACATGGAAGAAGATTCTCAAGTTCCTCTCATATTAGGAAGACCATTCTTAAACACGGCTAAAGCAATGATAGACGTGTTCGGTAAGAAACTGACCCTAAGTATAGAGGATGAGAGTGTTACCTTTTAAGTTGATAGAGCAATGCAACAACCACAATCTGCAGATGATACATGTTATTATATTCAAACTATAGATGCACATGCAGAATTATTAGAAGAATTTCCAGAATTACAAGGAACAGGAGAATGTTCTTTAGGAGAAGGTAATGAACCAATTGATGAAGCTGAAATGTTAGCTACACTTATAGCTAATGGATATGAACCAACAACAGAAGAAATTCAAATGCTAAAAGAAGAAGACAGATATCGATATAAATCATCGATAGAAGAACCTCCGAAATTAGAGTTAAAGCCACTTCTAAACCATTTGGAATACGCTTATTTACATGGTGAATCTGAATTACCTGTAATAATATCGTCTTGTCTTACTGAAAATGAGAAATCACAACTCATTTCTGTGTTGAAAGCTCATAAACCAGCCATTGCATGGAAGATTCATGATATTAAAGGAATAAGTCCTTCGTATTGCACACATAAAATCCTTATGGAAGAAGGTCATAAAACGTATGTGCAACGCCAACGAAGACTAAATCCTAATATGAAAGATGTAGTTAAGAAAGAGATTATTAAACTGCTAGATGCAGGTTTAATATATCCAATTTCTGATAGCCCATGGGTAAGCCCAGTTCAATGCGTGCCTAAGAAGGGTGGTATGACTGTCATTACAAATGAGAAAAATGAGCTTATTCCTACTAGGACTATAACAGGATGGCGTGTATGTATTGATTATAGAAAATTAAATGACGCCACCAGAAAAGATCACTTTCCCTTACCTTTCATAGATCAAATGTTGGAAAGATTAGCCGGAAATAGTTACTATTGTTTTCTAGATGGATTTTCCGGATATTTTCAAATTCCAATAGCACCCGAAGACCAAGAGAAAACCACATTTACGTGCCCTTATGGTACTTTTGCTTACAAACGCATGCCATTTGGACTTTGCAACGCCCCTGCAACCTTTCGAAGGTGCATGATGGCGATTTTTCACGACATGATAGAAGAATGCATGGAAGTTTTCATGGATGACTTTTCAGTCTTCGGTGATACATTTAAATCATGTCTAGTTAATCTGGAACGAATGCTAATTAGATGCGAAAAATCAAATCTAGTACTTAATTGGGAGAAATGCCATTTCATGGTTAAAGAAGGCATCGTTCTTGGACATAAAATTTCAAAAGAAGGAATTGAAGTGGATAGAGCTAAAGTAGATGTAATTGCTAAACTTCCACATCCCACAAATGTTAGAGGAGTTAGGAGTTTTCTAGGGCATGCCGGTTTTTACCGACGTTTCATAAAAGATTTTTCTAAAATTGCCACTCCTATGAATAAACTCCTAGAAAAGGATGCTCCATTCATCTTTTCAGATGACTGTATCAAATCTTTTAATATTCTTAAATAGAAACTCACTAATGCGCCGATCATGATAACACCAAATTGGAATCTACCATTTGAACTAATGTGCGATGCAAGTGATTTTGCAATGGGAGCCGTTTTAGGACAAAGGATTGAAAAACGATTTCAACCTATATATTATGCTAGTAAGACATTACAAGGAGCACAAACGAACTATACAACTACTGAAAAAGAACTCCTTGCTATTGTCTTTGCTTTTGATAAATTTCGATCATATCTCGTTCTAGCAAAAACGGTGGTCTATACCGACCATTCTGCTCTTAGATACCTATTTTCAAAACAAGATGCTAAACCAAGATTAATCCGTTGGATCTTACTCTTACAAGAGTTTGATATTGAAATCCGAGATAAAAGAGGAGCAGAAAATCTCGCCGCTGATCATCTTTCTCGTCTCGAAAATCCCGAATTAGAAGTTCTGAATGAATCGGCCATACAAGACAACTTTCCTGATGAATATCTATTGAAGATAGATTATAAAGAAATCCCATGGTTTGCAGACTATGCAAACTACTTAGTTTGTGGATTCCTTGAAAAAGGATTATCATACCAAAGACGAAAGAAATTCTTCAGTGATATAAAACACTATTTCTGGGAAGATCCACATCTGTTTAAAAGTTGTCCCGATGGAATAATACGCCGATGTGTATTTGGAGATGAAGCTAGTAAAATTTTAAACCATTGTCACACAGGACCAACAGGAGGGCATTATGGGCCTCAACTAACAGCAAGAAAAGTTTATGAAGCTGGATTCTATTGGCCTACAATTTACAAAGACGCACACCTTCTTTGCAAATCCTGTGATGCATGTCAAAGGGCCGGAAAAATAAGTCAACGTGATAAAATGCCACAAAATGTCATCCAAGTATGTGAAGTATTTGACATTTGGGGTATTGACTTTATGGGTCCATTTCCAAAATCTCATAATAATTTATATATACTCGTAGCCATTGATTATGTATCTAAATGGGCGGAAGCACAAGCTCTCCCAACTAACGATGCACGAGTTGTAGTCAACTTTTTAAAACGTCTTTTTGCAAGGTTTGGAACACCGAAAGCTTTAATAAGTGATCGGGGTACTCATTTCTGTAATAATCAACTTGAGAAAGTTCTTAAAAGATATGGAGTAACTCATAAAATCTCCACCGCATATCATCCACAAACAAGTGGACAAGTTGAAAATACCAACCGAGCTTTAAAACGTATTCTAGAGAAAACTGTAGGATCAAATCCGAAGGAATGGTCCATTAAATTGGAGGATGCACTCTGGGCTTTTAGAACAGCCTACAAAACTCCAATTGGAACCACACCTTTTAGACTTGTTTATGGAAAAGCATGTCATCTTCCAGTAGAAATTGAACACAAAGCATTTTGGGCTTTGAAGACATGCAATCTTGATTTACATGAAGCCGGACGTCTACGATTAAGTCAACTAAATGAATTAGAAGAATTAAGACATGAAGCATACGAAAATTCGTTAATCTATAAAGAAAGAACGAAGAAATGGCATGATAAAAGAATCAGAAATTCAAAAGAATTTAAAGAAGGAGACAGAGTTCTTCTTTTCAATTCACGATTCAAGCTATTTCCTGGAAAATTGAAATCAAGATGGTCTGGACCATTCATAGTCAAAAGAATTTTCCCATACGGAACGATAGAATTGATAAATTCAAATGGGATTGAATTTAAAGTTAATGGTCACAGAGTTAAACATTACATACATGGTCCGATGGAAGTCGACAACGAAGTTAATCACAATTTCGACACCACAGCTAACTAAGTGTGGGGAGAATCAAGTCTTTAAAGGATAATATGTATTTCTGTTAGAGTTAGATTGTCTGTTTTCGTGTAGTTCTCGAAAATGGAACCCGAATGGTCTTTCCCTAGCAGACCCTAAAGAACTAGTCTTCTCCCCCCATTCTGAATTTTTATTTTTTTTAGGTTTTTACAAAATGAAGACTGCCTGTGAACTAAACCATGGTCTAATGCTACACGCTTTGATCACTAAACGTAATAATGACATACTACCGAGTGAAATAGTATCAGTAATCAGAGAAAGAATGGACGGAGTTAGAAAAGAATCCAGATGCGAAGATAATAAGTTACAATTTGGTAAAGGAAAATCAAAATCCGCAGCGAAAAGAAGAGCACGACACCTAGAAAGATGTCACAAATGCGGAAAATGGTCACATGGAGGTAAATGTTCAAATAATCAAACCTATTCAAATACCGAATTTGTTACTTTATGCAGAGACGGACCGTTCATATGTTTAGAAGAAAAGATACTGAATGCTCGAGGTTATGCCTATGTAGCCATGGAAAACCAATTAAACCGACTATCTTATGAATGGGATAGATCATATAACTAAGAAATCTATTTCACAGGTATGTCTGTACAGTTTTTATTTTTATTTTTAACCTTTTGATAATAAACGCTAATTTGTTCGCTAAAAAGTATTAAATTGGTATTGAATAAAATTAGGTTTGGCGACCGAAATTATTGATATCATTCAAAAATTTATTACATCACTGCGAAATTTAACGTTTATTCTTAAGGTATAAATATCTTTAAACAATCAACCCAAAATATTTCAAAAATTCGTCATGAGTTAAATTAGGTCTTGGAACCGAAATTACTTTACCGAAAAGAGGGGCGCATATTTTTGATAATATTTGATTGATTAAAGTGGGATAAAAAGACAAAAAGATTTTTAATTTTATTTTTACCATATTTTTAAAATTAATATTTAAATCTTAAATTAATATTGTAAACTTTATAAAAACAATATATTTAAAATTGTAAAAATTTGAAAAATTAATATAAGTTTGGTGTGAATTTATAATATGAATTTTTTTAAATTAAGTTTGGTGTGAACTTTTAATTTTTAAGATATGAATTTTTAATTTTATGCATTTTAAATTTTAAGTTTGGTGTGAATTTTTAATAATAATTTTGAATTTTATATTTAAGTTGTGTGAATTTAAAAACAAAAATTTACTTTATCTCATTAAGTTAAGAATATGATTTTTAAAATTCGTCGTAAGTTGAAGACTAGGTCTTTGAACCAAAATTGCTTTACCCGAGGGAGGGACGAGAACTTTTATTATCATTATTTTTAATCTTATTGAATTAAAGTATGCCAAAAACATTGAAAAAACCCAAAAATCTTAGCTTTTAAAACAATCGCTACAAAAAGACAAATTTTAAAATTTTGTCGAAGGACGGACTAGGACATCGATCCGAAACGACCTCGTCCTAAATAACAAGGGAAACAAAATTTTAAAATTAATTACTTAATTGTTTTAATAAGTTAATTATTATATAAAAAAAAAATATATATATATATATACCAAACTCCGCGAGTCGCGGAGTTTGGAGGGTAAATCCCCGCGACTCGCGGGAGGACCGGATTACAGAAAAAAAATAAGAGCTGCAACAGCTCAGTTTCATACTCCACACTCAAAAACTGCTGCGAAAATAGACCCGAAAAACCCGAAAAACACCCCCAAAAATCCCAATTTTTAACCGTTAATCACCAAATTTTTTGCTAAAATCATGTTGAGAAGGATGCTATCTAAGAATTACTCAAGAAAAACGGTAAATTTCTACACCTAAACACCATTTAATTCGAAATTTGGTGTTCTTGAGTCATTTTTTCCCCAATTTGATTTTGATGCTTTTTAGTGTAATTAGACTTAAATTGTTTATGTATTATGCTTGTATAACCTAGATTGATGCTGTTTAACATAATTAGAAGCCTTAAACTTCAAATTTTGAATAATCTAGGGTTTGTGTTCTTGAGCAAATTTGGGGCTTTTTGATATAAACAGGTTATGGCCGATTTTTGTCATGAATTGTTGCTAAATTAAGTAGTGTAACATGTCTAGGTAGTTAAATGATCCAAACTTTGAGCCTAAACATGATTTTGAGAATTAAAGTGGACTTTTTCAAGTCTAAAATTCATGAACTTGATTTTTGAAAGATAATGCCATTTGAGACTTGTTTGATTGTTAGTAATGATTATTTTGACATGTTATTTGAGTTGAATGCTTATGAACTTGGCGAAAATTTTTGTATATGCTTATTTGAAAAAGTGTAGATTTGATGAAAATATGAAAATGAGTTTAAGTTTGATATAAATTGATAATGTCATTGTAATTATTTTGATTGATGATTTTGCTGACACTAATGCATATTTGGATGCACAAAAATTGTGTTTGATGTGTTTTGCAGAATGAAAGGGGTGAATCTTCATCCCAAGCCCGCAATGCTCCTGATGAGAATTTGGAACAACAGGAGGTGGATAACTACTACAAGCAGGATGTACCTCATCCAGTCATGACTTTTTCCGATATGCACTTGGAAGAGTTGCACCCGAACCTGAGATTTGACAGACTTTGGATAGATTATCCAAAATATCAACGGGGTTTGCATACTCTTCATTCTAAGGTTGTTGAGGTACCGAGGGTCATAGAATGGGGACCCTTAGAAGCTGTAGAATTGGCCGGGCCAATTAGGGAATTACTTGTACAGAGGTATGGTAATTCTTCTTTTAATGACTGGATATGTTTATTCACCATACGTAGACCTGTATATAAAGTATGGTGTGAAGAATTGTTATGTAGTATAGAGTTGAATGATCGGGTAGCTAGTTTAACCGATCGTTCTTTTATTAGATTTTTGTTAGGCGGTTCGATGCGCCACATGTCTTTACTGGACATGGCTCAGGCTTTACGTATATATACGCCTGAGGAGTTAGCGTCTGCTGATTGTAGAGGATTGATACTAAACGGTAGAAAGATAGATGAAAATTTTGATACACACGGTGTGTGGAGTCAAATGACAAGCCATCACCGTTTCAAAGGGAGAAATTACTCTTATTTAGATATAGATAGAGCCGAATTAAGAGTGATACATAGGTTTTTAGCTAATTCGATTACACAAAGGGGTAAGAACAAAGAAAAAGTAAATGAACAGGATTTGTTTTACCATATGTGTATTCGAGACCCACAAAGCTCTGTAAGTATACCATATTGTGTGGGTTATTATTTATCAGCTATGGTTCGGGGGATGCGACCACATAGCATAATAGGAGGTGGTATTTTTATTACTTTGATTGGTGAATATCTCGGTGTGGATATAAGTCGGGGGGGATTATTACTAGAAGAGCCGGAACCCCGCGATACTATAGGTTTAAATGTATACCATGGTGCGAAAGTTTTGAAGAGGCGAAATAACGCCGCAGTACGATACCATGGTAGACATCCACAGGTGGAGAGAAACCAGCAACAAGGTAATGTAGGAGGGGGGAATGAGATGCAAGAAATGCATAGGTTTATAGCTTCTCAGGAATACGAAAATGCTAGACAGAGAGCATTTGAAGATTGACAAGTTCATCAGAACCAGATCATAGCTCATTGCCAACATATAGGTAGAAACTATATTCCTACACCGAAACCCATCTTCCCTCCTTGGTCTATAGAGATGCAGCCACCATATCCTACGTATGACCCTGCCGAAGCATTCTATAGCACTTATGGTTATGCCTGGAACCCCTATTGGTACCAATATCATCCTTAGTTTACTTATTATTATTTTTTTATTTTGTAAGTTGTAATTATTGATACATTTAATATTTTTGTTAATATTGTAATCATTTTTATAATTATCTAACTTTTATTCTTAGATTTTAATAATTTTTTGAATGTGGGGTAATATACCAAACTTCAAAAAATATGTATATATGTTTGCAGTTTATCTTATGTACACAACAGGGTAAAACAACGCATTTTCAAAGACTGGCATTAAGTTCAGCAAAAGCAACTAATTTTGACGACAAGATGCAAAATATATGTGAAATAACAACAAGACGGAATGAACAAATGATGTGCACCATTTATCATTCAGCAAACAAACGTCAATATATTTGGAAACTTTGGTAAAATTTAATCATTTTCACACAAATCACCCTCAATAATTTAAATTGTTACTGATTTCTTGCAAATGAGGGCATTGCAAGATCTTAAGTGTGGGAAGGGGTTAAATTCTTTCGGATTTTAAAATTTTTATCTTAAACACTTGGTTACCATTAAAAATACTAGTAAAGCAGTAGTTGTATTAGAATCTAGTGCTCTCTGATAAAAAAGAACAGCCCTAGTCTTATATACTGACTACCCAATTCTAGTAAAAATTTTCAATTAAATGAACTCAAAATCATGTTTATACATATTTATGAACGATAAACTAGGTTTTAACACCGAAATTATTGTTACCTCGGAAAGGACATAAATTGAGAAACAAACTAAAATGTTAAAATTCATTTAAAATGGAATAGAGGACGATAAAAAGGAAAATAAAAGCCAAGTGTGGGAAAATTTACCAAGTTATCTTAACATATGTCACATATATCTGTAACAAATAACTGAAAATACTTTTGCTTTGGACTAAACTAAAATGTTTTACCCGATGAAAGAAAAGAAGAGATGGATCTACACGATGAATCAATTCCATCATTAAAAGGAAGTAAAGTCTTCCGAAAAAGAAACGCGCTTCTTGATTTAGGTCATGAAGTTGTCGTCCAGACCAGCTGTAGGTTGACGAAAAATCTAGAAAAGTCATCACTAAAATCAGCAGAAAATCCACGGACCTTAGCATTAAACAGGGTCGCCAGGTGGTCAGATTTATCCTAACCATGATAAGGATTTATCTCGTACAATGGGGGGGCACCATGCAAATTAGCTGGATAAGACTAATGAATCAGATCCCCAGAAAGGATAATCTCCTTAAAGATTAAAAATCAGCTTTTAAGACTGATATTACTCAATCCTAGAGATTGACCTTAAAGATTGAGAATTCAAACTCATGGAATTCAATGATATCTAAACTCGAGCTTAAACGAGAAAATATTTTGATCAAAATTACAAACCGATTTGTTTTCTGAAAACCCTATTTTCAATGCGTTCATTACCATTGAACGTAAAATCCTAGGAATTCACCTGGAATTCATTAGGTCACCTGAACCAAATCGGGTGTCAACCGTAAGAACGGTGGTTGCATAGTGGTCAAAGACAGGACCTTGTGCCAGACCGAAAAAATTATAAGGGTGAGCTTTACTATTGCTCCTACCAAGGATAGTAATTGCGTCCGACACGTTATAGACCATAATTAAAAGCATGTCACGGGACATTGCCTTAACAGTTGCTTGTTCAACGCTTTCCTTTACAACCAGACGGTAGTTTACCGAAAGGTAATATACGGGACAAGTGAACTGGACGTGTTGCTTTCCTAATACAAGGTTAGCAAGTGGGTGACACAAAACAGCAAGTTTTGAGCTAAAATTTTCAAATCTAAAACCCACCAAACCCACAAAAATATTTTGCAAACACCGGTAAAGGGTTATTCCGGAAAACTTATCTAGGGTAAAAACTAGATTTCAAAAAATCAAATGTTTTCATAAAGATCCAATTTCCTTAATGGATCTAAATTTTTATAGTCATGTGGGACTGTAAACCATATCGTTACTACCATTGTTTATACCGCCGTATAGAAATCACTGATGTACAAAGTGTGAAGAATAAAGAAGTGATTCTAGTATTTCAAGACGATATTGCTTGAGGACAAGCAACGCTCAAGTGTGGGAATATGTGATAATGCTAAAAACGAACATATATTTCATAGCATTATTCCTCAAGAAAGACAAGCTTTTAGTTGCAATTGTTCTATTTACAAGTGATATTCGTTTAAATAATAAAAGGTGAAGACAAAAGACAGATTCGACGAATTGAAGACGCAAACGACCAAAAAGCTCAAAAGTACAAAAGTCAATCAAAAAGGTTCCAATTATTAATAAGAAACGTCTCGAAATTACAAGAGTACAAGATTCAAAACGCAAAGTACAAAATATAAAATTGTACGCAAGGACGTTCGAAAATCCGGAACCGGGACCAGAGTCAACTCTTAACGCTCGACGCAACGGACTAAAAATTACAAGTTAACTATGTATATAAATATAATATAATATATAATTAATTATATTAATTATATATATATATTATATTTATATATAAAAAACCGTCGGCAGAGAAAGACTCCAAGATGTGAGCTGGAATTTCAAACTCCGTGACTCGCGGAGTTTGAAGGCCAAAATGGCCGCGAGTCGCGGAGACCCAAAATGAAAAAATGCCTATAAAGCCAACCGAATTCTGAACGCAAAATCATCTTTTTCTTCTCTTATCATACGTAAAATTTATATATATATATATATAATTTATATTTTAATTTTAATTTTAATTCTAATAATAAGGGTATGTTAGCGAATGTTGTAAGGGTGTAAGTCGAAATTCTGTCCGTGTAACGCTACGCTATTTTTAATCATTGTAAGTTATGTTCAACCTTTTTACATTAATGTCTCGTAGCTAAGTTATTATTATGCTTATTTAAAACGAAGTAATCATGATGTTGGGCTAATTACTAAAATTGGGTAATCGGGCTTTGTACCATAATTGGGGTTTGGATAAAAGAACGACACTTGTGGAAATTAGACTATGGGCTATTAATGGGCTTTATATTTGTTTAACTAAATGAAAGTTTGTTAATGTTAATATAAAGATTTACAATTGGGCGTCCCTATAAATTACCATATACACTCGATCGGACACGATGAGCGGGGTATTTATATGTACGAATAATCGTTCATTTAACCGGACACGGGAATGGATTAATAGCCACTAGAATAATTAAAACAGGGGTGAAATTACATTCAAGGGTAATTGGTGTAATTGTTAACAAAGTAGTAAAACCTTGGTTTACACGCAGTCGATAACCTGGTGTATTCATTAAACAAAGTATTAAAACCTTGTTACAATTCGAATCCCCAATTAGTTGGAATATTTAACTTCGGGTATAAGAATAATTTGATGAGGACACTCGCACTTTATATTTATGACTGATGGACTGTTATGGACAAAAACCAGACGGACATATTAAATAATCCAGGACAAAGGACAATTAACCCATGGGCATAAAACTAAAATCAACACGTCAAACATCATGATTACGAAAGTTTAAATAAGCATAATTCTTTTATTTCATATTTAATTTCCTTTATTTTATATTTAATTGCACTTCTAATTATCGCACTTTTATTTATTGTTATTTAATCGCACTTTTAATTATCGTACTTTTTAATTATCGCAATTTTATTTTATCGCACTTTTATTATTCGCAATTTCATTATCGTTATTTACTTTACGCTTTAATTTAAGTCTTGTATTTATTTTATATTTTACATTAGGTTTTAACTGCGACTAAAGTCTTAAAATCGACAAACCGGTCATTAAACGGTAAAAACCCCCCTTTTATAATAATAATATTACTTATATATATTTGTATTTTTATAAAAGTAAAATAATATAGCGTTGAGCTTTGTTTAAAGATTTCCCTGTGGAACGAACCGGACTTACTAAAAACTACACTACTTTACGATTAGGTACACTGCCTATAAGTGTTGTAGCAAGGTTTAAGTATATCCATTCTATAAATAAATAAATATCTTGTGTAAAATTGTATCGTATTTAATAGTGTTTTCTGCTAAAATTAATAACTATTTTATATACACCTCGCATAACATCATGTTGTTAAATTGGTCAAGTATTACTAGTTAATCTTGATCTCATATTTCTTGAAACTAAAAGTTAACTTTTTAAGTTCAAGAACATGGAAGTATAACTTTCTAGTTATAACTTCATATACTTGTGTTGGATCTAAGCTTCTATAGCTTATGGTCTTCTAATTTTGTTGTAAATAAGAGCTTACAAGCTTACATACATTTTACTAGTTGAAAATCTAAGCTTCATAACTTATGATTTCATTAAAGTGAAGATCCAAGTTCTATAACTTAGGATTTAACTTAAGAACACTAGATCTAGACCTTCTAGTCTAGGATCTTTAAGATCTAGCTAAGAACTATTTTCTACAACTTAAGGTCTTAATTATTTAGTTTACTTTCAAGTTTGTAGCTTAATATTACTTTTATAACTCATGTATGTGTCGGATCTAAGATCTTGATGTAACTTTGGTTCATCAAACTACTTACAACTCTTAAGTGAGTTGTGCTACATATCTTAGACTTACACTAGTGTTATGATGGTCAAACCTTGTTTAAGATGATGCAAACCCATCAACGAGTTGTACACTTGAAGCTATACGCATCAAGGATGAGAACCGTGATGAGCATCAAGCACCAAGAACCCACCGGAACACCCTTGCTTACTGTTTCTGGAACTGATCAGACTACCTGGGCTACTGGAAAGTTGATTTTCAGTTATTTCGGTTTTAGTAGATGATTTTCCGTTGATACCTCGTCTTAATCCGAGTTACGGTTTAGGATCTATGGCCTCCCGAAAGTCACTACACCCTATTAACGTTGTGCTGAAATTTCTGACCTACTCGTACTTAAACTGTCACCACGGTCAAACGAACACGAGTTTGGTTCTGAAAATTGGTTAGCCTCTAGGGGACTCATATACGGAGCCATGTCCACTGGTCTCACCTCATTTCAGTTTTTATAGAGGCCGTGGCGACTGAACGAAGTCAGCCTTTGTTTTAAACTCCAGTCTTGACTTAAAACTTACTTTACGCTTTTTGTTTAATGATGAATGATGATGGTAATTAAGACCTAATTTACATACTTTTAAACCTTTGGGAACGATTTACTGACTTAGTAACTTTTGACTTAGGTTGAGTGAAAGGACCCGTTCATATACATTATAAACGATTCACAATAGTTGATTACATCGCGAGGTATTTGACCTCTATATGATACATTTTAGAAACATTGCATTCGTTTTTAAAAGACAAACTTTCTTTACATTGAAAATTGACAGGTATGCATACCATTTCATAATATCCACTATCCAACTATAAATTGACTTAATAATAATCTTTAATGAACTCAATGACTTGAATGCAACGTCCTTCGAAATATGCCATGAAAGACTCCAAGTAATATCTTTAAAATGAGCAAATGCATAGCGGAAGATTTCTTTAATACCTGAGAATAAACATGCTTTAAAGTGTCAACCAAAAGGTTGGTGAGTTCATTAGTTTATCATAATCATTCATTTTCATCATTTTAATAGACCACAAGAATTTCATTTCTAGTTCTCATAAATATACGTCCCATGCATAGAGACAAAAATCATTCATATGGTGAACACCTGGTAACCGACATTAACAAGATGCATATAAGAATATCCCCTATCATTCCGAAAAATCCTTCGGACATGATAAAAATGAATTCGAAGTACTAAAGCATCCGGTACTTTGGATGGGGTTCGTTAGGCCAATAGATCTATCTTTAGGATTCGCATCAATTAGGGTGTCTGTTCCCTAATTCTTAGATTACCAGACTTAATAAAAAGGGGCATATTCGATTTCGATAATTCAACCATATAATGTAGTTTCGATTACTTGTGTCTATTTCATAAAACATTTATAAAAATTGCGCATGTATTCTCAGCCCAAAAATATAAAGGGTAAAAAGGCAAATGAAACTCACCATACTGTATTTCGTTGTAAAAATACATATAACATCATTGAACAAGTGCAAGGTTGGCCTCGGATTCACGAACCTAAATTAATTATATATATTTATGTGTTGGTCAATATTTGTCTAACAAATTAGGTCAAGTCATAGTGTACCACAATCCTAATGCTCAAGACTAATATGCAAAAGTCAACAAAAGTCAATTTGACTCAAAAATGATTTCCAAAATTTATACATGATTATTATATAGTTTAAATATCGTCGTTTTATATTTTAAATATTTTTAAAAGGTTTATTAGAGTAAATAATATAATTCATTTATTAATAAATAAAATTTTATATAAAATATACTTTTATATATCTTAAGTTATAAAACTTATAAAGTTCATTTAATATCATAAAAATATAAAGTTCATTTAATATCATAAAAATATTATGATAGGTAATATATTATTTGTATTACATATTTATTTGATAATATAACATTGATAATAATAATAAGTAAAAGTTGTATTATTTTGTAATAATAATTATAATTATTCTATTGATAAAAATATCAATATTTATATTTACTAAAGATGATCTTATGATAATAAAAATAATGAAATTTTACATTAACAATGATATTCTTATAAAAATGATAATATTGTAAAAATGATAGTTTTAATATTAATAGTACTTTTAATAATAATAGTGATGAAAAACGATAATTTTATCTAAATCAATATCTTACGATATTTTAATTTTATCATGATACTCATACTCATTATTTCCTAATTGATTCGTTTAATAGTTTTTAATCGTCTTTTATATCGCGTTCATTTTAATGATAATAATAGTAATCCTAATAATTAAGTGTTACTAATATTATAATAATACTAATAATAATAAATATTATGATCATGATAATACTAATAACTATTTTAATGATAATAATAATAATAATACTAATTATAACTTTAACGATAATAACGATAGTTATAATAATAAAAATAACAATCTTTAATGATAATACTTTTTATTGATAATAATAATAATGATAATAATAATGATAATAATAATAATAATAATAATAATAATAATAATAATAATAATAATAATAATAATAATAATAATAATAATAATAATAATAATAATAATAATTTGATAAAAATAGAACGACGATAATAATAATCATTTTTACAAAAATTCAATTGACTATAACTTCTAATCCGTTCATCGAAACCATTCGATATCTAAATGGAAAGTTCTTAATTTTTCGCTAGCTTTCTAACGACATGCATATCTTATACCTTATCTCAACCGCAGGTATAACTAACTCAAGATTCAACATATCCTATCTAAGGGCAATATCAAAAGTACAAGCATGCATAATCCTATATACTCGAGCATTAGTCAGGGATACACTATTAATATGTAAAAATTAAATTATAAGTGCTTACGTATCAATATTGAGATTCAATATTGCAGGAAAGGTATGTAGACGCAACGGAGAAGATAAACACCAGATTGACCTCACGAGCATACCCATGAACCATACCCATCACCTCCATAGCCATAACCCATAATTTCCTTAGCCCTATCCTACTCGAAAACTCATTTTGAAATCACGCGGGCAGAACCTCGTCGTAGTATTTTATTTTCAAGTACTTGTTTATTGTATAATACTTCTAACAACTTGAAACTAAAAAATAAATAAATAAATAAATAAAAATATACGAAGTGTATATAGGGATATGGTGTGCGTGTGTTTTGTTCCACCAAAATCTGACTCATGTAGAGTTATGTGTGTGTTTATGTATATGTAAAAAAAAAATATCAACTTAGATTTATAAACCTCCACATGCGTGAAGCAGGTAGCCATATTTTGTCATCTTTGACTAAAGAAAATAGGTATATTATAATTTAAATATAATAATATAATAAATATAATAATTTAAATATAATAATAAAATAATAAAAACAAAACAAAAACAAACGTCCATAAATTGAAATAGTGAAGCCACCTTCTTTTGTTGAATCCGTGATTAATTTTCTTTTCTTTTTTTTAAATATAATATAATAATATAATATAATACTAAAAAAATATTAAGAAAAGTCTATAAAAAAAATTCCAAAATTTAGGATAACGTTAAAATCTTTATCCTTATCACGAAAGCTGAGAAACTAATTGTTTAACGTGGTTCTAAATATTTATAAAAATTATATACGTTTTTAAGAAGACATAACACTCTACATGTTAAATATAAATTCTATAATTTATATAGATAAGAGATGATGACATTTTTATTAATCTTAAAGTTTTAAAATATTTTCTAATCCTCATTAATTTTATAACATGCTCCTTGTAATGCAAGTGTAAATGTTAGTCAAATTCCATAATATATGTGGCTTATGAATTGTTACAAAAAAATCACGCCTTATAATAGATACATGTACTACATATATTTTTGTTCAAATTATATATATTTTACCTTAAACCTAAGTCATTAACATTTAAACTAATTATTCATATTATTAACATAAAAATAGAGGGTCGTCGAACAAGAGAGGTAGGAAAAAAAAATATAGAAGCATCAAGTATCTAACAGGAAAGCTAGTTACGTTGTTTGAGTCTACATCTTCAATGCAAGTATGTATTTATTTATATATGATAAGTTCACTACTTCAACAAAGGAAATAATAAAAAAAATGAAATTCCCACTTGCTTAACAAGACTTGGCCCCCATTTTCCTGTTTTACAAGATATCCGTGACACTTGATTGTAGTATCCTACTGACACTATTATTAATCCTTTTCTTCTTTAGACATAATATATGAACATTTTCTAATAAGTTCATTATTGAACAAGTGATGTTCATGTAGTGAAGTTTAGCTATGATTGATTATATAAAACAAATTGATAGGACTCATTTTTCAACATCACTAATCCACTATCATGACTTTTAAGACACTTTATGACTAATTATTGAACAAGTGACGTTTGTTGGTGAGCTTTAGCTACGAATGGTTATATAAAACACAATTACAAGACACATTTGATAAACTATAACTAATTTGCTTATCATTATTCAAAAACTAACTTCATGACATGTAGACAAATTTTTATTTTAAATAAAAATACATATAAGGATGCTAAGCCATTGATAACCAATAATCAAATTGCTTGTTTTCTAGTCAGAAGTTAAATTGGTAAAAATTTTATGTTAAAGGGTTTGTGACGACAACAATATATAACAGAGTATAAAATTCAAAAAGAAAGTAAATGTATTTTTATGAAACTTAGATTTTACATGATCTATATACGGACCTACGTTTATTTTTAAATCCCTACAAGTTTGTATTAAACTAGTTTAATACTAATCGAGACAACAAATGAGTATTACAATCATTTAATAATTATATTCAATATACTTTATATATATAGATTCATTTTAATAACAAACTTTATTATATCATATATTATTTTACATCTTTAGTTTTAATAGTTAAGTCGTATATTATTATTTCAAGTTATTATATACATACATAAATTTATATATATATGTATATACATATTTATTTACAAACAATTGTTCATGAATCATCGAGAATAGTCGAAGGTCAAATGAATATATGACATAGTTCAAAATTTTTAAGACTCAGGATAACAGACTTTGCTTATCGTGCTGAAATCATAATAAGATTAGGTTTACATTTGGTCGAAAATTTCCGGGTCGTCACAGTAACTACCCGTTAAAGAAATTTCGTCCCGAAATTTGAGTGAGGTGGTCATGGATAACAATAAAAATGTTTTCATGACGAATATGAGTTTATAAATAGAGTTTTATAATCATTGAGTAATGTGGATAAAACAATTCGATTATTCGAAGAGTACGAATGAAGCTATCACAAAAGAGTGAAATGAATAAATGCAGATTCATCTTGTTTGGTGACGTAGTCAAGGTTGATTTCCGAAAATCAAGAAATTTAAAGGAAATCTTCGTAATAAGATTTGGTTAAGGAAATTAGGATCCGTTTTAAATGCGATCATCCATTTTGATTGCTCTGTCGGAGGTTTTCCTATAAATCTACCTCCTTCGTTTCCTTACAACTCACACCTTCTATTCTTTCTCCCTCAACTCATATTTTAAATTATTCGTCAATATGCTCCATCCAGTTCTAATTATTGATATACTTCTAACTTTCATATCGGTCATTCTTCTTTTTCATCTACCGCCGGAAGAATCTATTTACTTCTACTATACTCTTGGGTTTATAGTGTTTCTAGTTCTCCCGTGTCTTTATATTGCCATATGTATTGATATATACGGTTTATAATTTCTGGGTGGTTGTTGGGTTTTATATCTTCTCTTATATTTCGATCTCCCTGCTTCTGTCTCCCATAATCATTGTCATCTCCAGTTAATGCTTTCTTTTATTTGCTGCGATTTATACCCCAATTTTTGTTTCAGAGTTTTGTCCTTTCGTTTCTTCTTCTTGTGAGTAAGTACCGCTTATAATGGTCCATAATTCGCAGATATGAATTTCGAAATGAACATTGTTAATGTTCTAAGAAGGAAATGGTAATGGCACGGTCTTGAATTGTTAAATTACCAGAATACCCTGGAAAAAAAAAACCCGAATCATCAAGAAATGTTTTCTTAATATTTTAGAGGTTGAATAGAATACAAGAGTCGTGTAACATGGCACATGATGATGTTATGATCTGTGAATCATCACGTTCCATTTAAAAACTTAGCATGACTTACTATAATATAATCACGTTGATCAAGTGTCATTATATTATACTAACTCATGCTTCAGTTCACAACACTACTTCAATAGTATACATATTTTAAATTCGAATTTTTCAGAATTTAGAAACTAAAATAGTTTCTTTTATGATGTAACAAAGATAGCGCAAAGAGACAAATGATTTCGAATAACAATAGTTATGAAGATATCTTCAGAAACATTGAATATATTTATAATGAAAGATATGATGATATCTTAGAATATCTAAGATCAGAGGATGATGAAGAATATTATTCACAAGGGTTTAGAGTCAGGAGTAAGGTATTTGATAATAATTTCAGCAGACACTGAATCATTTGGATTCTTTGAAGGCAGGTTTAGTCTTTATGATTTGTCCATAGCCTCCTTCATGGTTTGCTTAATCCGTTTTCCAGTTCCAAACCTTCTCTTTTTCTGAGCTTTTCCAACACACTATCCTTTATTATCAAACTTTTGACTGTTAAGGTCGTTTACAGTTTTTGCTGCTTCATTAGCATTTTCCAAACTTCGGAGAACTAGTTCGCAGTTTAGGGTGTTTTTCAGAAACTTCACATTCAAAGTATATAAGTCCAGGAGATAGACGTTATATATACACCTATAACCGTTGGCGGAGACATGCTGCAAGATTTCAAAATACTGATTGCTGATTCCCAGTAATTGGCATGACAATTCTTGTTACAAGATGCGGATGGGTAAATGATGGAGTTTCGATAAATATAATGACTTTTCGAAAAGTCAAAGATTAGTGAAGTTGTTGGTAAGTTTATTTCTAATGTGGTGAGACATAAAAGGTTCTCTGGTAACGATGACGAAAGGGCAACGTCTATATCAAGGTTATAATAAGACTGTTTCAACTGAAAAGTCGAAGTTGACTTGCTGAAGCTGTAACAAAATTGACTAATTTGAAAAGGAATCGCAAAGTTATTTTTGCTAATAAATGCCAAAGGGTCTGACACGGATACATGTTAAATTATGACTCTGGTTTCGAGAACTTTTCAGATGCAAGACTGTGGTTAATATGTGGTTGGATCATCATCTCGATTGTTCATTATTTGAAGTGTCTTCAGGAATATTGAAGGGTTTTGAACACATATTGTAATCGTTAATATACATATGATGTTCTAACACAGTTTTGAAGTTAAAGTAGAGCTTGTGAAAGATGTAAGGATTTAAGAGTGATGATTTTGGTCATATCTCGAGTTGAATTCTGAGATTTCAAAATAAGAATATGTAATTAAATTTTGAATGAGTATGGTTATTTTGATTTCTATAAAAGAATGTATATTGTTGTGAAAGTATGGAGTATAATGGATGATTTGCTGAATCAGATTCGAAGAATGTAACATATTAATTGTGAATTTACATATCTCTCGGGTATTACCTACCCGTTAAAAAAAATTTCACAATTAATATTTTGTACAAAAGAATTTTATTACAGTCTTTATGAAAATATATATATGTATATTTTCTTCAGATGTAACATAGATTTAATGAGTTAATATTAAATTAAACTCATTTGATTTACGTTTGTAACTAGAATTGAATATCCCTAAAGGCTTTAAAAATTACATAACTTTTACGGAGTATTTCTTTAATGACATTGAAATTATGAATCAATACTTCGTTATTATTGATGTATGATGTTCGGTTGGTGGAATTCTTGTGAATTTCGCAAAGTACGAATGATGTTATTTGAAAAGTTTCGAGTACATCGATGAAAGTGTAAAATCAAACATATATTTGAATAATACACTTGATTTATTATGAGATGGAATTTATTGAATTAAAACAGAGATTGTAGTTAACGATGGTTAAGTTGTTAAGGAAGGGTGTACATCTTAGCATATTAGTAATATAAATTTAATCGAGTAGTATCTACCCTTATTTAATTCATACATAATAGCTTAGTACGAAAGATTTATTTTGATCTCAAAATTTATATATATATATATAATATACATATAATTTCTTCAGAGGAAATTACGCGTCATTGATTCGTAATGATGTCCACGGTTATTCTTGAACTGCCGGAGTTTGTGATGTTATAGGTGCTGCTGATTCTGATGACATTGACGACACTGACTGTGATGGTGATGCTACGGTACTATTGATGCTGTTGGTAAAACAAGTTTAGCTTATAAATCACGCATCATTCTTGTCAGGGTTTCTACTCTTCCTTCTATCATTTCGATTCACTCATCTGATTTATGGTTAGGGTTAGAATAGATAATCTCTAAGACTTTAGAGATTACATAATCGCCGCGGAGTGTTTCTCCAATGAAGTTATGAATAAATAATTCATCGTTTATTGTTGTTGGTATTCCTTGGTATCTACAGGGCGTATGACTTTGGTGCTCGTGGGACAGATTGTAAAGTTGAGGTTTACGACGCGGTTGTGGTAGGGGGTGTAATGGTACTGTTGGCGTTGATGATGGTAGTACTGGTTATGCTGCTGGTGCTGCTGCTGGTGTTTGTAACCTTTGCACCATATTCTCCAAAGCCACTATCCGAGCGCGAAGCTCGTTGACTTCTTCTATTACACCGGGGTGATTGTCGGTTCGGACGAGCGGATAAATAAAATCTAGAATTTGATGTAGTATGTAATCGTGATGAGATACTCTGGAAATGAGAGAGAAAATGGTGTTTCGGACAGGTTCGCCGGTAAGTGCTTCAGGTTCTTCTCCAATAGGGCAATGTGATGGATGGAAAGGATCGCCTTCTTCTTGTCTCCAATGATTGAGGAGGCTACGAACACATCCCCAATTCATCCAAAATAGATGATGGCTGATTGGTTGATCCATTCCAGTCACACTGCTTTCGAAGCTTGAGTGGGATTCCATATCGGAATTCGAGGGACTTGAACTAATGAAGAATTCCATTTCGTTCGAATGAATAAAGGATTTTACGATATGAAATGATTTTCCTGCTATTGGGTGGCATTCTAATTACATAGAATATCTATATATATCGAGCAAAAGATTTCGTAGATTAAGGAGGAATTTACGGGATATGTCAGGCAAAGTTTACAGTAACAGATACGATAAGATATGATTTAGCAGATACGCTAAGATATGAATTTTTGTCTATACACGATTCATGTAATTAATGCAGTAAGATGTGTTTAGACTTAAGAATGATAAGTAGATAATTTCCTGAGGATGATAAGTAGGTAAAAATTTTTTTTTTTTGACACAAAATGAAAAGCAAAACTTTTGACATGCAGACACGGTCGAAGTCCAAACTCACTAATGTATCCTAACGACTTATCAGTTAGACACACTAATGCAGATCTGGTTCACTAAGACCACTGCTCTGATACCAACTGAAAGGACCCATTCATATACATTATAAATGATTCACAATAGTTGATTACATCGCGAGGTATTTGACCTCTATATGATACATTTTAGAAACATTGCATTCGTTTTTAAAAGACAAACTTTCTTTACATTGAAAATTGACAGGCATGCATACCATTTCATAATATCCACTATCCAACTATAAATTGACTTAATAATAATCTTTAATGAACTCAATGACTTGAATGCAACGTCCTTTGAAATATGCCATGAAAGACTCCAAGTAATATCTTTAAAATGAGCAAATGCACAGCGGAAGATTTCTTTAATACCTGAGAATAAACATGCTTTAAAGTGTCAACCAAAAGGTTGGTGAGTTCATTAGTTTATCATAATCATTCATTTTCATCATTTTAATAGACCACAAGAATTTCATTTCTAGTTCTCATAAATATACGTCCCATGCATAGAGACAAAAATCATTCATATGGTGAACACCTGGTAACCGACATTAACAAGATGCATATAAGAATATCCCCTATCATTCCGGGAAATCCTTCGGACATGATAAAAACGAATTCGAAGTACTAAAGCATCTGGTACTTTGGATGGGGTTCGTTAGACCCAATAGATCTATCTTTAGGATTCGCGTCAATTAGGGTGTCTGTTCCGTAATTCTTAGATTACCAGACTTAATAAAAAGGGGCATATTCGATTTCGATAATTCAACCATATAATGTAGTTTCGATTACTTGTGTCTATTTCGTAAAACATTTATAAAAATTGCGTATGTATTCTCAGCCCAAAAATATAAAGGGTAAAAAGGCAAATGAAACTCACCATACTGTATTTCGTTGTAAAAATACATATAACATCATTGAACAAGTGCAAGGTTGGCCTCGGATTCACGACCCTAAATTAATTATATATATTTATGTGTTGGTCAATATTTGTCTAACAAATTAGGTCAAGTCATAGTGTACCACAATCCTAATGCACGAGACTAATATGCAAAAGTCAACAAAAGTCAATTTGACTCAAAAATGATTTCCAAAATTTATACATGATTATTATATAGTTTAAATATCGTCGTTTTATATTATTAAATATTTTTAAAAGGTTTATTAGAGTAAATAATATAATTCATTTATTAATAAATAAAATTTTATATAAAATATACTTTTATATATCTTAAGTTATAAAACTTATAAAGTTCATTTAATATCATAAAAATATAAAGTTCATTTAATATCATAAAAATATTATGATAGGTAATATATTATTTGTATTACATATTTATTTGATAATATAACATTGATAATAATAATAAGTAAAAGTTGTATTATTTTGTAATAATAATTATTATTATTCTATTGATAAAAATATCAATATTTATATTTACTAAAGATGATCTTATGATAATAAAAATAATGAAATTTTACATTAACAATGATATTCTTATAAAAATGATAATATTGTAAAAATGATAGTTTTAATATTAATAGTACTTTTAATAATAATAGTGATGAAAAACGATAATTTTATCTAAATCAATATCTTATGATATTTTAATTTTATCATGATACTCATACTCATTATTTCCTAATTGATTCGTTTAATAGTTTTTAATCGTCTTTTATATCGCGTTCATTTTAATGATAATAATAGTAATCCTAATAATTAAGTGTTACTAATATTATAATAATACTAATAATAATAAATATTATGATCATGATAATACTAATAACTATTTTAATGATAATAATAATAATAATACTAATTATAACTTTAACGATAATAACGATAGTTATAATAATAAAATAATAATCTTTAATGATAATACTTTTTATTGATAATAATAATAATAATAATAATAATAATAATAATAATAATAATAATAATAATAATAATAATAATAATAATAATAATAATAATAATAATTTGATAAAAATAGAACGACGATAATAATAATCATTTTTACAAAAATTCAATTGACTATAACTTCTAATCCGTTCATCGAAACCATTCGATATCTAAATGGAAAGTTCTTAATTTTTCGCTAGCTTTCTAACGACATGCATATCTTATACCTTATCTCAACCGCAGGTGTAACTAACTCAAGATTCAACATATCCTATCTAAGGGCAATATCAAAAGTACAAGCATGCATAATCCTATATACTCGAGCATTAGTCAGGGATACACTATTAATATGTAAAAATTAAATTATAAGTGCTTACGTATCAATATTGAGATTCAATATTGCAGGAAAGGTACGTAGACGCAACGAAGAAGATAAACACCAGATTGACCTCACGAGCATACCCATGAACCATACACATCACCTCCATAGCCATAACCCATAATTTCCTTAGCCCTATCCTACTCGAAAACTCATTTTGAAATCACGCGGGCAGAACCTCGTCGTAGTATTTTATTTTCAAGTACTTGTTTATAGTATAATACTTCTAACAACTTGAAACTAAAAAAATAAATAAATAAATAAATAAAAATATACGAAGTGTATATAGGGATATGGTGTGCGTGTGTTTTGTTCCACCAAAATCTAACTCATGTAGAGTTATGTGTGTGTTTATGTATATGTAAAAAAAAATATGAACTTAGATTTATAAACCTCCACATGCGTGAAGCAGGTAGCCATATTTTGTCATCTTTGACTAAAGAAAATAGGTATATTATAATTTAAATATAATAATATAATAAATATAATAATTTAAATATAATAATAAAATAATAAAAACAAAACAAAAACAAACGTCCATAAATTGAAATAGTGAAGCCACCTTCTTTTGTTGAATCCGTGATTAATTTTCTTTTCTTTTTTTTTAAAATATAATATAATAATATAATATAATACTAAAAAAATATTAAGAAAAGTCTAAAAAAAAATTCCAAAATTTAGGATAACGTTAAAATCTTTATCCTTATCACGAAAGCTGAGAAACTAATTGTTTAAAGTGGTTCTAAATATTTATAAAAATTATATACGTTTTTAAGAAGACATAACACTCTACATGTTAAATATAAATTCTATAATTTATATAGATAAGAGATGATGACATTTTTATTAATCTTAAAGTTTTAAAATATTTTCTAATCCTCATTAATTTTATAACATGCTCCTTGTAATGCAAGTGTAAATGTTAGTCAAATTCCATAATATATGTGGCTTATGAATTGTTACAAAAAATCACGCCTTATAATAGATACATGTACTACATATATTTTTGTTCAAATTATATATATTTTACCTTAAACCTAAGTCATTAACATTTAAACTAATTATTCATATTATTAACATAAAAATAGAGGGTCGTCGAACAAGAGAGGTAGGGAAAAAAAATATAGAAGCATCAAGTATCTAACAGGAAAGCTAGTTACGTTGTTTGAGTCTACATCTTCAATGCAAGTATGTATTTATTTATATATGATATGTTCACTACTCCAACAAAGGAAATAATAAAAAAAAATGAAATTCCCACTTGCTTAACAAGACTTGGCCCCCATTTTCCTGTTTTACACCATATCCGTGACACTTGATTGTAGTATCCTACTGACACTATTATTAATCCTTTTCTTCTTTAGACATAATATATGAACATTTTCTAATAAGTTCATTATTGAACAAGTGATGTTCATGTAGTGAAGTTTAGCTATGATTGATTATATAAAACAAATTGATAGGACTCATTTTTCAACATCACTAATCCACTATCATGACTTTTAAGACACTTTATGACTAATTATTGAACAAGTGACGTTTGTTGGTGAGCTTTAGCTATGAATGGTTATATAAAACACAATTACAAGACACATTTGATAAACTATAACTAATTTGCTTATTATTATTCAAAAACTAACTTCATGACATGTAGAAAAATTTTTATTTTAAATAAAAATACATATAAGGATGCTAAGCCATTGATAACCAATAATCAAATTGCTTGTTTTCTAGTCAGAAGTTAAATTGGTAAAAATTTTATGTTAATGGGTTTGTGACGACAACAATATATAACAGAGTATAAAATTCAAAAAGAAAGTAAATGTATTTTTATGAAGCTTAGATTTTACATGATCTATATACGGACCTACGTTTATTTTTAAATCCCTACAAGTTTGTATTAAACTAGTTTAATACTAATCGAGACAACAAATGAGTATTACAATCATTTAATAATTATATTCAATATACTTTATATATATAGATTCATTTTAATAACAAACTTTATTATATCATATATTATTTTACATCTTTAGTTTTAATAGTTAAGTCGTATATTATTATTTCAAGTTATTATATACATACATAAATTTATATATATATATATATATACATATTTATTTACAAACAATTGTTCATGAATCATCGAGAACAGTCGAAGGTCAAATGAATATATGACATAGTTCAAAATTTTTAAGACTCAGGATAATAGACTTTGCTTATCGTGTTGAAATCATAATAAGATTAGGTTTACATTTGGTCGAAAATTTCCGGGTCGTCACATTGAGGACCTTCCGGACCAAACTACTTGCTTACTATTCCCGCGTATCGACTTTTACTACTTTCCACTGTGAGTTATAGCATCTCTTTTTACTTTAAATATTTTGGGAACTGAGAATACATGGGCATTTTACGTTTTACATACTAGGCACGAGTACTTAAACTTTATATATGTTTGGGTTATACAACGGCATAAACTTTCCCCTTAGCTCGGTAACGTTTAGTCATTGGTCTTTAAACCGGTGAACGCGAATCTTAGATATGGATCCATTGGGTTTGACATCCCCACTCGGGCTAGTAGCGCTAGCATTTAACGGGTGTTTAATACTTCATAAACTTACGCACTCGCCAAGTGTACTATTATGGGATGTTATTTACGTTAAGTTAGTTACCAAGTGCCCACGGTTATACATATACTTTTCATACTATTTTAAAACGCTGTTGAAGCACTGAAATCTCGTGGCCTACTTTACATTACTGTTATACTTAAACTATAGCTCACCAACCTTTTTGTTGACATTTTTAAGCATGTTTTTCTCAGGTGCTTAAGGTTGCTTGCTTCCGCTGTACTAGTCATGCTTTGTAGACACCCGCTGCGCTTATTAGAGATGTCACCGCATGAAACATTTAATTTGCATTCAAACAATGTTATTTAAAGAAACAATGTATTTGTAACGACCTATGGGTCACGTACTATTATTTTTGCTTGCTATTCGTAGAAGCATACTTTCGGATGTTAAACATTTGACGTTGGTTAAAACGTCACCTTTTATCATGAATGCAAACTCTTTTTGAAACAGCATATAGTATTTGACCTTGTAATGATCCTGTTGTTGATGACTAGTATACGATGGTTTTGTACGGGGCATCACATTTAGTATCAGAGCATTGGTTGTAGGGAATTAGGTTGCATTAGTGAGTCTAGACTGGACCGAGTAGGATTCACTAATAGGACTAATCTACAACTTACTAGTTTACCTGTTTTTGCGAAACTTGCTGCATGCTGCTGCTTACTTTTACTGTTATATGCCGTATGCTACTACATGATTTCACTACTGCATGCTACTATCTGCTTTCGATTGCATGATACTTGTCGTTATTGCCATGCTACTTACTGCTATAGATGATCTAGACTGTCATAGTTACTTTGCCTAATACATGCTTGCTTTATGACTTACTGACATGGAAAAAGTTATTTTTCCTTGTTCAGATGTCGAATATTCCACCTGTTATCATTTTGGAGAGCGACTCAGACTCATCCGCCACCTCGCCAGCCATTGTTGCCGATTCTCGGATCCTATCGTCGTCACCCTCCAGTGACTCTGGCGCTTCATCCTCTGGAGCCAGTAGTCGTGCACCCGACCCAATGATCACCTCAGATGGAGCCGAGGACCTACAGGAGATTTCAGCTCCACTTGTCCCAGGAACCTCGGAGCCACAACACCATCCCGGTGGTGCTGTGATTCCCACGAAACTTGGAGAAGGTCCGTTCCGTAATGAGCATAACCATTGGTGCCGACGCCTTCCTGATGGACGTCTTGTGCCGATCCCGCCTTTCAGATACCAACTGATGATAGCCGTCCGAGTAGAGCTACCCGTGCAGCCACCCCCAGATGATTCCGACGACTCATCATCTGACGACTCATCCTCTGATGACTACAGTGACGAGGATTCCGACGAGGATCCCGAGGAAGCACCCGTACATCCACCCTCTACCCCACCGAAGAAGCGGTATCATTTCGACGGTACTGTTATTCCTGGGGTTAACGGAGGTAGATCGTCCGTTAACGCACATGGACTGAGGACTAGAGTTACCGCCCGTAAGCGGCTTGTGCCGTATCCCGCTGATCCATTCATATGTAAGGCTCCCTGTTATGCAGCATCTACTTTTGGTGTCGGACCGTCTGCACCACCAGCTCCACCTGCACCATCAGCACCGACTGCTCCATCAGCCTCTCCCTCTGTCGAGGAACTGACGAGGGAGGTGGATATCCTCCGTGCTCGGGTAACTGAGCTCGAGGACCATGAAAGGACCCGTCCTAATCCATCCGGACAAAGTCCATATCAATTACAAACGATTCACAATAGTTGGTTACATCGCGAGGTACTTGACCTCTATATGATACATTTTACAAACATTGCATTCGTCTTTAAAAGACAAACTTCCTTTATATCGAAAACTGATGACATGCAAATCATTTCATAATATATTTAACTATAATTGACTAAATAATAATCTTGATGAACCCGACGACACGAATGCAACGTCTTTTGAAATATGTCATGAATGACTCCAAGTAATATCTTTTAAATGAGCAATTGCACAGCGGAAGACTTCTTTCTTACCTGAGAATAAACATGCTTTCAAGTGTCAACCAAAAGGTTGGTGAGTTCATTAGTTTAACATAAATAATCATTTCATAATTTTTAATAGACCACAAGATTTCATATTTACAATTCTCATAAACATACGTCCCATGCATAGAGACAAAATATCATTCATATGGATTGAACACCTGGTAATCGACATTCACAATATGCATATAAGAATATCCCCATCATTCCGGGATCCTCCTTCGGACATGATATAAATTTCGAAGTGCTAAAGCATCCGGTACTTTGGATGGGGCTTGTTGGGCCCGATAGATATATCTTTAGAGTTCGCGTCAATTAGGGTGTCTGTTCCCTAATTCCTAGATTACCAGACTTAATAAAAAGGGGCATATTCGATTTCGATCATTCAACCATATAATGTAGTTTCGATTACTTGTGTCTATTTCGTAAAACATTTATAAAAGCAGCGCATGTAATTCTCAGTCCCAAAAATATATATTGCAAAAGCATTTAAAAAGGGATTAATGAAACTCACGCATATAAATATTGTAAACTAGTTAATAAAGCATTTACATTATTCTCAGTCCAAAAACGTAAAGAGTAAAAAGGGAGCAAATGAAACTCACGATAGTTAAAATAGAGAAATAATAAGTTTTCAACTTATTAAAATATGGCCAACGTCCTTGAATTCACGTACCTATAACAATAATAATGTTTCATTATATGTTCAAAGTAATAACTCAAGTTTATAGAATGATAATTCTTAACATTCTTATGTTAGTGATGAAAGCTAACGGGTTAGCGAGAGATCGACCCGAAATGGAATATGCCCTAGATTATATCGAATATATTAATGACTAATACAAATTTAAATAATGATGTTTATACTTGTCATTTTTATAGTTTTTGGTACTTCGTATTGTAATTTAGTATGTTAGAGTTTTAAATAATGATTAATCGATTTCATTGGTTAAGTTCTTGTAAATCTTTATATAGGTCAGGGGATAGATTCAATAATAGATATCCTAATATTTACAAAGATGTAAAACTCACCATACTTTGACTGAAAGAGTAAAAGTTATGAAATGACACCAATAATTATGTAGGATACCAAAATACTTAAAAATTTGACTATTTTATTTTACATGTTTTTTTTTTTAAAAGTAATTACATGATTTCATTTTTCTCATTTACGTACCAACGAATAAATATGATGAAATATAGGGTTCAAAATATTTAATTATTCTAACTTCTAAATTGGTTTTTAGTGATTAACAAAACTAATTGTCAATAAGTACAAGTGTGTAGGTCCTGACTTTCGTTTCAAAACCCGAAGTTTTCTTATCATCATCAACAACTATATTTTAATGGTGGTTCCGATTAGTTTTAGTTAACTGCTTATACATAATATAATCAACATTGGCAAGTAGTAGATTATAGTTCGATTAAGATTTACCTTTGAATATAAATTAGCTTCTGAAGACTTTGTGTTCGTTTTCTACTCGGCTTCATTCTCTGTTTTATTTATTCCTTCAACTAATTTTCTTTGTGAATTATATGTGTATGTTTATATTCAATATTCCATACTTGGATATAGGTAAAGAAAGTAAATAGGTAGGCTGTAAGGTGAATAAGAACAGAGGTTACACCATATATAGATGATAATACATACATGGAGTAAAATATAAATATAAAATATTTAGGTGGGATATGGGTGTGGGATATGGGGTCTTGTAAGAGACAAAAAGGAGCTCTGTTAATTTGACTAATTCAAATAAGTCCAGGTGTCCTAAGGCTACGATATTGTTAATTTTTAATATTATGTTTATTTTATACTACCATATTAAGTGTCCACCTTTTTATTTTGGACTGTCCCATTTTAAATGTCCACTTGATGTTTCAACCAATGATAATAGATTATTCCGAAAAGAGAAGATTTCTAATTGGTGGAGAATGAAGTTAGTGGAATTTTCTAAAACCTTGTGCAAAAAGTAAGTGGACACTTGTAGTGGAACGGGGGAGTAATAAAAGTAAGATATCTTGATAAGTTGATAACTACTCCATATTGATGATAGATATTATACCAAATAAAGTGTTGGGATGTATGCACTTTAATTAATAACAATAATTAATAGTACTCGTAATATTTATATTTTATAGATAATACAGAGTAAAAAAATCATATCCAAAATAATATGATCATTATCACCTACAACAACTTACTTTTCAATATTGATATTTTATTATCCCTTAATTGTTTAAGATGAATTATAATAATATTGGGACTAAAAGATTTTCCGTTAACTAATAAAATTTGAAATTACATATTACTAATAGTTATTTTTTTTAGTTAACTAATCGTTAATTGTATTATTAGGTAAGAACGTTTAAAAGTAACATAGGTGATTTTGTAACTTACAGTTGTGACCAAATTTCTTATATGAGGGTTCAAATCTATGATTAAATTAGACATCTAAATTCTAACAGTTAAAGAAGTCTAAATGTACAAAACAATTGAATCAAATCAATTGTCGGGTTTCCAAAAGTCAAGAATGGCATTTCTTGAATTTTCACTAACCGAGGAGTTTATTTATTTATTATTATTATATTTTTTTTTACTTGGAATCTAGCTTAATAATGCATACTAGAAGTTAAACTTGGTTTAAACATGTTTCTAATCATTTAAAAGCTGAAAATGATGTTTCATTATTGGTATAAACCATTAGTATTTACGTATGGAAGCTGTGTATAATACCAGTATAAATACCGTATATGTACGAGTATAATTCTTGATAAAATAGAATGGGAATTTGAGTATAGCTATATTTGTTGAGTATAAGTATTCAATACTTTTAAACATGTATTAATACTCATAATACATTATATATGATTACATTTTAACTTAAGAATTATAACGTCGTTAAATGTTACATATATATATTGTTTCAAAACTATTAAGTTAGAAATCTCAAAATATATTTACAAATAGTTATTCGTGAATCGTCGGAACAATCGAAGGGTAATTGAATACATGAACATAGTTCCAAAATTTTTCGAGACTCAACTTTACAGACTTTGCTTATCGTGTCGAAATCATATAAAGATTAAGTTTAAATTTGGTCGAAAATTTTTGGGTCGTCACAGTACCTACCCGTTAAAGAAATTTCGTCCCGAAATTTGAGTGAGGTGGTCATGGCTAACAATCAGAATGTTTTCATGACGAATATGAGTTGATAAATAGAGTTTTATCATTATTTAGTGATATAGATAAAACGTTTCGGTTACTTGAAGCATATGAGTGAAGCTATCACAGAACAGTGAAATGAGAAAAAGTAAAGTTTCGTCATATCGTTTGACGTAGATAGGGTTGATTTCCAGAATTTAAGGGATTTGAGAGGAAATCTTTGTAATAAGATTTGATTCTTCGGTAATTAAGGAAATTAAAATCCTTTTTGGTTAAATGCGATAATCTGTTTCGATTGTTCTGTCAGATATTTTACTATAAATCTATTCCCTTCGTTTCCTTTATAGTTCGGAGTTCCATCCTTTTGTTTCCTCTTCCCGACTTTAAGTCAAGCGGATAATAATCCAGAATTCGTAGGTATGAAGTTTCAAATAGACATGACTAACTTTCTAAGAGGGAAATTGTAATGGCATGATCTTGATTAGCTGAATTACCAGAAATCAAGAGAAAAGATAGAACTATCAGGAAGATATGTTCTCGATATGTTTGGAGATTAAGTAGAATGTAAGAGTCGTGTAACATGGCACATGATGACGTTATGATCTGTGAATCATCACGTTCCATTAGAAACTCAGCATGACTTACTGTAATATAATCACGTTGATCAAGTGTCATTATATTATACTAACTCATGCATCAATTTCCAACACTACTTCAAAAACATTCATAGTTTAAACTCGAAAGTTTACAGAATATAGAAACTAACAGTTTCTTATATGTTGTAACACTGATAGCGCGAAGAGATTAATGATTTCAGATAAGAATAGTTATGAAAATATCTTCAGAAATATGGAAGATATTTATAATGAAGATACGATGATATCTTGGAATATCTAAGATCAGAGGATGATAGAAATTATTATCTGCAAGGGTTTAGAGTAAGGAGCAAGATATTCACTAAAGACTTTAGCAGACATTGAATCATTTGGATTCTTTGAAGTCAAACTTATTCTTTGTGATTTGTCCACGGCTTTCTTCCTAGTTTCGCATAATCTGCTTTTCGGTACTAAATTTTCTATTGAATGTTTCCAATATAAGGATACACAGGAAGCACGAGGATGTATATAATTTCGGACGAGAATATTTATGAAAATATCCTCAGAAATATCGAAGATATTGATGATGATATTTTGGAATTTCTAAGTTCGATGGTTGATGGAGAAAGATTTTCCGCAAGATTTTAACATGATTTCGGAGCAAGATATTCTCTAAAGATTTCAACGGATCCAGAATTACCTGAATCCTTTGAATATAGGGTTTGGTCCTTGTATTTTTCCTTGGTCTCCTTCATGGGTAGCTCAATCTGTTTTTCAATACCCAATTTTCTATCGAGCATTCCTAACACTCCTTTCTTTATCATCAAACTTTTGATCGTTTAGACCATCTACCATTTTTCTGTTTCCTCTGCATTTAATGCTATGATATCTGAATCATCGGTTATTAATCCGAGGTTGTTTCAGGAAAATTGTGTTTTTAGATGATTAAACGCTGATGGTAATATGGTGGAATATGAAAGGTTCCCTGGTAACAATAAAAGAGCACGCGTATATATCAACGTTATAATAAGGTTGTTTCGTATGAAAAGTCGAAGTTATCTTGCTGGAGCTGTGACAAAATTCGCTACTTTGAAAAGAGATTATCAAGTTATTTTGGGTAATAATAACACTAAGGAATTAGCACAACTACGTGTTAAACGTTTATTCAGTTTCCGAGAGTTTTTCAGATGCACAACTATATGCATAAATCTTTCCTTCCGTAGACGAAGTGCGGTTGGTTCATCCTCTAGATTAAGGTGTTAACAAGAATCATGAAAGGTTTTAACGCCGATTGTAATCGTCAAGATACAAATGAGATTTAAGATGAAATCAAGTGGCAACTTGAAGAATATTTTTTTTTTAGTTTCATATATTATAATCAATATTTTAATTCATTTTAATTGTCCAATCTTGGTAGTCCACAGCTTGCAGTCCACAGTCACTAACTCAATAATTCATATATATAGTTTATAATATTTGAATTAATTAATACGTATCGTGACCCGTGTATGTAGTGACCCGAACTTTTCCATGTTTATATATATTAATTGAGATTGATATTTACATGATTAAATGTTTCCAACATGTTAAGCAATCAAACTTGTTAAGACTTGATTAATTGAAATATGTTTCATATAGACAATTGACCACCCAAGTTGACCGGTGATTCACGAACGTTAAAACTTGTAAAAACTATACGATGACATATATATGGTTATATATATAGTTAACATGTTTTTATTATAAGTATGTATCTCATTAGGTATTTTAACAATGAGTTATATACATAAAAATGAGACTATTAATTTAAAAAACTCGAAAACGATATATATAACGATTATCGTTATAACAACGTCTTACTAGGTACATATGAATCATATTAAGATATTGATACACTTGGTTAATTATGTTAAATGATAAGTAAATATATTATTAAGTGTATTAACAATGAAATACATATGTAAAAATAAGACTACTAACTTAATGATTTCGAAACGAGACATATATGTAACGATTATCGTTGTAACGACATTTAACTGTATATACATCATACTGAGATATATTATATATCATAATATCATGATAATACAACAATTTAACATCTCATTTGTTATAATAAACAATGGGTTAACAACATTCAACAAGATCGTTAACCTAAAGGTTTCAAAACAACATTTACATGTAACGACTAACGATGACTTAACGACTCAGTTAAAATGTATATACATGTAGTGTTTTAATATGTATTCATACACTTTTGAAAGACTTAAAGACACTTATCAAAATACTTCTACTTAACAAAAATGCTTACAATTACATCCTCGTTCAGTTTCATCAACAATTCTACTCGTATGCACCCGTATTCGTACTCGTACAATACACAGCTTTTAGATGTATGTACTATTGGTATATACACTCCAATGATCAGCTCTTAGCAGCCCATGTGAGTCACCTAACACATGTGGGAACCATCATTTGGCAACTAGCATGAAATATCTCATAAAATTACAAAAATATGAGTAATCATTCATGACTTATTTACATGAAAACAAAATTACATATCCTTTATATCTAATCCATACACCAACGACCAAAAACACCTACAAACACTTTCATTCTTCAATTTTCTTCATCTAATTGATCTCTCTCAAGTTCTATCTTCAAGTTCTAAGTGTTCTTCATATATTTTACAAGTTCTAGTTACATAAAATCAAGAATACTTTCAAGTTTGCTAGCTCACTTCCAATCTTGTAAGGTGATCATCCAACCTCAAGAAATCTTTGTTTCTTACAGTAGGTTATCATTCTAATACAAGGTAATAATCATATTCAAACTTTGGTTCAATTTCTATAACTATAACAATCTTATTTCAAGTGATGATCTTACTTGAACTTGTTTTCGTGTCATGATTCTGCTTCAAGAACTTCGAGCCATCCAAGGATCCTTTGAAGCTAGATCCATTTTTCTCTTTTCCAGTAGGTGTATCCAAGGAACTTAAGGTAGTAATGATGTTCATAACATCATTCAATTCATACATATAAAGCTATCTTATTCGAAGGTTTAAACTTGTAATCACTAGAACATAGTTTAGTTAATTCTAAACTTGTTCGCAAACAAAAGTTAATCCTTCTAACTTGAATTTTAAAATCAACTAAACACATGTTCTATATCTATATGATATGCTAACTTAATGATTTAAAACCTGGAAACACGAAAAACACCGTAAAACCGGATCTACGCCGTCGTAGTAACACCGCGGGCTGTTTTGGGTTAGTTAATTAAAAACTATGATAAACTTTGATTTAAAAGTTATTATTCTGAGAAAATGATTTTTATTATGAACATGAAACTATATCCAAAAAATTATGGTTAAACTCAAAGTGGAAGTATGTTTTCTAAAATGGTCATCTAGACGTCGTTCATTCGACTGAAATGACTACCTTTACAAAAATGACTTGTAACTTATTTTTCCGACTATAAACCTATAATTTTTATGTTTAGATTCATAAAATATAGTTCAATATGAAACCATAGCAATTTGATTCACTCAAAACGGATTTAAAATGAAGAAGTTATGGGTAAAACAAGATTGGATAATTTTTCTCATTTTAGCTACGTGAAAATTGGTAACAAATCTATTCCAACCATAACTTAATCAACTTGTATTGTATATTATGTAATCTTGAGATACCATAGACACGTATACAATGTTTCGACCTATCATGTCGACACATCTATATATATTTCGGAACAACCATAGACACTCTATATGTGAATGTTGGAGTTAGCTATACAGGGTTGAGGTTGATTCCAAAATATATATATAGTTTGAGTTGTGATCAATACTGAGATACGTATACACTGGGTCGTGGATTGATTCAAGATAATATTTATCGATTTATTTCTGTACATCTAACTGTGGACAACTAGTTGTAGGTTACTAACGAGGACAGCTGACTTAATAAACTTAAAACATCAAAATATATTAAAAGTGTTGTAAATATATTTTGAACATACTTTGATATATATGTATATATTGTTATAGGTTCGTGAATTAACCAGTGGCCAAGTCTTACTTCCTGACGAAGTAAAAATCTGTGAAAGTGAGTTATAGTCCCACTTTTAAAATCTAATATTTTTGGGATGAGAATACATGCAGGTTTTATAAATGATTTACAAAATAGACACAAGTACGTGAAACTACATTCTATGGTTGAATTATCGAAATCGAATATGCCCCTTTTTATTAAGTCTAGTAATCTAAGAATTAGGGAACAGACACCCTAATTAACGCGAATCCTAAAGATAGATCTATTGGGCCTAACAAACCCCATCCAAAGTACCGGATGCTTTAGTACTTCGAAATTTATATCATATCCGAAGGGTGTCCCAGAATGATGGGGATATTCTTATATATATGCATCTTGTTAATGTCGGTTACCAGGTGTTCACTATAAGAATGATTTTTATCTCTATGTATGGGATGTGTATTGAAATATGAAATCTTGTGGTCTATTATTATAATTTGATACATATAGGTTAAACCTATAACTCACCAACATTTTATTGACGTTTTAAGCATGTTTATTCTCAGGTGATTATTAAGAGCTTCCGCTGTCGCATACTTAAATAAGGACGAGATTTGGAGTCTATGCTTGTATGATATTGTGTAAAAACTGCATTCAAGAAACTTATTTTGTTGTAACATATTTGTATTGTAAACCATTATGTAATGGTCGTGTGTAAACAGGATATTTTAGATTATCATTATTTGATAATCTAAGTAAAGCTTTTTAAACCTTTATTGATGAAATAAAGGTTATGGTTTGTTTTAAAATGAATGCAGTCTTTGAAAAACGTCTCATATAGAGGTCAAAACCTCGCAACGAAATCAATTAATATGGAACGTTTTTAATCAATAAGAACGGGACATTTCAGTTGGTATCCGAGCGTTGGTCTTAGAGAACCAGAATTTTGCATTAGTGTGTCTTATCGAGTTTGTTAGGATGCATTAGTGAGTCTGGACTTCGACCGTGTTTACTTGAAAAATGATTGCTTAACAAATTTTGTTGGAAACTATATATTTTTAACATGTGAATATTATGTGATATATTAATCTCTTAACACGTTTGATATTATGTGATAGATGTCTACCTCTAGAACAAGTCCCATTGACTCACCTAATAATAATGAAGAGTCAAATGTAAATTGAAATGATTCGTGGAATGATTCACAAGTTCCCGAAGAGGAACCGGAAGAAGAGTCGGAACCGGAAGAAGAATCGGAACCGGAAGAAGAATCGGAACTGGATGAAGAAATTGAACCCGTGGGGGAAATAATAAAACGGTTAAGTAAAAGAAAATCCTCAACCAACCGACCAAGGTTAATTATGATCAATGGTGTTTCCGCCAAGGAAGCAAAATATTGGGAAGATTACCAATTCTCCGATGAATCGGATTCCGACGAGAATTCCGATGATGTTATAGAAATTACCCCAACTGAATTTAAAAAGGCAAAAGAAAATAATAAGGGAAAGGGCATAAAAATAGAGAAATCTAATTAGAACCTCGATGAACTTTATATGTATCGTCAACCCCCGAAGTCCTTAAGTTGTAACAATGATCCGGGAACCTCTAAACCACCAGGTTTTTCTAAACCGTTGTGGAAAACCACAGTTAGTATTAGGGGAACATCATATATCCCTAGAAACTTGTCAAAACGAACCAAAACCGAAGAAGAAGAAATGAGCGAGTCGGAATAAGATAGTTGTATTCGTGTGGTGTAATATATGTAATATAGTGTTCTTATGCTTTATGATATATGTAAAAATTGCTTGTATTAATAAGTATTTTTTTTTATGAATCTAACTCTTGTCTATTTTACAGTTTAAAAACACAAAATGGATAGACAACCCAATATTTTAAGAGACCTACCCAGAGACATGATTGATGAAATCTTGTCTAGAGTTGGCCAGAATTCCTCGGCACAACTATTTAAGGCGAGATCAGTTTGTAAGACATTCGAAGAACGTTTCAAGAATGTCTTGGTTTATAAGAGACTTTCTTTTGAAAGATGGGGGATATCACATTGGGAAACCCATAAGTTACGATGTGTTTACTTTGACGCATATATTGCGGGGAACCCAAATGCTATTTTACGCAACGGGTTAAGAAATTATTTTGACTCAATATATCCGAATATTGGACTTCGTGATTTAGAAAAAGCGGCTAACATGCAACATAAAGAAGCATGTTATGCTTACGGATTAGTAATGTTCGCTTCTCACCAAAGTGAGAACAAGAACATCGGGCTACAACTATTAAACAAAACATTTCCACAAGTGACGGAGTCGGTAATTGGGGTAAGAAATGAGGTTTTTAGATTATTACGGGACTGTTGGACATTACGTAACCCTCGTCCCTTTGACGACGTTACAACACGCTGTCTTATCAAAGGCCATAACGGTTATGTTCCACAAGACCAAGGATGGGAAGTAGTCCTAGTAAAACCAGAATGCATGACCTGTTTCTGGACGTATGAATTACGTGTTTTTATTGCCTTTGCTGAACGACTTGTGTACTAGCTAGAATTATCTTCACAACTATCTTGTATCAAAGTTATTGTGTGCTATATTTCATGCTTTATGTAAAATAAGCGGTATTGTAAGTTTGTAAAATATTGTATAAAAATTTGAACGCGAAATATTATTATAATCAGTTTTTCATATAGAATTGTAGTAGTTGAATTGTATATTAGCTACTAAGTATGAACTTAACGGGTAGGTACTACCCGAATTTAAACTTATAAAACGCTAATATGAAGAAAAAGCTTTTATAAATGAGTTCATATTATGCTACGAAATACTATTAACTACTCTTAATATTCTGTATGATTAACTTGTTCCATTTGACTATTTTGAAGGAAATGGCACCGACTACTCGACACACCGTGAATATGAATGAAGAGGAATTCCGTACTTTTCTAGCTTCAAACATAGCCGCAGTACAGGCTGCGCTACATACCAACAATAACCTTGGATCTAGCAGTACAGGAAATCGTGTAGGATGCACCTACAAAGAATTCACTGCCTGCAAACCTTTGGAATTCGATGGAACCGAAGGACCGATCGGATTGAAACGGTGGACCGAGAAGGTCGAATCGGTGTTTGCCATAAGTAAGTGTACTGAAGAGGACAAAGTGAAGTACGCTACGCATACCTTCACAGGTTCTGCGTTAACATGGTGTAATACCTATCTAGAGCAAGTGGGACAAGACGATGCGTACGCACTACCGTGGTCAGCATTCAAGCACTTGATGAACGAGAAGTACCGTCCCAGAACCGAGGTCAATAAGCTCAAGACAGAACTTAGAGGGTTACGAACCCAAGGATTTGATATTACCACGTACGAAAGACGATTCACAGAATTGTGCCTATTGTGTCCGGGAGCATTCGAAGATGAGGAAGAGAAGATCGACGCATTTGTGAAAGGATTACCAGAAAGAATCCAAGAAGATATAAGTTCACACGAGCCCGCCTCTATACAACAGGCATGTAGAATGGCTCACAAACTAGTGAACCAGATTGAAGAAAGAATTAAAGAACAGACTGCTGAAGAGGCCAATGTAAAGCAAGTCAAAAGAAAGTGGGAGGAAAACGGTGATAAGAATCACCAATACAACAACAACAGCAATTACAACAATAATCGCAACAATTATCCCAACAATCGCAACATCAATCGCAACTACAACAAACGGCCCAACAACAACAACAACAACAACAGCAGCAATAGCAACTACAACAATCATCCCAACAACAATAATAACCGCAACAACAACAACAATCAGAAGCAGCTATGCCAAAGGTGTGAAAAGTATCACTCGGGGTTCTGCACCAAATTTTGCAACAAGTGTAAAAGAAATGGCCATAGCGCGGCGAAGTGTGAGGTCTACGGACCAGGGGTTAATAGAACGAAAGGAACAAATGGTGTCGGAACGAGTAATGGCGGAGCAAGTAGTGTCGGAGCAAGTTATGCCAATGTAGTTTGTTATAAATGTGGAAAACCGGGCCACATTATTAGAAATTGCCCGAACCAGGAGAACACGAATGGACAAGGCCGCGGAAGAGTTTTCAATATTAATGCGGCAGAGGCACAGGAAGACCCGGAGCTTGTTACGGGTACGTTTCTTATTGACAATAAATCTGCTTACGTTTTATTTGATTCGGGTGCGGATAGAAGCTATATGAGTAGAGATTTTTGTGCTAAATTAAGTTGTCCATTGATGCCTTTGGATAGTAAATTTTTACTCGAATTAGCAAATGGTAAATTAATTTCAGCAGATAATATATGTCGGAATCGAGAAATTAAACTGGTTAGCGAAACATTTAAGATTGATTTGATACCAGTAGAGTTAGGGAGTTTTGATGTGATAATTGGTATGGACTGGTTGAAAGAAGTGAAAGCAGAGATCGTTTGTTACAAAAATGCAATTCGCATTATACGAGAAAAAGGAAAACCCTTAATGGTGTACGGAGAAAAGGGCAACACGAAGCTACATCTTATTAGTAATTTGAAGGCACAAAAACTAATAAGAAAAGGTTGCTATGCTGTTCTAGCACACGTCGAGAAAGTACAAACTGAAGAAAAGAGCATCAATGATGTTCCCATTGCAAAAGAATTTCCCGATGTATTTCCGAAAGAATTACCGGGATTACCCCCACATCGATCCGTTGAATTTCAAATAGATCTTGTACCAGGAGCTGCACCAATAGCTCGTGCTCCTTACAGACTCGCACCCAGCGAGATGAAAGAACTGCAAAGCCAATTACAAGAACTTTTAGAGCATGGTTTCATTCGACCAAGCACATCACCGTGGGGAGCTCCTGTTTTGTTTGTCAAGAAGAAAGATGGTACATTCAGGTTGTGTATCGACTACTGAGAGTTGAACAAACTTACCATCAAGAACCGTTACCCACTACCGAGAATCGATGACTTATTTGATCAACTACAAGGCTCGTCTGTTTATTCAAAGATTGACTTACGTTCCGGGTATCATCAAATGCGGGTGAAAGAAGATGATATTCCAAAGACTGCTTTCAGAACACGTTACGGTCATTACGAGTTTATGGTCATGCCGTTTGGTTTAACTAATGCACCAGCTGTGTTCATGGACCTTATGAACCGAGTGTGTGGACCATACCTTGACAAGTTTGTCATTGTTTTCATTGATTACATACTTATTTACTCAAAGAATGACCAAGAACACGGTGAACATTTGAGAAAGGTGTTAGAAGTATTGAGGAAGGAAGAATTGTACGCTAAGTTTTCAAAGTGTGCATTTTGGTTGGAAGAAGTTCAATTCCTCGGTCACATAGTGAACAAAGAAGGTATTAAGGTGGATCCGGCAAAGATAGAAACTGTTGAAAATTGGGAAACCCCAAAAACTCCGAAACACATACGCCAGTTTTTAGGACTAGCTGGTTACTACAGAAGGTTCATCCAAGACTTTTCCAGAATAGCAAAACCCTTGACTGCATTAACGCATAAAGGGAAGAAATTTGAATGGAAGGATGAACAAGAGAAAGCGTTTCAGTTATTGAAGAAAAAGCTAACTACGGCACCTATATTGTCATTGCCTGAAGGGAATGATGATTTTGTGATTTATTGTGACGCATCAAAGCAAGGTCTCGGTTGTGTATTAATGCAACGAACGAAGGTGATTGCTTATGCGTCAAGACAATTGAAGATTCACGAACAAAATTATACTACGCATGATTTGGAATTAGGCGCGGTTGTTTTTGCATTAAAGACTTGGAGGCACTACTTATATGGGGTCAAAAGTATTATATATACTGACCACAAAAGTCTTCAACACATATTTAATCAGAAACAACTGAATTTGAGGCAGCGTAGGTGGATTGAATTGTTGAATGATTACGACTTTGAGATTCGTTACCACCTGGGGAAGGCAAATGTGGTAGCCGATGCCTTGAGCAGGAAGGACAGAGAACCTATTCGAGTAAAATCTATTAATATAATGATTCATAATAACCTTACTACTCAAATAAAGGAGGCGCAACAAGGAGTTTTAAAAGAGGGAAATTTAAAGGATGAAATACCCAAAGGATCGGAGAAGCATCTTAATATTCGGGAAGACGGAACCCGGTATAGGGCTGAAAGGATTTGGGTACCAAAATTTGGAGATATGAGAGAAATGGTACTTAGAGAAGCTCATAAAACCAGATACTCAATACATCCTGGAACGGGGAAGATGTACAAGGATCTCAAGAAACATTTTTGGTGGCCGAGTATGAAAGCCGATGTTGCTAAATATGTAGGAGAATGTTTGACGTGTTCTAAGGTCAAAGCTGAGCATCAAAAACCATCAGGTCTACTTCAACAACCCTAAATCCCAGAATGGAAATGGGAAAACATTACCATGGATTTTATCACTAAATTGCCAAGGACTGCAAGTGGTTTTGATACTATTTAGGTAATAGTTGATCGTCTCACCAAATCAGCACACTTCCTGCCAATAAGAGAAGATGACAAGATGGAGAAGTTAGCATGACTGTATTTGAAGGAAGTCATCTCCAGACATGGAATACCAATCTCTATTATCTCTGATAGGGATGGCAGATTTATTTCAAGATTCTGGCAGACATTACAGCAAGCATTAGGAACTCGTCTAGACATGAGTACTGCCTATCATCCACAAACTGATGGGCAGAGCGAAAGGACGATACAAACGCTTGAAGACATCCTACGAGCATGTGTTATTGATTTCGGAAATAGTTGGGATCGACATCTACCGTTAGCAGAATTTTCCTACAACAACAGCTACCATTCAAGCATTGAGATGGCGCCGTTTGAAGCACTTTATGGTAGAAAGTGCAGGTCTCCGATTTGTTGGAGTGAAGTGGGGGATAGACAGATTACGGGTCCAGAGATTATACAAGAAACTACCGAGAAGATCATCCAAATTCAACAACGGTTGAAAACCGCCCAAAGTCGACAAAAGAGCTACGCTGACATTAAAAGAAAAGATATAGAATTTGAAATTGGAGAGATGGCCATGCTTAAAGTTGCACCTTGGAAAGGCGTTGTTCGATTTGGTAAACGAGGGAAATTAAATCCAAGGTATATTGGACCATTCAAGATTATTGATCGTGTCGGACCAGTAGCTTACCGACTTGAGTTACCTCAACAACTCACGGCTGTACATAACACTTTCCACGTCTCGAATTTGAAGAAATGTTTTGCTAAAGAAGATCTCACTATTCCGTTAGATGAAATCCAAATCAACGAAAAACTTCAATTCATCGAAGAACCCGTCGAAATAATGGATCGTGAGGTTAAAAGACTTAAGCAAAATAAGATACCAATTGTTAAGGTTCGATGGAATGCTCGTAGAGGACCCGAGTTCACCTGGGAGCGTGAAGATCAAATAAAGAAGAAATACCCGCATCTATTTCCAGAAGATTCGTCAACACCTTCAACAGCTTAAAATTTCGGGACGAAATTTATTTAACGGGTAGGTACTGTAGTGACCCGAACTTTTCCATGTTTATATATATTAATTGAGATTGATATTTACATGATTAAATGTTTCCAACATGTTAAGCAATCAAACTTGTTAAGACTTGATTAATTGAAATATGTTTCATATAGACAATTGACCACCCAAGTTGACCGGTGATTCACGAACGTTAAAACTTGTAAAAACTATACGATGACATATATATGGTTATATATATATAGTTAACATGTTTTTATTATAAGTATGTATCTCATTAGGTATTTTAACAATGAGTTATATACATAAAAATGAGACTATTAATTTAAAAAACTCGAAAACGATATATATAACGATTATCGTTATAACAACGTCTTACTAGGTACATATGAATCATATTAAGATATTGATACACTTGGTTAATTATGTTAAATGATAAGTAAATATATTATTAAGTGTATTAACAATGAAATACATATGTAAAAATAAGACTACTAACTTAATGATTTCGAAACGAGACATATATGTAACGATTATCGTTGTAACGACATTTAACTGTATATACATCATACTGAGATATATTATATATCATAATATCATGATAATACAACAATTTAACATCTCATTTGTTATAATAAACAATGGGTTAACAACATTCAACAAGATCGTTAACCTAAAGGTTTCAAAACAACATTTACATGTAACGACTAACGATGACTTAACGACTCAGTTAAAATGTATATACATGTAGTGTTTTAATATGTATTCATACACTTTTGAAAGACTACAAGACACTTATCAAAATACTTCTACTTAACAAAAATGCTTACAATTACATCCTCGTTCAGTTTCATCAACAATTCTACTCGTATGCACCCGTATTCGTACTCGTACAATACACAGCTTTTAGATGTATGTACTATTGGTATATACACTCCAATGATCAGCTCTTAGCAGACCATGTGAGTCACCTAACACATGTGGGAACCATCATTTGGCAACTAGCATGAAATATCTCATAAAATTACAAAAATATGAGTAATCATTCATGACTTATTTACATGAAAACAAAATTACATATCCTTTATATCTAATCCATACACCAATGACCAAAAACACCTACAAACACTTTCATTCTTCAATTTTCTTCATCTAATTGATCTCTCTCAAGTTCTATCTTCAAGTTCTAAGTGTTCTTCATATATTTTACAAGTTCTAGTTACATAAAATCAAGAATACTTTCAAGTTTGCTAGCTCACTTCCAATCTTGTAAGGTGATCATCCAACCTCAAGAAATCTTTGTTTCTTACAGTAGTTTATCATTCTAATACAAGGTAATAATCATATTCAAACTTTGGTTCAATTTCTATAACTATAACAATCTTATTTCAAGTGATGATCTTACTTGAACTTGTTTTCGTGTCATGATTCTGCTTCAAGAACTTCGAGCCATCCAAGGATCCTTTGAAGCTAGATCCATTTTTCTCTTTTCCAGTAGGTTTATCCAAGGAACTTAAGGTAGTAATGATGTTCATAACATCATTCAATTCATACATATAAAGCTATCTTATTCGAAGGTTTAAACTTGTAATCACTAGAACATAGTTTAGTTAATTCTAAACTTGTTCGCAAACAAAAGTTAATCCTTCTAACTTGAATTTTAAAATCAACTAAACACATGTTCTATATCTATATTATATGCTAACTTAATGATTTAAAACCTGGAAACACGAAAAACACCGTAAAACCGGATCTACGCCGTCGTAGTAACACCGCGGGCTGTTTTGGGTTAGTTAATTAAAAACTATGATAAACTTTGATTTAAAAGTTGTTATTCTGAGAAAATGATTTTTATTATGAACATGAAACTATATCCAAAAAATTATGGTTAAACTCAAAGTGGAAGTATGTTTTCTAAAATGGTCATCTAGACGTCGTTCTTTCGACTGAAATGACTACCTTTACAAAAACGACTTGTAACTTATTTTTCCGACTATAAACCTATACTTTTAATGTTTATATTCATAAAATAGAGTTCAATATGAAACCATAGCAATTTGATTCACTCAAAACGGATTTAAAATGAAGAAGTTATGGGTAAAACAAGATTGGATAATTTTTCTCATTTTAGCTACGTGAAAATTGGTAACAAATCTATTCCAACCATAACTTAATCAACTTGTATTGTATATTATGTAATCTTGAGATACCATAGACACGTATACAATATTTCGACCTATCATGTCGACACATCTATATATATTTCGGAACAACCATAGACACTCTATATGTGAATGTTGGAGTTAGCTATACATGGTTGAGGTTGATTCCAAAATATATATAGTTTGAGTTGTGATCAATACTGAGATACGTATACACTGGGTCGTGGATTGATTCAAGATAATATTTATCAATTTATTTCTGTACATCTAATTGTGGACAACTAGTTGTAGGTTACTAACGAGGACAGCTGACTTAATAAACTTAAAACATCAAAATATATTAAAAGTGTTGTAAATATATTTTGAACATACTTTGATATATATGTATATATTGTTATAGGTTCGTGAATCAACCAGTGGCCAAGTCTTACTTCCCGACGAAGTAAAAATCTGTGAAAGTGAGTTATAGTCCCACTTTTAAAATCTAATATTTTTGGGATGAGAATACATGCAGGTTTTATAAATGATTTACAAAATAGACACAAGTACGTGAAACTACATTCTATGGTTGAATTATCGAAATCAAATATGCCCCTTTTTATTAAGTCTGGTAATCTAAGAATTAGGGAACAGACACCCTAATTGACGCGAATCCTAAAGATAGATCTATTGGGCCTAACAAACCCCATCCAAAGTACCGGATGCTTTAGTACTTCGAAATTTATATCATATCCGAAGGGTGTCCCGGAATGATGGGGATATTCTTATATATATTCATCTTGTTAATGTCGGTTACCAGGTGTTCACTATATGAATGATTTTTATCTCTATGTATGGGATGTGTATTGAAATATGAAATCTTGTGGTCTATTATTATAATTTGATACATATAGGTTAAACCTATAACTCACCAACATTTTGTTGACGTTTTAAGCATGTTTATTCTCAGGTGATTATTAAGAGCTTCCGCTGTCGCATACTTAAATAAGGACGAGATTTGGAGTCTATGCTTGTATGATATTGTGTAAAAACTGCATTTAAGAAACTTATTTTGTTGTAACATATTTGTATTGTAAACCATTATGTAATGGTCGTGTGTAAACAGGATATTTTAGATTATCATTATTTGATAATCTAAGTAAAGCTTTTTAAACCTTTATTGATGAAATAAAGGTTATGGTTTGTTTTAAAATGAATGCAGTCTTTGAAAAACGTCTCATATAGAGGTCAAAACCTCGCAACGAAATCAATTAATATGGAACGTTTTTAATCAATAAGAACGGGACATTTCAGTGTACATGTCTCAGACTCGATCACAACTCAAAGTATATATATTATTATGGAATCAACCCCAACCCTGTATAGAGAACTCGATCATTACTGCATATAGAGTGTCTATGGTTATTCCAAATAATATATATAGATGCGTCAATATGATATGTCAAAACCTTGTATATGTGTCCCAATATTTAAAGTGAGTAAAATACATAACAAAAATTAATTAACGATAAATAAAGTGCGTAAAGTAAATAACAGAAATTAAATAACAATAAATAAAATTGCGAGAATTAAATTGCGATAAAATAAATTGCGATAATTAAATTGCGATAAATAAAATGTAATACGGAATTAACAGTTAGCTAGGAACAGTTAGCTAGGATTTTGTTAGCGTGGATTCTTAACAAAATTTCATATTGTTAATTAGTGTGTTTCTAATCAATTTTTATTGTGTCCATTTTTTTTCTTCATTATGCCACTTGTTGGATTCTGATATGTCAAAATCCTAATATGAAATTTGAATTTGAATGAAAATAGTTATTCTTTGGTGAACGGATTCGTATATCGGTGGATGTAAGTAGGATAGTATATGACTGTTGAAATAGATTCGAAGAACGTACAATGTAACTTATTAATGTGAAATTTAAATATTCCTCGGGTATTACCTACCCGTTAAAATATTTTCATCATTAACAGTTTGTACAAAAGAATTTTTAATTACAATCTTTATAAAAATATATATACATGTATATTTTCTTCAGATATAATCATGGACTTAATGAGTTAATATGATATTAAACTCATTTGGTTTACCATTAGAACTAGAATACATAATCTTTAAAACATTTAGAGATTACTTAATCGTCATGAAGAACGAAGATAATCGATGTAGAACGATACGTAGAATGATGAATATACTCGAGGTACATAATGAGATGTTGAGGCATGGATTGTTGATGGTACTGGTGCTGTTATTGATTGTACTGTTGGTGCCGGTGATGTTGCTGAAGCTGGTACATTTTGCACCATATTCTCCGAATTGATTATTCGAGCGCGAAGTTTGTTGACTTATTACTCCAGGATAATTGTCGGTCGGAACGAGCGGATGAATAAGGTTCAAAATTGTGGATAGGATATAATCTTGTCAAGTTACCCCGGAAATGAGACTGGAAATGGTGTCTCGAACAGGTTCGCCGGTAAACGCTTCAGGTTCATTGTCAAGAGGTGAATTCGGTTGGTGGAAGGGATCGCCTTCTTCACGTCTCTATTGATTAAGTCGACTACGAATGTATCAGATGAATTGGGAATGGCTGAATGATTTATTCATTCTGGTGACATCGCTTTCGGAGCTTAGGTGAATATCCATGTCGGAATAGCTGTCGGAAGAACTATCGGAATAGCTATCGAAATCTGAGGGACTCGAACTAGTTGAAGGATTCATCACGTACGATCAGATGAAAGATTTTGATAAGAAATAGATTATAGGATGTAGATTAGTACCCTGCAATACATAATTTACATATGCATATATAATACTAAAATCCCATAAGTTACGGAGGAATCTACAGAAGCTGTAAGGCAAAGGTAATAATATCAGATACGCTAAGATATGAATTTATCTATACACTGTTCATGCAATCATTGCAGTAAGATGTGTCTAGACTAAGAATGATAAGAAGGTAATTTCCTAAGGATAATAAACATATGATTTTTGACAAAAAGGATAAGCAAAACTGTTGACATGCAGACAGGGTCGAAGTCCAGACTTACTAATGCATCTTAATGACTATCAGTTAGACACACTAATGCAAGACCTGGTTCGCTAAGACCACCGCTCTGATACCAACTGAAAGGACCCATCCTAATCCATCCGGACAAAGTCCATATCGATTACAAACGATTCACAATAGTTGGTTACATCGCGAGGTACTTGACCTCTATATGATACATTTTACAAACATTGCATTCGTTTTTAAAAGACAAACTTCCTTTATATCGAAAACTGATGACATGCAAATCATTTCATAATATATTTAACTATAATTGACTAAATAATAATCTTGATGAACCCGACGACTCGAATGCAACGTCTTTTGAAATATGTCATGAATGACTCCAAGTAATATCTTTTAAATGAGCAATTGCACAGCGGAAGACTTCTTTCTTACCTGAGAATAAACATGCTTTCAAGTGTCAACCAAAAGGTTGGTGAGTTCATTAGTTTAACATAAATAATCATTTCATAATTTTTAATAGACCACAAGATTTCATATTTACAATTCTCATAAACATACGTCCCATGCATAGAGACAAAATATCATTCATATGGATTGAACACCTGGTAATCGACATTCACAATATGCATATAAGAATATCCCCATCATTCCGGGATCCTCCTTCGGACATGATATAAATTTCGAAGTGCTAAAGCATCCGGTACTTTGGATGGGGCTTGTTGGGCCCGATAGATCTATCTTTAGAGTTCGCGTCAATTAGGGTGTATGTTCCCTAATTCCTAGATTACCAGACTTAATAAAAAGGGGCATATTCGATTTCGATCATTCAACCATATAATGTAGTTTCGATTACTTGTGTCTATTTTGTAAAACATTTATAAAAGCAGCGCATGTAATTCTCAGTCCCAAAAATATATATTGCAAAAGCATTTAAAAAAGGATTAATGAAACTCACGCATATAAATATTGTAAACTAGTTAATAAAGCATTTACATTATTCTCAGTCCAAAAACGTAAAGAGTAAAAAGGGAGCAAATGAAACTCACGATAGTTAAAATAGAGAAATAATAAGTTTTCAACTTATTAAAATATGGCCAACGTCCTTGAATTCACGAACCTATAACAATAATAATGTTTCATTATATGTTCAAAGTAATAACTCAAGTTTATAGAATGATAATTCTTAACATTATTATGTTAGTGATGAAAGCTAACGGGTTAGCGAGAGATCGACCCGAAATGGAATATGCCCTAGATTATATCGAATATATTAATGACTAATACAAATTTAAATAATGATGTTTATACTTGTCGTTTTTATAGTTTTTGGTACTTCGTATTGTAATTTAGTATGTTAGAGTTTTAAATAATGATTAATCGATTTCATTGGTTAAGTTCTTGTAAATCTTTATATAGGTCAGGGGATAGATTCAATAATAGATGTCTTAATATTTACAAAGATGTAAAACTCACCATACTTTGACTGAAAGAGTAAAAGTTATGAAATGACACCAATAATTATGTAGGATACCAAAATACTTAAAAATTTGACTATTTTATTTTACATGTTTTTTTTTTTTAAGTAATTACATGATTTCATTTTTCTCATTTACTTACCAACGAATAAATATGATGAAATATAGGGTTCAAAATATTTAATTATTCTAACTTCTAAATTGGTTTTTAGTGATTAACAAAACTAATTGTCAATAAGTACAAGTGTGTAGGTCCTGACTTTCGTTTCAAAACCCGAAGTTTTCTTATCATCATCAACAACTATATTTTAATGGTGGTTCCGATTAGTTTTAGTTAACCGCTTATACATAATATAATCAACATTGGCAAGTAGTAGATTATAGTTCGATTAAGATTTACCTTTGAATATAAATTAGCTTCTGAAGACTTTGTGTTCGTTTTCTACTCGGCTTCATTCTCTGTTTTATTTATTCCTTCAACTAATTTTCTTTGTGAATTATATGTGTATGTTTATATTCAATATTCCATACTTGGATATAGGTAAAGAAAGTAAATAGGTAGGTTGTGAGGTGAATAAGAACAGAGGTTACACCATATATAGATGATAATACATACATGGAGTAAAATATAAATATAAAATATTTAGGTGGGATATGGGTGTGGGATATGGGGTCTTGTAAGAGACAAAAAGGAGCTCTGTTAATTTGACTAATTCAAATAAGTCCAGGTGTCCTAAGGCTACGATATTGTTAATTTTTAATATTATGTTTATTTTATACTACCATATTAAGTGTCCACCTTTTTATTTTGGACTGTCCCATTTTAAATGTCCACTTGATGTTTCAACCAATGATAATAGATTATTCCGAAAAGAGAAGATTTCTAATTGGTGGAGAATGAAGTTAGTGGAATTTTCTAAAACCTTGTGCAAAAAGTAAGTGGACACTTGTAGTGGAACGGAGGAGTAATAAAAGTAAGATATCTTGATAAGTTGATAACTACTCCATATTGATGATAGATATTATACCAAATAAAGTGTTGGGATGTATGCACTTTAATTAATAACAATAATTAATAGTACTCGTAATATTTATATTTTATAGATAATACAGAGTAAAAAAATCATATCCAAAATAATATGATCATTATCACCTACAACAACTTACTTTTCAATATTGATATTTTATTATCCCTTAATTGTTTAAGATGAATTATAATAATATTGGGACTAAAAGATTTTCCGTTAACTGATAAAATTTGAAATTACATATTACTAATAGTTATTTTTTTTAGTTAACTAATCGTTAATTGTATTATTAGGTAAGAACGTTTAAAAGTAACATAGGTGATTTTGTAACTTACAGTTGTGACCAAATTTCTTATATGAGGGTTCAAATCTATGATTAAATTAGACATCTAAATTCTAACAGTTAAAGAAGTCTAAATGTACAAAACAATTGAATCAAATCAATTGTCGGGTTTCCAAAAGTCAAGAATGGCATTTCTTGAATTTTCACTAACCGAGGAGTTTATTTATTTATGATTATTATTTTTTTTTTACTTGGAATCTAGCTTAATAATGCATACTAGAAGTTAAACTTGGTTTAAACATGTTTCTAATCATTTAAAAGCTGAAAATGATGTTTCATTATTGGTATAAACCATTAGTATTTACGTATGGAAGCTGTGTATAATACCAGTATAAATACCGTATATGTACGAGTATAATTCTTGATAAAATAGAATGGGAATTTGAGTATAGCTATATTTGTTGAGTATAAGTATTCAATACTTTTAAACATGTATTAATACTCATAATACATTATATATGATTACATTTTAACTTAAGAATTATAACGTCGTTAAATGTTACATATATATATTGTTTCAAAACCATTAAGTTAGAAATCTCAAAATATATTTACAAATAGTTATTCGTGAATCGTCGGAACAATCGAAGGGTAATTGAATACATGAACATAGTTCCAAAATTTTTCGAGACTCAACTTTACAGACTTTGCTTATCGTGTCAAAATCATATAAAGATTAAGTTTAAATTTGGTCGAAAATTTTCGGGTCGTCACAGACCAGGTGTCCCTCATGATGGACATCCTTTACCCACCGTCACCTTAGGGCTTTTGTATTAGATTTCATTATGTAATCTCATTTGTAGCTTCATGTTTTACTTATGTACTGTGCGAACCTATGCGGATGTATGCAACTTTTTATTAATGAATGGAACTTAGTGTTGTTTAATCTTTGTACGGTGTTCCATTTACGTTACTGTATGATGATTTTGTGGTATCTGAATCTATTTGCGTTACTTAATTAACATGTGTTGTGTTGATTCCATGTTGGTTACCATATACTGTACTACTATTATTTGAATACTGGATTTTGACTGGAGTCAAAAATTTTGTTTAGAACATCAATGGCCAACGGAAGATCAACGCCCACAGCAGCACAGATCGAAGAAATGATCACTGAACGAGTCACCGCAGCTTTAGCAGAAATAAACCCACAAGCTCCACCAGTTAACCCGCCCATTCGTAATGGGTGTACTTATAAGGAATTCCAAAGCTACAAGCCCCACAACTTTAGTGGAACTGAGGGGCCAGTTGGTCTCACTAGGTGGTTTGAGAAATTAGAATCGGTGTTCTGCGTTAGTAACTGCTCAGAGATGAACAAAACCAAGTATGCCTCATGTACGCTATCAGACGGCGCACTAACCTGGTGGAACACACTGACTCAAGCAAAGGGTATTGATGAGGCGTATGCTACCCCATGGGAGGAATTCAAAGGGGCCATGATTGAAGAGTATTGCCCTAGGACAGAGATACAGAAAATGGAGATTGAGTTTGGGCAGTTGAAGGTTGTGAGAAACGATCTCGATGGTTACAACCGTAGGTATCTAGAATTAGCCCTGATGTGTCCTTCCATGGTTACCCCGGAGTTTAAGTGCATGGAAAGGTACTTGTGGGGACTTCCCAAGTCCATTAAGGGAAATGTCACCTCATCTAAGCCACCAAACGTCCCGGAAACAATGCGCATGGCGCACACCTTAATGAACCAAATTATCAACGATGAACCGAAAAAGGCAAAATCCGAATCGGGTAGTAGTGATAAGCGTAAGTGGGACAACAACAAGGGGAGAACCTATGATCAAACCCCCGCTAAAAGGCACAACGATGGGAGGAACCCCAATCCGAACCCTAGCTCGAACTCCAACTACAAGGGTAGTCTGCCACAGTGCAAGAGGTGCTACAAGCACCATACCGGGTACTGTAATGTTGTCTGTAAAAAGTGCAAAAGGACCGGGCATATCGGCAAGGACTGCAAGATCACCACCATGACTGGGAAGCCGAACTCCACTGGACCGAGAAAGTGCTATGAATGCGGACAGACGGGCCACTTCAGAAATGAGTGTCCCAACAAGTGAAAGGACGGCGGACCACCGCGTGGCAGAGCTTTCAACGTAAACGCAAGGGATTCCCGTGAGAACCCCGACTTGGTGACAGGTATATTCACTATCAACAATCTATTAGCTTCTGTCCTATTTGATACTGGTGCCGATAGAAGTTATGTACGTAGACACTTTTTCTCTAAGATAAATTGGACGTTAGTTCCTTTAAAGGAGAGTATGCTTGTAGAGGTAGCCAATGGAAAACTTGAGAAAGTTGACCAAGTTAGCCGAGGAGCTATTATCAACATAGCTGGTGTGGATTTTGAGAATGACTTGATACCCATTAAGTTGGGAAGCTTTGATGTTATTGTCGGTATGGACTGGTTGACCAAGATAAGGGCCGACATTATCTGTGGAGATAAAGCTCTTCGTATATCGCACGGAGATGGTGAGCCACTGATTATTTACGGAGAGAGATGTAGCTCAAAACTGAATCTCATTAGTTGCATGAAAGTGCAAAAGATAATGAAGAAAGGACGTCTTGCTGTTTTAGCACATGTGAAAACATTAGAAATTGAGGTGAAGAGCGTGAATGACGTACGAATTATGAACGAATTTCCCGATGTCTTTCCATAGGAATTGCCTGGATTACCGCCGCCGAGAGCAGTAGAGTTTCAGATTGATTTAGTGTCAGGAGCTGCACCTGTAGCTCACGCACCTTATCGACTCGCACCTTCCGAGATGCAAGAGTTACAGAGCCAATTACAAGAACTGTTAGACCGTGGATTTATCCAACCAAGTTTCTCGCCTTGGGGCGCACCTGTTTTATTTGTGAAGAAGAAGGACGGATCCTTCTGCATGTGTATCGACTACCGTGAACTCAACAAACTGACGATTAAGAATCGGTATCCTCTTCCCCCAATTGACGATCTTTTCGATCAACTGCAAGGATCAAGCGTTTACTCTAAGATCGATTTGCGATCCGGTTATCACCAGTTGAGGTTGAAGGAGAGTGATGTGATGAAAACTGTATTCTGAACTCGTTATGGTCATTATGAGTTTCTCGTGATCTCATTCGGTTTAACCAACGCACCTGCCGTATTTATGGATCTCATGAATCATGTATGCAAGCCAGACCTAGATAAGTTCGTTATCGGCTTCATAGATGATATCCTCATCTACTCCAAAAGCGAAGAAGAACATGAGCAACATCTTCGTCTAGTGTTGGAACTCTTGAGACAAGAGCAACTTTATGCAAAATTCTCCAAGTGTGAGTTTTGGTTGAAGGAAGTCCAATTTCTGGGTCACGTTGTGAGTGATCAAGGTATCAAAGTTGATCCCGCAAAGATCGAAGCTATCAGCAAGTGGGAAACCCCCACTACTCCGACTCATATCCGCCAATTTCTAGGCCTCGCTAGTTACTACTGAAGATTTATTGAAGGTTTCTCTCTGATTGCGCGTCCTTTGACCGCACTGACTCACAAAGGGAAGAAGTTCATTTGGGAACCCGAACAGGAATCTGCATTTCAAACTTTGAAAAAGAAGTTAACCACCGCACCTATCTTATCACTTCCTAAAGGCAGTGATGATTTCGTCGTTTATTGCGATGCTTCGAAAAGTGGGTTTGGTTGTGTACTGATGCAACGCACAAAGGTTATCGCTTACGCCTCCCGACAACTGAAGATTCACGAGCGAAATTACACAACGCACAATCTCGAGCTTGGAGCCGTTGTCTTTGCATTAAAATTGTGGAGACATTATCGTTATGGAACTAAGAGCACTATTTTCACCGATCATAAAAGCCTCCAACACATCTTCGATCAGAAGCAACTAAATATGAGACAGCGTCGATGGATCGAGACACTGAACGACTATGATTGTGAACTTCGTTATCACCCTGGCAAGGTCAATGTTGTAGCTGACGCTTTGAGCCGAAAGGAAAGGATGGCACATCTTCGTGTCCGAGCACTGAACATCACCATTCATTCGAATCTCAATAGCCAGATCCGAGCAGCCCAAGATGAGGCTCTCAAGGAGGAGAATATATCTCATGAATACTTGAACATTCTCATTTCTCGATTCGAAGTTAAGGAGACTGGACTCCAATGCTATGCCGAAAGAATTTGGGTACCCCGTTATGGAGATCTACGGAACCTTATACTATATGAAGTCCACAAGTCAAGATATTCAATTCATCCAGGAGCCGGTAAAATGTACCACGATCTTAAGGAATAGTATTGGTGGCCTAATCTTAAGAAGGACGTTGCAACTTATGTTGGGAAGTGTTTGACTTGTTCGAAAGTTAAGGCCGAACATCAGAAGCCTTCTGGGTTACTTCAACAACTAGAAATCCCGCAATGGAAGTGGGAAAGGATAACAATGGATTTCATTACGAAGCTACCAAAGACGGTGGGTGGATACGATACCATCTGGGTTATCGTTGACCGTCTTACCAAATCTGCACACTTTTTATCCATGAAGGAAACGGATACGATGGAAAGACTCGCTCAACTATACATCAAGGAGATTGTATCTCATCATGGTGTACCTTTATCAATCATTTCAGATCGCGATCCCCGTTTTGCTTCCAGATTTTGGCGTTCTTTGCAAGAAGCCTTGGGAACTCGTCTCGACATGAGCACTGCGTATCACCCACAGAACGACGGACAAAGCGAAAGCACGATTCAGACTTTGGAGGACATGTTGCGTGCATGTGTCATTGATTTCGGAAAGGCCTGGGAAAGGCATTTGCCGCTAGCCGAATTCTCTTACAACAACAGTTATCATTCGAGTATTAATGCCGCACCTTTTGAAGCATTGTATGGCCGCAAGTGCCGATCTCCTATTTTTTGGGACGAAGTAGGCGAAACGCAAATCACCGGACCCGAGATAGTCCATGAAACAACTGAGAAGATTGTCCAAATTCAAGCGAGACTCAAGACGGCCCGTGATCGCCAAAAGAGTTATGCAGACCTTAAACGTAAAGACTTCGAATTCAACGTAGGTGACCGTGTAATGTTGAAGGTTGCACCTTGGAAAGGTGTGATCCATTTTGGAAAACGTGGGAAGCTTAACTCGCGATACATTGGTCCTTTTGAAATCTTGGAGCGTGTTGGACCCGTTGCTTACCGTTTGGATCTTCCGATTCAATTGAGCTCCGTTCATCCTACTTTTCATGTATCGAATTTGAAGAAGTATCTTGCTGAACCGGAACATGTCATACCATTGGAGGAACTTACAATTGATGACAAACTCCACTTCGTGGAAGAGCCTGTCGAAATTATGGACCGTGAGGTCAAAACTTTGAAACACAACAAGATTCCGATCGTCCGAGTACGATGGAATGCCAAACGAGGACCCGAGTTTACTTGGGAACGAGAGGATCAAATGATGCAGAAGTATCCTCACCTTTTCCCGACTCCTCCATCTCCCTCAGCTTAAAATATCGGGACAAAATTTTCTTTAACAGGTGGGTAATGTAACGACCCTGGATTTTCCAACGTTTAATTATTAACAATTTATTATTAATGTTTGTGTTTTAATAAACATGTTCCTATACGTGTTACTTGTTATCGTATTTAACTTTTCATGGCCCGACTTGTCTTTGTGATGCATGTATTTTACACGAATAGTATTTTAAATATTATTGACGTTCATGATTAATTATTATTAGTCATTTTAATTAACTAAGGTTACTAGTTAATTACTTGGGCTTTATTTGATTAATTGCAAACTTACTTGGACTTTGGCCTTTATTATTGGAAATGGACTTGGAAGCCCACCCTACACTCTTAATGGACTTGTAAGCCAATGATATATGCAAGTATTACATTAAGTTATAACTAGATTAATTAGTGTTATGTAAAGACTAGTTTCATGTATACTTACACCTCATTCCAACACCATTTAGCTTTATTACCACTTCAAGCTCTCACCACCTCCCCATGTATGAAAGTGCATTTGATCCCTTCCTCTTTTTCTCCTAAAACCGTAGGCATTGCTAGGAGTGAGGGAGTTCTTTTTTTTAAATTTTTGTTGCATATTTACACGTGTTACTACCTCATTTCTTCACACACACATACTTACATTTTCTCTCAACTTTCTCTCATTTCTTTTCTCTCAAATATTGTAAGTATCAAGCTTTATTTTCCTCTCTTTTTCCTTCATAAAAACCGCCACCAAATCATCATCATTACTTGTCTTTGTTGTTGTTTAATTACTTGTTGTTGTTTGTTGTTGTTAAAGATCAAGTTCTATAACTTGTATCTTCATGTAATCTTGGTTACTTCCATCTTTTCTTTGATGAAGAACCAAGAATAAGAATCTAAACTTTCTAGTTTATGGTTCTACACTTAAATGTTTTAAAGATTTAAAGTTCATAAGTTTTAAAATCATACTTGTGTTCATGTTAGTAAACTTGAGGTTTACTTTCTTAAAGATCAATGCCTTAGCTTGAATCTTTCTAAGTATGAACAACCATGAACTTATTACTTGTAGAATTAGTTTATCTCTTCATTTTATGTACTTTAAAGTTGTGATGTTGTTAAATTGGTCAAGTATTACTAGTTAATCTTGATCTCATATTTCTTAAAACTAAAAGTTAACTTTATAAGTTCAAGAACATGGAAGTATAACTTTCTAGTTATAACTTCATATACTTGTGTTGGATCTAAGCTTCTATAGCTTATGGTCTTCTAATTTTTTTGTAAATAAGAGCTTACAAGCTTACATACATTTTACTAGTTGAAAATCTAAGTTTCATAACTTATGGTTTCATTAAAGTGAAGATCCAAGTTCTATAACTTAGGATCTAACTTAAGAACACTAGATCTAGACCTTCTAGTCTAGGATCTTTAAGATCTAGCTAAGAACTATGTTCTACAACTTAAGGTCTTAATTATTTAGTTTACTTTCAAGTTTGTAGCTTAATATTACTTTTATAACTCATGTATGTGTCGGATCTAAGATCTTGATGTAACTTTGGTTCATCAAACTACTTACAACTCTTAAGTGAGTTGTGCTACATATCTTAGACTTACACTAGTGTTATGATGATCAAACCTTGGTTAAGATGATGTAAACCCATCAACGAGTTGTACACTTGAAGCTATACGCATCAAGGATGAGAACCGTGATGAGCATCAAGCACTAAGAACCCACTGGAACACTCTTGCTTACTGTTTCTGGAACTGATCAGACTACCTGGGCTACTGGAAAGTAGATTTTCAGTTATTTTGGTTTTAGTAGATGATTTTCCGTTTATACCTCGTCTTAATCCGAGTTACGGTTTAGGATCTATTGCCTCCCGAAAGTCACTACACCCTATTAACGTTGTGCTGAAATTTATGACCTACTCGTACTTAAACTGTCACCACGGTCAAACGAAGATGATTTTGGTTCTGTAAATTGGTCAGCCTCTATGGGACTCATATACGGAGCCATGGCCACTGGTCTCACCTCATTTCAGTTTGTATAGAGGCCATGGCGACTGAACGAAGTCAGCCTTTGTTTTAAACCCTAGTCTTCACTTAAAACTTACTTTACGCTTTTTGTTTAATGATGAATGATGATGGTACTTAAGACCTAATTTACATACTTTTAAACCTTTGGGAACGATTTACTGACTTAGTAACTTTTGACTTAGGTTGAGGACCTTCCGGACCAAACTACTTGCTTACTATTCCCGCGTATCGACTTTTACTACTTTCCACTGTGAGTTATAGCATCCCTTTTTACTTTAACTATTTTGGAAACTGAGAATACATGCGCATTTTACGTTTTACATACTAGGCACGAGTACTTAAACTTTATATATGTGTGGGTTATACAACGGCATAAACTTTCCCCTTAGCTCGGTAACGTTTAGTCATCGGTCTTTGAACCGGTGAACGCGAATCTTAGATATGGATCCATAGGGTTTGACATCCCCACTCGGGCTAGTAGCGCTAGCATTTAACGGGTGTTTAATACTTCGTAAACTTACGCACTCGCCAAGTGTACTATTAGGGGGTGTTATTTACGTTAAGTTAGTTACCAAGTGCCCACGGTTATACATATACTTTTCATACTGTTTTGAAACGCTGTTGAAGCATTGAAATCTCGTAGCCTACCTTACATTACTGTTATGCTTAAACTATAGCTCACCAACCTTTGTGTTGACGTTTTTAAGCATGTTTTTCTTAGGTGCTTAAGGTTGCTTGCTTCCGCTGTACTAGTCATGCTTTGTAGACACCCGCTGCGCTTATTAGAGATGTCACCGCATGAAACATTTAATTTGCATTCAAACAATGTTATTTTTAAAATAATGTATTTGTAACGACCTATGGGTCACGTACTATTATTTTTACTTGCTATTCGTAGAAGCATACTTTCGGATGTTAAACATTTGACGTTGGTTAAAACGTCACCTTTTATCATGAATGCAAACTCTTTTTGAAACAGCATATAGTATTTGACCTTGTAATGATCTTGTTGTTGATGATTCGTACACGATGGTTTTGTACGGGGCATCACAATATTTATTTATTTTGGTCATTATGGTATAAAATTCGATCATTAACTATTAAATAAAAATTACATTATTTATTCACTCCCAATCCCAAGTAAAATATGAAAAGTTTTAAAATTCAACAAATGGTTCCTAAATATATATTTAATAAGCCTAAAATTTATAGAACTCATTTTTGGATCACCGTTTATTTTAAAATAATATCAGTTTGAATTTAACTTGCTTAATATCAATCGGAACATCAAATGAGTATTACAATCATTTAATATTTATTTTTAATATTCATTATTTATATATATAGATATATTTTAAACAATAATTATTATAATATCCTATTTTTATTTTATTAATTTTTAATAACAACAATATATAATACTTCTAATTATATTTCGAATTATTATTTATTTATACATACACACATATCTATTTACGATTAATTGTTCATGAATCGTCGAGAGCAGTCGAAGGTCAATTGAATATATGAAACAGTTCAAACTTTTTGAGATTCAATTAAATAGACTTTGCTTATCATGTCGGAATCATATAAAGATTAAGTTTAATTTTGGTCGGTAATTTCCGGGTTGTCACACGCATCACTAAGCGAGTGTTACTATCGTGTATTTAACTAATTTGAAAACATATATATTTAATGAACATGTTTTAAATACATGTTGCAAGTTATTTATATATATTTAGTTCTATCCATTAACATTTCGACTTATTGTATATATTCAAAACCATTCTTAAAAGATTTCAACTATGTCATAAAACGTTTTCAATATTATGAAAACTAATAATTATCTTATCAAAAGACTCGAGGCAATCATTGTGTTGAAAGTTATTCTCTACTATCCTTTGTCCAGTTATCGTTAATTGACCTATTTGTTCTTACTTGTAAATCACTTTACCATCTTCCGAATATCGTTAAAATGTGAAGATTTCTCAAATCAATGTGGACCTCTCAACAGAGACTCGTAATCATAATTCAATGTATCTGATAATTCAATCATTTGATATTATCTTTTAATTCCGTTGATAATTATTTTAAATATATTTTGAAACAAATACATTCATGTAAAGTATTATACGTCTAATACTTTGTTAACGTTTTCAAGTTATAATATATACACATATACATATATAATCATATCCGTTCATACAATGGTTCGTGAATCATTGGAATTTGGTCGAGGTTAAATGAATGTATGAATATATTTTAAAATCCTTGAAATTTAACTTAACAAATTTTGCTTATCTTGTCGGAATAATATAAAGATAAAGTTTAAATTTGGTCAAAATTTCCGGGTTGTCACGGTACGTACCCGTTAAAGAAATTTCGTCCCGAAATTTGATTGGGATGGTCATGGCTGACAATAAGTATGTTTTCATGACGCATACAAGTTGATAAATTGAATTTTATTATCACTGAGTAATATGGATCAAATAATTCGATTACGCGAAACGTATGAGTGAAGCTATCGTAAAAGAGTGAAGTGAGAAATTAGAGATTTGCCTTATCTTTTGACGTCATCACGGTTGATCTCTGGATTAAAGAAAATCTTTGTAATCTATATAGGATTTGATTCTTCGGTGATTAAGGAGATTATGATCCTCTTCAATTTAATGCGATGATCCATCTCAATCTCTCTGTCGGATATTTCACTATAAATACACCTCTTTCGTTTCCTTTTAACTCACACCCTCTATTCTTTCTCCCTCAACTCGTATTTTAAAGTATTCGTCAATATGCTTCATCCAGTTCTGATTCTTGATATACTCTTCATTTTCATATCTGTCATTCTCCTTTTTCATCTGCCGCCGGAAGAATCTATTTACTTCTACTATACTCTTGGTTTTATAGCGTTTTTATTTCTCCCGTGTCTTTATATTGCTATATGCATCGATATATACGGTTTGTAATTTCTGGTTTGTTGTTGGGTTTTATATCTTCCCTTATACTTCGATATCCCTGCTTCTGTCTCTCATAATTATTGTCATTCACAGTTAATGCTCTCTCCTATTTGCTGCGATTTATACTCCTATTTCTATTTCGGTGCTTCCTTCTTCCGTTTCCTCTTCTTGCAATTAAGCACCGCTTGTAATGGTCCAGAATTCGTGGGTATGAATTTCAGAATGAACATAGTTAATGTTCTAAGAAGAAAATCGTAATGGCACGATTTTGATTTGTTAAATTACCAGAATACCTTGAAAAAGACCGAATCATCAAAAAAATATTTTCTTGACATTTTTAGAGATTTAATAGAATACCAGAGTCGTGTAACATGGCACATGATGACGTTATAATATGTGAATCATCACGTTCCATTTAGAAACTCAGCATGACTTACTGTAATATAATCACGTTGATCAAGTGTCATTATATTAAACTAACACATGCTTCAGTTCCCAACATTACTTCAAAACATTCATACTTTATACTCAGAGGTTTCAGATGTTTAGAAACTAAAACAGTTTCCTTTATGATGATACAGATAATGCGAGGAGATAATTGATTTCAGATAAGAATAACTATGAAAATATTTTCAGAAATATGGAGGATATTTATAATGAAAGATATGATGATATCTTAGAATTTCTAATATAAGAGGATGATGAAGAATATTGTCCATAGGGGTTTAGAGTCAGGAGCAAGATATTTGTTAATGACTTTAGCAGATACTGAATCATTTGGATTCCTTGAAGGTAGATTTCGTCCTTGTGATTTGTCCACAGCCTCTTTCATGGTTTGCTCAATCCGTTTTTCAGTTCCAAAATTTCTCTTTTTCTGAGCTTTGCTAATACTCTATTCTTTATCATCAAACTTTTTACTGTTAAGGTCGTCTACAATTTTTTTGCTACTTTATCAGCATTTTTCAAAAAATATTCGGAGAACTAGTTCGCAGTTTAGGGTGTGTTTTTCTTTTCAGAAACTTCACATTCGAAGTATGTAAGTCAAGGGGATAGACGTTATATATATATATATATATATATATATATATATACAAGAATTGCCATATCAATTATTGAGAATCAGCAATCAGTATTTTGAAAACTCGCAGCATGGCTACATCAACAGTTATATATATATATATATATATATATATATAACTGTTGATGTAGCCATGCTGCGAGTTTTCAAAATACTGATTGCTGATTCTCAATAATTGATATGGCAATTCTTGTTACAAGGTGCGGATGAGTATATGATAGGGTTCCAATAAATATAATGATTTTTCTGAAAATCAAAGATCAGCGAAGTTGTTGGTAAGTTTATTGCTAATGTGGTGGACATAAACGGTTCTCCGGTAATGTTGGCGAAAGGACAACGTATATATCGAGGTTATAATAAGATTGTTTTGACTGAGAAGTCGAAGTTGACTTGCTGGAGCTGTTACTAAATTGACTACTTTGGAGAGGAATTGAAAAGTTATTTTAGCTAATAAATGCCAAAGAGTCTGACACAGATACGTGTTAAACTATGACTTTGGTTTCGAGAGTTTTTCAGGTACATAACTGTGGTTAATATGTGGTTGGATCATCATCTCGATTGTTCATTATTTGAAGCGTCTTCAGGAATTTCGGAGGGTTTGAACACCGATTGTAATCGTTAATATACATATGATGTTCTAGCATAGTTTTGAAGTCAAAGTATAACTTTGAAAGATGTAGGAATCTAAGGGTGATGATACCGGTTATATCTTGAATTGAATTCTGCAATTTTGATGTGTGTAGAGGTGTATATGAAATAGCTTATATTTTATAACGAAATACTATTAAATATGATACAATTTTACACAAGATATTTATTTATTTATAGAATGGATATACCTAAACCTTGCTACAACACTTATAGGTAGTGTACCTAATCGTACAGTAGTGTAGTTTTTAGTAAGTCTGGTTCGTTCCACAGGGATATACTTAAACAAGCTTAACGCTATATTAGTTTTAATTTATAAAAATACAAATATATATAAGTAATATTATTATTATAAAAGGGGAGTTTTTACCGTTTAATGACCGGTTTGTCGATTTTTAAAACTTTTAGTCGCAGTTAAAACCTAATGTAAAATATTAAATAAATAAAAGACTTAATTTAAAGCGTAAAGTAAATAACGATAATGAAATTGCGATAAATAAAAGTGCGATAAAATAAACTTGCGATAATTAAATAGTACGATAATTAAAAGTGCAATTAAATACAATGACAATAAATAAAAGTGCGATAATTAGAAGTGCAATTAAATATGAAAATAAAGGAATTATGCTTATTTAAACTTCCATAATCATGATGTTTGACGTGTTGATTTTAGTTTATTCCCATGGGTTAATTGTCCTTTGTCCTGGATTATTTAATATGTCCATCTGGTTTTTGTCCATAACAGTCAGTCAGTCATAAATATAAAGTGCGAGTGTCCTCGTCAAATTATCCTTATATCCGAAGTCAAATATTCCAACTAATTGGGGACTTAAACTGTAACAAGGTCTTAATACTTTGTTTAATAATTACACCAGGATATCGACTGCGTGTAACCCAAGGTTTTAATACTTTGTTATCAATTATGCCAAGTGTCCTTGTACATAATTTCACCCCTGTTTTAATAATTCCATAGACTATTAATCCATTCCCGTGTCCGGTTAAATGAACGATTATTCGTACATATAAATATCCCGCCCATCGTGTCCGATCGAGTGTATATGGTTATTTATAGGGACGTCCATTTGTAAATCTTTATATTAAAATTAACAAACTATCATTTAGTTAAACAAATATAAAGCCCATTAATAGCCCATAGTCTAATTTCCACAAGTGTCGTTCTTTTGTCCAAACCCCAATTATGGTACAAAGCCCAATTACCCAATTTTAATATTTTTAGCCCAACATCATGATTACTTCGGTATTAAATAAGGATAATAATAAATTAGCTACGAGACATTAAATTAAAAAGGTTGAACATAACTTACAATGATTAAAAATAGCGTAGCGTTACACGGACAGAATTTCGACTTACACCCTTACAACATTCGCTAACATACCCTTATTATTAGAATTAAAATTAAAATTAAAATTAAAATTATAATATATATATATATATATATGTTTACGTATGAAGGAAGAAGAAAAAGATGTGTGATGATCAACCAAAAACGCGAAATTTATAGACATGTCAGCTGCTACAGGGGCTCATGCGATCGCATGAGCTTTACTCCTCTAGGCCATGCGATCACATGGCCAGCTGGGGAGGCTCACATGTCTTTGTTTTTTATTTTGCCGACTGTTTTTATAATATAATATAATATATATATTAATTTTAAGAATTAATTATATATTATATTATATTCATGTGCATAATTGACTTGTAATTTTTAGTCCGTTGCGTCGAGTGTTGAGAGTTGACTCTGGTCTCGGTTCCGGATTTTCGAACGTCCTTGCGTATAAATTAATATCTTGTACTTTGCGTTTTGCTTCTTGTACTCTTGCAATTTTGAGACGTTTCTTATCACTAATTGGAACCACTTTGATTGTATTTTGTACTTTTGAGCTTTTTGGTCTTTTACGTCTTTAATTCGTCGAATCTGTCTTTTGTCTTCACCTTTTATTATTTAAACGAATATCACTTGTAAATAGAACAATTGCAACTAAAAGCTTGTCTTTCTTGAGGGATAATGCTATGAAATATATGTTCGTTTTTAGCATTATTAAATATTCCCACACTTGAGAGTTGCTTGTCCTCAAGCAATATAGTCTTGAAATATACTAGAATCACTTCTTTATTCTTCACACTCTGTACATCAGTGATTTCTATACGGCGGTATAAACAATGGTAGTAACGATGTGGTTTACAGTCCCACATGACTATAAAAGTTTAGATCCATTAAGGAAATTGAATCTTTATGAAAACATTTGATCTTTTGAAAATTAAATCTAGCTTTTACCCTAGATAAGTTTTCCGGGATAACCCTTCACCGGTGTTTGCAAATTCTTTTTGTGGGTTTGGTGGGTTTCATATTTAAAATTTTTAGCTCAAAACTTAAGGTTTTGTGTCACCCACTTGCTAACCTTGTATTGGGAAAGCAACACGTCCAGTATACTTGCTCCGTATATTACCTTTCAATAAACTACCGTCCGGTTGTAAAGGAAAGCGTTGAACAAGCAACTGTTAAGGCAATGTCCCCTGACATGCGGTTAAGTTTTTAGTCTATAACGTGTCGGATGCAATTACTATTCTTGGTAGGAGCAATAGTAAAGCTCACCCTTATAATTTTTCTTCGGTCTGGCACAAGGTCCTGTCTTTGACCATGCTATGCAACCACCGTTCTTACGGTTGACACCCGATTTGGTTCAGGTGACCTAATGAATTCCAGGTGAATTCCTAGGATTTTACGTTCAATGGTAATGAACGCATTGAAAATTAGTTTTCAGAAAACAAATCGGTTTGCAATTTTGATCAGAATATTTTCTCGTTCAAGCTCGAGTTTAGATATCATCGAATTCCATGAGTTTGTAATTCTCAATCTTTAAGGTCAATCTCTAGGATTGAGTAATATCAGTCTTAAAAGCTGATTTTTGATCTTTAAGGAGATTATCCTTTCTAGGAATTTGATTCATTAGTCTTATCCAGCTAATTTGCACGGTGTCCTCCCCATTTTACAAGACAGATCCTCTCATGGTTAGGATAAGTCTGACCACTTGGCGACCCTGTTTGATGCTGAGGTCCGTGGATTTCCTGCTGATTTTAGAGATGACTTTTCTAGCTTTTTCGTCCACCTACAGCTGGTCTGGACGACAACTTCATGACCTAAATCAAGAAGCGCGTTTCTTTTTCGGAAGACTTTACTTCCTTTTAATGATGGAATTGATTCATCGTGTAGATCCATCTTTCTTTCAAATATATTACAATAAATCGGGTAAAACTGATTAAAATCGTCCAAAACAAAAGTATCTTCAGTTATTTGTTACAAAAATATGTGACTTATGTTTTAAATAACTTGGTAAATTTTCCCACACTTGGCTTTTATTTTATTTTATTTGCCTTTTTTTTGTCCTCTATTCCATTTTAAATGAATTCTAACATTTTGGTTTGTTTCTCAATTTATGTCCTTTCCGAGGTAACAATAATTTCGGTGTTAACATCTAGTTTTATCGTTCACAAATATGTATAAACATGATTTTGAATTCATTTAATTGAAAATTTTGAAAAATTTTACTAGAATTGGGTAGTCAGTATATAAGACTAGGGCTGTTCTTTATTATCATAGAGCACTAGATTCTAATACAACTACTGCGTTACTAGTATTTTTAATGGTAACCAAGTGTACAAGTTAAAAATTTTAAAAATCCGAAAGAATTTAACCCCTTCCCACACTTAAGATCTTGCAATGCCCTCATTTGCAAGAAATCAGTAACAATTTAAATTATTGAGGGTGATTAGCGTAGAAAAATAATTAAATTTTACCAAAGTTTCCAAACATATTGACGTTTGTTTGCTGAATGATAAATGGTGCACATCATTTGTTCATTCCATCTTGTTGTTACATCACATTTGTTTTTCGTTTTGTCATCAAAAGTACTAGCTTTTGCTGAACTTAATGCCAGTCTTTGAAAATGCGTTGTTTTACCCTGTTTTGTACAATCGACAATATACATACAATACAAATATAAACATGCATGGCAATTTGAAATGGGACTTAAAATCCCACTTTCAAACTTTCAAATCCTAAATGGGAAATATTAGTACACAATATTAATAAAAATGACAAAAATTACACAAATATATCCAATAACATAAGTTTAAACATGAATAAGTAAAAAGATAAAAACATAAAAATCATAAAAATAACCAATGGAACGAAATCAGTCTGGATAGGGGTTCCAGTTCATCTCGTCAGGTGGGTTCCATTGTTGGTTATAGGTGTTCTGATAGGCTTGGTTATAGTCATACCGGTTAAAGGGTGGTCGGATGTTGGGGTTGTGTGGCGGAAAATGAGCAGGTCGATTAGGCACGTAATTATTTGGTACCTGATATGATAGCTGGCTCATGATTTGGTGCTGATGAACTAACCAGCTATCGTGTTGGCGTCGCTTATAATCCTCGTATACTCGCTCGGAGTTCCACTGCTCATACATACTATGTCTGGCCGCGTTCGTCATTGCTTCCTCATCTATACGAACGTGGACGTCAAGAATAGCATCTCGAAAGACATCCCTAATGCCTTCTGCTTCCTCCATTTCCTCATCTAAGCCTCTCTCTACCTGAGGATGATTACCTTCATAGGGAACTGCCTGGTTGTGTCTACTCTTCAATACCTTAGCACCCGCATAAACTCGCAATCCTATGGTCTCATCCTGTTCTCTACAAACCTGTAATGGACCCCCTTGTTTCCTATCAACACCTAAATACTCTCCAATGAGAGTAACAAAAATACCTCCTCCTATTATACTCCCGTCCTGCATTCCTTCTACTATTTTAGATAAATAAAAACCAACACAGTAAGGGATATTAACAAAGCTTCTCGGGTCTCGAATACACTTTAGGTAAAATAAATCATGTAAGGTCATTTTCTCCTTATTGTGACCTCTCTGTGTAATCGAGTTAGCCAAAAATCTATGAATTACACGAAGCTCGGCTTTGTTAATATGTAAGTAGGAGTGTTTTCCTCCCAGTGTAAAAACATTATAGTTTGACATACGCCTCCAAACGGCATTCGCGTCAAAATTCCTATCTACCCTTTCACCACGATAAATCAAATTCATACAATCGGGTAGTAGCAATTCACTAGGAGTGTAAATCTGTAATGCCCTGGCCATGTCCATCATGGACATTCTGTACATCCTACCGCCAAGGATAAATCTAAGAAAACTTCTATCATCTAACCTATCTACATCTACATTTAACGCTATAGTACTCATCAGCTCAACACACCATTCCTTATATACAGGTCTACGAATGGTGAAAAGACGTTCCCAATCTGTAAAAGAAGAACTGCCATACCTTTGAATCAAATGCTGTCTAACACGGTCAGCTAGATGGACCGTTTCCAAAGGATTCCAATCAATTACCCTCGGCACCTCTACCTCTTTTGTTACCAATTTAAATTTATTACTTTGATATGCCGGGTAATCTCTCCATCGTCTATCGAATCTCAGATTAGGATGCAACGTGTGTTCAGGAATCGTTGGGTATTCTACAGGTGGATTCATCGGAAATACTATGAATTCATTAACAAACTGTAGCGGATCATAATAAGGTATATGTTGATCAGGCTGATGTTGTGGTTCCTGTTGTGGTACTTGTTCGGGTTCATATTGCATTTCTGGTTCTGGTTCTGGAGCTGGAGCATGTCGTCTAGATGATGATGATCCCGAACCTCCAGTATCGGCTCTCTTCTTTGAAAAGCTTCTGTGAAATAGATTTCTTAGTGATATGCTCTAGCCCACTCATAAGATAGGCGGACTAATTAGTTTTCCATAGCTACATAGGCGTAACCTCGAGCATTCAACATTTTTTCTTCTAAACATATGAACGGTCCATCTCTGCATAAAGTAACGAACTCGGTACTGGAATATGTCTGATTCGTCGAGCATTTTCCTTCGTGTGACCATTTTCCGCATTTGTTACATCTTTCAAGGTGTCGTGCACTTCTTTTCGCTGCGGATTTTGATTTTCCTTTACCAAATTGTAACTTATTATTTTCGTTTCTCGATTCTTTTCTTACTCCGTCCTATTTACCTCTGATTAATGATACTATTTCACTTGGAAGGGTGTCATTATTATGTTTAGTGATCAAAGCGTGTAGCATTAGACCATGGTTTAGTTCACAGGAAGTCTTCATTTCGTAAAACCTAAAAAAAATAAAAATTCAGAATGGGGGAAGAAGACTAGTTCTTTAGGGTCTGCTAGGGAAAGACCATTCGGGTTCCATTTTCGAGAACTACACGAAAATAGAAAATCTAACTCTAACAGAAATACATATTATCCTTTAAAGACTTGATTCTCCCCACACTTAGTTAGCTGTGGTGTCGAAATTGTGATTAACTTCATCTTCAACTTCCATTGGACTATCTATGTAATGTTTAATTCTGTGACCATTAACCTTAAATTCAATCCCATTTAAATTTATTAATTCTACTGTTCCGTATGGGAAAACTCTTTTGACTATAAATGGTCCATACCATCTTGATTTAAATTTTCCAGAAAATAGCTTGAATCGTGAATTGAAAAGAAGAACTCTGTCTCCTTCTTTAAATTCTTTTGAACTTCTGATTCTTTTATCATGCCATTTCTTCGTTCTTTCCTTATAGATTAACGAATTTTCGTATGCGTCATGTCTTAATTCTTCTAATTCGTTTAATTGAATTAACCGTAGACGTCCAGCTTCATGTAAATCAAGATTACATGTCTTCAAAGCCCAAAATGCTTTGTGTTCAATTTCTACTGGAAGATGACATGCTTTTCCGTAGACGGGTCTGAAAGGTGTGGTTCCAATTGGAGTTTTGTAGGCTGTTCTAAAAGCCCAGAGTGCATCCTCTAATTTCATGGACCATTCCTTCGGATTTGATCCTACGGTTTTCTCTAGAATACGTTTTAAAGCTCGGTTGGTATTTTCAACTTGTCCACTTGTTTGTGGATGATATGCGGTGGAGATTTTATGAGTTACTCCATATCTTTTGAGAACTTTCTCAAGTTGATTATTACAAAAATGAGTACCCCGATCACTTATTAAAGCTTTCGGTGTTCCGAACCTTGCAAAAAGACGTTTTAAAAAGTTGACTACAACTCTTGCATCGTTAGTCGGGAGAGCTTGTGCTTCCGCCCATTTAGATACATAATCAATGGCTACGAGAATATATAGATTATTATGAGATTTTGGAAATGGACCCATAAAGTCAATACCCCAAATGTCAAATACTTCACATACTTGAATGACATTTTGTGGCATTTCATCACGTTGACTTATTTTTCTGGCCCTTTGACAAGCATCACAGGATTTGCAAAGAAGGTGTGCATCTTTGAAAATTGTAAGCCAATAGAATCCAGCATCGTAAACTTTTCTTGCTGTTAGTTGAGGCCCATAATGCCCTCCTGTTGGTCCTGTGTGACAATGGTTTAAAATTTTACTAGCTTCATCTCCGAATACACATCGGCGTATTATTCCATCGGGACAACTTTTAAACAAATGTGGATCTTCCCAGAAATAGTGTTTTATATCACTAAAGAATTTCTTTCGTTTTTGGTACGATAATCCTTTTTCAAGGAATCCACATACTAAGTAGTTTGCATAGTCTGCAAACCATGGAATTTCATTATAATCTATCTTCAATAGATATTCATCAGGAAAGTTGTCTTGTATGGCCGATTCATTTAGAACTTCTAATTCAGGATTTTCAAGACGAGAAAGATGATCAGCGGCGAGATTTTCTGCTCCCTTTTTATCTCGGATTTCAATATCGAACTCTTGTAAGAGTAAGATCCAACGGATTAATCTTGGTTTAGCATCTTGTTTCGAAAATAGGTATCTAAGAGCAGAATGGTCGGTATAGACCACCGTTTTAGCTAGAACGAGATATGAACGAAATTTGTCAAAAGCAAAGACAATAGCAAGGAGTTCTTTTTCAGTAATTGTATAATTTGTTTGTGCTCCTTGTAACGTCTTACTAGCATAATATATAGGTTGAAATCGTTTTTCAATCCTTTGTCCTAAAACGGCTCTCATTGCAAAATCACTTGCATCGCACATTAGTTCAAATGGTAGATTCCAATTTGGAGTTATCATGATCGACGCATTAGTGAGTTTCTCTTTAAGAATATTAAAAGATTTGATGCATTCATCTGAAAAGATGAATGGAGCATCCTTTTCTAGGAGTTTATTCATAGGAGTGGCAATTTTAGACAAATCTTTTATGAAACGTCGGTAAAAACTGGCATGCCCTAGAAAACTCCTAACTCCTCTAACATTGATGGGATGTGGAAGTTTAGCAATTACATCTACTTTAGCTCTATCCACTTCAATTCCTTCTTTTGAGATTTTATGTCCAAGAACGATGCCTTCTTTAACCATGAAATGGCATTTCTCCCAATTAAGTACTAGATTTGATTGTTCGCATCTAATAAGCATTCGTTCAAGATTAACTAGACATGATTCAAATGTATCACCGAAGACTGAAAAGTCATCCATGAAAACTTCCATGCATTCTTCTATCATGTCGTGAAAAATCGCCATCATACACCTTTGAAAGGTTGCAGGGGCGTTGCAAAGTCCAAATGGCATGCGTTTGTAAGCAAAAGTACCATAAGGGCACGCGAATGTGGTTTTCTCTTGATCCTCAGGTGCTATTGGAATTTGAAAATATCCGAAAAAACCATCAAGAAAACAATAGTAACTATTTCCGGCTAATCTTTCCAACATTTGATCAATGAAAGGTAAGGGAAAGTGATCTTTTCTGGTGGCGTCATTTAATTTTCTATAATCAATACAAACACGCCATCCTGTTACAGTCCTAGTAGGAATAAGCTCATTTTTCTCATTTGTGATGACAGTCATGCCACCCTTCTTAGGTACACATTGAACTGGGCTTACCCATGGACTATCAGAGATTGGATATATTAAACCTGCATCTAGCAGTTTAATAATTTCTTTCTTAACAACATCTTGCATATTAGGATTTAGTCTTCGTTAGCGTTGCACATACGTTTTATGACCTTCTTCCATAAGGATTTTATGTGTGCAATACGAAGGACTTATTCCTTTAATATCATGAATTTTCCATGCAATGGCCGGTTTATGAGCTTTCAACACAGAAATGAGTTGAGATTTTTCATTTTCAGTAAGAGAAGACGATATTATTACAGGTAATTCAGATTCACCATGTAAATAAGCATATTCCAAATGGTTTGGAAGTGGCTTTAACTCTAATGTCGGTGGTTCTTCTATCGATGATTTATATCGATATCTGTCTTCTTCTTTTAGCATTTGAATTTCTTCTGTTGTAGGTTCATATCCATTAGCCATAAGTGTAGCTATCATTTCAGTTTCATCAATTGGTTCAGTTCCTTCTCCTAAAGAACATTCTCCTGTTTCTTGTAATTCTGGAAATTCTTCTAACAATTCTGCATCTGATTCTATAGTTTGAATATAATAACATGTATCATCTGCAGATTGCGGTTGTTGCATGGCTCTATCAACTGAAAAGGTAACACTCTCGTCCTCTATACTTAGGGCTAGTTTCTTACCAAACACGTCTATTATTACTTTAGCCGTGTTAAAGAATGGTCTTCCTAATATGAGAGGTACTCGAGAATCTTCTTCCATGTCCAGAATAACAAAATCTACTGGAAATACTAAAGTACCAACTTTAACTAGCATGTTCTCCATTATTCCTCTAGGATATTTTACTGATCTATCGGCTAGTTGTATACTTATTCGTGTTGGTTTCAATTCTCCAAGGTCTAGTTTAGCGTATAGTGAATACGGCATTAGATTTATACTAGCACCTAAGTCTGCCAATGCTTCTATTGAACTAAGACTACCCAGAAAACATGGAATTGTGAAACTTCCTGGATCAGATAATTTTTCTGGTATCTTATTCAACAGCACTGCTGAACAATTAGCATTCATAGTAACAGCCGAGAGTTCTTCCATTTTCTTTCTATTTGTGATTAGATCTTTCAGGAATTTAGCATATCTAGGCATTCCTGAAATGACATCAATGAAAGGAAGATTTACATTTATCTGTTTAAACATATCCAAGAATTTAGATTGCTCGGCTTCAAGTCTCTCTTTTCTCATTTTACTCGGGTAAGGAAGTGGTGGTTGGTATGGTTTAACATAAGGTTTAGCCTTAACTTTGTTATCTTCATTAACCTTTTCAACTACCGGTTCTTTTTCCTTATCTTGATCAGGTTGTGGTTCTTGTGGAGTAGGAATAGCTTCATCAGAATTTACAGGTATTTCAGGTGGTTTAAGTGTAATACCACTTCTTGTGGTAATGGCTTTAGCTGTTTCATTCCGGGGGTTAGCATTTGTATCACTAGGTAGACTTCCCAGTTTTCTTTCACCTATTAACCTTGCTAGGTTACTCACTTCTTGTTCCAGATTTTGAATAGAAGCTTGTTGATTTCTAAATGCTTGAGCATTTTGTTCATTAGTTTGCTTCTGAGATGTGAAAAATTGATTTTGAGATTCAACTAGCTTCATCATCATGTCTTCTAAATTTGGCTTTTTATCATCGGTTTGTGGTGGTTTGTTTTGAAAATTAGGTCTTTGCTGATTGTAAGTATTATTGGATACTTGTTGATTACTAGGATCTTGTTGGGTTTTGTATGGAACATTTCGGTTATAATTCTGGTTTTGATTGTAAATTGGTCTTGGCGGTTGATAATTATTCTGATAATTATTTCCAGGCCTTTGGTTTAGATATGAAACATTCTCTCTTTGTTCCATTGTTAGTTCAATACTAAGACAATCTTTTGTCAAATGTGGTCCTCCACACTGCTCACAACTAATTCGTATTGAGTGAATATCTTTAGTCATCTTTTCCATTCGTCTCTCGATAGCATCTATCTTTACAGAAATGGAATCTAAGTCATAGCTAGAATCGGCTCTAGCTGCTTTAGATGATCTAACGATATCTTTTTCTTGGTGCCACTCATGTGAGTGGGAAGCAGTGTTATCAATAATTTTGTAAGCATCAGTTGCTGTTTTCTTCATAATGGAACCACCAGCTGCTATGTCTATGTCTTTCCTTGTAGTGATGTCGCATCCTTGGTAGAATATTTGTACTATTTGACAAGTGTCTAAACCATGTTGCGGACATCCTCTCAATAACTTTCCAAATCTTGTCCAAGCTTCATATAGAGTTTCATTTGGCTTCTGTGTGAACGTGACAATTTCTCCTTGAAGTCTCACGGCTTTAGATGCCGGAAAGAATTGTTTAAGAAATTTTTCAACTAAAACGTCCCATGTATCAATCGCCCCTTCAGGTAACGATTCCAACCAATCTTTGGCTTCTCCCTTTAAAGTCCAGAGAAATAACATGAGATATATCTGTTCATCTTCCACTTCTCTTATTTTAAATAGTGTGCAGATCCTATTAAAGGTACGAAGATGTTCATTTGGATCTTCCTTCGGCGCACCACTAAATTGGCATTGATTAGTCACCATGTGTAGAATTTGTCCTTTGATTTCATAATCTGGCGCATTAATGTCTGGTTGAGTAATTGCGTGACCTTGGCCAGTGCATTTAGCTCTCATTCGGTCTTATATACTTAGAGGTTCCAGATTCTCCATGATTGAATTTGTTGAATCTGAATCACTATAGGATTCTGATTTAATGGTAGGTTCCTCAACAATCTCTGTTTGAATGATTGGTGGTTCTGGAGGAAAGATTAATGGTTCAGGATCTATGAATTGTCCCTGAATATTCTCCGGATTCTCAATTGTGAGGTCGGGTTCAAAAAATGGATTATCGGAAATTTGAATTGGAGTACTTGGTCGACTGGATGACGATTCTAAAGAAAACTCAACGGCGACAATATTTGCTAGATGTCTTGATCTGGTTACAGGTGGTGAACGTTTTGCTCGGTGCATTCACTGAATATCCTATTAGTTATAAAAATAAAGAAAAATTATATAAGTTATCCAATTAATAGACTTTTCTGATTTTGCCCACGTTTCGAATAGCCAAAAGATGCAGCAGAGGGGCAGGATTCGTTTGGTCTCAATATAATTGAGTACTGTTTGACTCCAATAACCCGGTCCACGTACAAATCCAACTATTACTACGAACCAGAAAATTTTGATGTCTATCAATTTAACCGCTTAAAATAAATTTTCGTAATTTAAAGAAATTTATAGAAGAAGTAGAAAATAAAATCTAAGTCCTAAAACTAGAATAGCGAGAAATAAGAAAGAAAAAGAGCGCGTCGAAAAACGTCAAAAAATAAAAGATTGAAAAATAATAGGCGTCGAAAAATAAAAATAAGAAAGTAGCGCGTCGAAACTTAAAAAGGAACTAAAAACTAAAAATTAAAAGTTGAGTCTAAAAATATTAAAGCTTAAAAGAAATACTATATCCCAAATGGTCGAAACTTAAAAAGGTACTAAAACTTAAAAAGCCGTCGCAAAATTCTAAAGCACCTAAATCTTAGTCTAAAGAAAAAGCACTTAAGGGATTTTACGGCAAAGCCTAAAAATCTAGAAATAAAAATAACTATGGCAAAAACTATGACTTAAAAATAAATACGAGCGAAAAATACAAATATTACGCTAAAACAATTTAAAGGGTACAAAATATAAAAATAAACTTAAAGTTGTAAAAAGTACAATTTTTTATAAAAATATTATTTTTATATTATTTATTTTATAAAACTATTAATTTTATAATTTATTAAAACTAAATAAACTAAAAATACAAAATAAACTTAAACTAATAACTAATTAAATAATAAAACTTAATTAGGGTTAATAATAAAATTAATAATTAATTTAAACCCTAATCGTATTAATTGATGTACGATGATGGCCTGTCAGATACGCTCATGCGATCGCATGAGTTCTAAGTTACCCAGCCATGCGATCGCATGGGCTAGGGTTTCGGGCCAGAGTTGGGCTACTACAGTGATCGGGCCTCGAGTAATTTTATTAATTTTTTTTTTCTGTTTTAATTTTCTGTTTTAAATTAATATAAAATATTGAAATAAAATTTATATTTTTACAAACTAAAAAAAAAATAAAGAAACTTTATAAAACTTTTATATATATATATATATATATATATATATATATATATATATATATATATATATATATATATATAACAAACTATTAAAAATATATAATTTTTGTTTTTCTTTTTATATTTTCGAATATATATAAAACGTATTTTTATAAAAGCGTATTTTTTATAAAAGTACACTAAAAATTTATAAAAATCTTTTTTTTTATAGTGTTGCACTTCCGGCGTTTAAGCAGAATTGTTCCCCGGCAGCGGCGCCAAAAATACTTGATGTGCGTAGATGTGTATATGAAATAGCTTATATTTTATAACAAAATACTATTAAATATGATACAATTTTACACAAGATATTTATTTATTTATAGAATGGATACACCTAAACCTTGCTACAACACTTATAGGCAGTGTACCTAATCGTACAGTAGTGTAGTTTTTAGTAAGTCCGGTTCGTTCCACAGGGATACACTTAAACAAGCTTAACGCTATATTAGTTTTAATTTATAAAAATACAAATATATATAAGTAATATTATTACTATAAAAAGGGGGGTTTTTACCGTTTAATGACCGGTTTGTCAATTTTTAAAACTTTTAGTCGCAGTTAAAACCTAATGTAAAATATTAAATAAATAAAAGACTTAATTTAAAGCATAAAGTAAATAACGATAATGAAATTGCGATAAATAAAAGTGCGATAAAATAAACTTGCGATAATTAAATAGTACGATAATTAAAAGTGCAATTAAATACAATGACAATAAATAAAAGTGCGATAATTAGAAGTGCTATTAAATATGAAAATAAAGGAATTATGCTTATTTAAACTTCCATAATCATGATGTTTGACGTGTTGATTTTAGTTTATTCCCATGGGTTAATTGTCCTTTGTCCTGGATTATTTAATATGTCCGTCTGGTTTTTGTCCATAACAGTCCATCAGTCATAAATATAAAGTGCGAGTGTCCTCGTTAAATTATCCTTATATCTGAAGTCAAATATTCCAACTAATTGGGGACTTAAACTGTAACAAGGTCTTAATACTTTGTTTAATAATTACACCAGGATATCGACTGCGTGTAACCCAAGGTTTTAATACTTTGTTATCAATTATGCTAAGTGTTCTTGTACATAATTTCACCCCTGTTTTAATAATTCCATAGACTATTAATCCATTCCCATGTCCGGTTAAATGAACGATTATTCGTACATATAAATATCTCGCCCATCGTGTCCGATCGAGTGTATATGGTTATTTATAGGGACGTCCATTTGTAAATCTTTATATTAAAATGAACAAACTATCATTTAGTTAAACAAATATAAAGCCCATTAATAGCCCATAGTCTAATTTCCACAAGTGTCGTTCTTTTGTCCAAACCCCAATTATGGTACAAAGCCCAATTACCCAATTTTAATATTTTTAGCCCAACATCATGATTACTTCGGTATTAAATAAGCATAATAATAACTTAGCTACGAGACATTAAATTAAAAAGGTTGAACATAACTTACAATGATTAAAAATAACGTAGTGTTACACGGACAGAATTTCGACTTACACCCTTACAATATTCGCTAACATACCCTCATTATTAGAATTAAAATTAAAATTATAATATATATATATATATATATGTGTGTGTGTGTGTTTACGTATGAAGGAAGAAGAAAAAGATGTGTGATGATCAACCAAAAACGCGAAATTTATAGGCATGTCAGCTACTACAGGGGCTCATGCGATCGCATGAGCTTTACTCCTCTAGGCCATGCGATCGCATGGCCATCTGGGGAGGCTCACATGTCTTTGTTTTTTAATTTACCGACGTTTTTTATAATATAATATAATATATATATTAATTTTAAGAATTAATTATATATTATATTATATTCATGTGCATAGTTGACTTGTAATTTTTAGTCTGTTGCGTCGAGTGTTGAGAGTCGACTCTGGCCCCGGTTCCGGATTTTCGAACGTCCTTGCGTATAAATTAATATCTTGTACTTTGTGTTTTGCTTCTTGTACTCTTGTAATTTTGAGACGTTTCTTATCACTAATTGGAACCACTTTGATTGTATTTTGTACTTTTGAGCTTTTTGGTCTTTTGCGTCTTCAATTCGTCGAATCTGTCTTTTGTCTTCGCCTTTTATTATTTAAACGAATATCACTTGTAAATAGAACAATTGAAACTAAAAGCTTGTCTTTCTTGAGGGATAATGCTATGAAATATATGTTCGTTTTTAGCATTATCAGATTTCAAAATCAGAATATGTAATTGAATTTGAATGAGTATGGTTGTTTTAATTTTTATGAAAGAATGTATATTATTGAGAAAATAGTGAGTATAGTTGATGATTGTTGAATCAGATTCGAAGAATGTAACATATTAATTGTAGATTTATATATCTCTCGGGTATTACCTACCCGTTAAAAAAAAATTTCACAATTAATATTTTGTACAAAATAATTTTATTACAGTCTTTATGAAAATATATATGTGTATATTTTCTTTAGACGTAACATAGATTTAATGAGTTAATATTAAATTAAACTCATTTGATTTACGGTTGAAACTATAATTGAGTAATCCCTGAACTTTAGAATTTACATAACTTTTACGGAGTATTTCTTCAATGATATTATGAATCAATACTTTATTATTTGTTGATGCATGATGTTGGTTTTCTTGAAATTCTTGTGAACTTTGCAAGGTACGAATAATGTTCTTGGAAAAGTTTCGAGTACATCGATGATGAAAGTGTAAAATCAAACATATATTTGATTAATACACTTGTTTTATTATGAGATGAAATTCATTGAATTAAAACAGAGATTGTAGTTAACGATGGTTAAGTTGCGGACGAAGGATGTACATTATTGCATATTAGTAGTATGATTTAACCGAGTAGTTAGGATTCACACATAATAGCTTAGTACGGAAAGATTTATTAGGGTTTAAAAATTTATATATATAAGATATACATATAAATCCTTCAGTGGAAATGAGTTAATATTTCATAACTCGTTGATATGACATACTTGTTGTTGATTTGTAATGATGTCCACAATGATTCTTGTACTGACAGAGTTTGTGATGTTATAGGTGCTGCTGATTCTGACGATGCTGACGGCACTGACTGTGCTGGTGATGCTACGGTACTGTTGTTGTTGTTGGTAAAACAAGTCTAACTTGTAAATCACACACCACTCTTGTCAGGGTTTCTACTCTTCCTTCTATCATTTTGATTCATTTATCTAATTTATGGTTAGGGCTAGAATAGATAATATCTAATACTTTAGAGACTACATAATCGTCGCAGAATGTTTCTCCAATGAAGTTATGAATCAACACTTCATCGTTTGTTGTTGTTGGTATTCCCTGGTATCTACAGAGCGTATGACATTGGTGTTCGTGGGACAGTTTGTAAAGTTGAGGTTTACGATGCAGTTGTGGTTGGGGGTGGTAATGGTACTGTTGGCGTTGATGATGGTGGTACTGGCTATGCTGCTGGTGCTGCTGCTGGTGTTTGTAACCTTTGCATTATATTCTCCAAAGCCACTACCCGAGCGCGAAGCTCGTTGACTTTTTCTATTACACCGGGGTGATTGTCGGTTCGGACGAGTGGATAAATAAAATCTAGAATTTGATATAGTATATAATCGTGACGAGATACTCTGAAAATGAGAGAGAAAATGGTGTTTCAGACAGGTTCGCCGGTAAGTGCTTCAGGTTCATCACCAAGAGGGCAATATGGTGGATGGAAGGGATCACCTTCTTCTTGTCTCCAATTATTGAGGAGGCTACGAACCCATCCCCAATTCATCCAGAATAGATGATGGCTAATTGGTTGATCCATTCCGGTCACACTGCTTTCGGAGCTTGAATGGGATTCTATTTCGAAATCCGAGGGACTTGAACTAATGACGAATTCTGATATTGCTCAATAACAGTATATATATCTATCGCAATATCGTGTAAAATGCTCTAGAATCAAGGGTAATAAATGTAATGACCCGAAATTTTCTGCGCAAATTTAAACCTTAATCTTTATATGATTCCGACACGACAAGCAAAATCTGTAATGTTGAGTCTAGGAAGTTTGAAATCTATATTTAGGTAATCAATTACCATTTGACCATGCCTGATGATTCGCAAACAATTATGTGTATATAGATATGTATATACAATATATGCTTGTTAATTGAAAAACTAAATATTATATTACTAATTAAATATTTCAAGTACATATAATACGTACAATAATTTACACTTCTAAATGGAAATATATCCATATTTTACAATGTAATAAATATTAACTTAGTTATAAAATGTTTTGATATAATAAATATATGAAATAAGATACATTTAATTTGTTATATTATAACTAATATCATTGTTATTATTACTAATAACATTATTATTATAACTAGAATTAAAATTTTAATTATTATTGGGATTATAATTATTTTTACCATTATCATTAAAAATGGTTATTATTATAATTATCATAAACAATACAAATTAGTATTATTATCATGAATATTAGGATTATTATTAATATGGTTATCATTAATATTAGTATTATTCCTACTAATAATATTTTTAGTATTTTTATTGATAATATCAAATATTAATAGAATTATAAGATTTAACATATTATTATATTTAATATACTTATAAATTATAATTATTAAACATAATGATATATATAAAACAGATTAAACGTGAATCATATCACTGTCTTAAGTATTTTTTTTTCTTCCTTACTGTTCTCTCGTGATTTTTTTTGTCGACCGAATCTTCACCCAATACAACAAGTAATCACTTATATATGCCACGTTATTCCTCAATCACAGATACATATTATCTGCTTGCTGCTATTTAAAATATGAAACTGAAATTAAATAAAAAAAAATGGTTCCCTCTGTTCTTGAACATTTTTGCCAAATCCTTGAATTCGAATTCAATATCAAAAAGTGTTAATGCAATCTTGTTAGGATTCTTCTTCTCAAACCTTCTGTAAAGTTACAACAATCAATTTCAAGTATTTAAATCGAATTTTTGAGTCAAAGTATCTAATTGAAAAAGTCAAACGAATTACTTTGTCAAAATTCGGATTTGTTTTGAGTTTTTCAGTTCAATTAAGGATTGGGATAGATTTTAGGAATGATTTTAAACACAATTCGTGTTATAAACTTTGTCTAAAACGAATTTAAAATCAAGATTGAGGTTTGATTTTTTTTTCGACTGTAGTAGCAGTTTTTTTTTCTGTTTCTTTTTCGTTTTTATTCAATCGAGAACACCCCCTTCTGATTATAGATTGGTTACAAGTCTTAAAATAAGCTTGTGAATCGTTTTCATGCTTGATTAACGATTTGGTCCTTCGAGCTTGATTAAGAAGAAGAGGGAAGATAGAGACAGTTAATAAGGGTTAATTAAAAACAGATGATAGTATAAACAGATAAACGGGCAACAGCCCATTGGTTTGAGTGTGTTTGTGTGATCGAGAGGTTGGGGGTTCGAGCCCAGGCTCGGGCAAATCTTTTTGGATAAACTTTAAAAGGGTATAATCTTTTTAACCTTCATTTTTCTTACTATTATTATTATTAGTGTTAACCTCATTTGTTATTATTAATGTTATTATTGCTAGAATTATTATTATTATTATCACATTTACAAATTATAAGTATTACAATTATTGTTACCATAAATCTTAATATAAGTATCATGGAGATTAATATCAGTTTAGTATTATCTTTAAGTATTATTATTATTATTATAATTATCATTATTATTGTTATTACTAAGTATTAACAAAAAGTATTATTAATAATATTACCACTACCATAATGCAATTTATTATTTTTATCATATTCATATTTAAATTTACAAAATATTAGTATTAAGTACTATTAGGTCTTAGGAATTAGATTCAAAACTAACGTTTTTAATTGTAAAAAAATAATATAACCTTTATACTTATTATTATTAGTGTCATTAATACGATTCTTAAAATTTTTATTATTAAAACAATCATACAACCTTATTATTAAAGTTATTATCTTTATTAAAACTTTCATTTTATTATTAATATTACTATTACTACTATCATTATTATTATTATTATCCTAAATCTGGTATTATCATAATTAATATTTTTTGCAAACAAAAGATTGTTATATAAAATATAATTAACATAAAACCTAACAATACCAATATTGTTACTTACTTAAAATATATAAATTGATATATATATAAATTATTAATATAAAAACCATCACATTTATAATAAAATATATATCTGTTCGATTACGATTATATGTGTTAATATATATATAAATGATATAGGTTCGTGAATTCGAGATCAACCCTACACTTGTTCAATGATGTTATATGTATTTTTACTACAAAATACATTAGGTGAGTATATAGTCCCTTTTAAACTCTAAATATTTTGGGATGAGAATACATGCATTTTATGATTTACGTTATGGACACAAGTGATCAAAAATAAATTCTATGTTGAGTTGTACCATGGCATATTTCTTTATACTTGGTAGCTAGTATTTACATGAGGAATGTAAACGCGAATCCTGTTGATAGATCTATCGGGCCTGACAACCCCAACCGGGCTGGACGACCAGTTTTCAACGGTTGCACAGTACTTCGTTTCTGTATACTACACTTGGTACGGTGTAGCGATTATTTAAGAATATGCTGCGATGATTTAAATGTTAAGTATGGTTACCAAGTGCTCAACTACTTTTACATACACTTGCGAGTGTATTATGTTTAAATAAATGAAATCTTGTGGTCCATAGTTATAACGCTGCTAGCATCAAACCTATATATCTCACCAACTTTATGTTGACATTTTAAAGCATGTTATTCTCAGGTACGAATTAAGTCTTCCGCTGTGCATTTGCTCATGTTAAGGACAATACTTGGAGTCGATCATCGCAATGGAACCAAATGTTGATGACTTCGTCCGGATGGATTAGGACGGGTTGTTAAAGTTGGTATCAGAGCGGTGGTTTTAGCGAACCAGGTCTTGCATTAGTGTGTCTAACTAGTAGTTGTTAGGATACATTAGTAAGTCTGGACTTTGACCGTGTTTGCATGTCAAAAAGCTTTGCTTATCATTCCTAGTCGGAAATCATCTGCTTATCATCCTTAGGAAATTGCCTGCTTATCATACTTAAGTCTAGACACATCTTACTGCATTTAGTGCATCGATAGTGTATAGACAAAATTCATATCTTAGCAAATCTGATAATTCATATCTTAGCACATCTGTAGACTTGCCTGACATATGCCGTAGGTTCCTCTGTAGTCTACGAAATCTTTAGTATTATATATATAGATATTCTATATAGCTAGAATATCATCCGATATCCGAAAATCATTTCACATTGAAGATCCCTTCCATCCACCAAATTGCTCACTTGGCAATGAACCTGAAGCACTTACCGGTGAACCTGTCCGAGAAACCATTTTCTCTCTCATTTCTAGAATATCTCGTCACGATTATATACTTTCCCATATTTCGAATCTTGTTCATTCGCTCACTCCAACCGTCAATCATCCCGGTGTACTAACGGAAATTAACAAACTTCGCGCTCGCGTGACGGCTTTGGAGAGCATGGTACGAAGATTTCAAACACCAGTAGCAGCACCAGCAGCATAATCCGTACCACCATCACTAACGCCGACGGTACCCTTATCACCCCCAACCACAACCGCGTCGTAAACCTCAACATCACAATCTGTACCTCGGATATCAACATCACAGCCTCAATATCACCATCTCTACTTCGAGTACGATCTTCATTCTACATATCGTTCTACCTCATTCATCTTCGTTCAACATGACAATTATGTAATTTCTAAAGTTTTAGAGATTATGTAATCTAGTATTAGCAATAAATCAAATGAGTTTAATATCTTATTGACTCATTAGATCCATGATTACATCCGAAGAAAATATATATGCAAGTATATTTTCATAGAGATTGTAATTAAAAATTTCCTTCGTACAAACTATTAATGATGAAAATATTTTAACGGTAGGTAATACCCGTGGAATATTTAGATTTCACATTAATAAGTTACACTGTACATTCTTCGAATCTGATTCAACGGTCATTTACTATCCTACTTACAACCAACGATATACAAATCCGTTCACCGAAAAATAACCATTTTCATTCAATTTCATATTTGGATTTTGATCTATCAAAATTCAACAAGTGGCATAACGAAGAAAACATTGGACAAATAAAATTTGTTAGAAACAAATGAACTAATTAATTGAAATATTGTTAAGAATCCACGCTAACTGTTCATAGCTAACTGTTCCCAGCTAACTGGTTACATTTTATTTATCGCAATTTATATTATCGCAATTTACATTCTCGCAATTTTATTATCGTCATTTAATTTCTGTTATTTACTTTTACGCACTTTAAATCGGGACACATGTACACAATACGTCAGATTAATTCTGAGACAATACGTTGTACACGGGTCATGATATATATTTATTTATTTTACGCACTTTAAATAACGGGACACATATACAAGGTTTCGACCTATCATATCGACCCATATATATATATATATATATATATATATATATATTTTTCGGAACAACCATAGACACTCTATATGTGAATGTTGGAGTTGGCTATACAGGGTTGAGGTTGATTCCAAAATATATATATGGTTTGAGTTGTGATCAATACTGAGACCGGTACACGGGTCACGATACGTATTAATTAATTCGAATATTATATATTAAATTATATATGGATATATTGGACTATTGAACAATTGGACTATTGGACTGCTAACTTTGGACAATTAAAATGAATTAAAATATTGATTATAACATATGAAACTAAACAATTCTTCAAGTTTTCCACTTGATTTCATTTGTATCTCGACATTTACAATCCGCGTTCAAATATTTTCATGATTTTTGAAAACACCTCGATCGGGAGGATGAACCAGCCGCACTTCATCTACGGAAGAAAAGATTTATGCACCTGAAAAACTCTCGAACCCAAATTCACAGTTTAACACGTATCCGTGTTGAATCCTTTACCATTTATTAACAAAAACAACCTTATGACTCCTTTTCAAAGTAGCCGATTTTGTCACAGCGCCAGCAAGTTAACTTCGGCTTCTCAGTAAGACTAGTCCTATTATAACCTCGATATATATACATTATCCTTTCGCCGTTATTACCAGAGAACCTTTTATATTCCACGACATCATTAGCAGATGTACCAGCAGCAACTCATCTCTTTGACGGAATCCGCAATCAGTATCTTGAAAATCTCGCAGAACTTCTCCAGTTATACCTATAACGTCTATCCCTAAGAATTTCATACATCGAATGTGAAGTTTCTGAAAAACACCCTGAACTACGAACTAGTCCTTGAAATGCTGATGAAGCAGCAAAAAACTGTAAACGACTGTAACAGTCAAAAATTGACGATAAAGTACAGTGTGTTGGTAAAGCTCAGAAAACGAGAAGGTTTGGAACTGAAAAACGGATTGAGCAAAGTATGAAGGAGGCCGTGGACAAATTGTGAAAACTAAACCTGAATTCAAAAGATCCAAATGAATCAGTGTCTGCTGAGATCGTCAGCAACCACCTTACTTCTCATTCTAAACCTTCACAGATAAATCTTCTTCATCATCAATTGATTATAGAAAATATAAGATATCATCGTGCCTTTCATTATAAATAACCTCCATATTTCTGGAGATGTTTTCACAACTATTCTTATCTGAGATCATGTATCTCTCCGTAATATATGCGTTATAACATGAAAGAAACTGTGTTAGTTTCTAAATTCTGAAACCTCCGAATTTAAAATATGAATGTTTTGAAGTAGTGTTGGGAAATGATGCATGAATTAGTATAATATAATGACACTTGATCAACGTCATTATATTACAGTAAGTCATGTTGCGTTTCTAATAGAATGTGATGATTCACAGTACCATCATCATGTGCCATGTTACACGACTCTTACATTCTATTCAATTTCTAAAAAATATCAATAAAATATTCTCTTGATGACTCGGTCTTTTCCAAGGTATTCTGGTAATTTAACAAATCAAAATCGTGCCAATATCATTTCTTTCTGAGAACATTAGCTATGTTTATTCCAAATTTCATACCTACGAATTCCGGACCATTGCTCGCTTGACTCGAGGACGGGAAAAGGAAATGAAAGAATAAAGCTCCCAAAATAGAAATTGGAGTGTAAATCGAAGCAAATAGGAGAGAGCATTAACTATGGATGACAATGATTATAGAAGACAGAAGCAGGGACATCGAAGTATAAGGGAAGATATAAAACCCAACAACCACCCAGAAATTACAAACCGTGTATATCAATGCATATAGCAATATAAAGACACGGGAGAACTAGAAACACTATGAACACAAGAGTATAGTAAAAGTAAATAAGATCCTCCGGTGGTAGATGAAAGAGAAGGATGACAAATGTAAAAATTTAGAACATATCAAGGATTAGAATGGGATGGAGCATATTGGCGAATGCCTCAAAGTAGGAATTAAGGAGAAAGAATAGAAGATGTGAGTTGTGAAAAATAAGGAAACGAAGGAGGTGGATTTATAGTGAAATATCAGACAGAGCAATCAAAATAGATTATAGCAAAGAAGATCCTGATTTCCCTAATCACTAAAGAACCAAATCTTATTATGTAAGATTTCCTTTAAATCCCTTAAATCCCGGAAATCAATAGCAACTACGTCATCGGTTGAAACGAATATATTTACTTACTCATTTCACTCTTTTGTGATAGCTTCACCCGTACGCTTCACATGATCGAATCGTTTTATCTATATCTCTCAATAATGATAAAACTCCATTATCACCTCATATACATCATGAAAACATTCTTATTGTTATCCATGACGACCTCTATCAAATTTCGGGGACGAAATTTATTTAACAGGTAGGTACTGTAATGACCCAAAAATTTCTGTCCAAATTTAAACCTTAATCTTTATATGATTCCGACACGACAAGCAAAATCTGTAATGTTGAGTCTAGGAAGTTTGAAATCTATATTTAGGTAATCAATTACCATTTGACCATGCCTGATGATTCGCGAACAATTATGTGTATATAGATATGTATATATAATATATGCTTGTTAATTGAAAAACTAAATATTATATTACTAATTAAATATTTCAAGTACATATAATACGTATAATAATTTACACTTCTAAATGGAAATATATCCATATTTTACAATGTAATAAATATTAACTTAGTTATAAAATGTTTTGATATAATAAATATATGAAATAAGATACATTTAATTTGTTATATTATAACTAATATCATTGTTATTATTACTAATAACATTATTATTATAACTAGAATTAAAATTTTAATTATTATTGTGATTATAATTATTTTTACCATTATCATTAAAAATTGTTATTATTATAATTATCATAAATAATACAAATTAGTATTATTATCATGAATATTAGTATTATTATTAATATGGTTATCATTAATATTAGTATTATTCCTACTAATAATATTTTTAGTATTTTTATTGATAATATCAAATATTAATAGAATTATAAGATTTAACATATTATTATATTTAATATACTTATAAATTATAATTATTAAACATAATGATATATATATAAAACAGATTAAACGTGAATCATATCACTGTCTTAAGTATTTTTTTTTTCTTCCTTACTGTTCTCTCGTGATTTTTTTTGTCGACCGAATCTTCACCCAATACAACAAGTAATCACTTATATATGCCACGTTATTCCTCAATCACAGATACATATTATCTGCTTGCTGCTATTTAAAATATGAAACTGAAATTAAATAAAAAAACACAACGGTTCCCTCTGTTCTTGAACATTTTTGCCAAATCCTTGAATTCGAATTCAATATCAAAAAGTGTTAATGCAATCTTGTTAGGATTCTTCTTCTCAAACCTTTTGTAAAGTTACAACAATCAATTTCAAGTATTCAAATCGAATTTTTGAGTCAAAGTATCTAATTTAAAAGGTCAAACGAATTACTTTGTCAAAATTCGGATTTGTTTTGAGTTTTTCAGTTCAATTAAGGATTGGGATAGATTTTAGGAATGATTTTAAACACAATTCGTGTTATAAACTTTGTCTAAAATGAATTTAAAATCAAGATTGAGGTTTGATTTTTTTTTTTTCGACTGCAGTAGCAGTTTTTTCTGTTTCTTTTTCGTTTTTATTCAATCAAGAACACCCCCTTCTGATTATAGATTGGTTACAAGTCTTAAAATAAGCTTGTGAATCGTTTTCATGCTTGATTAACGATTTGGTCCTTCGAGCTTGATTAAGAAGAAGAGGGAAGATGGAGACAGTTAATAAGGGTTAATTAAAAACAGATGATAGTATAAACAGATAAACGGGCAACAGCCCATTGGTTTGAGTGTGTTTGTGTGATCGAGAGGTTGGGGGTTCGAGCCCAGGCTCGGGCAAATCTTTTTGGATAAACTTTAAAAGGGTATAATCTTTTTAACCTTCATTTTTCTTACTATTATTATTATTAGTGTTAACCTCATTTGTTATTATTAATGTTATTACTGTTAGAATTATTATTATTATTATTATCACATTTACAAATTATAAGTATTACAATTATTGTTATCATAAATCTTAATATAAGTATCATGGAGATTAATATCAGTTTAGTATTATCTTTAAGTATTATTATTATTATTATAATTATCATTATTATTGTTATTACTAAGTATTAACAAAAAGTATTATTAATAATATTACCACTACCATAATGCAATTTATTATTTTTATCATATTCATATTTAAATTTACAAAATATTAGTATTAAGTATTATTAGGTCTTAGGAATTAGATTCAAAACTAACGTTTTTAATTGTAAAAAAATAATATAACCTTTATACTTATTATTATTAGTGTCATTAATACGATTCTTAAAATTTTTATTATTAAAACAATCATACAACCTTATTATTAAAGTTATTATCTTTATTAAAACTTTCATTTTTATTATTAATATTACTATTACTACTATCATTATTATTATTTTTATTATCCTAAATCTGGTATTATCATAATTAATAATTTTTGCAAACAAAAGATTGTTATATAAAATATAATTAACATAAAACCTAACAATACCAATATTGTTACTTACTTAAAATATATAAATTGATATATATATAAATTGTTAATATAAAAACCATCACATTTATAATAAAATATATATCTGTTAGATTACGATTATATGTGTTAATATATATATAAATGATATAGGTTCGTGAATTCGAGATCAACCCTACACTTGTTCAATGATGTTATATGTATTTTTACTACAAAATACATTAGGTGAGTATATAGTCCCTTTTAAACTCTAAATATTTTGGGATGAGAATACATGCATTTTATGATTTACGTTATGGACACAAGTGATCAAAAATAAATTCTATGTTGAGTTGTACCATGGCATATTTCTTTATACTTGGTAGCTAGTATTTACATGAGGAATGTAAACGCGAATCCTGTTGATAGATCTATCGGGCCTGACAACCCCAACCGGGCTGGATGACCAGTTTTCAACGGTTGCACAGTACTTCGTTTCTGTATACTACACTTGGTACGGTGTAGCGATTATTTAAGAATATGCTGCGATGATTTAAATGTTAAGTATGGTTACCAAGTGCTCAACTACTTTTACATACACTTGCGAGTGTATTATGTTTAAATATATGAAATCTTGTGGTCCATAGTTATAACGCTGCTAGCATCAAACCTATATATCTCACCAACTTTATGTTGACGTTTTAAAGCATGTTATTCTCAGGTACGAATTAAGTCTTCCGCTGTGCATTTGCTCATGTTAAGGACAATACTTGGAGTCGATCATCGCAATGGAACCAAATGTTGATGACTTCGTCTGGATGGATTAGGACGGCTTGTTAAAATAAAGGCGTTTCTACAAGTGATAGGCCAAGATATGCAAATTTGTATCGGAGAGTGATTTATAAAGAGTCTTGATGATTTATGACCGTGGTTGATCCCGATACAAGTTCAGGTCAAATTAGCGCTCTAAAATGGTAAAACAAGGCTTCAAATGATTGGGACTTCGTCCATTTGAAGAGAGATTGCAAGAAAGCAAGACAGTAAAATTTAGAGCAACGGGACGCCGTCCAGAGCTATGGGACGCCGTCCAGATTTTTACACTTGGACGTCGTCCAATAAATTGGGACGCCGTCCAAGACTTTAAATTGGGACGCCGTCCAAAAGCCAGGACGCCGTCCAGAAGTAGGTTTCAGCCTACTTTTGACTTTCTGACCTACTTTCTCCACTTTAAAAAGCTACTGATTGAAGACCAGTTTACCATATACGAACCAGAGAGTACAGAGACGAATTTTGGGAGCAATATTGGAGAACTCCAAGCTCTTGAAAGAGGCTCAACATCAAGGCATCAAAGATCAGAACCTTCTTCATCCAAGAACTCATTGTTCTTGTAGGTTATTCCTTGTTCTAAAGCAATGATTTCCATTGATGTTAAAAGTAAAAATAATATTTTTGGTCTTTTAAGTTTATATAATGAAAATAAGTGCAAAGAAAGCAATTAAGATAGTTTGATTTAGATCAAAGAGAAGAAATGTTCATCTAGATATTTTACCCTCGGTATTGGATGTAAGTTTTGCTATTAAGGCCTGACTGAATGATTATGTGTGTAAGTTATCTAATATTTTCACTAAGAGTTCTCTTAAATAAACACACAAACACAATTACAAGATCAAGGGTTCCCTTTTCTCTATAGTTCTCGTGTTTGTAATCAAATAACTATGAAATGTGCTAATCACCTAAATCGACCCGCCAAGAGTTCTCTTTAGCGAGTACTCAAACTAGAAGTACTAAGTGAGGGTTCCCTATTACCTAGACCTTTTCGTTTGTGACTAGTTGATTAGCAAGATCAAAGACTTAAATAACAATTGTCTTTGCATTCGCTCTACACAATTCATTCCTATATCGTTTAATCGTATTGATCTAATTTACCCCCTTGGTCCGGTTTAGTAAACAATCAATCTAAGACAAGTTGATTGTAAATCAATATGATACATCAACAAGAGTTCTCTTTATTAACAACATATCAATTAACTAGATACAAATGATTAAACATCAATAAGCATGGTTCTTTAATTCAAGCTTCAATCTTTCACACATAGTACATACAATCAATAAGATTACATCCAATACCTCAGTTATTAATCTAGACAAACATTATAGAAACTATCCAACAATCATGGTAACAGACAACATAACAATCAGATTATCAAAGGAAATCATTGCTTTGAACAAGGAATAACCTACAAGAACAATGAGTTCTTGGATGAAGAAGGTTTTGATCTTTGATGCCTTGATGTTGAGCCTCTTCCAAGAGCTTGGAGTTCTCCAATATTGCTCCCAAAATTCGTCTATGTACTCTCTGGTTCGTATATGGTAAACTGGTCTTCAATCAGTAGCTTTTTAAAGTGGAGAAAGTAGGTCAGAAAGTCAAAAGTAGGCTGAAACCTACTTCTGGACGGTGTCCCAATTTAAAGTCTTGGACAGCGTCCCAATTTATTGGACGGCGTCCAAGTGTAAAAATCTGGACGGCGTCCCATAGCTCTGGACGGCGTCCCGTTGCTCTAAATTTTACTGTCTTGCTTTCTTGCAATCTCTCTTCAAATGGACATAGTCCCAATCATTTGAAGCCTTGTTTTACCATTTTAGAGCGCTAATTTGACCTGAACTTGTATCGGGATCAACCACGCTCATAAATCATCAAGACTCTTTATAAATCACTCTCCGATACAAATTTGCATATCTTGGCCTATCACTTGTAGAAATGCCTTTATTACCCTTGATTCTAGAGCATTTTACACGATATTGCGATAGCTATATATACTATTATTGAGCAATATCAAAACACCCCACACTTAAACCTTGCTTGTCCTCAAGCAATTCTTTCTTTACAAAGTAGAACAATATCAAACACACTTACACAATATAGATTACAAGCATTACATAAATCACTCGAAGCACACGAAACACAAATGTTGATATGAAACGCAACTCAAGCTATATGAAACACACGCTTTAAGTATAACACACCTTTATTGTAATCACACTCACGCTATATACACAATGAAAACACACACCCACATTTTTGGGAGATTAGAGCCAAGTATCCGAAAAATTTGATCCTAGGGAAATCAGGACCTTGATGAAAACGTTTTATGGTTTTGAAAATATCATGCTAGTTTTAATACTAGGCACGTTTTCCGATTTTGTCGGATTTTCTGAATTTTTGAAAAATGAGCGCGGGTTTCCCGCTACTGGTCAAGCCAATCCCTCCCACGGTACCTAACATCATGAGATGTCGATAAGAAAATAATGTGCTTAGGAGGATACACATTACGTCCGGATATCATCGATAATCATGAGGTAATCATCTAATCCGTTAAGTCAACCATAAAGATTGAGGTTCATCAGGCTTAAAAGCTGATATCTTACCTTTCCGGAGGTTATCCACTGGGAATCTGATCAATTCACTGACATTTTGTGTATCATGGTGCGTTTCCCATTTGGCCAACAATTCTCCCTCATTGATAAAAGCTTTGACTACCAGTTTCCCTATTTGATGTTGAGGCTTGGTAGATTTCCAGTCGATTTTAGCAATGACTTTTCAAGATTTTTCATCACCCTACAACTGGTATGGACTACAACTTCTGAAACAAATCAGCAAGTGTGTCATTCGGAAGACTTTACTTCCTTAAGGATGGAACAGATACATCCTATTAGTCATAAGAAGTGGTCGGACGCAACATTGTCCTTGTTAGGAGAAACAATGAGGATCGTCCTAAGGGTTTTCAATCTGGCGCGAGATCCGGTTTCCGACCACGCTATACAATCACCGCTCTCTCACGGTTTACACTCGTTTTGGTACAAGTGACTTACAAGTTAGCTCTACTAAACTAGTAGGATTTTCATCCAAATAATTGAATGATAGTGCAACTTCAAAGACTATTAATAATTTAAAACATAACTCAACATTTCTTTTCTAGATTTAGAATTCAATGTATGTAAAATGATTTTGGACAATTTTCGTTTCTAAGGCTACCTGAAAAAAATTAAAAATTTTGATCATAAACGCCTTAAATTTTTTTTTTTAAAAAACGAATTCCCGATAAATTTCTATCTCCCACCCCACACTTAAGATCATGCAAGGCCCTCATTGCATGAAATCAAAAAAATGATTAAATTTAGAGGGCAAAGTGATAGGGTGTTTTTAGAAATTTTCAAATTTTTGACATGTAAATCGTGGAACATGTAGACGAATGCCGCTGAACTTACTGCCAGCATAAGAGCATCGTCCATTCCTCGATTATCAACATACATACATCATAATATCAAATGTTGCTGAACTTAATGCCAGTCTTTGAAGTTCAACCACACTGCACAAAATAACAAACTACACAAATAATAATATAAATAACGGTGTTTTTACAACCACAACCGTTTATCAAACCACACGATTAGTTTAAATATTACAAACCAAACATTGTTTTAATACACACCATAACAAATAACTAGATTGTTCGAAAATGTTTCAACAAAATGATCATGGGCTCGCAGGCCTTCAGTTATTGTAAGGCCAAAAGTATTTTTCTGAGCCATCTCTGCTTCGGCGTCCTCGTGGGTATTCCTGTTCAAATCGGCTCCTGGCATCCTGCATCGCATCGTTAGTATTATAAATTAGGTAAGGCGGAGGTGGGTGTTCTTGATCAGTGTAGTACTGAGGTGTCAGACGTGTCGTGCCATAGTACTGATCGGGGTTGGAATAATATAACTCGGTGTTATGGTTATTCCAATCAATACCATAACTGTTCCATCCCTGGTTATGTATTTGAGCAACCTGGCGTTGCTCCATTTCTTGCTGACCCAACCTAATACTGTTCATACTGTTGACCAAATCATCCCAACCAGATTGAGACGGATACCAAGGACCTTGACCTTGAACATTTGTCTGGGCTTCCATTTCTACTTCTTCCTCTACCTGCTGTTCCTGCTACACGTTTGCTCCACGACTACTCGCGCCACCTGCCATAAAAGGCACTAAATGCCCATTTCCATCCTTCATAAGAATTTCAGCGTTGATATAAGAAATTTTCTTTAATGGTTTCATGACGTTAGTACACTCCATCAATCGGCTGAAATCTATGTTGAAGTGACGAGCAATCCTCGTGATATAGTGGCCTCCAAGAAGCGGCCTTTCTTTCCATGTCTCGGTAGCGATGGCCAGAAAATAGTTTCCTATCAATCCAGGAATATCAGTATAGCAACCCTATTTTATTTGATCCATTATCCACAGATCCAACGTTTTAACCTTTTCGTTACCTTCGACTCTCGCATTGAAAGTGCATGCGATAAGTCGATGAAGCAGTCTATCATCCCGGGATGCAATCTCATTATACCTGTGTCTGCTCGATTTGAATGGTGTAGATGCATTTCGCCCACAAATTCTTCGCCAATAAGCAATCTCATTAAAGTCAACTCGACCAACGTAATCGGAACCCTGCAAGTAAGCACCCAATTGGTTGTCGGTAAGTTCCTCAAAAATCCCCAACACTCTGCACAACTCAAATCTGCTTATCCCTCTATATTCGCCCCCTAACCGAAACCGAAGAAAATCATTCGACAAGTAATCCTGAACATTATTAAACCGTACAGTTGAGTAAAATTCTTTTAGCAACACTGGAAAAAATTGGTTCGCGGATGCTAAAAATGTGCTCTCATGCGTAGTTAACGATCCTATCATAGGGGATGGCTAGCAAACGGGAAACATGTTGGTGCATATTTGCCTCATTCAATGGGCCCCAAATAAAGTACCACGTGGCATTTATAGGCCTACTGTTTATCCTATCAAATGTTTCTGCGTAATCGTTGTCCTTTTGAACTTGTCTCAACCAAACTTGAGGATCATTTAGATCCTCCTCTTCTTCTTCGCCAGATGATGATGATGAATGTTGTTGTGGTGGTGGTGGTGGTGGAACCAAACCTGAGGTCCTGCCTCTCTTTGGTTGACCTCTTCGGCTAGATTGTCCCTGCAAAACATAATAACACCAAACCAAAAGAACATAGAAACCGTTGTGTTAATGTTAGCTAAAAATATAACCGGATAGCAAGAGCACTTAGTCATTCCATTCATAGTTCATAAGCATTATGATTCATTTAAGCAAAAGCGTATGTTCAAAATTTTTAACCAAAGTCAACCAACGTCAACACAAACTCGCTAATACACTTTCAAAAATGAAAATCACAAATTCACAATTTAGCATCAACTTAGGACTCAAGCATGTTGCGTTCATAGGTCATAGCAATTAAACTTGCATTCTAATGATATTCATCACAAATCATAACACAAATTTTCACAATTTTAGCTCAAAAGGACCATTATAACGCCACTACATTATAGCATTCCATACCATCAATCTACTTCAACAGGCCTAAACAAGTGAAAGTCAAGCATACATATTTCATAAGATCATTACAATTCAAAAATATGCTAAAAATTCAAGAACATTCAAATTATGACCCGGCCAAATTGACATTTATATCACCAACAACAATTAAACACTTTACAAGTTTCATTAACATCATACACAAACTCAATATCTTGACTTAATTACCCTAAATCCGGATTCAATTACTACAAACCCTAGAATCATGAGCATACCCCTAAAAACATGTAATTTTTGCAAAATCAAGACAATATGGGTAATTAAACAACTAAGGTATGTTAATCTTAACAAGAATCATGAAAATCAAACACCCCACACTTATATTTCACCACTCTATACATATAAACATACAATTCAAGTAAATGAGAAAGAAAAGTGTGAAAATGAAGTAACCATACCCTAGAAAACATGATTGAAGCTTGGAATTGATAGAAGAAATCACGAATTTGAAGTAAGAAATTAGGGTTTTTGGGAGTGGGTTCGTGTTTGGCAGAGAAAATATGATAGAAGTGTGTTTTGTGGATGAAAAATGGGTTGGATAACCTTTAAAACGCGTATTTTTTTTTCTGAGTCAGACATGTTGGACGGCGTCCAACTTTAAAGAGTGGGATGGCGTCCAGACCTGTGGGACGGCGTACAATTGAACTAAAACTTACTGACCTGATTTTTCGACACTCGCCAGTTTAAAATCCATACGTAAATCATTTTGCACAAAACTAAAAATAATCGTACACACAATTCAAAATATTTACACTTGTGAACCATTTTTTTTTTTTAACGAGTCGTTCACCCAACTCGTCCCCATATAAATTTATGCTTTGTTCTCGAAGTTGATGCTAACCTCGTCTTCGATTCCCAGGGGACCATCAACATAGTTCTTGACCCGGTGGCCATTCACTTTAAAAGTATCACCCTTCCAGTTCACCATTTTAATTGTACCATAAGGGTACACCTTTCTTACAACAAATGGTCCCGTCCATCGGGACTTAAGCTTTTCTGGTGATAACTTGAAACGGGAATTGTAAACAAGGACACGATCCCCTTCCATGAATTCCTTTGGATTTTTCAATCTCTTATCGTGCCATTGTTTGGTTTTTTCTTTGTAAATTAGAGAGTTGTCATAGGCTTTAAGCCTCAACTCGTCTAATTCATTTAACTGGGTCAAACGTAACCGACCTGTCTCTTGGTAATCCAAATTACATGCCCTTAGCGCCTAATGCGCTTTGTGTTTAATCTCCAAAGGGAGATGGCATGCTTTTTCGTATACCATACGGAAAGGAGTGGTTCCAATTGGTGTTTTGTAGGCCGTGCGAAAGGCCCACAATGCATCATTTAACTTAAATGACCACTCTTTTGGATTCGCACCAACGGTCTTTTCAAGTATGCATTTTAACGACCTGTTGGTATTCTCTACTTGCCTACTTGTTTGGGGATGATAAGATGTTGAAATTTTATAGATTACTCCATATCTCTTCAACACCTTTTCTAATTGCTTGTTGCAAAAGTGGGTGCCCCGGTCACTGATAAGAGCTTTTGGCGTGCCAAACCTAGAGAAAAGTTCCATCAAAAAGTTTACTACAACTCCGTCATCATTTATGGGGAGAGGTTTTGCCTCCGCCTATTTAGAAACATAATCAATGGCTACGAGTATGTAGAGATAAGAATGAGATTTTGGAAAGGGCCCCATAAAGTCAATTCCCCAAACATCGAACACCTCGCATACTTGGATGCTTTGTTGAGGCATTTCATCCCGTTTAGTGATTTGACCGGCCCGTTGGCACGCGTCACAAGCCTTACAAACGGCGTAGGCATCTTTGAATATTGTAGGCCAATAAAAAACCGGCCTCGTAGACTTTCCTCCCCGTCATTTGGGGACCAAAGTGCCCACCCATTGGACCACGGTGACAATCAAGAAGAATTTGAGTGCATTCATTTCCCGAAACGCACCTCCGAATCATACCATCTGCGCAATGCCTAAAAAGATAAGGGTCTTCCCAGAAGTAGTATTTCAGGTCACTAAAGAATTTTTTTTCTTTTCTGATGTGACCAACCGATTTCTAAGTACCCTCCTACAAGATAGTTGGCTATTCCAACAAACCAAGGATCATCGATTTTCTCAATTTTCATGAGATTTTCGTCCGGAAAGTTATCTTGGTTAACAGTCTCATGGAGAACCTCAAGATTCAGGTTCTCAAGTCGAGAAAGGTGATCGGCAGCTAGGTTTTCAGCCCCATTTTTGTCTTTAATATCAATGTCGAATTCTTGCAAAAGCAAAACCCAACGTATTAACCGGGGTTTAGCATCTTGTTTAGCAAGCAAGTACTTTAATGCTGAATGGTCTGTATAGACAACCGTCTTTGCTAGTACCAAATAAGATCGGAATTTATCAAACGAAAAGACAATTGCCAGGAGTTCCTTCTCGGTAGTAGTGTAATTAAGTTGGGCTACTTGCAATGTCTTACTAGCATAATAAATGGGCTGGAAATGTTTTTCAATTCTTTGCCCGAAGACGGCACCAATAGCAAAGTCACTAGCATCACACATAAGTTCGAATGGAATTGACCAATTCGGCGATATGAGAATGGGTGATTGCGTGAGTTTTGCTTTAAGGAGGTTAAAGGCGTTAAGACATTCGTCCGTAAAGACAAATGGAGCGTCTTTTTCAAGAATTTTGTTCATTGGGGTTGCAATTTTGGAAAAATCTTTAATGAACCGTCGGTAGAAACCGGCGTGCCCCAGAAAACTTCTTACACCTTTCACGTTCGACGGTGGTGGTAATTTAGCTATGACCTCCACTTTAGCTCTGTCCACCTCCAGTCCCGCAGAGGAAATTTTATGACCTAAAACAATGCCCTCTCTTACCATAAAATGGCATTTTTCCCAGTTAAGTACAAGATTAGATTCTTCACACCTAATCAACATACACTCAAGATTATGAAGACATGAGTCAAAAGAATCACCGAAGACTGAAAAGTCATCCATGAATACTTCCATAAAGTCTTCAATCATATCATGAAAAATAGCTACCATACACCTTTGGAAGGTGGCAGGAGCATTGCATAAGCCAAAGGGCATACGTCGATAGGAGAAAGTACCATAAGGGCATGTAAAGGTTGTTTTCTCTTGGTCCTCGGGTGCTATAGGGATTTGGAAATATTCCGAGAAACTGTCAAGAAAACAATAAAAGTTCTTTCCTGCTAACCTTTCCAACATTTGATCAATGTAAGGTAGGGGAAAATGGTCTTTTCGGGTAGCATCATTTAATTTTCTGTAATCAATACATACCCTCCAACCCGTGACAGTCCTGGTGGAAATTAATTAATCATTTTCATTGGTGATAACGGTCATGCCACCCTTTTTGGGTACACATTGGACCGGACTCACCCAAGGACTATCCGAAATTGGGTAAATAAGACCTGCATCAAGGAGTTTGACAATCTCCTTTTTAACGACTTCTTGCATATTAGGGTTCAGTCGCCTTTGCCTTTGTACACATGGCTTATAGTCATCTTCCATTAAAATCTTATGCATACAATAAGAGGGACTTATACCCTTGATGTCATGTATTTTCCATGCTAGAGCCGGTTTATGGGCTTTTAACATGGAAACAAGTTTAGACTTCTCACTTACAGAGAGTTCGGATGAAATGATAACCGGGAGAGTAGAATCCTCTTGAAGGTAAGCATATTCCAAGTGTCTTGGAAGTGGCTTCAGTTCCAAAACGGGAGGTTCTTCAATCGATGTTTTACATCGGTACTCATTTTTTAAATCCAACTTTCTGTATTCTTCATCATTTGGCTCATAACCGTTAGCCATCAAAGCGGTCAACATCTCCACTTCTTCCACCATGTTCTATTCATCACCTTCCGTAAAAATGCATTCTCCCGAACCTTGCAATTCTGGAAATTCCTGCAACAACTCTGAATATGTGTCTACGGTTTGTAAATAGTAACATTGATCATCAGTAGACTCGGGGTATTGCAGGGCATGGTCAACGGAAAAGGTGACCTTAATATCCTCAATGCTAAGGGTCAATTTCTGCCCATGAACATCTATTATAGCTCTAGCGGTATTGAGGAAAGGTCGACCCAATATAAGAGGCACACGTGTGTCCTCCTCCATGTCCAAAATTACAAAATCGGCCGGAAATACTAGGGTACCCACTTTTACTAACATATTCTCTAAAATTCCACGAGGGAATTTAACAGAACGGTCTGCTAGTTGAATTGCCATTCGGGTTGGTTTTAGTACCCCGGGGTCTAGCTTAACATATAATGAATAAGGCATCAAATTAATGCTAGCCCCTAAATCCGCTAATGCTTTAATGCATTCCAAATCTCCTAGGAGACATGGTATGGTAAAACTTCCAGGATCTGCTAACTTCTTTGGTATTTTGTTCATCAAAATTGCGGAATAATTAGCATTCATGGTGACGGATGAAAGTTCCTCCATTTTCTTCCGATTAGTAAGTAAGTCTTTTAAGAACTTAGCATACTTGGGCATACCTGAGATTACATCAATGAAAGGCATATTTATGTTAATTTGTTTAAACATATCTAGAAATTTTGACCTTTCGGCCTCTAGCCTTTCTTGTTGTTGCTTTCTTGGGTATGGGAGCGGTGGTTGATATGGTTTCACTACGGGTTTCTCCCGTTCTTCCTTTTCAACCACTTGTTCCGGATCCTTAACTGGTTCATCATTTCGGTTCAACAAAACACTGAAATCATAATTTTCGGGCATTCTTGGAGCATCGTATGCTAAACCACTCCGTGTGGTAATAACATTGGAGTGCTCATTTCGAGGGTTCTTATTAGTATCGCCAGGTAAACTTCCCGGTTTTCTCTCACTAAGTAAACTAGCTAAACCACTCATTTGCTTCTCCAGATTCTGAATTGAGGCTTGTTGGTTTCTAAACTGGTGTTCGTTTTTCTCGTTTGTTTGGTTTATGTTTGTGACAAGCTGAGTTTGTGATGCAATCAACTTTTCTAACATACTCTCCAAATTTGACTTTTTCTCTTCCTGTTGGGGTTTTTGATAAAAACCCGGAGTTTGTTGTTGAAACCCACTACTTGACCCTTGTTGGTAATTGGAATTTTGACCTTGAGGGTTGTAGGGGTTGTTGAAGTTCCGGTTAAATTGGGCTCTTCCTTGAAATTGATTATTATTTCTTTGGCTTATGAAAGCCACTTCTTCTTTTTGAGCCATTGTTAGACCGGCATCATAATCTTTTCCTAAATAGAGACCACCACAGTATTCACAACCTACTTTCATGCTATGAATTTCCTTGGTGATTTTGTCCATGTTTCGAGCAACACCGTCTATTTTCACACTTAGGGAACTAAGGTCATCGTAAGCACCGGCGCTTTGGACTTGAGCATTACGAGTAATTGGTCGTTCTTGATGCCACTCATGAGAATAATCGGCTAGCTTCTCGATTATCTCATAAGCCTCTTGCTCGGTTTTGTCCATAAGTGAACCTCCGGATGCTTGATCAATGGAAATTCGGGTTGCAACATCACAACCCTTGTAAAAGATTTGGACTTTTTGGAAGGTATCCAAACCATGGTTTGGACAACCTCTTAGCATTTTGGAAAATCGATTTCATGCTTCGTATAAGGTTTCCATCGGCTTTTGACAGAATTGGGTAATTTCTTGTTGGAGTCTCGCGGACTTAGATGCTGGAAAATATTTCTTAAGAAATTTTTCCAACATACCATCCCAAGTTTCTATCGTAGCCTCGGCCAATGAATCTAACTAACTTCGTGCTTCCCCGTGGAGTGTCCATGGGAAAAGTCTTAAAAATATGGCCTGGTCAGTGTCTGGTTTAAGTTTGAAAAGAAGACATATCTCTTGAAAGAGACGAATATGTTCATTTGCATCTTCATTTGGACCACCACTAAATTGACACCTGTTATTAATCATTTGGAGAATAGGTCCTTTTATTTCAAAATTTACCTCACCAGTGGGCGGAGTAATGACACTACCTTGCCCGGTTCGGGTTGCCTTCATCTTGGTCGCCATTGATTGTCTTTGTACCACCGGTCTTGCTTCTCCTTCCATTTCAAATTTTGGAGGAGGAACGGGCTCACCAAATTCAGAATATCTCGGCTTGGTTGTACTTGATTCCGACTCAAAAGTTTCCTGCTTTGATGAAGATTCAAAAAGTTCAAGTATTTCTTTCGGGATCCTACCAAGCTTTCTATCAGGTTCCGTAAGCGGTGTAAGTAATGGAGAATCTGAACTTCGGGTATGTGGCATATGCAACCTAGAATCTGTCAATCACACAACTAACAAAAACTATTAAATGCATCGATTCTATAAGTTTAAAAATCAAAGACTATTAATAATTTAAAATAATTAAGAAACTACTTAATCACAAATTAGTCAATAATTCTATTTTGACACAAAACTGTCCCCGGCAGCGGCGCCAAAAACTTGATGTGCAAAATCAGGTATATAAATTATCGTTGGAAAACACCGGTTAAAAAGACTGTTACACACTAACGAGCAGTGTACCCGATCGTGTAGTAGTATAAATAATGGTTTAGTTCCGTGTATCGTTCCAAGGACAATTGTATTAGTCAAACTAGAATTAGAAACTATATTATGATTAACTAAGTAAATGAAACTTAAAGATACAAGATATTATGTTTTTGTGGCTTTTTAACGATTTAGCCAAATCAGAGAAGGTTAAAAGTAAAAACAATATTTTTGGTCTTTTAAGTTTATATAATGAAAATAAGTGCAAAGAAAGCAATTAAGATAGTTTGATTTAGATCAAAGAGATGAAATGTTCATCTAGATATTTTACCCTCGGTATTGGATGTAAGTTTTGCTATTAAGGCCTGATTGAATGATTATGTGTGTAAGTTATCTAATAGTTTCACTAAGAGTTCTCTTAAATAAACACGCAAACACAATTACAAGATCAAGGGTTCCCTTTTCTCTATAGTTCTCGTGTTTGTAATCAAATAACTATGAAATGTGCTAATCACCTAAATCGACCAGCCAAGAGTTTTCTTTAGCGAGTACTCAAACTAGAAGTACTAAGTGAGGGTTCCATATTACCTAGACCTTTTCGTTTGTGACTAGTTGATTAGCAAGATCAAAGACTTAAATAACAATTGTCTTTGCGTTCGCTCTACACAATTCATTCCTATATCGTTTAATCGTATTGATCTAATTTACCCCCTTGGTCCGGTTTAGTAAACAATCAATCTAAGACAAGTTGATTGTAAATCAATATGATACATCAAAAAGAGTTCTCTTTATCAACAACATATCAATTAACTAGATACAAATGATTAAACATCAATAAGCATGGTTCTTTAATTCAAGCTTCAATCTTTCACACATAGTACATACAATCAATAAGATTACATTCAATACCTCGGTTATTAATCTAGACAAACATTATAGAAACTAGCCAAAAATCATGGTAACATACAACATAACAATCAGATTATCAATGGAAATCATTGCTTTAGAACAAGGAATAACCTACAAGAACAATGAGTTCTTGGATGAAGAAGATTTTGATCTTTGATGCCTTGATGTTGAGCCTCTTCCAAGAGCTTGGAGTTCTCCAATATTGCTCCCAAAATTCGTCTATGTACTCTCTGGTTCGTATATGGTAAACTGGTCTTCAATCAGTAGATTTTTAAAGTGGAGAAAGTAGGTCAGAAAGTCAAAATTAGGCTGAAACCTACTTCTGGACGGCGTCCTGGCTTTTGGACGGCGTCCTGGCTTTTGGACGACGTCCCAATTTAGAGTCTTGGACGGCTTCCCAATTTATTGGACGGCGTCCAAGTGTAAAAATCTGGACGGCGTCCCGTTGCTCTAAATTTTACTGTCTTGCTTTCTTGCAATCTCTCTTCAAATGGACGAAGTCCCAATCAATTGAAGCCTTGTTTTACCATTTTAGAGTGCTAATTTGACCTGAACTTGTATCAGGATCAACCACGGTCATAAATCATCAAGACTCTTTATAAATCACTCTCCGGTACAAATTTGCATATCTTGGCCTATCACTTGTAGAAATGCCTTTATTACCCTTGATTCTAGAGCATTTTACACGATATTGCGATAGATATATATACTGTTATTGAGTAGAAATTTATCGGGAATTCGTTTTTAAAAAAAAAAAATTTAAGGCGTTTATGATCAAAATTTTTAATTTTTTTCAGGTAGCCTTAGAAACGAAAATTGTCCAAAATCATTTTACATATATTGAATTCTAAATCTAGAAAAGAAATGTTGAGTTATGTTTTAAATTATTAATAGTCTTTGAAGTTGCACTATCATTCAATTATTTGGATGAAAATCCTACTAGTCTAGTAGAGCTAACTTGTAGGTCACTTGTACCAAAACGAGTGTAAACCGTGAGAGAGCGGTGATTGTATAGCGTGGTCGGAAACCGGATCTCGCGCCAGATCAAAAACCCTAAGGACGATCCTCATTGTTTCTCCTAACAAGGACAATGTTGCGTCCGACCACTTCTTATGACCAATAGGATGTATCTGTTCCATCCTTAAGGAAGTAAAGTCTTCCGAATGACACACTTGCTGATTTGTTTTAGAAGTTGTAGTCCAGACCAGTTGTAGGGTGACGAAAAATCTTGAAAAGTCATTGCTAAAATCGACTGGAAATCTACCAGGCCTCAACATCAAACAGGGAAACTGGTAGTCAAAGCTTTTATCAATGAGGGAGAATTGCTGGCCAAATGGGAAGCGCACCATGATACACAAAATGTCAGTGAATTGATCAGATTCCCAGTGTATAACCTCCAAAAAGGTAAGATATCAGCTTTTAAGCCTGATGAACCTCAATCTTTATGGTTGACTTAACGGATTAGATGATTACCTCATGATTATCGATGATATCCGGACGTAATGTGTATCCTCCTAAGCACATTATTTTCTTACCGACATCTCATGATGTTAGGTACCATGGGAGGGATTGGCTTGACCAGTAGCGGGAAACCTGCGCTCATTTTTCAAAAATTCAGAAAATCCGACAAAATCGGAAAACATGCCTAGTATTAAAACTAGCATGATATTTTCAAAACCATAAAACGTTTTCATCAAGGTCCTGATTTCCCTAGGATTAAATTTTTCGGATACTTGGTTCTAATCTCCTAAAAATGTGGGTGTGTGTTTTCATTGTGTATATAGCGTGAGTGTGATTACAATAAAGGTGTGTTATACTTAAAGCGTGTATTTCATATAGCGTGAGTTGCGTTTCATATCAACATTTGTGTTTCGTGTGCTTCGAGTGATTTGTGTAATGCTTGTAATCTATATTGTGTAAGTGTGTTTGATATTGTTCTACTTTGTAAAGAAAGAATTGCTTGAGGACAAGCAAGGTTTAAGTATGGGGTATTTTGATATTGCTCAATAACAGTATATATATCTATCGCAATATCGTGTAAAATGCTCTAGAATCAAGGGTAATAAAGGCGTTTCTACAAGTGATAGGCCAAGATATGTAAATTTGTATCGGAGAGTGATTTATAAAGAGTCTTGATGATTTATGACCGTGGTTGATCCCGATACAAGTTCAGGTCAAATTAGCGCTCTAAAATGGTAAAACAAGGCTTCAAATGATTGGGACTTCGTCCATTTGAAGAGAGATTGCAAGAAAACAAGACAGTAAAATTTAGAGCAACGGGACGCCGTCCAGAGCTATGGGACGCCGTCCAGATTTTTACGCTTGGACGCCGTCCAATAAATTGGGACGCCATCCAAGACTTTAAATTGGGACGCCGTCCAAAAGCCAGGACGCCGTCCAGAAGTAGGTTTCAGCCTACTTTTGACTTTCTGACCTACTTTCTCCACTTTAAAAAGCTACTGATTGAAGACCAGTTTACCATATACCTACCAGAGAGTACAGAGACGAATTTTGAGAGAAATATTGGAGAACTCCAAGCTCTTAGAAGAGGCTCAACATCAAGGCATCAAAGATCAAAACCTTCTTCATCCAAGAACTCATTGTTCTTGTAGGTTATTCCTTGTTCTAAAGCAATGATTTCCATTGATAATCTGATTGTCATGTTGTCTGTTACCATGATTGTTGGCTAGTTTCTATAATGTTTGTCTAGATTAATAACCGAGGTATTGGATGTAATCTTATTGATTGTATGTACTATGTGTGAAAGATTGAAGCTTGAATTAAAGAACCATGCTTATTGATGTTTAATCATTTGTATCTAGTTAATTGATATGTTGTTGATAAAGAGAACTCTTGTTGATGTATCATATTGATTTACAATCAACTTGTCTTAGATTGATTGTTTACTAAACCAGACCAAGGTGGTAAATTAGATCAATACGATTAAATGATATAGGAATGAATTGTGTAGAGCGAACGCAAAGACAATTGTTATTTAAGTCTTTGATCTTGCTAATCAACTAGTCACAAACGAAAAGGTCTAGGTAATAGGGAACCCTTACTTAGTACTTCTAGTTTGAGTACTCGCTAAAGAAAACTCTTGGCGGGTCAATTTAGGTGATTAGCACATTTCATAGTTATTTGATTACAAACACGAGAACTATAGAGAAAAGGGAACCCTTGATCTTGTAATTATGTTTGCGTGTTTATTTAAGAGAACTCTTAGTGAACCTATTAGATAACTTACATACATAATCATTCAATCAGGCCTTAATAGCAAAACTTACATCCAATACCGAGGGTAAAATATCTTGATGAATATTTCATCTCTTTGATCTAAATCAAACTATCTTAATTGCTTTCTTTGCACTTATTTTCATTATATAAACTTAAAAGACCAAAAATATTGTTTTTACTTTTAACCTTCTCTGATTTGGCTAAATCGTTAAAAAGCCACAAAAACATAATATCTTGTACCTTTAAGTTTCATTTACTTAGTTAATCATAATATAGTTTCTAATTCTAGTTTGACTAATACAACTGTCCTTGGAACGATACACGGAACTAAACCATTATTTATACTACTACACGATCGGGTACACTGCCCGTTAGTGTGTAACAGTCTTTTTAACCGGTGTTTTCCAACAATAATTTATATACCTGATTTTGCACATCAAATTCCATTTCGTACGATTGAATAAAGGATTTTTTAACATGAAATGATTTCTGGCTATTGGATGGTATTCTACTTACATAGAATATCTATTTATATATAGAGTAAAAAGTTTCGTAGATTACGAAGGAATTTACGGGATATGTTAAGCAAAATTTACAGTAACAGATACGCTAAGATATGAATTTTCTCTATACACTATTCATTCAATCAATGCAGTAAGATGTGTCTAGACTAAGAATGATAAGCAGGTAATTTTCGACAAGAAATGATAAGCAAAACTTTTTGACATGTAGACATGGTCGAAGTCCATACTCACTAATGCATCCTAACGACTTATCAGTTAGACACACTAATGCAGACCTGGTTCGCTAAGACCACCGCTCTGATACCAACTGAAAGGACCCGTTCATATATATTATAAATGATTCACAATAGTTGATTACATTGCGAGGTATTTGACCTCTATATGATAAATTTTACAAACATTGCATTCGTTTTTAAAAGACAAACTTTCGTTACATCGAAAATTGACAGGCATGCATATCATTTCAAAATATACAAACTATAAATGACCTAATCTGTCATTTACTTAATAATAATCTCTATTGAACTCAACGACTTGAATGCAACATCTTTTGAAATATGCCATGAATGACTCCAAGTAATATCTCTAAAATGAGCAAATGCACAGTGGAAGATTTCTTTAATACCTGAGAATAAACATGCTTTAAAGTGTCAACCAAAAGGTTGGTGAGTTCATTAGTTTATCATAATCCATCAATTCCATATTTTTAATAGACCACAAGATTTAAATTCCATCTTTCATAAACATAATCTCGTATCAGGCATTTCGCACGGCATAGAGATAAAAGTCATTCATACGAACTACAAACATCTGGTAATCGACCTTAACAAAATGCATCTAGAATATCCCCCGCATACCGGCATTTCGCACGGTCATGCAAAAAGCATACAATCAGGCCACTCTTTTAAATATGATGGTTGTGTACACCTCACAAACAGGTCATATCTTTTAAAGCTGGCGGTTATATACCTATTTCGAAGTACTAAAGCAATTCAAATTCTCTGACTAGGGCTTGTTAGTGTCCATAGATCTATCTTTAGGATTCGCGTCAATTTGGGGCTCGGTTCCCAAATTCTCAGATTACCAGACTATAAGGGGTGATATCCGGTGTACTCATAACTCATTCGTAGAATGTTTTTAAGTACTTGTGTCTATTTCGTCAAACATTTATAAAAATTGCGCATGTATTCTGAGTCCCAAAAATATATTGTAAAAGCATTTAAAAAGGGAGTAATGAAACTCACCATACTGTATTTCGTAGTAAAAATACATATGTCATTGAACAAGTGCAAGGTTGGCCTCAGATTCACGAACCTAAACTAAGTATATATATTTGTATATTGGTCAATATCTGTTTAATAATTTAGGTCAAGTAGTAGTGTATCACAATCCTAATGCTCGAGACTAAATATGCAAAAGTCAACAAAAGTCATCTTGACCAAAATGACTTCCAAAAATTATACATGATTATTATATAGTTTGAATATAGTCGTTTTATATATTTAAATATTTTTAACACATTTTATTAGAGTAAATAATATAATTCATTTATTAATAAATAAAATTTTATATTAAAATTTATATAATAAAAATATACTTTTATATATCTTAAGTAATAAAATTTATAAAATTCATTTAATATCATAAAAATATAATGCTAGGTATTATTAATGTAATTATATTATATGTAGTAAAATATCTTTGTATTATATATTTATTTGATAAAATAATATTGATAATAACAATAAGTAAAAGTTGTATTATTTTGTAATAATAATAATAATTATTATTCTATTAATAAAAATATCAATATTTATATTTACTAAAAATGATATTATGATAAAATGATAATTTTTATTAATAATAATACTAAAATAATTATAATAATGATATTTTATAATAACAATGATATTTCTATTTAAAAATAATAATTTTTAGTAAAAATGATAGTTTTAATATTAATAATACTTTTAATAATAATAATAATAATAATAATAATAATAATAATAATAATAATAATAATAATAATAATAATAATAATAATAATAATAATGAAAATGCTATTTTTATCTAAATCAATACCTTTCAATATCATGATACTTATACTCATTATTTCCTAATCAATTTGTTAATAGCTTTTAATCGTCTTTTATATCGCGTTCAGAATAATGATAATAATCATAATCATAATAATTAGGCATTACTAATATTAGTTTTAATTATAATAATACTAATAATAATAATAATAAATATTATAATAATATAATGTTAATACTAATAACTATTTTAATGATAATAATAATAATACTAATTATAATTTTAACGATAATAACGATAGTAATAAAAATAACAATTTTTAATGATAATATCTTTTATTGATAATGATGATAATAATAATAATAATAATAATAATAATAATAATAATAATAATAATAATAATAATAATAATAATAATAATAATAATAATAATTAGATAAAAACTATAACGACGATAATAACGACGATAATAATAATCATTTTTAATAATAATACAAAGAGTCAATTGACTATAACTTCTAATCCGTTCATTGAAACCATTCAATATCTAAATGAAAAGTTCTTAATTTTTCGCTAGCTTTCCAATGACATGCATATCATATACCTTATCTCAACCGCATATGTAACTAACTTATGATTCATCAAAACTATCTAACGACTAAATTAAACATACATGCATGCATAATCATATCTACTCGAGCACTAGTCATGGATACACTAATAATATGTAAAAGTTAAGTTATGAATGCTCATGTATCAATATTGAGATTCAATATTGCAGAAAAGGTACGTAGACGCAACGGAGACGATAAACACTAGGTTGACCTCACGAGCACACCCATGATCCATACCCATAACCTCCATAGCTATAACCCATAATTTCCTTAGCTCTATCCCGCTCGTAAACCCCGTTTTGAAATAACTTGCTCATGACTTCGTCGTAGTATTTTATGTATAATACTAATGATAATACTAATACTACTAAATACGATTAATAATAATAATATTAATCTTAATAATAATAATAATAATAATAATAATAATAATAATATAAATAAAATAAATATATACTACGGAGTAATTGAGAGATAGATAGATGAATTACTTCGACTGAAAAACTCGAGTTTTATAGACCCGTTTCTGGACCCATGAACTCCGCAATCGCGGTACTTTGTAGGCTAACACCTCCGCAATTGCGGAGGTACCTGTCCCAGCTCACCCTCAATGATTTAATGGCTGCCGACGGTTTATTTATATATATATATATATATATATATATATATATATATATATATATATATATATATATATATATATATATATATATATATATATAATTTATATAATTAATTATATATTATATTATATTTACGTACATAGTTAACTCGTAATTTTAGTTCCAACGAATTGTACGTTGTCACGTGACTATAGTATCAGTTTCGGTTTCTCGAACGCATTTTCGTACATTTAGAAAACTAGTACTTTACCTTACGCGATACGTACCTTTATTATTAACTAGACTTATAATATCGATAAACTATACCGTTTAAAATATAACTTGTACATTTGAGTGATATGGTCATTTGCTTCTTAAAATCGACGTTTCGTTGTTTATATAAAATATATATTTTAAATCAAACGTTTTAAGTTAATATTATTTTTATCACTTTGTAAAATACATATATATATATATATAAATATATTTATATACTCATTAAAATATAAATTTGTACAGATTGTATGTAATTGAAACATAATATAACATTTAGTTTTTCAAAGACAATTATATTTCCAAATATAATTTAGATCGTTTACGTAATAGAAATATTATATCATACAACGTTTTTATTTTAAAATCTTAAATAGATATAATTCATTTATGTACTAACGTTTTATATATCAATCGCATCACTAAGCGAGTGTTACTATCGTGTATTTAACTAATTTGAAAACATATATATTTAATGAACATGTTTTAAATACGCGTTGCAAGTTATTTATATATATTTAGTTCTATCCATTAACATTTCGACTTATTGTATATATTCAAATCCATTCTTAAAAGATTTCAACTATGTCATAAAACGTTTTCAATATTATGAAAACTAATAATTATCTTATCAAAAGACTCGAGGCAATCATTGTGTTGAAAGTTATTCTCTACTACCCTTTGTCCAGTTATCGTTAATTGACCTATTTGTTCTTACTTGTAAATCACTTTACCATCTTCCGAATATCGTTAAAATGGGAAGATTTCTCAAATCAATGTGGACCTCTCAACAGAGACTCGTAATCATAATTCAATGTATCTGATAATTCAATCATTTGATATTATCTTTTAATTTCGTCGATAATTATTTTAAATATATTTTGAAACAAATACGTTCATGTAAAGTATTATACGTCTAATACTTTGTTAACGTTTTCAAGTTATAATATATACACATATACATATATAATCATATCCGTTCATATAATGGTTCGTGAATCATTGGAATTTGGTCGAGGTTAAATGAATGTATGAACATATTTTAAAATCCTTGAAATTTAACTTAACAAACTTTGCTTATCGTGTCGGAATAATATAAAGATAAAGTTTAAATTTGGTCAGAAATTTTCGGGTTGTCACAACAAGCTCTAACTCATGAACATGCCATTGCCTTACACTATCCGAAGGAAACATTAAAACCATTAATGCATAACGTTTTGTTGTAAGTTCAGACCAATTATAGATTAAAATTGTTTAGATGTAGAAGTGGGACCCTCACACCAACAACCTCATCCCCAAGCATACATTTACTAGACCTGGGCGTAATCTATCAACAGGACTATTAGGAGATATTTTAACCGCACAATTAGTGCTAGAAACTAGATTAATTGCAGGAGACTGAATAGGAACCGTAAAACCAACGGGATTTTGATGACAAAGAGTATAAGAAAGTTGATGTAGCTTTAAAATAGTATGTCTGTTAAGGGCGATTCTGATTTTATGACTTAGCGCATCCTAACATGTCGACACGTTTCTTCTTGTGTACGAATAAGACCCATTTCACCATCAAGCTCAGCAGCCTTATTTTTCAAGAACAATTTTCAGAGTTTTCATGCTAAGTAAATCAGGAATTATGTGTACTAACATAAGTGCAGTTGCACACGAAACTGCTTGCTGGCAGTGGTCATAACAATAGCTACTGTTCTCGTATGCATATTGAATGTCCAAAAGTTTATTAAATGTGTCATTCCACAAAGTCCAGTGAATCAACATATCGTATTAAACAAAATAACCAACATTCAATTGTTTTCATCATGATATAAACTTCAATTCTCGTATGTAAACCACAATCAGCATATTAATTAATATTACCATACATACAAATAAAAAAAAAAGCAAACAGAGTCAAATAATAATTCCAACATAAAACCAATTAAGACATCCATTTATATTCTTATATTATAGATTATTCACTAATAAAACAAATATATAACAAAATCATAAGATCTGAGCCGTCCGTCTATCTTGTGCTTGCCAATGTTTTTCCTTTGATAAACATATTTCCACTCTTTGGGCTGGAGTAGGAATGTGACTGAGTGATCCACCACCTTCTGGAAATATCTCAAGTATCGTGTTAGTGATTTGGCGCGTAACCCATGTTGTACAACAGGAATTATTCGGATTGGAAGTTGAGTGATTTTTTTTGATTCTGCAAAGACTAATGCACTTCTTTAAGTCTTAAATTTTTTTTTTTTTTTTTTTTTTTTTTTTTTTTTTTTGACCACCTCATCTAGTTCCTTGCTAGTGAGGTTGTGTCCTTATTCATAAAAATCTCAGCTGTTCAAAAAAAAAAATTAAGAAACACACCAGTTACAGCACACCGTATGATCTATACAGTGGAAATCGATGCAAATTAAGCGTTATACCTTGAGAAGTAAGGCTTGTTTATCAATCACTAATCGTCAATTTCAGGTAAAACCATGAAATTAGTTGAGTGAAGAAAGACGACTTTTTAGAGGCCGAAAATTGAATTTGAATGAAGATAAATATGTATAGAAGCGTTATACCTTGAGAAGCAAGGTTGCGAGTATTAAACTAGTAGTTCATTAGTAACACATTAATACATAATCTAGTCATGCAACCAAACTTTTCAAACACGAAGCATTGTACAAAACTAATAACATAGTGTACAACTACTTTGTTTTAACATTATCATATCCCATATCATAGTTATCAGAATCCATAATCCACTTAGGTAAAAACATATATTTTTTGTATATAAATTACAACAAGCTTTCATAAACCTCAGAGAAAACTCACACTTTCTCTATCTCTGTATATGTCTCTATAGGTTTCTGTATTCCACTATTTCAGTTCTGACCTGGGTTTCAAAGGGTAAACAAAAACTATATCACATGGTAAATTTCTGAACTTTTTTACTGATTTAATTTGGGTTTTATTTTATTTGTTGTAATCAATTATACCAAATTTATCCGCAATATGACCCGCCGGATTGACTGTCTCCGACAAAGTTTTCGATACCCCATCTGAGTTATCACCAACATCATCACCTTCAATCCAACATGCACTACAAGAAAAGTGAGCATTCCCGACGACACTTTTCCCGACGACATGTGTCGTCGGGATTAATACGTTTAAATGACAAAAAATTCACTTATTTGTCAGACTTTTCGTAGTTTTTTGTTGACCGACCTATCCCGACGACATGTCGTCGGAAAGTCGTCGCTTTTAATATACCGATTTCTTTTTTACTTTTATGTCTTGGCGGCAAACATAAAAAAAAATTTCCACCAACCATTCCAGACGACATGTCGTCGGGAATGCCAACCATTTTTAATTTTTCCTTTTTATGTTTTGGCTCTTATCAGGAAAATAATTCCCGCCCAACTTACCGACGACATGTCGTCGGCATTGATCCAATTCATTTTTTTCCTTTTTAATGAAGATAAATTAATTTAAAACAACATTTAGAAAAAAGAAATTTGGTTACGGGACACAAGATGTTCGGATAATTGCATGTTCGCCACATCCACAGTAGTTCATCATTATGAATTAAGAAAAGGAAACTTACTTTTCATCCTACCATTACAAATTGAGTAGATGTAAATGGTGACAAAATGTAATCGTGTAATGTAATGATAGAAGTTACATGTGGAATTTAACGATGTAATGTAACGATGTAATGTAATGGTAGAATATGACAGCGTAATGTAATGGTACAATGTGACAGTGCAATATAACAGTGGAATGTAACGGTGTAATGTAATGGTAGAAAATGAAGGTGTAATGCAATGGTAGAAAGTTGTGGTGTAATGTAATGGTAGAATGTTCACATTGTAATGTAATGGTGGTATGTGATGGTGTAATGTAACAATGAACCCTAATCTTAAACCCAATATAATGTAATGATAGAGTATTAATGTAGGAGTGTAATATAATGGTATAATATTACGGTATAATGTGTAATGTAATGGTTATTAGATTAACGGTGTAATGTAATGGTAGAATGTAACGATGTAATGTAATGGTAGAATGTGAATGTGTAATATAATTGTGATGATCCGAAAATTTCTGACCAAATTTAAACTTAATCTTTAACGTTTCTGACACGATAAGCAAAGTCTATGAAGTTGAATCCTAAAATTCTTGAACTATTCAAATACCCTTCGATTGTTCTCAACGATTCGCGCACAAATATATGTAAATAGATACATATATATACTATAACTTGAAAACGTAACAAAGTGTTATGAAAACGATATTGTGCATTAACCTTATTGGTTTGATTATCTGATTGATATATTTAACTACGAAGTTAAAAGATTATGCCAAACGATTGAATTAAAAGATATTTATTGAGTCCCTTAAAGATTATGATATTATTACGAGTCTCTGTTGTGAGGTCCACGTTGATTTGGGAAATCGTTTTAACGATATTCGAAATAAATGGTAAAGTGTTAGTTTAAATAATGTAATTTGGACACATACAATAATAAGGAATATTAACTGTTGGAATTAGATATATGAATAACTTGCGACGTATATTTAAAACGTGTTTTTAAATATTAACTTGGTTACAAAACGTTTTGATTTAAAACAATATTATTAAATATACGTTGTTAGATAACGAGCCATTGATTTATAGAAGTAAATGACCAAAACACTCAATTGTATAAGTTATATCTCAAGTGGTATAGTTTTTGAATAATTTAAATCTATATTTTGACAAAGGTACGAGTCACGAAAGGTAAAGTGCCAGTTTTCTTAGTGTACGAAAGGATGTGTTTAATTGTTAGAACTCTGAAGTTAGGTCTTTATTTAGTTAATTTGTTATAGATTAAAGTTAGGAATTGTGTTTAGTTAACTTATTAAAGATTAAAGTTAGAGATTTGTTAGATTTTGCAGATTTATGAGTGTTTGTGTTTATCATTTATAGTTGTTTCATAATTGTTGTTCACATATGTAATCTCTTCACTGTTAGAACATTATAAGTGGGTATGTTCAAATGTGCAGGTTTATGAACTAGAAAGATTGAAATATTTGGTTAAGATGTTTATGGCATAAAAACAGAACAGAAGCATGTTATTGAAAGAAAAGGTAATTTTGATATTTTACAAAGATTTTACTTATGATATATTGTCCACCTTTTTTTGTTGAAGATTGTTGTTTCATATTTTAAGATTCATTTTGTTTATTGGTTTAATGGATAGATTTTATTTTTATGATAAAGATGACGATAAAGAAGACTATCTTCGGCCTGCTACCATTCAAAGTAAGTTTTTACTTCAAACTGAAACATCTTGTTTTATTTTTATGATAAAACAATTGCAGCCCTTTAAAGCGTTTAACTGATAACATTGAGAAGCACAAAGTTGTTAATCAATTTTTTTACAGCTGATTGTGTGATTTCTTCATATTCATTCGTTGTGTAAGATTAGTAGTTTCTTTTTTTGTGCCTCATTGTGTAGCTTTGTTAACTGATAAAAAGACATTCGAGCATAGGAGGCGGATATGGTAATGAGTTCATCCTTATTTCATTTGTAACAATTTCCTTATCTTATGAAATCATTGATTTTGATTATGTTTTCGTTTTGTACAACAAAATATATTTTATTCTTATGTTATATTATTGAACATACATATTGTACTTTGACCACTTCCCCAGGATTCCACCAAAGGAGGTGCATGAACAAAGAGGAAGTGAGGTTAGCTATAGCTGCTAGCAACTTACAACCGGTTGAGTGTATATTTTTTGCTATGTAGTTAAAGGCACTCAATTATAACAACCTTATAGTTTTTGAGTATAGTTTTTGTGTATAGCTTTTGCTAATTCTGCCGCTATCGTATTTTGTAACTCCCAAACATGATGATGATGATGATGATGATGATGATGATGTAAATTATGTGTGTAATGAATAGCCATCGTGGTAATCGCAGACAATTTGTGATTTTATTTTAAATGTTTATCATTTACATTTATTTTTATTTATTATATTATGGTATGTTTTTTGTTTTGAACATCTGGGCAGAAATTGTATTTTGTGTGACGAATTCGGCTGGACAGCGGCTTTTTTGAAGCTGCTGTAAAAAAAATATTAATACAGGCTTTCCAGACGACATGTCGTCGCAAAAGGGTCGTCACGAAAGGTGATTTTGACCAAAAATGTCAAAATCAGTCAACAATTGACTTTTTCATGTCTGACGACATGTCGTCGCAAAAAGTCGTCGCGAAAGGAGCCACTTGATCTTTGACTGTGTCAGTCAAAGTGGGTCCCACCGTCGTCGGGATAGACGTAAAATAGGCGTCGGGAAAACCTTTTCGCGACGAGGCTTTAGGGACGACACATAAGCGACGACATGTCGTCGGGATAGGACTTTCCAGACGACATGTCGTCGCAAAATGTCGTCTAGAAAGGGCTCATTTGTTGTAGTGATGACTGTTTGATCATTGTAGCTAACCAGTTACCTATTCGGGTTATCCCGAAAAACTGATGGTTTGAAAGGCTGGACTTTTAGTTTAGATGAAGATTCACTTCCTTTACAATTAAAATATGGTTTACGAGATGATGATATTATTAGCTGGTGTTTCGATTAAATTTCAACGAAAGATGCAAGCTAGGACTGTTTCACAGTTAAAATAATTTTATTAACACAATAAGTATGATGCAAAGATACACTAAATATATCTAGAACAAGCCCAATCTGCCCGTTTTGGCACCCTTAGTAGTAGTACTTGGACTCACCTGAAAAAATCTGATTGTCACAAGTCGAATAATATTTGAACCTATTACTTTTGATGTTTACTTCGCGACAAGCCAAATTTATTTATCTTATATTGATTTGAACCATTAAGCCTTCAAGAAAAGTTCCCATAGTTGGGCTATGGCATAATTGACTTTTGAATGTTATATAGGCTAATCTTTTCCCCTAAAAACTTACAATTCCCCATTAACCCATTAAAAGATTCATATGTAATTAATACTGATCGGAAAGTTAATAATTCTTTAACTTTAGTACGAATGATGTACTTCTAAATTTAAAATTCTATAATCTTCATGAACCTCGAATTCCAGGAGCTCTCCAGCATGAGTAATTTCACGAAAGATTCAAGCATTTGAGTTATTCACACAGCTATTTAAAAAAAAAAAAAAAACACACACACAATTGAAGCCAAGTCCAGAGAATGATTATATTCTAATCACCCAAGACAAACTCAAACTAGTCTTGGTTCTGTTCCATTTAATCATACCCACACTCTTTGGGCTTTGGTTGTTTAACTATGGGCTGGGCTGGTGTACAAATGTGATCCACCTTCTGGAAATATCTCAAGTATTGCGCGGTGTGATTTAGGGCGGAATCCATGTTGTACAACAGGGATGATTCGGATTGGAAGTTGTGTGATTTGTTTGCTTCTGCAAAGACTAATGCACTTCTTCAAGTCTTGATCGCTTTCTAGCTCGATCCATCTTGGTCTAGTCAACCCCTGAACTGAGTAGGTCAGCCTGTAATTATTGTCGGAGGAAACCAGATCATGAAACCTTTGGAAGATTTTCGTCTTCAGATCTTCAAATTCAACTGAGGCCGAGACGTTGATACGCACATCCATCACACCTATGTCACCTAATTTAATATAAAATTAGATTAGATAAGATTTAATTGGGAATTAAGAGGTTGTATCAAGCTAGCTAGTTTACAATTAACCTTAATCTACAATAATAAATAATAAATAATAATATTCGCACGTCACTACTGAACCACCAACTTATATTTGAAAATTGAAAATCCCTATAATTTGAAACTTATCACAATAAATTCGATACATTTAAGTGGTGGTTGTGGTTTTGAGCTTTTGAATGGAAAGAAAAAAGTAGGAATCTGATCCTTACCTCCATCATTTGTATTATTATTATTATTAAGGTTTGTTGAATTGGATGTTCCAAAATGTTGTTGATTGACATCCTCCTTGCAATCTTCTTCTTCTAGAAAAGATTTTTCTAATTCTATAAAAGTGTCAACATCTAGAACCAGTGACCGATGACCACCAAGTTTTGCACCAGAAGAAAAGTAAAAACTTGGCAAACAACTCTTTAGTGTTACAAAGAGTGAATCCAAGAAGACATAAGGGTGCATGTTGTCCTTTAATTTGAAAATCATCTCAATAGCATAATCAACATGTTGTCCAACGTTAATATTCTTCAAGCATATGGCAAGAAAGCAGTGAGATTTAGCAACAGTGGCAGGGATCAATCCTTTTAGCTTCCCTTTAATAAATTTTGTGGAGAAGTATGTTTCGTAAGTTTCAAGCGCCTTCAGAGTGAATCCACCCAACCCATCACCTATTAGACGACGATCATACACATAATCGCGAAATTGTGTTTCAAAATAAATATCTGATAGGAATAAAGACCTGGCCCTCCCATTTGTATCATAATCATGGGGCCAAACTTGACAAAGAACTAGGCCATGACGTTCTTCAAGGATAGGCTCTGCCTTTCAAACTTCTGTTACTGCATGTAGAATCGCATACCCGCCCACCTTCTTGTTCTGTTATTAAAACCAATATATATATATATATATATATATATATATATATATATATATATATATATATATATATATATATATATATATATATATATATATATATATATATATATATCAATTTTCACCATCAACCACAACCTAACACTTTGTTTCCATCAATTTTACCCTACTTTGTATGTATATGTATATGCATATATGCACATATATTCATATGCATATATATTAACAACAATATCTTGTCCCCAAACATGATACGCACATAATCCCTAAAGCTCGTAATATATGAAACATGATGATTCAATGTAAAAGAGTAAGAAACTATCTAAGCAAAATCAAAAATTCAAAGTCTTAACAATAACAACAATAGTAATGTACTGTATTACTCAGTAAATAAGAATTTGAATTTGATGAAATTGAGAGAAGGAGAAAACACATACCGGTGGTATCTGATGATCCGTGTCCATCCTATCACGTATCGACGACTGCCAACAAAATAAAACCCTAACTTTTTTTTTTTTTTTACTTTTTTGTTCCAATTGCGAATTGGCCTAGCTAGCTTTTTCGATCTCTTCTTGTATTTATATATGGTATATGTACTTGCTATTTATTTATACAAATTAAAGTGAACTGGATCCCAGCTTAAAAGAGGGTCCAAAACCCAATTATGCCAACGGAGATCAGTCAATTGACTTATTGACCAATTCACTTATTTGCATATTAGACCTTGTTTTTATGAGCTTCACAGTATGTTCATTTTTTTTATTTTTTATTTTACTAAAATAACTATTAGTATTAAAATTAGAATACCTTCATCAAAAGATAGATGAAGGATTTTATAAACTATGAACTGATACACCGACCTGACGATCAAACAACGAACAACCACAACTGTGATGACCCGAAAATTTCTGACCAAATTTAAACTTAATCTTTGTATGATTAACATTTCCGACACGATAAGCAAAGTCTGTAATATTGAGTCACGACAGTTTTGGAACTATATTCATATAATCAATTATTCTTTGACTATTCTCTATGATTCACGAACAATATATATATAACTTAATGAGCATATATATATATATATATATATATATATATATATATATATATATATATATATATATATATATATATATATATATATATGATTTCAAGTTATTTAGTAAACGATAGTAACATTCGTTTGTTAATTCGATTGATATTTAGATAAGTGAACTAAAACGTTTAAAATAAACAAGTAAAAAACTAATTTGCTACAGTATTTTCGAATTGCTACAGTACCCAAAATGCTACAGTGTTTTCGAAAATCACTATTTGCTACAGTAACTTTGCTACAGGAAAACACTATTTCAAAAAAAATGTATATATGTATATGTATATACTACGAGACGATAATTTATAGAAGTAAATGACCAAAACACTCGAAAGTTTAAGATACACTTTGAGTGAAATAATTTAGGGATAATTTAAGTTTATATTTTGACAAAGGTACGAGTCACGAAACGAAAAGTACTAGTTTTCTCAGCGTACGAAAGGGCGTTCGAAAAACCGGAACCGGGACATAAGTTGAGTGACAACGTACGACTTATCGGAACAAAAATTACAAGTCAACTATGCACGTGAATTTAACATAATATATAATTAATTAATTTAAATTATATATATTATATTTATATTTTATTATGTCGACAAACGTTAGGACAAAAACATGTGGGCTGGAAAAATAGGGCCATGCGATCGCATGGCCTGTGGCCTTCAAACCCATGCGATCGCATGGGAGGTCTGGCCAGGCGAGGTCTATAAATTTCATCGATTTCGGCTCAGTTTACACACATATATATTCATCTTACTCCGTATTTATATTATTATTATTATTATTATTATTATTATTATTATTATTATTATTATTAAGATTAATATTATTATTAATCTAATTATTATTAGTATTATACCTAAAATACTACGACGAAGTCATGAGCGTGTCACTTTCAAAATATGTTTTCAAGCGGGATAGAGTTAAGGAAATTATGGGTTATTGCCATGGAGGTTATGGGTAATGTTCGGGGGTATATTTATGAATCAAATCTAGTATTTATTATCTCCGTTACGTCTACGTACTTTTCTACAATATTGAATCTCAATATTGATATGTTGAGATCTACAGTTATTTGGTAATCCGTGTTTCGATCACATTTTGGTGAACGACTTTATATGCTGCTAAGGTGAGTTTCATAAGATCCCTTTTACTCTCTACATTTTTGGGCTGAGAATACATGCAAATGCTTTATTAACCGATATACAATATTTATATGCGTGAGTTTCATTTGCCCCCTTTTTAATTGCTTTTGCAATATATATTTTTGGGCCGAGAATACATGCACTTTAATTTAAACACAATTGATACAAGTACATACTAAATTCTACACTGAGTTTGAACCGAAAATCCCTTAGCTTTGATAACTAGTAACTGCCAGTTATAAGAACTGGTGGGCGCGAGTAGTAGTATATGGATCCATAGGGCTTGATATCCCTGTCCGAGCTAGAGCGCTAGCCTTTTAACGGACGTATGCTATTTGAGAAGCGTACACGTTGGTTTGCGTGTATTATTAAGATGATTATACAAAGGGTATAAAATATATATACGTTAAGTTTAGTTACCAGGGTGCTCAATTTCGTAGAATATTTTGATAAACGTTTCTGGATTGAACAACTGAAATCTTGTGATCCACCTTTATATACAGATTATGCGCAACATTAAAACTATGAACTCACCAACCTTTGTGTTGACACTTGTTAGCATGTTTATTCTCAGGTTTCCTAGAAGTCTTCCGCTGTTTGCTTAGATGTTAAACAAGCTATGTGCATGGAGTCTTACATGACATATTTTTTAAGGAGACGTTGCATTCACCAAATCATCACCATGTATCTTATGTTGACTGCATTGTCAACGTAAATACTGTTGTAAACTATTATTTATGGTGATTGTCTATATGTAGAAATCATCAGATGTCGAAAACCTTTGATTTAAATATTCATTTATGGTGTGCCTTTTCAAAAGAATGCAATGTTTACAAAACGTATCATATAGAGGTCAAATACCTCGCAATGAAATCGATGAATGACGTGTTCGTCCAAGTGGATTTAGAGCGATCGTCACAACAACCAAACTAGGTGCTAATAAACAACCACACACAATCTAAGCAAACTAAACAAAACGATGAGTATACTCTAAAATACAACCCAATAAACCACAACAAACTAATAACACAAGAGTTCAAAAAACCAAAAACAACTATGAGAGGCCTTTATCATTCCTTTTGTCCGGACGTGATGCTATTCCTTCGGTCTTATCAATATGAACCCATTTACCGCTTCGAGATGAAAAATTATAAGTAATAACATTCGACGAGTTACTATTGACACGAATGCCGTCACTAGGTGGAATCACTTCTTCATCCACCAAGTATTGAAAAAAAAAACCTTTCCTTGTAGCAACAGTATATTCATTGCTTGATAAATTCAATTACATTTTTAGTCCTCATACTTGAACCTACCACATACTCATTAACACAAGTATAAAATCGACTAATTACAGATATTATTCAACACTAACATTATACATTATATATTGCAACCATTATATTATATATAAGTATACGGACCAAAACAAGTTCATTCTTTATTGAAATTATCAAACAATACATAAAACTTAAGTTGCAACAAACATATTTACTACAAGAACTTACTTTATTAACTTTGTGTTGTAGCTCATGTGATAGTGGTTTGACTCTCTTAACGGGAGGTCGGGAGTTCGACTCTCATAGGGTGAAACATTGCACACAAGGTTGTCTCTTTACTCTTGAATTCCACCTAAGTGTGTCTTCCGCATATCGCATTGCGGTAGCAGTGGGGAGGGGGGGTTTACCATTCATGCCCTCGGATTGGGCCGAGTTTCCTCCTCGCCAATAGTAGGGGGAGGGTTATGCGACTGTAAGAGATGAATGCGTTGGTGGTTAAGTCTCTTCCTGAATGATCTCGTACCGCAGTTAAAAGAAAAAAAGGAACTTACTTCATTATTCTGTATCATAAAATTACTACAAAATAAACGGATCCACGAAGTTCACCACTCGATTACTTGGACCGGGTCAACTTAACACTAAAATCCCAAAGCTTCTTGGCCAATTCAGGGTCCCTTGTAAAGCCGCTTGCTTTTGATAAGTTGTTGTCTGCAAAATACTGGCCACTAATGCCCTTAAATTGTGGGTTCAACCACACTAATGGCCATCGTTGCTAAGACCCAAAGGACGAGTCATGATCCTGCATTGAGACTTTTGACACAAAAAGTCGATTTAATTAGTCCTACTACAACAAACGGCTGGTTTTATAACAAAGATTATACATGGTTAAATAAAATTTTCTGATATATCATTTTACTGTGTACTCTTGTTTGTCTCCCATCTTCCCATGAAGGGGCTTATTTATAAAGTGTTCGTATGTTCTACCCAAAAATAAAAATTCTTTTCTAAAGGCAAACGCACACTCCCAACACGATTTATTACACTAATATATACATTAAGTTCATTCCGGGACTTGAACTCATGACCTCAAGGCTATAAGGGCTGAAGGGCACTTCAAGGTGGTAAAGAGGGCGGTTTGGTGGTGGTAGACTTTTGCCGAGCCTCCATGAATATTGATGAGAGGAGAAGAGGTTCTCGATCTCATGTTGTATCTTGTATGTGTAGAATAATGTCCTGGAATCCTCTTTAGTCTTCTTTATATATATGAAGGAATGAGCTAGGCCCATTAAATGTAGTCCACTAAAAGGAGCCCACTAATAATGGTCCATTAAGATACATATTAAGAATGGCTTGTGGATATTAATAGTCCATAATAATACCCACGAATGTTTGCTTGAATGTTGAATTAGGATATTACGTATGAATTCATGAATAAGATATGAATAATTGATTTGCCTAACTCTTGATGGTGACATGTGCCTAACTCTATCTTCTTTGATAAGTAAATTGACGATTGAAATGATGAATGATTATGTGCTAAACGTATACTGAGATTATGAATATATATAATGATGACGCAAAAGACGAGTAAGGGACGGGAAAACACACACACATTAAAGGGTCAAAATTGAATTTGATAATCAAAGTCGATTCATGAATTTAAACAACTTTAGAGTTTTTGAACAAAATAAACATTTTTAGACAAGTTGAAGTTAACGTTTATGTTTATGGTTTTCTTTTATATTTTTACACATCATTCTTGAAATTTAATATTTAAATGTATAAAATACAATCCGATTAATCCCCGAATTACTGATACTCTTTTTAAAGTTCCAACCGATTAATCCCCGAATAACTAATTTTGCAACCTTGCTTTATAGAGAACATATTTTTTCCAGCTCAAACATGCTAATATTTTAGGGAAAAGAACCACATGATTTCATAACTTAAAATTCAATACATAACCAACTCAGGGGTAGATAGGTAATTTACACACATTCATCAACTGAAAACTAATAAAGAAATTAAACAACTAAAATCCACATTTGAGTAGAGAACAACAATCCATAGCAGACAACAACAAATCAAAGAAATACAAATTCTCTTAAGATCTGCTCTTGAAAGGAATAGCCCTGATGACGATCACGTGATACAAAGCCGCAAGTGCAGCTCCAATAAACGGACCGACCCAGAAAATCCACTGCAAAAAGATTGTAAAACAAACATACCCTTTTAGCCATTTAGTTATACATATACTGAACTAATCAAAACTCAATCTTGATTAGTACGGAGTATTTTAAAAGATACTCCGTATTAATAATGCATTTGAAAAAACAAGGACTTACATGATCGTCCCATGCGTGGTCCTTGTTGTAGATGATTGCAGCCCCAAGACTCCTTGCAGGGTTGATACCAGTTCCGGTGATGGGAATGGTAGCCAAATGAACCAAGAAAACCGCGAACCCGATTGGAAGAGGAGCCAAAATCTGCAAAATATATTCAAAAATAAAGTCAACTAAAGATGGTCAAACATAAGGTAAGGTCAACTAAAGCAGGTCAAACGCGAGGTAAAGTGTGCAGCTTTTACTTTTTACCGCATGGGATGCCATTTTTACAAGTTCCAAAAGGTCTAATTTTGGCCCATTAGTAAAGGGTAGTTAACTTTATTTAAGAAAAGTACAAATTTCAAATTTGAATGCATATCGTACAAGCTTGTAAAAGGCTATGAGTTTGGAATCAGCAAATTTGGCTCTGGTAAAAGAATAGTATTCAAAAAATTTAGCACTCAATATATGAAAATACTAACATTGCCCCACCATAGAATGACAAACTATGGCCACAAAAAGCACTAGCAAACGTTAGGAAAGACATTGCACATGGAAGTAATTCACCTTCACATGCATATGCACAGACAAAAAATGAGATAGAGACATATAACCTACAATACCTAATCTTCCATCATTCCCAACATTCAATTGTTAAAAAACAAAATAATTCCTAGTTGTCTCCCCTTTTTGTATTTTATATGTTTTCATTAAAGTCTTGTGAGTCTTTGGAATAGCTTATTTTTATCTGTTCAAAATGAACTCATTAGACATGAGGTATTATTGAAAAAGGCGTGAGACGGGTCGAGATGGTCGGGACCATAAAGGGTTGAGACGGACGTTTACTGACGTTGAAATTTGAACATATATATATATATATATATATATACACGTTTACTTTCGTTGACCAGTATGTACCTAAATCGTTATTACCGCTAAAATAATACAAAAAAGTAACACTAAACTACATCAATTTTTATTAATTTAACCAACTTTAGCCAAAATTTTGACTTTAAACCGGCGTTGACCCTACCTTTCACGCCTTTGAACCGACTATTAACCGTTGACTGACTTATTAGACGCCAAGACAGAGTCTAGACGAGCTAGTCATCAAAACGTCGCAACGGCCGCCGCCGTTTGCAAATATGTTAGGCATGCAAGTGTAGCTAAGGGTATTTTGGACATTTTACTAGTTAGCAAGAGGTATAACAATAAGTGGTGAATAAACAAGAGATATGGACACATACAGGAACATGCGAGTCTCTGGCACTTCTTTTGGCATCAGTAGCAGAGAAAACAGTGTAGACAAGCACAAAGGTCCCTATTATCTCAGCACCAAGACCTGACCCTTTTGTGTAACCATGGGCTACAACATTAGCACCACCACCCACACCGGTGAATGTGTGCTTCCCCTGGAACCCCTTGACCACACCTGCACCACATATGGCTCCAAGACACTGCATCACCATGTAGAACACTGCCCTGGTTAAAGACAGTTTTCTAGCTAGTAATAAACCAAAAGTCACAGCTGGGTTGATGTGTCCTCCTGTTTTAAAAAAAAAAAAATTAAAACCATAACATGAATTAATATATATTCAACAAAAATATACAGTAATAGTTATATTTTTGAACCACCAGCAAAAAGCTATTTCTGGACTAAATTGGAAACTATTCAATTTTTTTTAATAAAGAAAAATTCTACCTCGGACCACAGTATTTTGATCTCTAGCAAATCAACTAGGGTTTGTAAGAAAGAAAAAATTGTTAAATTTCACATGGATCTAGAGACATTAAAAAGAAGAAAAAGCAGGTAAATTAAGAAACCTACGAAAAATAAAAAAAATAAACTACAAAACTACACTTAATAGAGTCATTTTATGAACTCCATAGCATCATTTCAGACTAAAGATTAAAAATTTAGCTCAAAAAAAGAACAGGGTATGCCAATAATTTGTTAAAAATCCACAACATCAAGAAAACCAAATTATCTAAATTCTAAACACTGAAAGGTGTTTTACAACATATATACATACACACATGTATGTATATAAGTGAAATTTCACACAGATCTAAAGTAACTAAATCTTGAAAGTTGTTAACTTAGTAAATCTTGTAGAGTTTTAACATAGACTGATAAGTAAGCAGAAAAATATCAAAAAATAAAATAAAATAAAATAAAATAAAGTTAAGGAAAAGAAAAGTATACCTGAGATACCAGCAGTGCAGTAAACAAGGGCAAAGATCATGCCACCAAAAGCCCAAGCAATACCTTGAATACCAACAGTACCACACTTTGTGGGTGATTTAGCAACACCCATAACAGTTAAAACAGAGATATACAAGAACAAGAAAGTTGCTATAAATTCAGCAATTCCAGCTCTGTAAAAAGACCATGATGATAACTCACCAGGCTCAAACAAAGGAGCTGGTGGTGGTTCTTTGTAATCTTTACTCTCTGTTTGAGCTGATGTACCAATTGGTTGTCTTTCTGAAAACTTGTTTGCACCCAACTTAACATCTTCTTCCTTACCCTCCATTTTTGTTTAACTGAGTACTTTTTTTGTTTTGTATTTTGGGTAGTGAGGTTCTGAGTTTGTGAGGTGAGTGGATGAGGTTTTATAATAGGGGAAGTCTTCATTTAGCTACTCCAAAGTTTAATGTGTTTTATTATTATAGTACTTTTATTTTATTTTAAGTGTATTCTTTACTTAATCTCTAGTCTAATGATTGGGTTTTGAGAATCATTTGGGAATATTACACTTTTCCTCTGTTTCTAAATTCATTTTTTTATGGATTAAATGCAAATATTATACCGTAGTAGTAGTAACTTTTAGGAATTTAGGTTGTATGACTTGCAAACTTTTTTAGATAAAATTCTGACTGGCCACCGAGTTTTCAATGAAGCACACCACTCGAATGAAGTTCACCACTCGAGTTTAATTCTTGACTATGTCAAATTGTTCAAAAAGATATTGTGACTAAAGGGTGCGCATAATGCGCAATTCACCAATTAGTTTTCTCATCATGTATTGGCACATCTTCAACAACTACAATAGCTCTAAAAGGATTACTCACTTCATTATTTTTTAACTTCTTCAAAAGATCTTCCATAAACTCATTTGAAAGAATCGGAACCAAAAGGTATTTAAAAATAAAAGTTGGAATGCTCCGGTCGCGTTAAATGATATCCAAATTAAGAGCTTCGAGTGGATCGTGAAGAGGTTCAAAGCAAAAACCATCGACTGGCACAACTGGCTTCATAACCCGATGTACTTCATTGTGTAATTGTCATCAAGTGGGTTAGCAAGCTCTAATTTTTGCGTTTTGTGTTGAGGCTATGCTACCATCTTGGCATCGTAACCTGTCTGTTATATTCATGTTCTTGTGGAGCTTGTTGTTCATGTATTATGTTCCAGTTGAGCATTCTGTCTTGTACAAAAACTCGAGATTAATATATGATATTTTGTTGCTTTTCAAAAAAAATAAACTCATGTTCACCGATTGCTTCCATCATAGGGTTGTCATTATTTAATCTTTTTTGGCACATTTAACTTTGGTTTTGGGATCTTTTTTTATCCCTTTTTAGCATTGACCTTTAAAATTCTAAGTTCTTTCACCTCTTCCTCACCCTCTTATCGATAAGTGATCAATGAAAGCAGCATCACTTTCAATATCACTTTCACCACCAACCTCACTTTCAGTGTCATACAACTCATGGTCATCAATCCCTCCTAAAGTTTCAACTGCAACATCCCACTCATGGTGATCATCCCGTGTTTTGTCATCAATCCCTCCTATCTATTCTAAAGTATTAACTACAACATCCACATCTAAACTTATAGTATCACCAACATCACCCTTGATTAAATATTGAGTTAAGTTATCATTGTAATAATCAATAAAGATCGATATCTATTTTACCATTGAAATGTCCCGTTCATATCGATTATAAACGTTTCATATTAATTGATTTCGTTGCGAGGTTTTGACCTCTATATGAGACGTTTTTCAAAGACTGCATTCGATTTTTAAAAACAAACCATAACCTTTATTTTATCGATAAAGGTTTAAAAACATTACGAAGATTATCAAATAATGATAATCTAAAATATAGCGTTTTCACATGACCATTACATAATGGTTTACAATAATAATACACAACAACTTAAGTCTTCGAATGCATTTTTTAAACAATATTATACAAGCATGCAGACTCCAATCCTGTCTTTATTTAGCATGCAACAGCGGAAGCTCTTAATAATCACCTGAGAATAAACATGCTTAAAACGTCAACAAAAATGTTGGTGAGTTATAGGTTTAACCTATATATTTATCAAATCGTAATAATAGACCACAAGATTTCATTTATTCAATAATCTTACACTCGCAAGTGTATAAAAATCATTCATATGATGAACACCTGGTAACCGGCATTAACTTTAATGCATATAGAATATTCCCCGCATACTCGCAAGTATGTCATAAATTGGCAATCGCAATCACCATATAAATCGAAGTACTAAAGCCATTCATAACTTGAATGGGGGTTGTTAGGCCCAATAGATCTATCTTTAGGATTCGCGTCAATTAGGGGTCATTTCCCTAATTCTTAGGCTACCAGACTTGAAGGGGCAATATTCGGTTTAATAATCCAACCATAGAATGTAGTTTCGCGTACTTGTGTCTATTTTGTAAACATTTATAAAGCTGCATGTATTCTCATCCCAAAAATATTATATTTTAAAAATGGGACTATAACTCACTTTCACAGATTTTTACTTCGTCGAAAATAAGTCTTGGCCACGGGTCGATTCACGAACCTATAACAAATATAAACATATATCAAAGTATGATAGAAATATATTCATACCATATTTTATTATGTTTTAACGATTTAAGTTTGTTAAGCTAACAGTCTAAAGTTAGTAGTCCACAATTAGTTGTCCACAGTTAGTAGTACAGAATTAAATCAATATATATTATCTCGAATCAATCCACGACCCAGTGTATACAAGTCTCAGACTCAATCACAACTCAAAGTATATATATTATTTTGGAATCAACCTCAACCCTGTATAGCTAACTCGGGCATTACTGCATATAGAGTGTCTATGGTTGTTCCAAATAGTATATATAGATAACGTCGATATGATATGTCAAAACATTGTATACGTGTCTATGGTCTATCAAGATTACATAATATATGTTAGAATACATGTATAATAAAATATAAATTAGTTAAGTTATGGTTAGTATAGATTTGTTACAAAGTTTCACGTATCTAAAACAAGCAAAAATATCCAATTTTGTTTTACACATAAATTCTTCGTTTCAAATCCGTTTTGAGTGAATCAAGTTGCTATGGTTTCATAATGAACTGAAATTTATGAAACTAAACAGAAAAGTATAAGTTTATAGTCGGAAATACAAGTTACAAGTCATTTTTGTAAGAGGTAGTCATTTCAGTCGAAAGAACGACGTCTTGATGACCATTTTGAAAAACATACTTCCACTTTGAGTTTAACCATGATTTTTGGATATAGTTTCATGTTCATAAGAAAAATTATTTTCCCAGAAGAACAACTTTTAAATCAAATTTTATCATAGTTTTTAATTATCTAACCCAAAACAGCCCCCGGTTTCACTACGACGGCGTATGTCCGGTTTTACGGGGTTCTTCGTGTTTCCAGGTTTTAAATCATTAAGTTAGCATATCACATAGATATATAACATGTGTTTAGTTGATTTTAAAAGTTAAGTTAGAAGGATTAACTTTGTTTGCGAACAAGTTTAGAATCAACTAAACTATGTTCTTGTGATTACAAGTTTAAATCTTTGAATAAGATAGTTATATATAGATATGAATCGAATGATGTTTGAACATCATTACTACCTCAAGTATAGTAGGTAAATCTACTGGAAGTAATAAGAAATGATCTAGCTTCAAAGGATCTTGGATAGCTTGAAAGTTCTTGAAACAGAATCATGACACGAAAAAAGTTCAAGTAAGATTACTACTTGAATTAAGATAGTTATAGTTGTAGAAATTGAATCAAAGTTTGAATATGAGTATTACCTTGAATTAGAATGATAACCTACTGTAAATAGAAAAGGATTTAGTGAGGTTGGATGATCACTTGAAATGGATTTGCAAGATTGGAAGTAAGTTAACAAACTTGGAAGTGTTCTTGATGTGTTCTTGAGTTGTTGTTTTGTAAGTTGGTATATGTATGGATTTAAGAGCTATATTGATGTAGATTTTGATGAAAATGATGAAGAACACTTAGAAAAATATGAGAGGAATTGAGAGAGAGTAATTTGATGCATAAAAGTTGGAAAATGAAAGTGTTTGTGAGCTTGCTCATTCACGTGAATTTGAGGTCTCCATATAGGCTCCATTAGTTTGTATTTTTGTTAGATATTTCATGCTAGTTACCAAATGATGGTTCCCACATGTCTTGGTGACTCACAAGGGCTGCTAAGAGCTGATCATCGAAGTGTATATACCAATAGTAAATACATCTAGAAGCTGTGTATTGGACGAGTACGAATACGGGTGAGTAGAATTGTTGATGAAAATGAATGAGAATGCAATTGTAAGCATTTTTGTTAAGTAAAAGTACTTTGATATGTGTTTTGAAGTCTTTCAAAAGTGTACTAATACATCTTAATACACTACATGTATTTACATTTTAACTGAGTCGTTAAGTCATCGTTAGTCGTTACATGTAAGTGTTGTTTCAAAACCTTTAAGTTAACGATCTTGTTAAATGTAATTAATCCATTGTTATTATACTTAAATGAGATATTAAATTGTTATGTTAACATGATAACATGGTGTATATGTGACAACCCGAAAATTTTCGAACAAATTTAAAACTTTATCTTTAAACGATTCCGACACGATAAGCAAAGTCTGTAATGTTGAGTCTTAAAATTTTTGAACTGTTTACATTGATTCATTTAACCTTTGACTACTCCCGATGATTCACGAACAATTGTGTGTAAATAAAAATGTGACTATATATATAATTATAAATATAAGTGTATATAGAACATTATGAATTAATAAAGTATACTTTAAATAATTGAGATTAATAGTGTAAAATAAAATACAGAATAATTGAGTCATTATTAAAATGAATATACATATAAATATATATGAATATGATTTCTATATAATGATTATATGTATATTATAATAATATATATAAATATTAAATATTAATTGTATGTTATTATATATATGTTATATAACTAGTAAATATTACATAATTAATAAATTAAAATATTAATATATATAAATACGAGTTAAGGTAAATGTTATATTAATATTATTATTATTACTCTAATTAATATTAAAATCTGTATTATTAATATAAAAATATAGTTATGAAATTTGATATAAATAACATAATATATCTTAATAATTATCAAATATTATTACTACCTTTATTATTAAAAATAATTATTATTATCATCAATAATATTATTATTATTATTATCATTTTTATTATTATAATTATCATTATTTATTATAATATTTGTACCATTATTATTAATATAAAGATTATTATTATTAGTATTATTTTTATTATTATTATCATTATTTTTTTATATCTTATCAATAAGATGATTATTATTATTATTATTATTATTATTATTATTATTATTATTATTGTTATTTTCATTAACATTATTATTATTATTATTATTATTATTATTATTATTATTATTATTATTATTATTATTATTATTATTATTATCATTAATGTCATTACTAAAATTATCAATTAGGGTTATTATTATTATCATTATCATTATTAATAATAATATTAATATTATTATTAATTATTAATATATCTATTTATCAGTATTAATATTATATATATATATATATATATATATATATATATATATATATATATATATAACAGATATTACGCGAGTTATATATCACTATCACGCATCAGCTGTATTTATCTTATTTTATTTTGTTTTCTGGTTCTTCCCCTTGCTAGTGATCTTTTGTCGTCCCAATATTACACTCAATCAATCGTTATTACTGTTAAATCATTCAATCACCTATAGCTTTCATTTATAAATTTATAAATTCGTTACTTGCAATTTAGATATTAAAAATCGAAAATTTATAAAATAAAATAAAAAGAAAAAAAGCCTCTGCTCTGCTCAAAATTTTTTTTACCCATTACTCGATTTCGAATGAAATTCAAAAATCTAAAAATGCAAATGTGTTTGAAATCTTTTGGTTGAACTTTCTGCAAAATTTCAAGTCCTAATTTTTAGAATCGAGTTCGAATTTGAGAGTCAAACCTTTAAGAGCAAAAAGTCAAAACATGTGTTCATCAAGAAATTCGTAATCATTTTGATGTTTTAAGTTGAATTGATCATCCATATAGTTTCTATAAAAGATTCAGAGCATATTTCGTGTTATAAGTTTTTATCTAAAATGGCCTACAAATCAAAATCATTAATTTTTTTTTGTTTAAATCGTGCGACAACAGCAGCAGGTATTTTGGTTCATTTTTTTTTTCTTTTTCGTTTTCAGTTAATTTAATGATTGATATAGATTAATTACATCTTGTTGGAAAGTCCTAAAACTGATTTATAATTCGTGGTATTTGGTTGAACCGTTTTGATTTGGGAAGGAGATGAAAACAGAAATAATTTCGAGTAATATTTATTTAGAAAGGGTATAGAACAGAAAAACTGTAATGGTGGTATGGTCGTGTGGATGTTTGTGTTAACAATTGGTCAGGGGTTCGAGCCCTGCTATGGGCTTCTATTTTTTTTTGGAACTTATTTCCTTTGAGGGAGTCTATTCTTCTTTATTATTATTATTATTAGTTTATCATTATTATTATTATTATTATTATTATTATTATTATATTATTATTATTATTATTATTATTATTATTATTAATTAGTGTTATAGTGTTATTAATATTATTACGATCATTAATATAATTAATATTATTATCATTATAGTTATTACTAAGTATGATCTTTAAGTATTATTAGTAATTAGTACTATTATGCAAATTGTTATTAATTAATATTAGCATTATTACCATATGTATAGTTATTATTTTCATTCTTAGTGCTAATATCAATAAGTATCATTATCATTAATATTAATATAAGAAATACCATTTAACATTAATTTTAGTATTATTAATTATATGATCATTAAAGTTTTTATTAAAACGGTAATTATTATTAGACTTACCATTACTGTTAAAGATATATTTTTTTCTAAAACTATTATTTTTACCTTATCATTATTAGTACTAGTATTATCGTTAAATATTATTATTATTAGGATTATTATTAATATATGTATTACTATTATTATTACGATTAGGATTACGAATTGATGTTATGGCAGCCTTAGTTATTAGTTTAAAAATTAAACATGAAGACTACGATTATGATTAACATATGTATTATTATTAATATTACTTATTATTAAGTATTATGTATTATTATAAAAGTTGTTATTTTCATTATCATTGCTAATAAACTGTTCATTTTAGTTAAAATTACTGTTATTATTATTATAAGATTTATTATTAAAAACTAACACTAATATTATTATTAATAAAAGCATTAATATTATTATCATTATTACTAATACTAGTATTATCATTATCAATATTTTAAATCACTACTATTGTTATTTTGGTATTATTATTACTATTTTAACAAACAAATGAAATATATATGTATAAAATATTTAATACACATAATATAACAAAATTGTATTTTTTTTATATATAAAAATGAATATGTAGTAATAATGAAATATATAAGTTACTGATATGAAAATTATATTATATCACTAATAATAATATATACAAAATTGCTCGATTACAAGTATATGTTTTAATATATATATGAATGATATAGGTTCGTGAATCCAAGGCCAACCCTACTTTTGTTCAGTGTCGTCATATGTATTTTTACTACAAAATACAGTATGGTGAGTTTCATTTGCCTTTTTACCCTTTATATTTTTGGGCTGAGAATACATGCGAAATTTTTATAAATGTTTTACGAAATAGACACAAGTAATCGAAACTACATTATATGGTTGAATGATCGAAGCCGAATATGCCCCTTTTGCTTGGTAACCTAAGAATTAGTAAACCGATCTACTAATTGACGCGAATCCTAAAGATAGATCTATTGGGCCTAACGAACCTCATCCAAAGTACCGGATGCTTTAGTACTTCGAATTCGTTTTTATCATGTCCGAAGGATTACCCGAAATGATAGGGGATATTCTTATATGCATCTTGTTAATGTCGGTTACCAGGTGTTCAATCCATATGAATAATTTTTGTCTCTATGCATGGGACGTATATTTATGAGAAATGAAAATCTTGTGATCTATTAAAATGATGAAAATGATTGATTTTGATAAACTAATGAACTCACCAACCTTTTGGTTAACACTTGAAAGCATGTTTATTCTCAGGTATGAAAGAAATCTTTCGCTGTGCATTTGCTCATTTTAGAGATATCACTTGGAGTCATTCATGACATATTTCAAAAGACGTTGCATTCGAGTCGTCGAGTTCATCAAGTTTATTACTAAGTCAATTATAGTTGGATATATTATGAAATGGTATGCATGCCGTCAACTTTCGATGTAAATGAAAGTTTGTCTTTTAAAAACGAATGCAATGTTTGTAAAATGTATCATATAGAGGTCAAGTACCTCACGATGTAACCAAATATAATGTATTCGTCCAGATGGATTAGGACGGGTTGTTATAGTTGGTATCGGAGCGGTGGTCTTAGCGAACCAGGTCTTGCATTAGTGTGTCTTACTGATAGTTGTTTAGATGCATTAATGAGTCTGGACTTCGACCGTGTCTGTTTGTCAAAAGTTTTGCTTATCATTTCTGGTCGGAAATCATCTGCTTATCATCCTTAGGAAATTATCTGCTTATCATTCTTAGTCTAGACACGTTTTACTGCATTGACTGCATGAATAGTGTATGGACAAAATTCATATCTTAGCACATCTGTTACTATAGACTTGCATGATATATGCCGTAAATTCCTCCATAGTCAACGAAATCTTTAGTACTATATATATATATATATAGATATTCTATGAAGTTAGATATCATTCAATATTCGAAAATCATTTCCTATCGAAAAATCCTTTACTCAGTCGTACAAAATGGAACTCGTCACTAGTTCAAGTTCTTCGAAACCCGACAACTATTCCGACATAGATGTCCACCTGAGCTCCGAAAGCATGCGTCACTAGAATAAATCAACCAATCATTCATCCCCAATTCATCTTATGGGTTCGTAGCCTACTTAATCATTGGAGACAAGAAGAAGGTGATCTCTTCCATACACCACATTTCCCTCTTAGCGATGAACCTGAAGCACTTACCGACGAACCTGTTCGAGACACCATTTTCTCTCTCATTTCCAGAGTATCTTGTCACGATGATATACTATCTCAGATTCTAAATCTTATTCATTCACTCGTTCCGACCGACAATCATCCCGAAATAATAGAAGAAGTCAACGAACTTCGCGCTCGAGTAATCAACTTGGAAAACTTGGTGCAAAACTTACCAACTTCGGCAACATCACCGGCCCCATCAGTACCACTAACAACTCAAGTTTCAATATCACATGCCTCAACATCTCATTCTGTACCTCGAGTATAATCACCGTTCTACATGACGTTCTACATCATTTATCTTCGTTCGACATGGCGATTATGTAATCTCTAATGTTTTAGAGATTATATATTCTTGTTCTAACGGTAAATCAAATGAGTTTAATATCATATTAACTCATTAAATCCATGATTACATCTGAAAAAAATATATATGTAACTATACTTTCATAAAGATTGTGATTAAAAATTCTTTTGTACAAACTGTTAATGGTGAAAATATTTTAACTGGTAGGTAATACCCGAGGAATATTTAGATGTCACATTAATAAGTTACACTGTACATTCTTCCAATCTGATTCAACAGTCATTTACTATCCTACTTACATCCACAGATATACGTATCCGTTCACCACAGAATAACCATTTTCATTCAATTTCATATTTGGATTTTGACATATCAGAATCCAACAAGTGGCATAATGAAGAAAACATTGGACAAAATAAAATTTGTTAGAAACAAACAAATTAACAATGAGAAATTTTTTGTTAAGAATCCACGCTAACTGTTCCTAGCTAACTGTTCCTAGCTAACTGATTACATTTTATTTATCGCAATTTATTTATCGCAATTTATATTATCGCAATTTTATTTATCGTCATTTAATTTCTGTTATTTACTTTACGCACTTTATTTATCGTCATTTAATTTCTGTTATTTATTTTACGCACTTTAAACATCGAGACAAGTATACAAGGTTTTGACATATCATATCGACGCATCTATATATATTATTTGGAATAACCATAGACACTCTATATGCAGTAATGCTGGAGTTAGCTATACATGGTTGAGGTTGATTCTACAATAATATATATACTTTGAGTTGTGATCGAGTCTGAGACATGTACACGGGTCATGACACGTATTAATTAATTCGAATATTATATATTAAACTATATATGAATTATTGGACTGTTACTGTGGACTATCGACTGTGGACTAATAACATTGGACAATTAAAATGAATTAAAATATTGATTATAACATATGAAACTAAACAATTCTTCAAGTTTGCCACTTGATTTCATCTTAAACCTCATTTGTATCTTGACGATTACAATCAGCATTCAAACCTTTCATGATTCTTGAAAACACCTCAATCGAGAGGATGAACCAACCACACTACATCTACGAAAAGAAAGACTTATGCATATAGTTATGTACCTGAAAAACTCTCGGAAACTGAGTAAACGTTTAACACGTAGCTGTGCTAATTCCTTTAGCGTTATTATTATCGAATATAACTTTACAACTTCTGTTCGTGATAGTCAATTTTGTCACAGCTCCAGCAAATCAACTTCGACTTTCATTCGGATTAGCCTCATTATAACCTTGATACATAAGTTGCCTTTCGTCATCGTTACCGGAGAACTGTTTATATTCCACTACATTAGTAGTAAACTTACCAGCAATATCATTGACATTTGACTTTCTGAAAATTATTATATTCATTGAAACCCTATCATATACTCATCCGCACCTTGTAACGAGAATTTCCACATCAATTACCGGGAATCAGCAATCAGTATTTTGAATCTCGTAGCATTTACACATCAACAGTTATATGTATACATATAACCTTTATCTCTTAGAATTATGACCTTCCATTCTGAAGTTCTGAAAAGCACCCAGTCTACGAATAAATATTCTAAATTTTGAAAAAGTTGATTGAAGCAACAGGAACCGTAGACAACTGTAAACGACATTAACCGTCGGAAGTTTGATGATAAATAATAGAGTGTTAGAAACGCTCAATATAAAATTTAGTACCGAAAAGCGGATTATGCGAAACTATGAAGGAGGCCGTAGATAAATCACAAAGGCTAAACCTGCCTTCAAAGAATCTAATAATTCAATATCTGCTGAAGTCATTATCAAATACCTTGCTCCTTACTCTAAACCCTAGCGGACAAATCTTCATCATCATCATTCGATATTAGAAATTCCAAGATATCATCGTATCATTCATTATAAATATCCTCCATATTTCTGAAAATATTTTTATAACTATTCTTATCTGAAATCATTAATCACTTCGTGCTATCAGTGTTACATCATATAGAAACTGTTAGTTTCTATATTCTGTAAACTTTTGAGCTTAAAATATGAATGTTATTGAAGTAATGTTGGGAACTGATGCATGAGTTAGTATAATATAATGACACTTGATCAGCGTGATTATATTACAGTAAGTCATGCTGAGTTTCTATTGAAACGTGATGATTTACAGATCATACCGTCATCATGTGCCATGTTACACGACTCTTACATTCTGTCTAATCTATAAACATATCAAGAACATATTTTCTTGATAGTCCTATCATTTCTCTTGAATTCGGGTAATTTGACAAATCAAATCGTGCGATTACGTTCTTTATTGTTTAGAACATTAAGTTCATCCGAAGTTCCATACTTACGAATGCTGAACCATTACTCGCATTACTAGAGGTCGAGCAGAGAATAAAAAGGCAAAGAGCTTCGAAACATAAGGGAAGATATAAAACTCGACAACAACACTAAAATCACAAACCGTGTATATCAATGTGGATAGCAACATAAATACACGGGAGAATGAAAAACACAATAACCCCAAGGTAATAGTAGAAGTGAATAGATTCCTCCGGTGGTAGATGGAAAAGAAGAATGACAGATACGATAGTCAGGATAAGTACAAGGATTAGAACTGGACGAAGCATTTTCACAATCTTTTGATTTTGGGAATTGAGTAGAGGAGTGATAAAAGTAATGGAACGGAAGAAGTTAATTTATAGTGAAATATTTAATCAAGAAATCAAGACAGATCTCCGCATTTAATTAGAGAGATCATAATTTCCTTAAATCCCGAAAAATCAGATCTTATAGATTTTCGTGATTTTCTTTAAATCCCTTGAATTCCGGAATTCAACCAAAACAATGTCAAAAGTTAAGACGCACCTTATTTCGAAATTCACAGTGACTATGTCAAAAGCCAAATCCTATCTCAATCTTTTTTGATAGTTTCACTTATACTCTTCGCGTACTCGAATTGTTTCATCTATATTACTCAATGATGATAAAACTCTAATTATCGACTTATATTCGTCATGAAGACAATCTTATTGTTAGCCATGACGACCTCGATCAAATTTCGGGACGAAATTTCTTTAACGCGTAGGTACTGTGACGACTCGGAAATTTCCGAACAAATTTAAAACTTTATCTTTAAACGATTCCGACACGATAAGCAAAGTCTGTAATGTTGAGTCTTAAAATTTTTGAACTGTTTACATTGATTCATTTAACCTTTGACTACTCCCGACGATTCACGAACAATTGTGTGTAAATAAAAATGTGACTATATATATAATTATAAATATAAGTGTATATAGAACATTGTGAATTAATAAAGTATACTTTAAACAATTGAGATTAATAGTGTAAAATAAAATACAGAATAATTGAGTCATTATTAAAATGAATATACATATAAATATATATGAATATGATTTCTATATAATGATTATATGTATAATGTAATAATATATATATAAATATTAAATATTAAATGTATGTTATTATATATATGTTATATAACTAGTAAATATTACATAATTAATAAATTACAATATTAATATATATAAATACGAGTTAAGGTAAATGTTATATTAATATTATTATTACTACTCTCATTAATATTAAAATCTGTATTATTAATATAAAAATATAGTTATGAAATTTGATATAAATAACATAATATATCTTAATAATTATCAAATATTATTACTACCTTTATTATTAAAAATCATTATTATTATCATCAATAATATTATTATTATCATTTTTATTATTATAATTATCATTATTTATTATAATATTTGTATCATTATTATTAATATAAAGATTATTATTATTAGTTGATAATGCTAAAAACGAACATATATTTCATAGCATTATCCCTCAAGAAAGACAAACTTTTAGTTGCAATTGTTCTATTTACAAGTGATATTCGTTTAAATAATAAAAGGTGAAGACAAAAGATAGATTCGACGAATTGAAGACGCAAACGACCAAAAAGTTAAAAAGTACAAAGTACAATCAAAGTGGTTTAAATTATTGGTGAGGAACGTCTCAAAATTACAAGAGTACATGCCGCAAAACGCAAAATACAAGATATTAAATTGTACGAAAGGACGTTCGAAAATCTGGAACCGGGACCAGAGTCAACTCTCAACGCTCGACGCAACGGACTAAAAATTACAAGTCAACTATGCACATGAATATAATATAATATATAATTAATTCTTAAAATTATTTATATATTATATTATTATTTAAAAATCGTCGGCAAGAAGCAAACAACAACATGTGAACTCTCCCAGCTGACCATGCGATCGTATGGCCAGGAAGAAGGAAAACCATACGATCGCATGGCCCCAATTATCAGGCCACATCTATAAATTTCGCGTGTTTTGTCTCAAATTAACATCATCTTTTTCTCTTCTTCATCTATCAACGTATATATATATATATATATATTATAATTTTAATTTTAATTTTAATTTTAATTCTAATAATAAGGTTATGTTAGCGAATGTTGTAAGGGTGTAAGTCAAAATTCTGTCCGTGTAACGCTACGCTATTTTTAATCATTGTAGGTTATGTTCAACCTTTTTAAATTAATGTCTCGTAACTAAGTTATTATTATGCTTATTTAAGCCGAAGTAATCGTGATGTTGGGCTAAAATATTAAAGATGGGGTAATTGGGCTTTGGACCATAATTGGGGTTTGGATAAAAGAACGACACTTGTGAAAATTAGACTATGGGCTATTAATGGGTTTAATATTAACTTAACGATACCTCGTTAATTTAATATAAAGGTTATAATTTGACGTATCTATAAATAACCACATACGCTTAATTGGGTACGGTGGGCGGGATATCTATAAATACCAATAATTGTACATTTTACTGGACACGGAACTGGATTAATAGTTAATAGACTAGTTGAAACAGGGGTGGATTACATTCAAGGGTAATTGGTGTAATTGTTAACAAAGTAATAAAACCTTGGTTTACACGCAGTTGATAACCTGGTGTATTCATTAAACAAAGTATTAAGACCTTGTTCCAATTCGAATCCCCAATTAGTTGGAATATTTGACTTCGGGAATAAGAATAATTTGACGAAGACTTCCGCATTTTATGATTATGACTGATGGACTATTATGGACAAATCCGTATGGACATATTGAATAATCCAGGACAAAGGACAATTAACCCATGGTAATAAACTAAAATCAACACGTCAAACAACATGATTACGGAAGTTTAAATAAGCATAATTCCTTTATTTCATATTTAATTGTACTTTTAATTATCGCACTTTTATTTACTGTCATTTTATTTAATTGCACTTTTAATTATCATTCTCTTTAATTATCGCAATTTTATTTTATCGCACTTTTATTTATCGCAATTTCATTATCGTTATTTACTTTACGCTTTAAATTAAGTTATATTTATTTTTAATATTTTACATTAGGTTTTAACTGCGACTAAAGTTTTAAAATCGATAAACCGGTCATTAAACGGTAAAAACCCCCTTTTATAATAATAATATTACTTATTTATATATATATTTAAAAATATAGTTTTAAAAATATAGCGTTAAACTTGGCTAAAGATCCCTGTGGAACGAACCGGACTTACTAAAAACTACACTACTGTACGATTAGGTACACTGCCTATAAGTGTTGTAGCAAGGTTTAGGTATATCCACTCTATAAATAAATAAATAACTTGTGTAAAATTGTATCGTATTTAATAGTATTTCCTAGCAAAAATTAATACTGTTCCGTATACACCTCTACGCACACCAAGTATTTTTGGCGCCGCTGCCGGGAACACTAAAATGCCGAAAGCGCAACGCTATAAAAAAAAGTTTTTTAATTTACTTTTGTAAAAATACGCTTTTGTAAAAATACGTTTTAATTATTAAAAATACAAAAATAGAAAAAAGAAAAAAAAAACAAAATTTATATATTTTTAAGAGTTTGTTATATATATATATATATAAAATTATAAAGATTCTTTATTTTTATTTTAGTTTGTAAAAATATAAGTTTTATTTAATTGATATAAATATTTTTATATAAATTAAGTAAAAAACAGAAAAAAAATAATAATAAAAGTTCTCGGCCTAGTACTGTAGCAGCCCAAAGTCTGGCCCGAAACCCTACACCATGCGACCGCATGAAAATATAACGGGATATCCATGCGATCGCATGGACTTATCTGACACGCCATGTTTGACTGACCAACAGCAATAATTACGGAGTATTTATTATATTTATTATTATAAACCCTAATTAGGGTTAATTAGTTAATTATTTAATTTAGTTTTATTTTTATTTTGTATTATTTAGTTTTAATCTAGTTTTAATTAATATATAAAATTAATAGTTTTATAAAATAAATAATATAAAAATAATATTTTTATAAAAATTGTATTTTTACAACTTTAAGTTTATTTTTTTTATATTTTGTATCTTTTTATTTGTTTTAGCGTAATATTTGTATTTTTCGTTCGTATTTAGTTTTAAGTCATAGTTTTTGCCATAGTTATTTTTATCTCTAGATTTTTAAGCTTTGCCGTAAAATCCCTTAAGTGCTTTTTCTTTCGACTAATATTTAGGTGCTTTAGAATTTTGCGACACCGTTTTAATATTTTAGTACCTTTTTAAGTAATTACCGTTTTGGATATAGAATTTCTTTTAAGCTTTAATACTTTTAGACGCAACTTTTAATTCTTAGTTTTTAGACTTTTAAGTTTCGACGCGCTACGTTCTTTTTATTATTTTTCGACCATTTATTTTTCGACGTTTTACCGACGCGTTCTTTTTCGTTCTTATTTCTCGCCTCTCTAGTTTTTAGGACATAGAATTTTCTATTTCTTCTCTAAAATTTCTTTAAATTTCAACTAAAAATTATTTTAAGTGGTTAAATTGATAGACATCCAAATTTTATGCTTCGTAGTAATAGTTGGATTTGTTAGTGGCTGAGTTGTGAGCTTCCGATTTAAAGTGTTCTGGCTCCCTGCTACATCTTTTGGCTATTCGAAACGTGGGCAAAAGCAGAAAAGTCTATTAATTTGATAACTTATATAATTTTTATCTTTTATAACTAATAGGATATTCAGTGAATGCACCGAGTAAAACGTTTACCACCTTTCGTACGTTCACCACCTGTAACTCGATCAAGACATCTAGTCAATATTGTCGCCGTTGATTTTTCTTTAGAATCGTCATCTAGTCGACCAAGTACTCCAATTCAAATTTCCAATAATCCATTTTGTGAACCAGACCTCACAATTGAGAATCCGGAAGATATTCAGGGACAATTCAGAGATCCTGAACCACTAATCTTTCCTCCGGAACCACCAATCATTCAAACGGAGATTGTCGAGGAACAACCAATTAAATCAGAATCCTCTAGTGATTCAGATTCAACAAATTCAATCATGGAGAATCTGGAACCTCTAAGTATGGAAGACCGAATGAGAGCTAAACGCACTGGCCAAGGTCACGCAATTACTCAACCAGACATTAATGCGCCAGATTATGAAATCAAAGGACAAATTCTACACATGGTAACTAATCAATGCCAATTTAGTGGTGCACTGAAGGAAGATCCAAATGAACATCTTCGTACCTTTAATAGGATCTGTACTCTATTTAAAATAAGAGAAGTGGAGGATGAACAGATATATCTCATGTTGTTTCCCTGGACTTTAAAGGGAGAAGCCAAAGATTGGTTAGAATCGTTACCTGAAGGGGCGATTGATACATGGGACGTTTTAGTTGAAAATTTTCTTAAACAATTCTTTCCGGCATCTAAAGCCGTGAGACTTCAAGGAGAAATTGTTACGTTCACACAAAAGCCAAATGAAACTCTGTATGAGGCGTGGACAAGATTTGGAAAGTTATTAAGAGGATGTCCGTAATATGGTTTAGACACTTGTCAAATAGTACAAATATTCTACCAAGAATGCGACATCACTACAAGAAAAGACATAGATATAGCAGCTGGTGGTTCCATTATGAAGAAAACCACAACTGACGCTTACAAAATTATTGATAACACTGCTTCCCACCCACATGAGTGTCACCAAGAAAAAGATATCGTTAGATCATCTAAAGCAGCTAGAGCCGATTCTAGCCATGACTTAGATTCCATTTCTGCAAAGATAGATGTTGTCGAGAGACGAATGAAAAAGATGACTAAAGATATTCACTCAATACGAATTAGTTGTGAGCAGTGTGGAGGACGACATTTGACAAAAGATTGTCTCAGTATTGAACCAACAATGGAACAAAGAGAGAATGTTTCATACATGAACCAAAGGCCTGGAAATAATTATCAGAATAATTATCAACCGCCAAGACCGATCTACAATCAAAACCAGAATTATAACCGAAATGTTCCATACAACAATCAACAAGGTCATAGCAATCAACAAGTATCCAATAATACTTACAATCAGCAAAGACCTATTTTTTAAAATAAACCACCACAAACCGATGATAAAAATCCAAATTTAGAAGATATGATATCAAAGCTAGTTGAATCTCAAACGCAGTTTTTCACATCTCAGAAACAAACCAATGAACAAAATGCTCAAGCATTTAGAAATCAACAAGCTTCTATTCAAAATTTGGAACAAGAAGTAAGTAACCTAGCAAGGTTAATAGGTGAAAGAAAACCGGGAAGTCTACCTAGTGATACAAATGCTAACCCCCGGAATGAAACAGCTAAACCCATTACCACAAGAAGTGGTGTTACACTTAAACCACCTAAAATGCCTGTAATCTCTGATGAAGCTATTCCTACTCCACAAGAACCACAACCTGAGCAAGATAAGGAAACAGAATCGATAATTGAAAAGGTTAATGAAGATAACATAGTTAAGGCTAAACCTTATGTTAAATTATACCAACCACCACTTCCTTACCCGAGTAAAATGAGAAAAGAGAGACTTGAAGCCGAGCAATCCAAATTCTTGGATATGTTTAAACAAATAAATGTCAATCTTCCTTTCATAGATGTGATTTCAGGAATGCCTAGATATGCTAAATTCTTGAAAGATCTAATCACAAATAGAAAGAAAATGGAAGAACTATCGGCTGTTACTATGAATGCTAATTGTTCTGCAGTGCTTTTGAATAAGATACCAGAAAAACTATCAGATCCAGGAAGTTTCATGATTCCATGTTTTTTGGGTAGTCTTAGTTCAATAGAAGCATTGGCAGACTTAGGTGCTAGTATAAATTTAATGTCGTATTCACTATACGCTAAACTAGACCTTGGTGAATTGAAACCAACACGAATAAGCATACAACTAGCTGATAGATCAGCAAAATATCCTAGAGGAATAATGGAAAACATGCTAGTTAAAGTTGGTACTTTAGTATTTCCAGTAGATTTTGTTATTCTGGATATGGAAGAAGATTCTCGAGTTCCTCTCATATTAGGTAGACCATTCTTAAACACGTCTAAAGTAATAATAGATGTGTTCGTTAAGAAGCTGACCATAAGTATAGAGGACGATAGTGTTACCTTTTCTGTTGATAGAGCCATGCAACAACCGCAATCTGCAGATGATACATGTTATTATATTCAAACTATAGACTCACATGCAGAATTGTTAGAAGAATTTCTAGAATTACAAGGAACAGGAGAATGTTCTTTAGGAGAAGGAACTGAACCAATTGATGAAACTGAAATGTTAGCTACACTTATGGCTAATGGATATGAACCAACAACAGAAGAAATTCAAATGCTAAAAGAGGAAGACAGATATCGATATAAATCATCGATAGAAGAACCACCGACATTAGAGTTAAATCCACTTCCAAACCATTTGGAATACGCTTATTTACATGGTGAATCTGAATTACCTGTAATAATATCATCTTCTCTTACTGAAAATGAAAAATCTCAACTCATTTCTGTGCTAAAAGCTCATAAACCAGCTATTGCATGGAAGATTCATGATATTAAAGGAATAAGTCCTTCGTATTGCACACATAAAATCCTTATGGAAGAAGGTCATAAAACGTATGTGCAACGCCAACGAAGACTAAATCCTAATATGCAAGATGTTGTTAAGAAAGAAATTATTAAACTGCTTGATGCAGGTTTAATTTATCCAATCTCTGATAGTCCATGGGTAAGCCCAGTTCAATGCGTACCTAAGAAGGGTGGCATGGCTGTCATCACAAATGAGAAAAATGAGCTTATTCCTACTAGGACTGTAACAGGATGGCGTGTTTGCATTGATTATAGAAAATTAAATGACGCCACCAGAAAAGATCACTTTCCCTTACCTTTCATTGATCAAATGTTGGAAAGATTAGCCGGAAACAGTTACTATCGTTTTCTTGATGGTTTTTCCGGATATTTTCAAATTCCAATAGCACCCGAGGATCAAGAGAAAACCACATTCACGTGCCCTTATGGTACTTTTGCTTACAAACGCATGCCATTTGGACTTTGCAACGCCCCTGTAACCTTTCAAAGGTGTATGATGATGATTTTTCACGACATGATAAAAGAATGCATGGAAGTTTTCATGGATGACTTTTCAGTCTTCAGTGATACATTTGAAACATGTCTAGTTAATCTTGAACGAATGCTTATTAGATGCGAACAATCAAATTTAGTACTTAATTGGGAGAAATGCCATTTCATGGTTAAAGAAGGCATCGTTCTTGGACATAAAATTTCAAAGGAAGGAATTGAAGTGGATAGAGCTAAAGTAGATGTAATTGCTAAACTTCCACATCCCACCAATGTTAGAGGAGTTAGGAGTTTTCTAGGGCATGCTGGTTTTTACCGACGTTTCATAAAAGATTTTTCTAAAATTGCCACTCCTATGAATAAACTCCTAGAAAAGGATGCTTCATTTATAAATTTATAAATTCGTTACTTGCAATTTAGATATTAAAAACCGAAAATTTATAAAAAATAAAAAAAGCCTCTACTCTGCTCGAATTTTTTTGTTTTACCCATTACTCGATTTCGAATGAAATTCAAAAATCTAAAAATGCAAATGTGTTTGAAATCTTTTGGTTGAACTTTCTGCAAAATTTCAAGTCCTAATTTTTAGAATCGAGTTCGAATTTGAGAGTCAAACCTTTAAGAGCAAAAAGTCAAAACATGTGTTCATTAAAACATTCGTAATCATTTTGATGTTTTAAGTTGAATTGATCATCCATATAGTTTCTATAAAAGATTCAGAGCATATTTTGTGTTATAAGTTTTATCTAAAATGGCCTACAAATCAAAATCATTAATTTTTTTTTTGTTTAAATCGTGCGACAACAGCAGCAGGTATTTTGGTTCATTTTTTTTTCTTTTTCGTTTTCAGTTAATTTAATGATTGATATAGATTAATTACATCTTGTTGGAAAGTCCTAAAACTGATTTATAATTCGTGGTATTTGGTTGAACCATTTTGATTTGGGAAGGAGATGAAACAGAAATAATTTCGAGTTATATTTATTTAGAAAGGGTATAGAACAGAAAACCTGTAATGGTGGTATGGTCGTGTGGATGTTTGTGTTAACAATTGGTCAGGGGTTCGAGCCCTGCTGATGTGTGCGAGGTGTACTAGGAAATAGTATTATTTTTACAATGAAATAACTATTAAATACGATACAATTTTACACAAGATATTATTTTTACAATGAAATAACTATTAAATACGATACAACCTTGCTACAACACTTATAGGCAGTGTACCTAATCGTACAGTAGTGTAGTTTTTAGTAAGTCCAGTTCGTCCACAGGGAACTCTTAAACAAGCTTAACGCTATATTAGTTTTAAATTTATAAAAATACAAATATATATATATATATAAGTGATATTATTATTATAAAAGGAGGTTTTTTACCGTTTAATGACCGATTTGTCGATTTTTAAAACTTTAGTCGCAGTTAAAACCTAATGTAAAATATTAAATAAATAAAAGACTTAATTTAAAGCGTAAAGTAAATAACGATAATGAAATTGCGATAAATAAAAGTGCGATAATCAAAAAGTACGATAATTAAAAGTGCAATTAAATACAATGACAATAAATAAAAATGCGATAATTAAAAGTGCAATTAAATATGAAATGAAAGAATTATGCTTATTTAAACTTCCGTAATCATGATGTTTGACGTGTTGATTTTTAGTTTATTCTCATGGGTTAATTGTTCTTTGTCCTGGATTATTCAATATGTCCATAGGGATTTGTCCATAATAGTCCATCAGGAATAAATATAAAGTGTGAAAGTCTTCGTCAAATTATTCTTATTCCAGAAGTCAAATATTCCAACTAATTGGGGATTCGAATTGTAACAAGGTTTTAATACTTTGTTTAATGAATACACCAGGTTATCGACTGCGTGTAAACCAATGTTTTACTACTTTGTTAACAATTACACCAATTACCCTTGAATGTAATCCACCCCTGTTTCAACAAGTCTATTAACTATTAATCCAGTTTCGTGTCCGGTAAAATGAACAATTATTGGTATTTATAGATATCCCGCCCACCGTACCCAGTCAAGCGTATGTGGTTATATATAAATATGTCAAATTATAAGTCTATATATTAAATTAACGAGGTATCTTTTAGTTAATATAAAACCCATTAATAGCCCATAGTCTGATTTCCACAAGTGTCGTTCTTTTTTCCAAACCCCAATTATGGTACAAAGCCCAATTACCCAATTTTAATATTTAGTCTAACATCATGATTACTACGGCATTAAATAAGCATAATAATAACTTAGCTACGAGACATTAATTTAAAAATAACATTAACTATAACTTACAGTGATTAAAAATAGCGTAGCGTTACACGGACAGAATTTCGACTTACACCCTTAAAACATTTGCTAACATACCCTTATTATTAGAATTAGAATTAAAATTAAAATTAAAATTAATATATATATATATATATATATATATTTACGTATGATAGATAGAGAGATAAGATGATATATATTGAACCAAAACACGCGAATTTATAGCAATGTGGCCTGTCACCTACCACCATGCGATCGCATGGAATTAAAGCTTCCAGGCCATGCGATCGCATGGCCTCTTTTTCCAGCTCACATGAGTTTGTTTCTTTGTATGCAAACGGTTTAATATATAAATATAATATATAAATAATTATAAGAATTATTTAAATATTATATTATATTTATGTGCATAGTTGACTTGTAATTTTTAGTCCGTTGCATCGAGCGTTGAGAGTTGACTTTGGTCCCGGTTCCGGATTTTCGAACGTCCTTGCGTATAATTTAATATCTTGTACTTTGCGTTTTGCGTCTTGTACTCTTGTAATTTTGAGACGTTTCTTATCAATAATTGGAACCACTTTGATTGTATTTTGTACTTTTGAGCTTTTTGGTCGTTTGCGTCTTCAATTCATCGAATCTGTCTTTTGTCTTCACCTTTTATTATTTAAACGAATATTACTTGTAAATAGAACTATTGCAACTAAGAGCTTGTCTTTCTTGAGGGATAATGCTATGAAATATATGTTCGTTTTCAGCATTATTAAATATTCCCACACTTGAGCGTTGCTTGTCCTCAAGCAATATAGTCTTGAAATAAAAATACTAGAATCACTTCTTTATTCTTCACACTTTGTACATCAGTGATTCCTATACAGTGGTATTAACAATGGTAGTAACGTTGTGGTTTACAGTCCCACATGACTATGAAAATTTAGATCCATTAAAAATTGGATCTTTATGAAAACATTTGATCTTTTGAAGATTAAATCTAGCTTTTACCCTAGATAAGTTTTTTAGAATAACCCTTCACCGGTGTTTGCAAATTGTTTTTGTAGGTTTAGTGGGTTTCAGATTTGAAAACTTTAGCTCAAAACTTGCGGTTTTGTGTCACCCACTTGCTAACCTTGTATTGGGAAAGCAACACGTCCAGTATACTTACTCCGTATATTACCTTTCGATAAACTACCTTCCGGTTGTAAAGGAAAACGTTGAACAAGCAACTGTTAAGGCAATGTCCCCTGACATGCTTTTAATTATGGTCTATAACGTGCCGGATGCAATTACTATCTTTGGTAGGAGTAATAGTAAAGCTCACCCTTATAATTTTTCGGTTTGGCACAAGCTCCTGTCTTTGACCATATTATGCAACCACCATTCTTACGGTTGACACCCGATTTAGTTCAGGTGACCTAATCAATTCCAGGTGAATTCCTAGGATTTTACGTTCAATGGTAATGAACGCATTAAAAATGGGTTTTCAGAAAACAAATTGGTTTGTAATTTTGATCAAACTATTTTCTTGTTCAAGCTCGAGTTTAGATATCATCGAATTCCATGAGTTTGTAATTCTCAATCTTTAATGTCAATCTCTAGGATTGAGTAATATCAGTCTTAAAAGCTGATTTTTAATCTTTAAGGAGATTATCCTTTCTGGGGGTCTGGTTCATTAGTCTTATCCAGCTAATTTGCACGGCGTCCTCCCCATTTTACGAGACAGATCCTCTCATGGTTAGGATAAGTCTGACCACTTGGCGACCCTGTTTGATGCTGAGGTCCGTGAATTTCCTGCTGATTTTAGAGATGACTTTTCTAGATTTTTCGTCAACCTACAGCTGGTCTGGACGACAACTTCATGACCTAAATCAAGAAGCGCGTGTCTTTTTCGGAAGACTTTACTTCCTTTTAATGATGGAATTGATTCATCGTGTAGATCCATCTTTCTTACAGTAAATCGGGTAAAAATTTTTAGTTTAGTCCAAAGCAAAAGCATCTTCAGTTATTTGTAAAAAAATATGTGATATATGTTTTAAATAACTTGGTAATTATTCCCACACTTGGCTTTTATTTTCTTTTATTTGCCTTTTTATTGTCCTCTATTCCATTTTAAATGAATTCTAACATTTTGGTTTGTTTCTCAATTTATGTCCTTTCTGAGGTAACAATAATTTCGGTGTTAACACCTAGTTTTATCGTTCATAAATATGTATAAACATGATTTTGAGTTCATTTAATTGAAAATTTTGAAATTTTTTTACTAGAATTGGGTAGTCAGTATATAAGACTAGGGCTGTTCTTTATTATCAAAGAGCACTAGATTCTAATACAACTACTGCTTTACTAGTATTTTTAATGGTAACCAAGTGTTTAAGTTAAAAAATTTTAAAATCCGAAAGAATTTAACCCCTTCCCACACTTAAGATCTTGCAATGCCCTCATTTGCAAGAAATCAGTAACAATTTAAATTATTGAGGGTGATTAGCGTAGAAAAATGATTAAATTTTACCAAAGTTTCCAAACATATTGGCGTGTGTTTGCTGAATGATAAATGGTACATATCATTTGTTCATTCCGTCTTGTTGTTACATCACATTTGTTTTTCATTTTGTCGTCAAAAGTACTAGCTTTTGCTGAACTTAATGCCAGTCTTTGAAAATGCGCTGTTTTACCCTGTTTTGTACAATCGACAATATACATACAATACAAATATAAACATGCATGGTAATTTGAAATGGAACTTAAAATCCCACTTTTAAATCAAATATGAAACATTAGTATAATAAAAATATTAAACATTACAATAAAAGTATCATAATATAATGTGTTTAAACATAAATAAACAGAAATAATAAAAATTAAAAAAAAATTTACCAACCGGAACTAAATCAATCTGGATAGGGGTTCCAGTTCATGTCATCTTCCGGGTTCCATGGTTGGTGATAGGTGTACTGGTATGCCTGGTGTGATGACCCGAAAATTTCTGACCAAATTTAAACTTAACCTTTAACGTTTCCGACACGATAAGCAAAGTCTACGAAGTTGAATCCTAAAATTCTTGAACTATTCAAATACCCTTCGATTGTTCTCAACGATTCGCGAACAAATATATGTAAATAGATACATATATATACTATAACTTGAAAACGTAACAAAGTGTTATGAAAGCGATACTGTGCATTAACCTTATTGGTTTGATTATCTGATTGATATATTTAACTACGGAGATAAAAGATTATGCCAAATGATTGAATTAAAAGATATTTATTGAGTCCCTTAAAGATTATGATATTATTACGAGTCTCTGTTGTGAGGTCCACGTTGATTTGGGAAATCGTTCATTTTTAACGATATTCGAAATAAATGGTAAAGTGTTTGTTTAAATAACGTAATTTGGAGACATACAATAATAAGGAATATTAACTGTTGGAATTAGATATACGAATAACTTGTGATATGTATTTTAAAACGTATATATTAATATTGAAAATATATAAAATATAATATTAAACTGGTCATCAAACGAATTATTATTATATATATATTAACAAATAGCGAGACAATGATTTATAGAAGTAAATGACCAAAACACTTGAAAGTTTAATATATACTTTGAGTAGTATAATTTAGGGATAATTTAAGGCTATATTTTGACAAAGGTACGTGACACGAAACGTAAAATGCAAGTTTTCTAAGCGTACGAAAATGCGTTCGAGAAACCGAAACCGGGACATGAGTTGAGTGATGACGTACAACTTATCGGAACAAAAATTACAAGTCAACTATGCACGTGAATTTAATATAATATATAATTAATTATTTAAATTAAATATATTATATAAAAATATGTCGACAAGCTAAAAGTTAAAAAATTGTGAGCTGGATTTTGGGGCCATGCGATCGCATGGAAAATAGGCATAAACCCCATGCGATCGCTTGGGGTCAGATTTCAGGAAAAGTCTATAAATTGAATTCGTTTTTCCTCGATTACACACACATATATGCTCACATCCTCTCCTCTCTTTATATTTATATATATATATATATATATATATATATATATATATATATATATATATATATATATATATATATATATATATATATATATATATATATATATTATTAATTAATATTATACATAAAATACTACGACGAGGTCATGAGTGTGTCACTTCAAAACAAGCTTTTCGAACGGGATAGAGCTAAGGAAATTATGGGTTAGAGCTATGGAGGTTATGGGTAACGTACGTGGGTATTATTGGCAAATCAAACCTAGTGTTTATCATCTCTGTTGCGTCTACGTACTTTCCTGCAATATTGAATCACAATATTGATACGTGAACATTCATATCTTATCTTTTATATATTAATTGTGTATCCATGTCTAGTGCTCGAGTATATATGTTTAGGCATGCTTGTATGCTAAATTTCGTCGTTAAATAGTTTATGATGAATCACGAATTAAATACATATATTACTGGTAAAAGGTATATGATATACATGTTTTTGGAAAGCTGGCGAAAAATCAATAACTTTTCATTTAGATATCGAATAATTTCGATGAACGGATTAAAAGATATGATCAACTGAATTATGATTGACGTTAATTAAAATTGCTTTTGAATCTACAATTAAGATTTAAACAACTTGTTTACGAGATTGATAAATTGGATTTTTTAACATTACCAACCGAGTAAATGAATCCTTATATAAGGTACGTCTCGTTTTGTTAAACAACTGTCAAAATTGACTTTTTGAAACGACTTTAGATAACTTTTGTATGTCGATATCGAGCATTAGGATTATGATACACTATGACCTGACCTAGCTTGATAGACATTTATTGACCAACATATGTTCTCTAGGTTGAGATCTACGATTATTTGGTAATCCGAGTTTCGATCACATTTTGGTGAACGACTTTATATGCTGCTAAGGTGAGTTTCATTGCTCCTTTTTTAATTGCTTTTGCAATATATTTTTGGGCTGAGAATACATGCAATTTATTTTAAACGCAATGGATACAAGTACATACTTAATTCTACACTGAGTTTATACCGAAAATCCCTTAGCTTTGGTAGCTAGTAACTACCAGTACATAGGATGTGGACTGGTGGGCGCGAATAACAGTATATGGATCCATAGGGCTTGACATCCCCGTCTGTTCCAGGTATAGAAACCCTAGCCTGAACTATAAAACAGACGTATGCTATTTGAGTTTAGTACACGTTGGATTGCGCGTATTGTACATGTTGGTTGCATGTATGTTAAAACAGGGTTACTTATTATAACGTTAAAGTTTAGTTACCAGGGTGCTCAATTTCGTAGAATATTTTGATAAACGTTTCTGGATGAAACAACTGAAATCTTGTGATTCACTTTTATATACAGATTAAGCGAAATACTAAAACTATGAACTCACCAACCTTTGTGTTGACACTTGTTAGCATGTTTATTATATGTTAGACAAGCTATGTGCATGGAGTCTTACATGGTATATTTATCAAGGAAACGTTGCATTCACCAAATCATCACCATGTATCTTATTTTGACTGCATTGTTAACGGAATTACTATTGTAAACTATTATTTACGGTGATTGTCTATATGTAGAAATCATCAGATGTTGAAAACCTTTGATTTAAATATTCATTTATGGTGTGCCTTTTTAAAAGAATGCAATGTTTACAAAACGTATGATATAGAGGTCAAATACCTCGCAATGAAATCGATGAATGACGTATTCGTCCATATGGATTTGGAGTGATCGTCACAGTTGGTATCAGAGCGTTGGTCCTAGCGAACCAGGTCTTGCATGAGTGTGTCTAACTGATAGTTGTTAGGATGCATTAGTAAGTCTGGACTTCGACCGTGTCTGCATGTCAAAAGTTTTGCTTATCATTTTTTTGTCGGAAATTACCTGCTTATCATCCCTAGTCTAGACACGTTTTACTGCATTGATTGCATGAATAGTGTATAGACAAAATTCATATCTTAGCGTATCTGTTACTGTAAACTTTTCCTGACATCTTTCGAAAATTTCTCCATGATTTATGGAATTTGGTATTATATATACATATGTAAATTATGTATTGAAGAATACCAAACTAAATTCTATAATCTAATTCATATCAAAAATCATCTCCCTAATTATACAAGATGGATCCCGTATCTAGTTCAAATTTCTTAAACTCTGACAGTTATTCCGATATGGATATTCACCTGAATTCCGAAGACAGTGTAACCGGAATGGATCAACCAATTAGCCATCATCTATTCTGGATGAATTGGGGATGGGTTCGTAGCCTACTTAATTATTGGAGATAAGAAGAAGGCGATCCCTTCCATCCACCACATTGCCCTCTTGGCGAAGAACCTGAAGCACTTACCGGCGAACCTGTTCGAGACACCATTTTCTCTCTCATTTCCAGAGTATCTCGTCACGATAATATACTATCTCAAATTCTGGATCTTATTCATCCGCTCGTCCGAACCGCCAATCATCCCGGTGTAGTAGAAGAAGTCAACGAGCTTCGCGCTCGGGTAGTGGCTTTGGAGAATATGGTGCAAAGGTTACAAGCACCAGCAGCATCACCGGCATCAACAGTACCACCGACAACAACACCAACAGTACCATTACCACCACCAACAACATCCGCATCACAAACCTCAACTTCACAATCTGTCCCACGAGCATCAACGTCATACGCACCGTAGTTACCAAGAAATACCAGCAACAATAACCGATGAAGTATTAACTCATTTCCCCTGAAGAAATTTTATGTATATTTAATATATATGAATTTTGAAATCAAAATAAATCTTTTCGTACTAAGCTATTACCTGTGAATCTTAACTGGTAGGTACTACTCGGTTAGTTCCTATTACTAATATGCAATGATGTACATCCTTCCTTAGCAACTTAACCATTGTTAACTACAATCTCTATTTCAACTTAATGAATTCCATTTCATAATAAACCAAGTGTATTATTCAATTACATAATTGATTTTACATTTTCATTTTCGATATACTCGAAACATTCCAGAAAACATCATTTTTACCTTGCAAAGTTAGCAAGAGTTCCATAAGCACCAACATGATTCACTGAGAAAATATCAATAAAACTGAATAACGAAGTATTGATTACATTAGTAAAATACTCCACAAATATTATGTAATCTTTAATGTTTTAGAGATTAATCATTTCTAAGTCAAGCCGAAAATCAAATGAGCTTAATATAATATTAACTCATTAAATCCGTATTACATCTGAAGAAATATACATACATATATTTTCATAAAGACTGTAATGAAAATTCTTTTGTACAAAATATTACTTGTGAAATCTTTAACGGGTAGGTAATTCTCGGGAAATATATAAGTTCACAATTAATATGTTATACTGTATATTCTTCAACTTTGATTCAAAAATTATTAACTATGCTCACAGCGATATACAATCGTTTCCATATAAATTCAATTACATATTCTGATATTGGCGGATCAGAATCCAAGTCAAGATTTAACAAGTGATATCATTCTTAGATCTCTACATCTTTCAAAGCTATACTTTGACTTCAAAACTGTGAAAGATCCTTTATCATTGTTATTACCGAAAATAATCTTGCAATTCCTTTTCAAAGTATCCAGTTTTATCACACTTCCAGCTAGTCAACTTCGACTTTTCAGATTAGCCTTATTATAATCTTGACATATACGTTCTTGTTACTGGGGAACCTTTCATGTTCCACCACATTAGCAGTAAACTTATCAACAACTTCATTGATCTTTGACCTTTCGAAAAATCCTTATACTCATAGAAACCCTATCATGTACTCATCCACGTCTTGAAAAGGTAATTGCCATACCAACTACCGGGAATTAGCAATCAGTATTTTGAATCTCGCAGCATTTTCTATGACAACAGTTATATATAGATAACAGCGATCTTCTAGACTTACAGATTTCGAATGTGAAGTTTATGAAAAACACCTTAAACTACGAACTAGTTCTCGAAATCTTGAAAAATGCTGATGAAGTAGCAAAAACTGTAAACGACCTTAACAGTAAAAAGTTTGATGATAAAGGATAGTGTGCTGGCAAAGCTCAGAAAAAGAGAAAGTTTGGAACTGGAAAACGGATTGAGCAAAGTATGAAAGAGGCTGTGGATAAATTACAAGGACGAAACCTGTCTTCAAAGAATCCAAATGATTCAGTATCTGCTGAAGCCATTAACGAATACCTTGCTTCCGAATCTAAACCCTTGCGGACAATATTCTTCATCATCCTCTGATATTAGAAATTCTAAGATATCATCGTATCTTTCATTATAAATATCCTCCATATTTTTGGAGATAATTCCATAATCATTCTTATCGGAAATCAATTTTCTCCTTACGATATCTGTGTTACACCATGAAAGAAACTATTTTAGTTTCTAAATTCTGAAACTTTCAAGTTTAAAATATAAATGTTTTGAAGTAATGTTGGGAATTGAAGCATGAGTTAGTATAATATAATGACACTTGATCAACGTGATTATATTACAGTAAGTCATACTGAGTTTCTAATGGAACGTGATAAAGGTTCACAGATCACACCTTCATCATGAACCATGTTACATAACTCTTTTATTCTATTTAACCTCTAAACATATCAAGAAAATATTTTTCTTGATGATACGGTTTTTTCCGGATATTCTGGTAATTTGACAAATCAAGATCGTGCCATTACGATTACCTTCTCAGAACATTAACTATGTTCATCCAAAACTCCATACCTACGAATTCTGGACCATTATTGGCTTGACTTAAGGTCGGGAAGAGAAAACGAAAGCATGAAGCTCCGAAATATAATGGAGAATATAAAGCCCGATAACAACCCCGAAATTACAAACCGTGTATATCAATGCGTATAGCAATATAAAGACAAGGGAGAATGAAAAATAATATAACCCCAAGGTAATAGTAGAAGAAAATAACCTCTTCTGGTGGCAGATGAAAAAGAAGAATGAATGATATGATAGCCAAGAAAATATCAAGAATCAGAACTGGATGAAGCATTTTCACAAATCTTTTGTAAGTATGAAATAAGGAAGAAGATTATAGGAGTGGTGAAAATAAATGAAACGGAAGAGGTCAATTTATTGCAAAATATCAGACATAGCAATCGAGGCAGATTACGCATTTAATCAAAGGAAATCCTAATTTCCTTAAATTTCGAAGAATCAAATCTTATTTAAATTATGAAGATTTTCTATTCCTTAAATTCCGAAAATCAATCGTTACTACGTCAAGAGATAAGACGAATCTCTATTCTCCATTTCACTCTATTACGATAACTTCCCTCATACGCTTCGAGTAATTGGATTTTTTTATCCATATTATTCAACGGGGATAAAAGTTCTATTTATCAACACATATTCTTCATGAAAACATTTTTATTATTAGCCATGACGACCTCACTCAAATTTCGGGACGAAATTTCTTTAACGGGGAGGTACTGTGATGACCCGGAAATTTCTGACCAAATTTAAACTTAACCTTTAACGTTTCCGACACGATAAGCAAAGTCTATGAAGTTGAATCCTAAAATTCTTGAACTATTCAAATACCCTTCGATTGTTCTCAACGATTCGCGAACAAATATATGTAAATAGATACATATATATACTATAACTTGAAAACGTAACAAAGTGTTATGAAAGCGATATTGTGCATTAACCTTATTGGTTTGATTATCTGATTGATATATTTAACTACGGAGTTAAAAGATTATGCCAAACGATTGAATTAAAAGATATTTATTGAGTCCCTTAAAGATTATGATATTATTACGAGTCTCTGTTGTGAGGTCCACGTTGATTTGGGAAATCGTTCATTTTTAACGATATTCGAAATAAATGGTAAAGTGTTTGTTTAAATAACGTAATTTGGAGATATACAATAATAAGGAATATTAACTGTTGGAATTAGATATATGAATAACTTGTGATATGTATTTTAAAACGTATATATTAATATTGAAAATATATAAAATATAATATTAAACTGGTCATCAAACGAATTGTTATTATATATATATTAACAAATAGCGAGACAATAATTTATAGAAGTAAATGACCAAAACACTCGAAAGTTTAATATATACTTTGAGTAGTATAGTTTAGGGATAATTTAAGGCTATATTTTGACAAAGGTACGTGACACGAAACGTAAAATGCAAGTTTTCTAAGCGTACGAAAATGCGTTCGAGAAATCGGAACCGGGACATGAGTCGAGTGATGACGTACAACTTATCGGAACAAAAATTACAAGTCAACTATGCACGTGAATTTAATATAATATATAATTAATTATTTAAATTAAATATATTATATAAAAATATGTCGATAAGCTAAAAGTTAAAAAATTGTGAGCTGGATTTTGGGGCCATGCGATCGTATGGAAAATAGGCATAAAACCCATGCGATCGCATGGGGTCAGATTTTAGGAAAGTCTATAAATTGAATTCGTTTTTGCTCGATTACACACACATATATGCTCACATCCTCTGCTCTCTTTATATATTATTATTATTATTATTATTATTATTATTATTATTATTATTATTATTATTATTATTATTATTATTATTATTATTATTATTAATTAATATTATACATAAAATACTACGACGAGGTCATGAGTGTGTCACTTCAAAACAAGCTTTTCGAACGGGATAGAGCTAAGGAAATTATGGGTTAGAGCTATGGAGGTTATGGGTAATGTACGTGGGTATTATTGGCAAATCAAACCTAGTGTTTATCATCTTTGTTGCGTCTACGTAATTTCCTGCAATATTGAATCATAATATTGATACGTGAGCATTCATATCTTATCTTTTATATATTAATTGTGTATCCATGTCTAGTGCTCGAGTATATATGTTTAGGCATGCTTGTATGCTAAATTTCGTCGTTAAACAGTTTATGATGAATCACGAATTAAATACATATATTACTGGTAAAAGGTATATGATATACATATTTTTGGAAAGCTGGCGAAAAATCAATAACTTTTCATTTAGATATCGAATAATTTCGATGAACGGATTAAAAGATATGATCAACTGAATTATGATTGACGTTAATTGAAATTGCTTTTGAATCTACAATTAAGATTTAAACAACTTGTTTACGAGATTGATAAATTGGATTTTTGAACATTACCAACCGAGTAAATGAATCCTTATATAAGGTACGTCTCGTTTTGTTAAACAACTGTCAAAATTGACTTTTTGAAACGACTTTGGATAACTTTTGTATGTCGATATCGAGCATTAGGATTATGATACACTATGACCTGACCTAGCTTGATAGACATTTATTGACCAACATATGTTCTCTAGGTTGAGATCTACGATTATTTGGTAATCCGAGTTTCGATCACATTTTGGTGAACGACTTTATATGCTGCTAAGGTGAGTTTCATTGCTCCCTTTTTAATTGCTTTTGCAATATATTTTTGGGCTGAGAATACATGCAATTTATTTTAAACACAATGGATACAAGTACATACTTAATTCTACACTGAGTTTATACCGAAAATCCCTTAGCTTTGGTAACTAGTAACTGCCAGTACATAGGATGTGGACTGGTGGGCGCGAATAACAGTATATGGATCCATAGGGCTTGACATCCCCGTCTGTTCTAGGTATAGAAACCCTAGCCTGAACTATAAAACAGACGTATGCTATTTGAGTTTAGTACACGTTGGATTGCGTGTATTGTACATGTTGGTTGCATGTATGTTAAAACAGGGGTACTTTTTATAACGTTAAAGTTTAGTTACCAGGGTGCTCAATTTCGTAGAATATTTTGATAAACGTTTCTGGATGAAACAACTGAAATCTTGTGATTCACTTTTATATACAGATTATGCGAAACACTAAAACTATGAACTCACCAACCTTTGTGTTGACACTTGTTAGCATGTTTATTCTCAGGTTCCCTAGAAGTCTTTCACTGTTTACTTATATGTTAGACAAGCTATGTGCATGGAGTCTTACATGGTATATTTATCAAGGAAACGTTGCATTCACCAAATCATCACCATGTATCTTATTTTGACTGCATTGTCAACGGAATTACTATTGTAAACTATTATTTATGGTGATTGTCTATATGTAGAAATCATCAGATGTTGAAAACCTTTGATTTAAATATTCATTTATGGTGTGCCTTTTTAAAAGAATGCAATGTTTACAAAATGTATGATACAGAGGTCAAATACCTTGCAATGAAATCGATGAATGACGTATTCGTCCATATGGATTTGGAGCGATCTTCACACCTGGTTAGGGTCGTAGAGAGTATAAGGCGGTCTCATCTCAGGCTGTTGTGGAGGATAGTAAGCTGGTCGGGTCGGGATGTAGGGCTCCTGAGGTGACAGTCGGCTCATAATCTGACGCTGATGATAGTCCCATCTATCATGCTGTCGTTGCCTGGAATGCTCGTAATCATTCCGGGTTTGCCACTGCTCCATCCGACGAAATCTCTCCGCATTTGTCATGTGTACCTCATCTACACGCTGGTAGACATCAGTCATAGCCTCCCGAATGACATCCCTAATGTCATCCGCTTCCCCCATCTCCTCGTCTGATCCTCTTTCTACCTGCGGATGACTACCTAAATAGGGTATTACCTGGTTGCGTCTACTCTTCATTACCTTAGCACCCGCATAAACCCTCAATCCTAAAAGCTCAACCTGTTCCCTACATTCCAAAAGTGGACCCCCTTGGTCCTTATCTACACCCAAATACTCTTCAATGAGAGTAACAAAAATACCTCCTTCAATTATCCCCCCTTTCTGTATTCCTTCAACCATCTTAGATAAATAAAAACCGACACAGTAGGGGATATTAACAAAGCCTCTTGGGTCTCGAATACACTTTAGGTAAAATAAATCATGTAAGGTCAATTTTTCCTTGTTGTGACCTCTCTGTGTAATCGAGTTAGCCAAAAATCTATGAATTATGCGAAGCTCGGCTCTGTTAATATGTAAGTAGGTATGTGTTCCTCCCCGCCCAAAAACATTATAGTCTGACATACGCCTCCAAACGGCGTTCGCTTCAAAATTCCTATCTACCCTTTCACCACGATAAATCAAATTCATACAATCGGGTAGTAGCAATTCAGCGGGCGTATATATCTGTAATGCCCTAGCCATGTCCAGCATGGACATCCAGTACATCCTACCGCCAAGTTTAAACCTAAGAAAACTTCTATCATCTAATCTATCTACATCTACATTTAACGCTATAGTACTCATAAGTTCTACACACCATTCCTTATATACAGGTCTACGAATGGTGAATAATCATTCCCAATCTGTAAAAGAAGAACTGCCATACCTTTGTATCAAATGCTCCCTAACACGGTCAGCTAGTTGGACCCTTTCCAAAGGATCCCAATCAATTACCCTAGGCACCTCTACATCTTTCGTTACTAATTTAAATTTATTACTTTGATATGCCGGGTAATCTCTCCATCGTCTATCGAATCTCAGATTAGGATGCAACGTGTGTTCAGGAATCGTTGGGTATTCTACAGGCGGATGCATCAGAAATACTATAAATTCATTAACAAACTGCAGTAGATCATAATAAGGTACGTGTTGATCAGGCTGATGTTGTTGTTCCTGTTGTGGTACTTGTTCAGGTTCATATTGCATTTCTGGTTCTGGTTCTGGAGCAGGTCGTCTAGATGATGACGATGATGAACCTCCAGTATCGGCTCTCTGCAAAACACATTAAACACAAAATTTGTGCATCCAAATATGCATTAGTGTTAGCAAAATAACAACTTAAAACAATCACAATAACATGTTAAATCAAAATTAAACTTATACACATTTTCACATTTTTTTTTACAATTCTACACTTTTTCAAATAAGCACATATGAAAATGTAGACAAAGTTCATAAGCATTTAACTCAAATAACATGTCAAAATAACCTTTACTAGCAATTAAACAAGTCTCAAATGGCAATTATATCAAATTAATCAAGTTCATGAATTTTAGACTTAAAAAGTCTACTTTAATCTCCAAAAATCATGTTTAGGATCAAAGTTTGGATCATTTAACTACCTAAACATGTTACACTACTCAATTTAGCAATAATTCATGACAAAAATCGGCCATAACCTGTTTATATCAAAAAGCCCCAAATTGCTCAAGAACACAAACCCTAGATTTCTAAAATTTTTGAAGTTTTTGGCTTCAAATCATGTTAAATAGCATCAATCTAGGTTATACATGCATAAAATACTAACAATTTAACTCTAATTACACTAGAAATTAATAAAATCGCATTAGGTAAAATATTGGTAATTATTACAAAAACTAGAGAATTTAAAAGTTTAGGGGTGTAATTTTTACCTTCTTTGAAAAGCTTCTGAACAATTTCATGATTAGAGCGAAAAATTTGACGAATTACGGTGAATTTTGGCGATTTTTATAGGTGATTTGGGAGTATTTTCGTGTATATGTGTGTGTTTTGTGGTGAGACAGAACAGGTCGACTGCTATATGATCCTGGCCTGATTTTCAGCTCCATGCGATCGCATGGAGTCGAAGTTCAAAACCCATGCGATTGCATGGGAGTCCGGGTACAGTGATTTTAGTTTTTTTTTATATATAAAACCTTATAACTTATAAAACATATAATTAATAAAATTTTAAAATTTGTTTCTTTTTAGAATGAGGGCGTTTCGGATCGATGTCCTAGTCCGTCCCTCGACAAAATTTTAAAATTCGTCAATTCAAAGAGCGGTTTTAAAAGTAAAGATTTTTGGGTTTTTTAAATGTTTTTGGCATAATTTAGTTCAATAAGATTAAAAATAATGATAATAAAAGTTCTCGTCCCTCCCTTAGGTAGAGCAATTTTGGTTCAACGACCTAGTCTTCAACTCACGACGAATTTTAAAAATCAAATTTTTAACTTAACGAAATAAAGTAAATTTTTGTTTTTAAATTCACACCAAACTTAAATTAAAAATGCATAAAATTAAAAATTCATATTATGAAAATTGAAAAGTCACACCAAACTTTTATTATATTTTTGTTTTTATACATACAAACTTATATTAAAAATATTAATTTTTCAAATATTTACAATTTTAAATATATTAATTTTAAAAGGTTTACAATATTAATTTAATATTAATTTTAAAAACAAAGTAAAAATAAAATTAAAAATCTTTTTGGTATTTTATCCCACTTTAATCAATCAAATATTATCAAAAATATACGCCCCTCTTTTCGGTAAAGTAATTTCGGTTTCATAACCTAGTTTAACTCATGACGAATTTTTGAAATATTTTGGGTTGATTGCTTAAAGATATTTATACCTTAAGAATAAACGGTAAATTTCGCAGTGATGTAATAAATTTTTGTATGATATCAATAATTTCGATCGCAAGACCTAATTTTATCGAATACCAATTTAATACTTTATAGCGAACGATTTAGCGTTTATTATCAAAAGGTTAAAAATAAAAATAAAAATGAAAACTGTACATACTTACCTGTGAAATAGAATTCTTAGTGACCTGCTTTAGCCCACTCATAAGATAGTCGGACTAATTGATTTTCCATAGCTACATAGGCGTAACCTCGAGCATTCAACGTTTTTTCTTCTAAACATATGAACGGTCCATCTCTGCATAAAGTAACGAATTCGGTATTGGAATATGTCTGATTCGTTTAACATTTTCCTTCGTGTGACCATTTTCCGGATTTGTGACATCTTTCAAGGTGTCGTGCTCTTCTTTTTGCTGCGGATTTTGATTTTCCTTTACCAAACTGTAACTTATTATTTTCGTTTCTGGATTCTTTTCTTACTCTGTCCAATTTACCTCTGATTAATGATACTATTTCACTTGGAAGGGTGTCATTATTATGTTTAGTGATCAAAGCGTGTAGCATTAGACCATGGTTTAGTTCACATGAAGTCTTCATCTCGTAAAACCTAAAAAAAATAAAAATTCAGAATGGGGGGAGAAGACTAGTTCTTTAGGGTCTGCTAGGGAAAGACCATTCGGATTCCATTCTCGAGAACTACACGAAAACAGAATATCTAACTCTAACAGAAATACATATTATCCTTAAAAGACTTGATTCTCCCCACACTTAGTTAGCTGTGGTGTTGAAATTGTGATTAACTTCGTTGTCAACTTCCATCGGACCATGTATGTAATGTTTAACTCTGTGACCATTAACTTTAAATTCAATCCCATTTAAATTTATTAATTCTACCGTTCCGTACGGGAAAACTCTTTTGACTATGAATGGTCCAGACCATCTTGATTTCAATTTTCCAGGAAATAGCGTGAATCGTGAATTGAAAAGAAGAACTCTGTCTCCTTCTTTAAATTCTTTTGAACTTCTGATTCTTTTATCATGCCATTTCTTCGTTCTTTCCTTATAGATTAACGAATTTTCGTATGCTTCATGTCTTAATTCTTCTAATTCGTTTAGTTGACTTAATCGTAGACGTCCGGCTTCATGTAAATCAAGATTACATGTCTTCAAAGCCCAAAATGCTTTGTGTTCAATTTCTACTAGAAGATGACATGCTTTTACGTAAACGAGTTTAAAAGGTGTGGTTTCAATTGGAGTTTTGTAGGCTGTTCTAAAAGCTCAGAGTGCATCCTCTAATTTAATGGACCATTCTTTCAGATTTGATCCTACGGTTTTCTCTAGAATACGTTTTAAAGCTCGGTTGGTATTTTCAACTTGTCCACTTGTTTGTGGATGATAAGCGGTGGAGATTTTATGAGTTACTCCATATCTTTTGAGAACTTTCTCAAGTTGATTATTACAAAAATGAGTACCCCGATCACTTATTAAAGCTTTCGGTGTTCCGAACCTTGCAAAAAGACGTTTTAAAAAATTGACTACAACTCGTGCATCGTTAGTTGGGAGAGCTTGTGTGATGACCCGGAAATTTCTGACCAAATTTAAACTTAATCTTTGTATGATTAACATTTCTGACAAGATAAGCAAAGTCTGTAAAACTGAATCTCAAAATTTTTGAACTACTTTTATATATTTAAATACCCTTCGGTTGTTTTCAACGATTCGCGAACAATTATATGTAAATAGATACATATATACTATAACTTGAAAAGGTAACAATGTATTAATTATTTGATACCGTACATTAAACTTATTGATTTAAATATCTATTTGAATATATATGATAAGTTAAAATATTTATTATTAAAATTTATTTATAAATAACTTCCAATGTGTATTTAAAAATTGATTTATGTATATTAAAAAGATATATACATATATATAATTTCAAGTTATTTAGTAAACGAAAGTAACATTCGTTTATTGATTTGATTGATATTTAGATAAGTTAACTAAAGCGTTTAAGATGAACCAGTAAAACACTAATTAGCTACAGTATTTTCAAATTGCTACAGTACCCAAAATGCTACAGTGTTTTCGAAAATCACTATTTGCTACAATGAAATTGCTACAGTAAAAATTGACTTTGCTACAGTGAATTGCTACAGTAAAAATTGACTTTACTACAGTGAATTGCTACAGTGGTATAGTTTATGGATGATTTAAGACTATATTTTGACAAAGGTAAGAGTCACGAAACGAAAAGAACTAGTTTTCTCAGCGTACGAAAGGGCGTTCAAAAAACCGGAACCTGGACATAAGTCGAGTGACGACGTACGACTTTTCGGGACAAAAATTACAAATTAACTATGCACATGAATTTAATATAATATATAATTAATTATATAAATTATATATATTATATTAATATTAAAATATGTCGACAAGCAAGAAAACAAAAGGATTGTGTGCTGGACAGCCGGCCCATGTGATCGCATGGGATATAGCCTTCCCAGCCATGCGATCGCATGGCCACCAGGGACAGGCCACAACTATAAATACCCGATCATTTCTGTTTCTGATCTCATTGTAATTACTCCGTAGATATTTATTTATTATATTATTATTATTATTATTATTATTATTATTATTATTATTATTATTATTATTAAGATTAATATTATTATTATTAATCTTATTATAATATTATTATTAGTAGTATATATACATAAAATACTACGACGAAGTTATGAGCGTGTCACCTTCAAAATAGTTTTATGAGCGGGATAAAGCTAAGGAAATTATGGGTTATTGCCAAGGAGGTTATGGGTAATATTCATGGGTATTATTTGCAAGTCAAACCTAGTGTTATCATCTCCGTTACGTCTACGTACTTTTCTACAATATTGAATCTCAATATTGATATGTTGAGATTTACGGTTATTTGGTAATCCGTGTTTCGATCACATTTTGGTGAACGACTTTATATGCTGCTAAGGTGAGTTTCATAAGATCCCTTTTACTCTCTACATTTTTGAGCTGAGAATACATGCAAATGCTTTGTTAACCGATATACAATATTTATATGCGTGAGTTTCATTGATCCCTTTTTAATTGCTTTTGCAATACATTTTTGGGCTGAGAATACATGCACTTTATTTCAAACGCAATGGATACAAGTACATACTAAATTCTACACTAATTTTGAACCGAAAATCCCTTAGCTTTGGTAACTAGTAACTGCCAGTTATAAGAACTGGTGGGCACGAGTAGTAGTATATGGATCCATAGGGCTTGATATCCCCGTCCGAGCTAGAGTACTAGCCTTTTAACGGACGTATGCTATTTGAGAAGCGTACACGTTGGTTTGCGTGTATTATTAAGATGATTATACAAAGGGTACAAATTATATATACGTTAAGTTTAGTTACCAGGGTGCTCAATTTCGTAGAATATTTTGATAAACGTTTCTGGATGAAACAACTGAAATCTTGAGATCCACCTTTATATACAGATTATGCGCAACATTAAAACTATGAACTCACCAACTTTTGTGTTGACACTTATTAGCATGTTTATTCTCATGTTTCCTAGAAGTCTTCCGCTGTTTGCTTAGATGTTAGACAAGCTATGTGCATGGAGTCTTACATGACATATTTTTCAAGGAAACGTTGCATTCACAAAATCATCACCATGTATCTTATTTTGACTGCATTGTCAACGGAAATACTGTTGTAAACTATTAGTTATGGTGATTGTCTATATGTAGAAATCATCAGATGTCGAAAACCTTTGATTTAAATATTCATTTATGGTGTGCCTTTTCAAAAGAATGCAATGTTTACAAAACGTATCATATAGAGGTCAAATACCTCGCAATGAAATCAATGAATGACGTGTTCGTCCATATGGATTTGGAGCGATTGTCACAGCTTGTGCTTCCGCCCATTTAGATAAATAATCAATGGCAACGAGAATGTAGAGATTATTATGAGATTTTGGAAATGGGCCCATAAAGTCAATACCCCAAATGTCAAATACTTCACATACTTGAATGACATTTTGTGGCATTTCATCACGTTGACTTATTTTTCCGGCCCTTTGACAAGCATCACAGAATTTGCAAAGAAGGTGTGCGTCTTTGAAAATTGTAGGCCAATAGAATCCAGCATCGTAAACTTTTCTTGCTGTAAGTTGAGGCCCATAATGCCCTCCTGTTGGTCCTGTGTGACAATGGTTTAAGATTTAACTAGCTTCGTCTCCGAATACACATCGGCGTATTATTCTATCGGGACAACTTTTAAACAAATGTGGATCTTCCCAGAAATAGTGTTTTATATCACTAAAGAATTTCTTTCGTTTTTGGTACGACAACCCTTTTTCAAGGAATCCACATACTAAGTAGTTTGCATAGTCTGCAAACCATGAAATTTCATTATAATCTATCTTCAATAGATATTCATCAGGAAAGTTGTCTTGTATGGCCGATTCATTTAGAACTTCTAATTCGGGATTTTCAAGACGAGAAAGATGATCAGCGGCGAGATTTTCTGCTCCCTTTTTATCTCGGATTTCAATATCGAACTCTTGTAAGAGTAAGATCCAACGGATTAATCGTGGTTTAGCATCTTGTTTCGAAAATAGGTATCTAAGAGCAGAATGGTCGGTATAGACCACCGTTTTAGCTAGAACGAGATATGAACGAAATTTGTCAAAAGCAAAGACAATAGCAAGGAGTTCTTTTTCAGTAGTTGTATAATTTGTTTGTGCTCCTTGTAGCGTCTTACTAGCATAATAAATAGGTTGAAATCGTTTTTCAATCCTTTGTCCTAAAACGGCTCCCATTGCAAAATCACTTGCATCGCACATAAGTTCAAATGGTAGATTCCAATTTGGAGTTATCATGATCAGCGCATTAGTGAGTTTTTCTTTAAGTATATTAAAAGATTTGATGCATTCATCTGAAAAGATGAATGGAGCATCCTTTTCTGGGAGTTTATTCATAGGAGTGGCAATTTTAGAAATTTTTTTTATGAAACGTCGGTAAAAACCGGCATGCCCTAGAAAACTCCTAACTCCTCTAACATTGGTGGGATGTGGAAGTTTAGTAATTACATCTATTTTAGCTCTATCCACTTCAATTCCTTCCTTTGAGATTTTATGACCAAGAACGATGCCTTCTTTAATCATGAAATGGCATTTCTCCCAATTAAGAACTAGATTTGATTGTTCGCATCTAATAAGCATTCGTTCAAGATTAACTAGACATGATTCAAATGTATCACCGAAGACTGAAAAGTCATCCATGAAAACTTCCATGCATTCTTCTATCATGTCGCGAAAAATCGCCATCATGCACCTTTGAAAGGTTCCAGGGGCGTTGCAAAGTCCAAATGGCATGCGTTTGTAAGCAAAAGTACCATAAGGGCACGTGAACGTGGTTTTCTCTTGGTCCTCGGGTGCTATTGGAATTTGAAAATATCCAGAAAAACCATCAAGAAAACAATAGTAACTGTTTCCAGCTAATCTTTCTAACATTTGATCAATAAAAGGTAAGGGAAAGTGATCTTTTCTAGTGGCGTCATTTAATTTTCTATAATCAATACAAACACGCCATCCTGTTACAGTCCTAGTAGGAATAAGCTCATTTTTCTCATTTGTAATGACAGTCATGCCACCCTTCTTAGGTACGCATTGAACTGGGCTTACCCATGGACTATCAGAAATTGGATAAATTAAACCTGCATCAAGCAGTTTAATAATTTCTTTCTTAATAACATCTTGCATATTAGGATTTAGTCTTCGTTGGCGTTGCACATACGTTTTATGACCTTCTTCCATAAGGATTTTATGTGTGCAATACGAAGGACTTATTCCTTTAATGTCATGAATCTTCCATGCAATAGCTGGTTTATGAGCTTTTAACACAGAAATGAGTTAGATTTTTCATTTTCAGTAAGAGAAGACGATATTATTACAGGTAATTCAGATTCACCATGTAAATAAGCATATTCCAAATGGTTTGGAAGTGCCTTGGAATCTAATGTTGGTGGTTCTTCTATCGATGATTTATATCGATATATGTCTTCTTCTTTTAGAATTTAAATTTCTTCTGTTGTTGGTTCATATCCATTAGCCATAAGTGTAGCTAACATTTCAGTTTCATCAATTGATTCAGTTCCTTCTCCTAAAGAACATTCTCATGTTCCTTGTAATTCTGGAAATTCTTCTAACAATTATGCATGTGAATCTATGGTTTGAATATAATAACATGTATCATCTGCAGATTGCGGTTGTTGCATGGCTCTATCAACTGAAAAGGTAACATTCTCGTCCTCTATACTTAGGGTCAGTTTCTTACCAAACACGTCTATTATTGCTTTAGCCGTGTTTAAGAATGGTCTTCCTAATATGAGAGGTACTCGAGAATCTTCTTCCATGTCCAGAATAACAAAATCTACTGAAAATACTAAAGTACCAACTTTAACTAGCATGTTCTCCATTATCCCTCTAGGATATTTTACTGATCTATCGGCTAGTTGTATGCTTATTCGTGTTGGTTTCAATTCTCCAAGGTCTAGTTTAACGTATAGTGAATACGACATTAAATTTATACTAGCACCTAAGTCTGCCAATGCTTCTATTGAACTAAGACTACCCAGAGAACATGGAATTGTGAAACTTCCTGGATCTGATAATTTTTCTGGTATCTTATTCAACGGCACTGCAGAATAATTAGCATTCATAGTAACAGCTGAGAGTTCTTCCATTTTCTTTCTATTAGTGATTAGATCTTTCAAGAATTTAGCATATCTAGGCATTCCTGAAATCACATCTATGAAAGGAAGATTTACATTTATCTGTTTAAACATATCCAAGAATTTGGATTGCTCGGCTTCAAGTCTTTTTTTTCTCATTTTACTCGGGTAAGGAAGTGGTGGTTGGTATGGTTTAACATAAGGTTTAGCCTTAACTGTGTTATCTTCATTAACCTTCTCAACTACCGGTTCTTTTTTTTTATCTTGTTCAGATTGTGGTTCTTGTGGAGTAGGAATAGCTTCATCAGAAATTACAGGTATTTCAGGTGGTTTAAGTGTAATACCACTTCTCGTGGTAATGGCTTTAGCTGTTTCATTCCGGGGGTTAGCATTTGTATCACTTGGTAGACTTCCCGGTTTTCTTTCACCTATCAACCTTGCTAGGTTGCTCACTTCTTGTTCCAGATTTTGAATAGAAGCTTGTTGATTTCTAAATGCTTGAGCATTTTGTTCATTCGTTTGTTTCTGAGATGTGAAAAACTGAATTTGAGAATCAACTAGCTTCGACATCATGTCTTCTATATTTGGCTTTTTATCATCGGTTTGTGGTGGTTTATTTTGAAAATTAGGTCTTTGCTGATTGTAAGTATTATTGGATACTTGTTGATTACTTGGACCTTGTTGGTTGTTGTATGGAACATTTCGGTTATAGTTCTGATTTAGATTATAGATCGGTCTTGGCGATTGATAATTATTCTGATAATTATTTCCTGGCCTTTGGTTTATGTATGAAACATTCTCTCTTTGTTCCATTGTTAGCTCAATACTGAGACAATCTTTTGTCAAATGCGGTCCTCCACACTGCTCACAACTAATTCGTATTGAGTGAATATCTTTTATCATCTTTTCCATTCGTCTCTCGACAGCATCTATCTTTGCAGAAATGGAATCTAAGTCATGGCTAGAATCGGCTCTAGCTGCTTTAGATGATCTAACGATATCCTTTTCTTGGTGCCACTCATGTGAGTGGGAAGCAGTGTTATCAATAATTTTGTAAGCATCAGTTGCTGTTTTCTTCATAATGGAACCACCAGCTGCTATATCGATGTCTTTTCTTGTAGTGATGTTGCATCCTTGGTAGAATATTTGTACTATTTGACAAGTGTCTAAACCATGTTGCGGACATCCTCTTAATAACTTTCCAAATATTGTCCACGCTTCATATAGAGTTTCATTTGGCTTTTGTGTGAACATAACAATTTCTCCTTGAAGTCTCACGGTTTTAGATGCCGGAAAGAATTGTTTAAGAAATTTTTCAACTAAAACATCCCATGTATCAATCGCCCCTTCAGGTAACGATTCCAACCAATCTTTGGCTTCTCCCTTTAAAGTCCAGGGAAATAACATGAGATATATCTGTTCATCCTCCACTTCTCTTATTTTAAATAGTGTGCAGATCCTATTAAAGGTACGAAGATGTTCATTTGGATCTTCCTTCGGCGCACCACTAAATTGGCATTGATTTGTTACCATGTGTAGGATTTGTCCCTTGATTTCATAATCTGGCGCATTAATGTCTGGTTGAGTAATTGCGTGACCTTGGCCAGTGCGTTTAGCTCGCATTCGGTCTTCCATACTTAAAGGTTCCAGATTCTCCATAATTGAATTTGTTGAATCTGAATCACTACAGGATTCTGATTTAATGGTTCGTTCCTCAACAATCTCTGTTTGAATGATTGGTGGTTCCTTAGGAAAGATTAATGGTTCAGGATCTCGGAATCGTCCCTGAATATTCTCCGGATTCTCAATTGTGAGGTCGGGTTCAAAAAATGGATTATCGGAAATTTGAATTGGAGTACTTGGTCGACTGGATGACGATTCTAAAGAAAAATCAACGGCGACAATATTTGCTAGATGTCTTGATCGAGTTACAGGTGGTAAACGTACAAAAGGTGGTGAACGTTTTGCTCGGTGCATTCACTGAATATCCTATTAGTTATAAAAATAAGAAAAATTATATAAGTTTTCAAATTAATAGACTTTTCTGATTTTGCTCACGTTTTGAATAGCCAAAAGATGCAGCAGAGGGGCAGGATTCGTTTGGTCTCAATATAATTGAGTACTGTTTGGCTCCAATAACCCGGTCCACGTACAAATCCAACTATTACTACGAACCAAAAAATTTTGATGTCTATCAATTTAACCGCTTAAAATATTTTTTCGTAATTTAAAGAAATTTTAGAGAAGAAATAGAAAAAAAATCTTAGTCCTAAAACTAGAATGTCGAGAAATAAGAAAGAAAAAGAACGCGTCGAAAAACATCGAAAAATAAAAGGCGTCGAAAAATAAAAATAAGAAAGTAGTGCGTCGAAACTTAAAAAGGAACTAAAAAACTAAGAATTAAAAGTTGTGTCTAAAATATTAAAGGCTAAAAGAAAAACGATATCCCAAATGGCAATAACTTAAAACGGTACTAAAATTTAAAAGCGTCGCAAAATTCTAAAGCACCTAAATCTTAGTCTAAAGAAAAAACACTTAAGGGATTTTACGGCAAAGCCTAAAAATCTAGAAGTAAAAATAACTATGGCAAAAACTATGACTTAGAATTAAATACGAGCGAAAAATACAAATATTACGCTAAAACGAATAAAAAGAAACAAAATATAAAAATATACTTAAAGTTGTAAAAAGTACAATTTTATAAAAATATTATTTTTATATTATTTATTTTATAAAACTATTAATTTTATAATTTAATTAAACTAATTAAACTTAAAATAATACAAATTAAATAATAAAACTAAAACTTAAATAATAAAATAAGTAAAACCTAATTAGGGTTTTAAATTAATTATAATTAATAATAATACTCCGTAATGATTGCAGTTTTAGGGTTAACTGTGGCGTGTCAGACACTCTCATGCGATCGCATGAGAATTTGCCTTCGGGCTCATGCGATCGCATGAGCTAAGGTTACGGGCCAGGTTACGGGCTGCTACAGTACCGGGCCTCGAATAATTTTTTTTTTTCTGATTTAGATATTTATATAATATATTTATATAAATTAAATAAAACTTATATTTTTACAAAATAATAATAAAGAAACTTTATAAAACTTATATATTTAACAAACTCTTAAAAATACTTAAATTTTGTTTTTCTTTTTATATTTTTGAATATATTAAGACGTATTTTTACAAAAACGTAGTTTTATAAAAGTAAAAAAAAATATTTTTTTTTCTATAGCGTTGCGCTTCCAGCGTTTAAGCAGAATTGTCCCCGGCAGTAGCGCCAAAAATACTTGATGTGTGCGAGGTGTACTAGGAAATAGTATTATTTTTACAACGAAATAACTATTAAATACGATACAATTTTACACAAGATATTTATTTATTTATAGAATGGATATACCTAAACCTTGCTACAACACTTATAGGCAGTGTACCTAATCGTACAGTAGTGTAGTTTTTAGTAAGTCCGGTTCGTCCACAGGGAACTCTTAAACAAGCTTAACGCTATATTAGTTTTAAATTTATAAAAATACAAATATATATATATATAAGTGATATTATTATTATAAAAGGAGGTTTTTACCGTTTAATGACCGGTTTGTCGATTTTTAAAACTTTAGTCGCAGTTAAAACCTAATGTAAAATATTAAATAAATAAAAGACTTAATTTAAAGCGTAAAGTATATAACGATAATGAAATTGCGATAAATAAAAGTGCGATAATCAAAAAGTACGATAATTAAAAGTGCAATTAAATACAATGACAATAAATAAAAATGCGATAATTAAAAGTGCAATTAAATATGAAATAAAAGAATTATGCTTATTTAAACTTCCGTAATCATGATGTTTGACGTGTTGATTTTTAGTTTATTCCCATGGGTTAATTGTTCTTTGTCCTGGATTATTCAATATGTCCATACGGATTTGTCCATAATAGTCCATCAGGCATAAATATAAAGTGCGAAAGTCTTCGTCAAATTATTCTTATTCCTGAAGTCAAATATTCCAATTAATTGGGGATTCGAATTGTAACAAGGTTTTAATACTTTGTTTAATGAATACACCAGGTTATCGACTGCGTGTAAACCAAGGTTTTACTACTTTGTTAACAATTACACCAATTACCCTTGAATGTAATCCACCCCTGTTTCAACAAGTCTATTAACTATTAATCCAATTCCGTGTCTGGTAAAATGAACAATTATTGGTATTTATAGATATCCCGCCCACCGTACCCAGTCAAGCGTATGTGGTTATATATAAATACGTCAAATTATAAGTCTATATATTAAATTAACGAGGTATCGTTTAGTTAATATAAAACCCATTAATAGCCCATAGTCTGATTTCCACAAGTGTCGTTCTTTTGTCCAAACCCCAATTATGGTACAAAGCCCAATTACCCAATTTTAATATTTAGTCTAACATCATGATTATTTTGGCATTAAATAAGCATAATAATAACTTAGCTACGAGACATTAATTTAAAAATAACATTAACCATAACTTACAGTGATTAAAAATAGCGTAGCGTTACACGGACAGAATTTCGACTTACACCCTTACAACATTTGCTAACATACCCTTATTATTAGAATTAAAATTAAAATTAAAATTATAATTAATATATATATATATATATATATATATATATATATATATATATATATATATATATATATATATATATATATATATATTTACGTATGATAGATAGAGAGATAGGATGATATATATTGAACCAAAACACGCGAATTTATAGCAATGTGGCCTGTCACCTACCACCATGCGATCGCATGGAATTAAAGCTTCCAGGCCATGCGATCACATGGCCTCTTTTTCCAGCTCACATGAGTTTGTTTCTTTGTATGCCGACGGTTTAATATATAAATATAATATATAAATAATTATAAGAATTATTTAAATATTATATTATATTTATGTGCATAGTTGACTTGTAATTTTTAGTCCGTTGCGTCGAGCGTTGAGAGTTGACTTTGGTCCCGGTTCCGGATTTTCGAACGTCCTTGCGTATAATTTAATATCTTGTACTTTGCGTTTTGCGTCTTGTACTCTTGTAATTTTGAGACGTTTCTTATCAATAATTGGAACCACTTTGATTGTATATTGTACTTTTGAGCTTTTTGGTCGTTTGCGTCTTCAATTCGTCGAATCTGTCTTTTATCTTCACCTTTTATTATTTAAACGAATATTACTTGTAAATAGAACTATTGCAACTAAAAGCTTGTCTTTCTTGAGGGATAATGCTATGAAATATATGTTCGTTTTCAGCATTATCACCTGCTATGGGCTGCTATATTTTTTTTTTGGAACTCATTTCCTTCGAGGTAGTCTATTCTTCTTTATTATTATTATTAGTTTATCATTATTATTATTATTATTATTATTATTATTATTATTATTATTATTATTATTATTATTATTATTATTATTATTATTATTATTATTATTATTATTATTATTATTATTGTTATTATTATTAATTAGTGTTATTAATATTATTACTATCATTAATATAATTAATATTATTATCATTATAGTTATTACTAAGTATGATCTTTAAGTATTATTAGTAATATTATGCAAATTGTTATTAATTAATATTAGCATTATTACCATATGTATAGTTATTATTGTCATTCTTAGTGCTAATATCAATAAGTATCATTATCATTAATATTAATATAAGAAATACCATTTAACATTAATTTTAGTATTATTAATTATATGATCATTAAAGTTTTTATTAAAACGGTAATTATTATTAGACTTACCATTACTGTTAAAGATATATTTTTTCTAAAACTATTATTTTTACCTTATCATTATTAGTACTAGTATTATCGTTAAATATAATTATTATTAGGATTATTATTAATATATGTATTACTATTATTATTACGATTAGGATTACGAATTGATGTTATGGCAGCCTTAGTTATTAGTTTAAAAATTAAACATGAAGACTACGATTATGATTAACATATGTATTGTTATTAATATTACTTATTATTAAGTATTATGTATTATTATAAAAGTTGTTATTTTCATTATCATTACTAATAAACTGTTCATTTTAGTTAAAATTACTGTTATTATTATTATAAGATTTATTATTAAAAACTAACACTAATATTATTATTAATAAAAGCATTAATATTATTATCATTATTACTAATACTAGTATTACCATTATCAATATTTTAAATCACTACTATTGTTATTTTGGTATTATTATTACTATTTTAACAAACAAATGAAATATATATGTATAAAATATTTAATACACATAATATAACAAAATTGTATTTTTTTTATATATAAAAATGAATATGTAGTAATAATGAAATATATAAGTTACTGATATGAAAATTATATCACTAATAATAATATATACAAAATTGCTCGATTACAAGTATATGTTTTAATATATATATGAATGATATAGGTTCGTGAATCCAAAGCCAACCCTACTTTTGTTCAGTGTCGTCATATGTATTTTTATTACAAAATACAGTATGGTGAATTTCATTTGTCTTTTTACCCTTTATATTTTTGGGCTGAGAATACATGCGAAATTTTTATAAATGTTTTACGAAATAGACACAAGTAATCGAAACTACATTATATGGTTGAATAATCGAAGCCGAATATGCCCCTTTTGCTTGGTAACCTAAGAATTAGTAAACCGATCTACTAATTGACGCGAATCCTAAAGATAGATCTATTGGGCCTAACGAACCCCATCCAAAGTACCGGATGCTTTAGTACTTCGAATTCGTTTTTATCATGTCCGAAGGATTTTCCAGAATGATAGGGGATATTCTTATATGCATCTTGTTAATGTCGGTTACCAGGTGTTCAATCCATATGAATGATTTTTGTCTCTATGCATGGGACGTATATTTATGAGAAATGAAAATCTTGTGATCTATTAAAATGATGAAAATGATTGATTTTGATAAACTAATGAACTCACCAACCTTTTGGTTGACACTTGAAAGCATGTTTATTCTCATGTATGAAAGAAATCTTCCGCTGTGCATTTTCCCATTTTAGAGATATTACTTGGAGTCATTCATGACATGTTTCAAAAGACGTTGCATTCGAGTCGTCGAGTTCATCAAGTTTATTACTAAGTCAACTATAGTTGGATATATTATGAAATGGTATGCATGCCGTCAACTTTCGATGTAAATGAAAGTTTGTCTTTCAAAAATGAATGCAATGTTTGTAAAATGTATCATATAGAGGTCAAGTACCTCGCGATGTAACCAAATGTAATGTATTCGTCCAGATGGATTAGGACAGGTCGTTATAGTATAAATATATCTTAACATCATATATATATATATGTTAAAATACTATTACAACGATAATCGTTACACACACACACACACACACACACACACATATATATATATATATATATATATATATATATTGTTTCGAAACTCTTAAGTTAGTATTCTTGTTTTACATATATAGTTTGTTGTTAACACCCTTAATGATATATTTAACTATCATTTTATCATGTTAAGCATAGTGTATCAATATCTTAATATGATTCATATACATTTAGTAAGACGTTGTTATAACGATAATCGTTATATATATCGTTTCGAGTTTCTTAATTCAATAGTCTCATTTTTATGTACTTACTTAACACAATCTCCTGTTAACTATATATATATATATATATATATATATATATATATATATATATATATATATATATATATATCATCATGTAAGTTTTACAAGTTTTTAACGTTCGTGAATCGCCGGTCAACTTGGGTGATCAATTGTCTACATGAAACTCATTTCAAATAATCAAGTCTTAACAAGTTTGATTGCTTAACATGTTGAAAACATTTAATCATGCAAATATAGTTTTCATTTAATATAATCATGAAAAAGTTCGGGTCACTACAATCATAACAATAAGCAAGGTCATACATTATATTCATATCTCATCGTTTTCTAAAGCCAATAACCCATTTTTAAGTGTATGACCTGAGACATGAGAGTATAAACCATTGAATGGGCTACCAGTTTCCATTTTCAAATATTCACATACCTCATCAAACTTAATTTTACCAATAAACATGGCTAAAACACTATCATTTTCATACCTAAGTGAATTGTACATAAACGCAAGGTTGGAGAATTTGAATCTCGGGAAGATCTCGTTTGGAATTTTTTAGGGAGATCTCGGCATCTCGGAATAATCTCGGGGAGATCTCGGATGTTGATTTATGTTGACTTTATAGTTTTTTTTAATAAAAATATACATAAAAACGTAAATATATGTGTATATATATATATACGTTTTTACGAGATTTTACAAAAATATTCGAGAAATGAGCGAAAAAATCTTATAAATTACGAATTTTACAAGAAAATCTTACAAATTAGCAAGAAAATCTGAGAAATCGTAGTTTTGACTAAGTTTGACAGAGAAATCTCGGGAGATGAACATCTCGTCTCGGTTGCCTTCTAAAAACGAGATCTCGGGGGAGATCTCGGGAGATTTACAACACTGCCTAAACGCACCATTATAAAATACATCAAAATCAAAACCACTTGTTGGTGATGGGCTTCCAACCATCCTGCAATGAATTTTCGGACAGTTAATAAAAACCCTAAACCTTCCAATTTTGAGAGTACAACCTAAAAATCGAGTGAATACATACCTTATGTGACTTCGATGATACAAAATGCCAGCTAATTTTATGCTCAATTTTGAAGTAGTTTCGTCAGAAGAAGATTTAGGGTTTTTTATGAAGAAATGGAGTGAAGAGAGGGAGTGATGTCTATGTGTTGGCGCCCTTTTGTTACGTTGTCTTATATATTATATTTATTAATTAATTAATTACATTATTCACATGGCAAGAAATAGATTAAAACAACCAGATACCAGAACTTCAAGTAAGTGAATACATACAATAGTAAAAAAATACAAAGTTTAATGCATACAATAGGAGTTTTGAAAGTTGAATGTATAAAATAGAAACTTTGTGAAACTTCAATGTATTTTTATTAATTTTTCCTAAAATAAATGTCATATTTTCAAACTACCTGGTGAATATTGCTTGCATTATTTCTATCGGAGTACTAATTTATTACGGAGTACTGTATTTACTACTAATTTACTAATTAATTTTAGAATTGAATTAAATTAAATAAAAGGTACCGAGTGATCATTTTAGGTGAGTCTAAAATTCTTGAGAAGAAAACTGGATGAATAATGTCAAGAGTTTAAGCCGCTAAAAAGTGTGTGGTCCGGAACTTGACAGATATGTGTATGTGTTTGTTTGTGTGCATGTTGTGTTCTTATCTACTACAGTGTGTCACAATTATATACACATTACAACAACAACATCATTATTATTATATTTATATTGAATATGAATATTAAATATTAAATAACTTAATTAAATACTGAGTTATATGATATATAAGTATAGCTTTACAATTGTTAATGTTATCATTACTAGTTGATGAGGTGTTTAAGTAACCTAATAAGATGGCATTTAATTATGCATACGTATTATTAGTTTTTAAAAGGGATTTTTTAATGTGTACTTCTATTAATACAGTTTAGTAGTTAACTTTTTATGATTGTATTAATTATTAATTTTATGATTATAATATAACTAGAATAATTATAATTATAATTATAATTATAATTATAATTACCATATTAACTATTAGATAAAAATGATGAATAGTACCAAGTGTATTTTCATCATTACGCTTTTTTTTACTAACCTCCACTTTGCCAAAAACCCCTCACACTTTGTTCAAACATTAAAACGGCCCCCAAACAGGGGGTAAAGTACCAAATCAACATTTTCATAAAAAATCTTAAATAAACTCCATCCAAATATTCAACATGTCATATCTTCTCGCTCGCAACGAGTTAAATTTTCCGGCATCATCGTTAAATCGAAATAATTTTACGAACACAAGGTCACTAACTATACGCAAAACGGATTCTTTTTTAAAAAACGCTAAATATTTGGGGTACTTTTCATACACGTTGATTTCGCGTTAAATATTTAAAAGTCGACAATTCCATAGCGAAAATCAGAGATGCATATATATTGTTAATTTAAAATAACATTTAAAACTTTCACGGGTTATACATTTTAGTTTGACTCGAGTTGCGCTTCAACGACATCATCGTTGGCCACGAAATAATTTTACAAACTAAACGCAATAAAATACATTGAAAACCGAACCCCCGGCGCGAAGCGAGGGTTCGAAAACTAGTAATAATTATAATATGATATCTAGAAAAACATAAGTTCTTACCCATTAACAAGACTTTTTATTCAATATATATACAAGTTTAATATCTTTATCAATATTCATATTCAAATAATTATATTGGTACTCTGGTTCAAATAAATATTTTATTTATAAAACTTTAGTTAATTTACTATCTGAATTCAATTAGAGAGATTTCAATCAAGGTTAATATATTATGAATTTCCAAATATGATCCTAAGATTTTGTGGTTAACGCGCATCAAATCTTTGTAAATAACGGTTATTTATTACCTTATATATCAATCCCCAAGAGCCCCATTTACTTTTAACTAGTGGAGGAGCCCTCGCTCCGCGTCGGGACTCCGTTACGCGGGACTCCGTTTCAGATATAATTTGTTGTGTTTTGTTCGTAAAATTATTTCGTGTTTAATGGTTATGTCGGTTAAACCTATCACAAGTCGTACGAAAATTTAAAGGCGGTTAAAAATATAGGTGGATTGGTTGGGGAGTTTTATGAAAAATAAAGAAGTTACGATTTAGCCCTTGAACTTTAACTTTAGACCCCTATGGAGTTTACATTTTTTCCCTAGAAATTTACATTTAACGCCCTAAAGTTTATAATGGTTCTCAATGTTTAGTGTGGTGTCATTGTGGGTACAACCTTTTTACACGACGTATAAACAATTAAAGCATGGGGAAGAACTATTCATAAAGTCTTTGTCTTTTAGAGATGTAGAGAATATATATATATATATATATATATATATATATATATATATATATATATATATATATATAATGAGTTACCACAGCTCTATTGAGTCGACAACAATCGTCGATTTATTGGAGGCTTGATTGACTCTTAGAGCCTAAATTAAATTCCAGGCAGGATTTAAAACCCATGAAAATTTGATTCTACCATTTTCATGGCGTCTATTATTATTTTTATTTTAGTATTTAAAAAAAACCTTTTTCTACTTAAAGGCCGGAGGTTCTCTCGGAAGCAATCTCTTTATTCGTCGAATAAAGAGAGGGATGACTTTCTCTACTCTTGAGAGTGTTTCACTCTGAGTGGAGAAATGACTTGTCTTTATTCACGGATAGGGGAAGGATTGTCTACATCTCACCTCCCCCATATACCACTCATGTGGTATTGGATTTTGTTGTTGTTGTTGTTGTATATAATGAGTTACGTAGTTAATTTATAATAAGAAAAAAAGTTAAATAATAATAATAATAATAATAATAATAATAATAATAATAATAATAATAATAATGAATAGTTGTTAGTTAGTAAAAATAATGGGATCGATTTATAATGAATGAGAAGTGTAATGGGTAAAGTATAAAATGTGAAAACTATGTGGTAAGTTTGTAAAAGCTATAAAGTTAAGCGTTATAAAGAGCGGGTTTGAAGTGTGAAAATGTAAAAAGTTTGAGGGGTGTTTGTAAAACTATTGATGGCTACTATTCATTTGCTCTATATCATTTAGATATATAGAGTAATTTGTCTAGAATTATCATTTTGCATTTTACTTAATTTTTACAATATTTTGTTACCTTTAAAACATGTCTATTTTTTTCCAGCAAAAAACGAAGAACTTTTATAAAAAGGTTGTTCATTAAAAAACGAAGAACTTTTACAAAAAAAGTCCATAATCCGAAAGGTTGTGTTTTTATGGGAAAATGGAAGAAATTTTTTTTAAGTGGATGTGAACGCTTTTAAAATTTTTTTTCCCTTAGTGAAAAAATATTTCTTGTTCCGCCACTATCTGCAACAGGACACTTAACTAAAACATAGTGTAGTTGTTTTTTTCCTGTACTACTTGTTTAATTAGTTTAGTTTTCGTTAGGTTATTGGTAAAACATGTGTAGTTTTTTTTTCTTTGCTACTTGTTTAATTAGTTTAGTTTTGGTTGGGTTATTGTGTTTACGTTGGTGGTTTCGTTTGATTTATGTTTTTCATTATTATTTTGATTTCTTTTATTTAAAGATAAAAAATCATTTATTTATTTAAATTCTTTATTTTTAGGCAACTTGATGTTGTACACTACTTTAATAAACGATTAACGATAGCTTTTAAAGTTTCCCCAAAAAAAGTTACTCCATCAATGTAGTTTTAACAATCGATTCGAGGGTTTGAGTATTATTGTTGTTGCGTTGTATACATTATTAATAATGAATTACCGATTTATTGTTGGTGTTGATTTAAATGGGTCCCACAACGTCAAGAAATAAACTTGAAATGAGTGGCATAAGAGAAGTGACCGAGATTGTTTTCATATCTAATAATCCGACCGTTGTGGAAAGTGACCGCCATTGGTTTGAGCTTTCAACTTTACAAACCAGTAATTTTGCTAAAGTCGTAGTAATAATAATATCATCACACTCAAATTAAAGCTATATAGTTTTTTAGCGATATAAAATTATAAATAATGTTTTAACAATTTTAATAAGTATTTTATAAATAGAAAAAAAAAATACTGTAACAGTTTTAAATTCACCCTTTCACGTTTTTTTTGTTCTTTTTTTATTTTTTTATTTTATGAAAATCAAATTTGTAAAACAGTAAGCTAGTAAAGTATATAGTGAACACTCGAGATAAACTAAAATAGATATAAGTACTTATTTTGAACGGATGAAGTTATATTGATCAGTTAATTGATTGATAAACTAATTAAGGTTTTTATAAATTTGTTGATATACGGAGTATTATATAGCCACATAAATAAACGACGAGATCTTAAACACAATAACTTTTTAATCGTTAAAACATAAAATTGGATTTTTTTCAACTTATTTTTTAACGTGAACGTCATGTTAAGTTATTTGTGGGAGATACTTAGAGCACATGGTGTCCGTAGTCCATTTCGGTGTTTATATTCAGTGTCAAAAATGGAAGTCAAAATTGACTAACAGTGACATGCGTGGAGGTGTCCACCATGTCCATTTCAATGTCCATTCCGGTGTCCATTTTCATATATTATTTTTTATTTTTATATTTTAATACCATTTATATTATTAATTCTTTTTTTATTATTTATTTAAAAAAGAAAAAAAATACTTTTTAATAATAAATATAAATATATAATTTAATACTCCATAATAATAAAAACTCTTCTTTTATTTTCTTTCTTCTTCTTTCTTTTCCCATCACACTCCCGCCTCCATAGTTTTCTAGTCTTCATCCTTGAGACCTTCACCCTTCAAACTTTCATCCTTCATTTTCACCTATAATAAAAGTAATGGTCGAAAATCACACTGTCGCCTACGCGACACTAACCACCGACGCCGTTACGCCGAGATCCCGCCGTCAATTTGAACAGACGCCGACAAGTGACCCCGGACACCAGGTGCTCTTATTGTGAAATTTGTTTATAATTGTGAATGTGTGAATACCTATTAATATTATCCCTACATACTAATTGTCATATATGGTTACTATTCATTTACTATTCATTGATAGAACCCATTTTATGTTTTACCGAGTTGTACGTTGTGCAGAAATCATTGTACCCACAAGGGCCAGTACAAAACTACAATGTCTTTTTTTGTTTTTGTTTTTTTTTTTTTTTTAATTTTCCCCCTCATTCTTCCGATTTACTAAAGGACTGCACAAAAACGTTGGCTCGATTTTTTTTAAACTAATTTTCATCAAAGAAAAAAAAAAACTTTACGTTTATTTCTTTTTTTTTTTTTTTGTTATTTTTCCCATTCATTTTTTCTACAATTATTTTCCAAAACTTTCGTCAACAACGGCAAACAACTCTTGAAGACTCCATAACATTGCCAAAAAAGATCTACACGATGACACGACAATGCACACCCCCTATTACTAGTTGTGATTAATAGACTTCCTACCATACTTAACCTTTTGACTAGGGGTCTTGAAATTGAAAGGATTGGTTGTATTCTTTGTAATTATCAAGTTAAATCGCTTGATCATATTTTGTTCGGTTATTGTTTTGCAAATGATATTTTGTAACGACTCTGGATTTTCCAACGTTTATTTATTAATAATTATTATTATTAATACGTGTGATTAAACGAATGTATGTTATTACATTTACTTGTTACCATGATTGCCCGAACTTGACTTTAATTGCCCGAAACGTCTTTGTAACACCCGGAACTTACACGAATAATATTTTCAAGTATTATTTACATTCATGATTAATTTTATTAATCATTTTAATTAACTATGATGATTAGTTAGTTACTTGGGCTTTAATTGGATTTAATTGTTAATTAATGGAACTTGGGCTTGTTTAAAGTAAATGGACTCATGATATTGGACTTCCAAGCCCACCCTACCTTTTAAGTGGACTTAGTTAGCCCACTCTTTCATGTGTAAGTATCAAATTTGATGGAAACTAGTTAGTTGTTGCACTTGAAATCTAGTTAGCAACTTATCCCCATGAAACCCCATCTAATAACCACCTTTTATGAGCTTTACCATGCATGGACCATTGAACACTCTCCTCCCCCCTAGCCCATTCAAACCGTCAGCCTTAATGGCATATGGGGAGAGTTTGGTTTTCATTTTTCATTACTTCCTCACTCTCATTCTTTCATTCTCCAAAACACACACTTATCTCTCATTTTCTCTCAACCATTCTCTCTTTCTTGTAAGTGTTTGAGCAACTTTTCTTCTTTTCTTTTGTTGGTAAAACTGTGACATATTCACCTCTAATCATCATCATCATTTGTTGTTTGATACTTGTTGTTCATTGTTGTTAGTTACTTGTCTTTGTTAGTTAGTTACTTACATGTTATTATGAATCAAACTCACTAGTTTGTTCATCACTTTATCTTGTATTAATAAGAACATTCAAGAACTAAACTCTCTAGTTTAGGTTCTACATATACTTTCTTTAAAGATTGCAAGTTCATGTGTTGATTAAAATCATACTTGTGATTCATAAAGTAAACTTCAAGTTTACTTTCTTAAAGATCAAACTTTGGTTTGAATCTTTAAAAGTATGAACAACCATGAACAAATTACATGTTTACTTAGTTTACTTCTTCATTCTTGCACTTTAATTTCATGTAACTAGTTTAAATGGTCAAGTACTACAAGTTAGTCTTGATCTCATTAATCTTGAACTAAAAGTTAACTTTGAAAGTTCAAGAACACACAAATAAGTGAGTTGTGCTTCATGTCTTAGACTTGCACTTGGGTTATGATGGTCAAACCATGGTAAAGATGATGTAAACACGTCAATGATTTGTACACTTGAAGCTATAGGCATCAAGGATGAGAACCATGATGAACATCAAGCACCAAACTCACCGGAACCCATTTTTATTCTGCTTACTGTTCTCTACCTACTGTTTTGCTGTTTCGGTAACAGACCAGTAGACCTGGGCTGTTGTGATTATGATTTTCAAATAGCTATTTTCGAGTAGATAACTTTTCATATAGGACTCGTCTTAATCCGAGTTACGGTTTAGGATTTATGGCCCTCCGATCGTCACTATGTCCTTTTAACGTTGTGCAGAAATTTCTGACCTACTCGCACTTAGACCGTCGCTACGGTCAAACGAAGACGAGTTTGCTTCTGTAAATTTTACCACACTTAAAGGACTCATATACGGAGCCATGGCCACTGGTCTCACCTTAATTCAGTAAGGGTAGAGGCCGTGGTGACTGACTGAATTCAGCCTTTGTTTTAAACTACTTTCATGAACGAAACCTACTTTACACCTTTTGTTAATGATGAATGATGATGACCCTTAAGACCTTATTTACATACTTTTAAAACTATTAAGACGATTTACTGACTTAGTACTATTTGCCTTAGGTTGAGGACCTTCGGACCGATTACTTACACACCTTTTCCGAACCGACTTTACGACTACATTATCATTGTGAGTTATAGCATTCCCTTTTTACTTTAACTTATTTTGGGAACTGAGAATACATGCAGATTTTATGTTTTACATACTAGGCACGAGTACTTAAACTTATATATGTGTGGGTTATACAATGGCATAAACATTCCCTTTAGCTCGGTAACGTTTAATCATTGGTTTTTGAACCGTGAACGCGAATCTTAGATATGGATCCATAGGGTTTGACATCCCCACTCGGGCTAGTAGCGCTAGCATTTAATGAGTGTTTAATACTTTGTAGACATACGCACTTGCCAAGTGTACTTTCAGGGGGTATAAACGTTAAGTTAGTTACCAAGTGCCCACGGTTAACATATACTTTATCATACTATTTTGAAACGCTCTTTGTAGCACTGAAATCTCGTGGCCTACATTACTTACTGTTATACTTAAACTATAGCTCACCAACCTTTGTGTTGACATTTTAAAGCATGTTTTTCTCAGGTGCTTGAGGTTAGCTTCCGCTGTGTACTAGTCGTGCTGTAGACACCCGCTGCTTAGAGTTGTCATCGCATGAACTACTTTACCTTGCATTCAAACTTTAGTACTTTTGAATTATGACTTGTAACGACCATTGTGGTCACATACACTTAATATATGCTTCTACTTAGTGAAGCATGCTTTTGGATTGTAAAACATTCGATGTTGGTTTAGACATCACTTTATTAATGAATGCAAACTCTTTTTGAAAACGCATATAGTACTTAACCTTGTAATGATCCTGTAGTTGATGATTCGTACACGATGGTTTTGTACGGGGCATCACATTTGGTATCAGAGCATTGGTTGTAGGGAATTAGGTTGCATTAGTGAGGCTAAGACTGACCCGAGTAGGATTCACTAATAGGACTAATCTACAACTTGCTAGTTTACGTGTTTCTGCTGAACTTACTGCATGCTGCTGCTTGCTTTTACTGCTATATGCCGTATGCTACTACATGATTTCACTACTGCATGCTATTACTTGCTTTCGATTGCATGCTACCTTCGTACAATTTGCTGTTATTGCCATGCTATTTATCGTTATACATGATTTAAACTTTTGGACTAATACGTGCTTGCTTTATGACTTACTGACATGAAAAATTTATTTTTCCTTGTTCAGATGTCGGATGTACCACCTGCTATCGTTTTGGGCAGTTTAGACTCTTCAGCTACCCCACCTACCACCGTTGCCGATCCACCGATCCCGATACGCACGAGTGACCCCGTCGCTTCATCTTTCGGGACTAGCAGCCAGCCGCCTGCACCAGTGGCTACTATTGACGGACACGTGGACCCTGCGGAGATTCCAGCTCCGTCTGCTCCCGGATCCTCGGAGTCACAGCCCCGCAGAGTTCGGAGAAGGGCCATTCCGTAACCATATGCGCATGCCGTGCCGACGCGCTCCAGATGGACGTTCAGTGCCGATTTCGCCATTCAGACACAGAGAGATGTTGGCCGCCTTCGGACTGCCAGTTCAGCCACCCGTGTCACCACCACATGATTCGGATGACTCATCATCCGCCGATTCTTCATCAGATGATTCTTCATCAGACTCCAGTGACGACGAGGATCCTGCTGATATACCTATTCAGCCACCCTCTACCCCGCCGAAGAAGCGGTACCGTCCTGATGGTACCATCATTCCAGGGGTGAATGGAGGTCGTGCTTTCACTGACGCTTTTGGTCGGCGTCGGAGGGTTACTGCCCGTAAGCGGCTTGTGTCGTACCCTGCCGACCCACTCATACGTAAGGCACCTCGTTACGTGCTGACTATTTCTGGAGCCGGGACATCTACACCCCGCTTCGTGCGGTCTGCACCACCCGCTCCACCAGCATCACCAGCCCCACCTGCACCACCAGCACCGCCCGCCCCACCAGCTCCCACTGTCGAGGAATTGACAAGGGAGGTGGGAATCCTCCGAGCTCGGGTTACTGAGCTCGAGGAGCAGTTGGCTCAGGTTTTGGACATCCTACACCCACATTCACCGTAGGACCTTTTGTATTAGATTTCATGATGTAATCTAGTTGTAGTTTCATATTTCACTTATGTATTGTACGAACTTATTCAAATGCATGAAACTTATTATTAATGAATGGAAACTTTGTGATGTTACTTTTTGCACAAGTGTTCTATTTACGTTACTGTATGGTGTTTTGCGGTACTTGTATCAACTTGCGTTATTTAATTAACATGTGTTGTGCTGTTTACATGTTGGTTGTTATATACTATATTATTATATATTGAATGCTGGATTTGACTTGAGTCAAAATGTTTGTATAGAACATCATGGCTAACGGTCGATCCACACCTACTGCTGCTCAAATTGAAGAGATGATCCAAGAACGTGTAGCCGCAGCCCTAGCAGAAAGAAACCTCCGAGCTCCACCGCCACCACCACCAGTTATCCCACCCGTTCGAAATGGGTGTACTTACAAGGAATTCCAGAGCTGCAAACCACATAACTTCAGTGGAACCGAGGGACCGGTTGGTCTCACCAGATGGTTTGAGAAACTTGAATCAGTATTCCGAGTTAGCAACTGTTCGGAGGACAGCAAAACCAAATTTACTTCTTGCACGCTATCTGACAGCGCGCTCACATGGTGGAACACAATGGCACAGGCACAAGGCATTGATGAGGCGTATGCTACGCCATGGGAAGCATTTAAATGTGCTATGATTGAGGAGTATTGTCCAAGAACCGAAATCCAAAAGATGGAGATGGAATTCATGCAGTTAAAGGCCGTTGGGAACGACCTTGATAGTTACAACAGGAGATTTTTGGAGTTAGCCCTGATGTGTCCGACAATGGTCACCCCAGAATTCAAGCGAATGGAGAGATACTTCTGGGGACTCCCTAAGAGCATTAAGGGAAACGTCACCTCATCCAAACCCCCAAATGTTCCCGAAGCGATGCGCATGGCACATACTTTGATGAATCAGATAACCATCAATGAACCGGAGAAAACTAAATCTGAAGCGGGTACTAGTGAGAAGCGCAAATGGGATAACCACAACAACAACAACAACAACAGGGGAAGAAACTATGAACAGAACCCGGCGAAACGACATGAGGGTTTCAGAGGAAACAACAAAGGTGGAAACCTCAACCCCAACAACAACACCAACTCCAACCCGAACTACGAGGGAACCCTACCTCAATGCAAGAGGTGTTACAAACACCACACTGGGTATTGCAATGTTGTTCGAGAAGTGCCAACGGTCTGGGCATGTTGGAAAAGACTGCAAGGTCACCACTTTGAATGGGAAGCCGAACCCCACAGGGCCGAAGAAGTGTTACGAATGCGGGCAGATGGGCCATTTCAGAAATGCGTGTCCAAACAAAAGAAAAGATGGCGGACCACCCCGCACTAGAGCTTTCAATGTTAATGCAAGGGACGCACGCGAAAACCCCGACTTGGTGACAGGTATATTCAAAATCAACAATCTTTTAGCTTCTGTCTTGTTTGATACTGGTGCGGATAGAAGTTATGTATGTAGACATTTTTGCGATAAGATCAATTGGTCATTAGTCCCATTAAAAGAGAGTATGCTTGTCGAGGTCGCCAACGGTAAACTTGAGAAAGTTGACCATATTAGTCGTGGAGCTATTATCAACATAGCTAGTGCAGATTTCGAAATTGACTTGATACCTATCAAACTGGGAAGTTTTGACGTGATCGTCGGTATGGATTGGTTGAGCAAGATAAAGGTTGATATTATCTGTGGTGATAAAGTTCTTCGTATACCACAAGGAGACGGTGAGCCACTGGTTATCTACGGAGAGAGATGTACCTCGAAGTTGAACCTCATTAGTTGCATGAAAGTGCAAAAGATTATGAAGAATGGACGTCTTGCTGTCCTAGCACATGTGAAAACAGTAGAAACTGAGGTGAAGAATGTGAACGACGTTCGAATAGTGAACGAATTTTCCGATGTCTTCCCTGAGGAATTGCCTGGATTACTGCCGCCGAGAGCCGTAGTGTTTCAGATTGATTTAGTGCCAGGAGCTGCACCTGTAGCTCGCACACCTTATAGACTCGCACCTTCCGAGATGCAAGAATTACAAAGCCAACTACAAGAACTACTTGACCGTGGATTTATCTAACCAAGTTTCTCGCCTTGGGGCGCACCTGTTCTATTTGTGAAGAAGAAGGATGGATCCATCCGTATGTGTATCGACTACCGTGAACTCAACAAATTGACTATCAAGAATCGGTATCCTCTTCCACGAATTGACGATCTTTTTGATCAACTACAAGGATCGAGTGTCTACTCAAAGATCGATTTGCGATCCGATTATCACCAGTTGAGGGTGAAGGAAAGTGACGTGATGAAAACTGCATTCAGGACCCGTTATGGTCATTATGAGTTTCTCGTGATGCCATTAGGTTTAACAAATGCACCTGCCGTGTTCATGGATCTCATGAATCGTGTCTGCAAGCCGTACTTGGATAAGTTTGTTATCGTCTTCATAGATGATATCCTCATCTACTCTAGGAGCGAAGAAGAGCATGAGCAACACCTCCGACTGGTACTTGAACTCTTGAGACAAGAGCAACTTTACGCCAAATTCTCCAAGTGTGAATTTTGGTTGAAAGAAGTTCAATTTCTGGGTCATGTTGTGAGCGACCAGGGTATCAAAGTTGATCCCTCCAAGATTGAAGCCATCAGCAAGTGGGAGACCCCCACTACTCCGACGCATATTCGCCGATTCCCAGGTCTCGCCGGTTACTACCGAAGGTTCATTGAAGGATTTTCTCTGATTGAGCGTCCTTTTACCGCACTGACTCACAAGGGCAAGAAGTTCATTTGGGAACCCGTACACGAATCAGCATTCCAAACTTTGAAGAAGAAGTTAACCACTGCACCTATCCTATCGCTTCCCGAAGGCAGTGACGATTTCGTCGTTTATTGCGATGCATCGAAGAGTGGTTTTGGTTGTGTACTAATGCAACAATCAAAAGTTATTGCCTATGCCTCTCGCCAATTGAAGATTCACGAGCGGAACTACACTACTCACGATCTTGAACTTGGAGCCGTTGTCTTTGCACTCAAATTGTGGAGACACTATTTGTATGGAACTAAGAGTACTATCTTCACCGATCACAAGAGTCTCCAGCACATCTTTGATCAGAAGCAATTGAATATGAGACAGCGTCGATGGATCGAGATGTTGAACGACTACGATTGTGAACTCCGTTATCACCCTGGCAAGGCCAATGTTGTAGCTGACGCTTTAAGCCGAAAGGAGAGGACGGCACCTCTTCGTGTTAGGGCTCGGAACATCACCATCCATTCGAACCTCAACAACCAGATCAGAGTAGCCCAAGATGAAGCTCTCAATGAGGAGAACATATCTCAAGAACATTTGAACATACTCGTCTCTCGATTCGAGGTTAGGGAGTCTGGACTCCGATGTTATGCCGGAAGAATTTGGGTACCTTGTTATGGAGATCTACGGAACCTCATACTTGATGAAGCACACAAATCGAGATATTCGATTCGCCCCGGTGCGGGCAAGATGTACCATGACCTTAAAGAACAGTATTGGTGGCCGAATCTTAAGAAAGACATTGCGACCTATGTTGGTAAATGTTTAACCTGCTCGAAAGTTAAAGCCGAGCATCAGAGACCTTCTGGGTTACTTCAACATCCAGAAATCCCACAATGGAAGTGGGAAAGGATCACAATGGATTTCATCACCAAGCTACCAAAGACGGTGGGCGGATACGATACTATTTGGGTTATTGTTGACCGCCTTACCAAATCTGCACACTTTCTAGCGATGAAGGAAACAGATACAATGGAGAGACTTGCTCAATTATACATCAAGGAGGTAGTATCTCGTCATGGTGTACCTTTATCGATCATCTCAGATCGCGATCCCTGTTTTGCCTCTAGATTTTGGCGTTCTTTGCAAGAAGCCATGGGAACTCGTCTTGACATGAGTACTGCTTATCACCCTCAGACTGACGGACAAAGTGAACGAACGATTCAGACGTTGGAAGACATGTTGCGGGCATGTGTCATTGATTTTGGAAAGGCCTGGGAAAGACATTTGCCACTAGTCGAATTCTCGTACAACAATAATTATCACTCAAGCATTAATGCTGCACCTTTTGAAGCATTGTATGGCCGTAAGTGCCGATCTCCGATTTATTGGGCCGAAGTAGGCGAAAAGCAAATCACCGGACCTGAGGTAGTCCACAAAACGATGGAGAAGATTGCTCAGATTCAAGCTAGACTTAAGACTGCCCGCGATCGTCAAAAGAGTTATGCCGATCTTAAATGTAAGGACTTTGAATTCAACGTGGGCGACCGTGTAATGTTGAAGGTTGCACCTTGGAAAGGTGTGATCCGTTTTGAAAAACGTGGAAAGTTGAACCCACGATACATTGGTCCTTTTGAAATCTTAGAATGTGTTGGACCCGTTGCTTACCGTTTGGATCTACCAGCACAATTGAGCTCAGTTCATCCTACCTTCCACGTGTCGAACTTGAAGAAGTGTCTTGCTGCACCAGAACTTATCATACCACTGGAAGAACTTACAATTGACGAAAAACTCCACTTCGTGGAAGAACCTGTTGAGATTATGGATCGTGAGATCAAAACTTTGAAACGCTACAAGATTCCGATCGTCCGAGTACGATGGAATGCCAAACGAGGACCTGAGTTTACTTGGGAGCGAGAGGATCAAATGATCCGGAAGTATCCTCACCTTTTCCCGACTCCTCCATCTACCTCAGCTTAAATTTCGGGACGAAATTTTCTTTAACAGGTGGGTAATATAACGACCCTGGATTTTCCAACGTTTATTTATTAATAATTATTATTATTAATACGTGTGATTAAACGAATGTATGTTATTACATTTACTTGTTACCATGATTGCCCGAACTTGGCTTTAATTGCCCGAAATGTCTTTGTGACACCCGGAACTTACACGAATAATATTTTCAAGTATTATTTACATTCATGATTAATTTTATTAATCATTTTAATTAAAAATGGTGATTAGTTAGTTACTTGGGCTTTAATTGGATTTAATTGTTAACTAATGGAACTTGGGCTTGTTTAAAGTAAACGGACTCATGATATTGGAATTCCAAGCCCACCCTACCTTTTAAGTGGACTTAGTTAGCCCACTCTTTCATGTGTAAGTATCAAATTTGATGGAAACTAGTTAGTTGTTGCACTTGGAATCTAGTTAGCAACTTATCCCCATGAAACCCCATCTAATAACCACCTTTTATGAGCTTTACCATGCATGGACCATTGAACACTCTCCTCCCCCCCTAGCCCATTCAAACCGTCGGCCTTAATGGCATATGGGGAGAGTTTGGTTTTCATTTTTCATTACTTCCTCACTCTCATTCTCTCATTCTCCAAAACACACACTTATCTCTCATTTTCTCTCAACCATTCTCTCTCACTTTTCTCTCTTTCTTGTAAGTGTTTGAGCAACTTTTCTTCTTTTCTTTTGTTGGTAAAACCGTGACATATTCACCTCTAATCATCATCATCATCTGTTGTTTGATACTTTTTGTTCATTGTTGTTAGTTACTTGTCTTTGTTAGTTAGTTACTTACATGTTATTATGAATCAAACTCACTAGTTTGTTCATCACTTTATCTTGTATTAACAAGAACATTCAAGAACTAAACTCTCTAGTTTAGGTTCTACATATAGTTTCTTTAAAGATTGCAAGTTCATGTGTTGATTAAAATCATACTTGTGATTCATAAAGTAAACTTCAAGTTTACTTTCTTAAAGATCAAACTTTGGTTTGAATCTTTTAAAGTATGAACAACCATGAACAAATTACATGTTTACTTAGTTTACTTCTTCATTCTTGCACTTTAATTTCATGTAACTAGTTTAAATGGTCAAGTACTACAAGTTAGTCTTGATCTCATTAATCTTGAACTAAAAGTTAACTTTGAAAGTTCAAGAACACACAAATAAGTTTTCTTTAAATATAACTTTGTATACTTATGCTTGATCTAGACTTTTGAGTCTTGGATCTTCAAGATCTAACTAAAAACTATGTTCTACATCTTAAGATCTTGATTAGTTAGTTTACTTTCAAGTTTGTAACTTAAAATTTTAGTTTTAAAGTTCATGTATGTGTTAGATCTAAGACTTTGATGTAACTTTGGTTCATCAAAACACTTGCAACACTTAAGTGAGTTGTGCTTCATGTCTTAGACTTGCACTTGGGTTATGATGGTCAAACCATGGTAAAGATGATGTAAACACATCAATGATTTGTACACTTGAAGCTATAGACATCAAGGATGAGAACCATGATGAACATCAAGCACCAAACTCACCGGAACCCATTTTTATTCTGCTTACTGTTCTCTACCTACTGTTTTGCTGTTTCTGTAACAGACCAGTAGACCTGGGCTGTTGTGATTATGATTTTCAAATAGCTATTTTCGAGTAGATAACTCTTCATATAGGACTCATCTTAATCCGAGTTACGGTTTAGGATTTATGGCCCTCCGATCGTCACTATGTCCTTTTAACGTTGTGCAGAAATTTCTGACCTACTCGCACTTAGACTGTCGCCACGGTGAAACGAAGACGAGTTTGCTTCTGTAAATTTTACCACACTTAAAGGACTCATATACGGAGCCATGGCCACTAGTCTCACCTTAATTCAGTAAGGATTGAGGCCGTGGTGACTGACTGAAGTCAGCCTTTGTTTTAAACTACTTTCATAAACGAAACCTACTTTACACCTTTTGTTAATGATGAATGATGATGACCCTTAAGACCTTATTTACATACTTTTAAATCTATTAAGACGATTTACTGACTTAGTACTATTTGCCTTAGGTTGAGGACCTTCGGACCGATTACTTGCACTCCTTTTCCGAACCGACTTTACGACTACATTATCATTGTGAGTTATAGCATTCCCTTTTTACTTTAACTTATTTTAGGAACTGAGAATACATGCGGATTTTATGTTTTACATACTAGGCACGAGTACTTAAACTTATATATGTGTGGGTTATACAATGGCATAAACATTCCCTTTAGCTCGGTAACGTTTAATCATTGGTTTTTGAACCGTGAACGCGAATCTTAGATATGGATCCATAGGATTTGACATCCCCACTCGGGCTAGTAGTGCTAGCATTTAATGAGTGTTTAATACTTCGTAGACATACGCACTTGCCAAGTGTACTTTCAGGGGGTATAAACGTTAAGTTAGTTACCCAGTGCCCACGGTTAACATATACTTTATCATACTATTTTGAAACGCTCTTTGTAGCACTGAAATCTCGTGGCCTACCTTACTTACTGTTATACTTAAACTATAGCTCACCAACCTTTGTGTTGACGTTTTAAAGCATGTTTTTCTCAGGTGCTTGAGGTTAGCTTCCGCTGTGTACTAGTCGTGCTGTAGACACCCGCTGCTTAGAGTTGTCATCGCATGAACTACTTTACCTTGTATTCAAACTTTAGTACTTTTGAATTATGACTTGTAACGACCATTGTGGTCACATACACTTAATATATGCTTCTACTTAGTGAAGCATGCTTTTGGATTGTAAAACATTCGATGTTGGTTTAGACATCACTTTATTAATGAATGTGAACTCTTTTTGAAAACGCATATAGTACTTAACCTTGTAATGATCCTGTTGTTGATGATTCGTACACGATGGTTTTGTACGGGGCATCACATATTTGGTGCAAAGTTGGTTTACGGTTGCAAATCTAGTTTCCTCCATTTAGCTGTTGGAAAGAGTGGTTCTCGTGACATCAAGATTGACGAGTTAATTCGGGCACGAAGAATAAGGTATATGTTACGGTCAATTGTATATTGTGTCACATATGTACGACACGCGATTTAGTCATAGACAATCACAAGACGCAAAATAAAAAAGTGGTGTTCGACTCGATTTGTAACTTTAAATTTAATTGGATAAGAAATAGTGGTAAATCAAATGTAGCTTTTAAGTGATTGGCTAAACATGCTATTGTAAAAAGTGTTGTAATTCTTGGCAGTTGGTTTACCTAGTGCCTTAGTAGGGAGCATTGTTTTCTTTTAACAGATTTTTCCGATCAAAATAAAAAAAAATATCACAAAAAGTAACATGAACCTCATTATAACTTGATGGGGGTCGATCCTCTTTAAGTTTTATTCGAAGTAATATGTAGCTTCCTTTAGACCAATCGCAGTGGCAAAGAGATTTTTTAATGTGTTGGTGAGTAGGATGAGGTAGTTGATGACATGAAAAATGTTTTGAAAAATGGAGAGAACTGATGTACCGTGTTGAGTGGCATGTTAGACCACACCTAACGGCGCGTCAAAATCCATCTGTCAGTCTATGTGGCGAAATTGACGAAAATTGGCGAATTTTAACGGGACGTCAGTTAGTCAGTATACGGGGCGTCAGTTATGTATGTGCCGATTTTGAAAGCTTCCGTCAGTTTCTTAATCAATCAATCATGCATTTTTTTATTTAATAAATATATATATTTTATAATTAATTTTTTCCAACCAATTTCCAATCAAATTTTTACCACATCACCCTACCCAATATTTGACACAAAAAACTTACACAACGGTATAAGATGTCAGAAACTGACTTTGCCATATTAAATTCAGATTGCATTTTTTGACCAAAAAGTGCAATAAGTGCCCGTGATATTCCAGTCACTATTAGAAATAGTCTTATGGATGATATGTCAAATATAATTGAAATTTGGATAAAATGGATAAAAAGTATTAAAGTCATATTAAAATAGCATTAAAATGTTAAGGAGGTTTTAACACGCCACATTGAATCCATGTGCCCTCACCACCACGTCTATTTTTTTGCAATCAACACGTCGTACTACGGTGTGTTGGGTGGAATGTTGACTTAAAATTTGCTGGTGAACATGTGTTACAATGCGTCGAGTCTGAGAATAAAATACATGATTCAATAAACGAATATAGTTTTCTCTATACCTACTAAAAGGTGTGAATATTAAACTTCTTATAAATTGGCGTCTTGACTGCCGCTTAGAGCTTAAATTGAATTTCAGACTTTAAAACTCATGAAAATTTGATTTCTACCATTTCCATGGCGTCCTTTGTTTTACTCACCTACTGGCCGGAATTCCCTTTGAAAGCAATATCTTTATCGGTAGAATAGAGGGAGAGAAGACTTTCTCTATTTTTGGAGTGTTCTACTTCTGGAAGGATAAATGACTTCTCTTTGTTGGATATAGTTTTGGTTAGAAGAATTGGATATGGTTGCATAGTATTTGTGAAGGATGTTATCCCACATAGGTGGGAGGAGAAAGTTGGAGGTAGGTGACTTGGTTATAAAAGGAGGGCTAAGTCTTCATTCCAATTTGCACCAATCAATACACTTGAAGTATTTGATTATTTCTTTCTTTCCTACCCTTGTTTGAGAGTTGTATTAGTTAAATATTTTAGAGAGTGTAGTTGGCTTAAGAGAGTCGTCTATATCATTGTAACAATTTTTGATATAGTGTATTTCTCTCTTTGGGGGCCGGTGGTTTTTCTCCTGTTTTGGAGTATCCACGTTAAATCTTGTGTTGTGTATTGTTCTTATTTCTTTACTGTTATTATTGGGATGGGTGTTGGGAATTAGTGAGACCGTAATTTCCCAACAACTGGTATCAGAGCGTCAGGTTTGACGGGGGTCTCGGTTATAGGAGTCGGGGTATGCTCTGTGGTTGCCACGGGAGTGGATCGTCCACATCAGAAACGAGTTCTATTGATGGTATAGGGTATCTGGTTAAACAATATTTTTTTTCTGATTCGGAGTAAGTGGTGTCTAGAATTTGTAGTGGACCAGGTGTTGGATTTTCCAATTTAACGGATCCTGTGCGCCACTCCACTATATCTGTCCGCCAGTCAAAACATGAACAAAATCAGAGAAATTGTTGTTTATAGGATACGGATACGATGTCGAAGTTCAGTCCAATGAGGTTTGATGTTGAGAAATTTGATAGGAGGATCAATTTTGGCTTGTGGCAGGTTCAAGTCAAGGATGTGTTGATTCAGTCCGGTTTACACAAGGCTTTGAATGGTAAACTCACCCTTGTTCCCGGCAGTGATTCTAGTAAGAAGTTCGATGAAGAAGAATGGGATGATATGGATTTGAGGGCGGCAAGTGCGATTCGTTTGTGTCTTGCAAAGAACGTGCTTGCAAATGTGCACGGGTTATCAACGGCAAAGGAGCTTTGGGTTAAACTAGAGCAGTTGTACCAAGGCAAGGGCATCTCAAATCGGTTGTGTCTTAAAGAACAATTTCATACTTTGCGTATGGATGGGGGTTCAAAGATTTCAGATCATCTAAGTATTCTTAACGGTATTGTTTCGGAACTGGAGGCCATCGGAGTTAAAACGGATGATGAAGATAAAGCTTTGAGGTTGATATTATCTTTGTCATCGTCTTATGAACACATGAAACCTATTTTGATGTATGGGAAGAAAACTCTGAAGTTTGAAGACGTTACTAGCAAGCTCATATCCGAGGAGAAAAGACTGAAAGGTAACGGGGTCTCGTCATCAGGAGATACGATAGTGTTGTGTTCGGATAGGCGAAAGAGAAACTCTGAGAAGAATCTGGCATGTTGGAGGTGCGGGAAGACTGGGCATGTAAGGGTTAATTGTCCAGGTGGAGCTAATTCGGTAAATGGCTCTAAAGGCGCTAATGATGTCTCCGTTGTTACGGAGAGTGACGAATTCCTCTGAAGTCACACCATCCTCATGGTGTGTCCGCGCCACCGTGGAAAGGGATGTTCGTTAGCGGTTCCACAATTACACATGGGCATTGGTTTGGCGTTGATGCAGGTTGTGTGGTGGAAACTGATGTTGTAGCTGATGGGACTTTCGGGAAAGCCAAACAGGGAAGTTGCACCATAAAAGTTTCAGCTGGTTGTTCAACAACATGTGCCGAGGTGAAATGCTTGGAATGTGATATTCTAAGTGTTATACTCTTTATGGTGGAGTATGATAATTCTATTTAGAGTTATGATTGTCTATTATGACAATGATTGTCGGGTCTTGACAATGTTCGATGAAGATGCAAGTTTTGTCTCTTGGGAGATAATGTCAACGATTTGAAGATGAGGATCTTGAAGTTGTCGTCGAGGAAGCGTCTACATCGGTTATGCTTGCAATATGGATGCATGGTTATCTTCTTCTATTCAAAATGTGGAGATTTGTTGGATATAGTTTTGGTTAGAAGAATTGGATATGGTTGCATAGTATTTGTGAAGGATGTTATCCCACATAGGTGGGAGGAGAAAGTTGGAGGTAGGTGACTTGGTTATAAAATGAGGGCTAAGTGTTCATTCCAATTTGCACAAATCAATACACTTTAAGTATTTGATTATTTCTTTCTTTCTTACCATTGTTTGAGAGTTGTATTAGTTAAATATTTTGGAGAGTGTAGTTGGCTTAAGAGAGTCGTCTATATCATTGTAACAATTTGTGATATAGTGTATTTCTCTCTTTGGGGCCGGTGGTTTTTCTCCTGTTTTGGAGTTTTCACGTTAAATCTTGTGTTGTGTATTGTTCTTATTTCTTTACTGTTATTATTGGGCTGGATGGTGGGAATTAGTGAGACCGTAATTTTCCAACACTCTTTATTGTAAGGTAGAAGAAGAATTGTCTACATCGCATATCTAACATACCTCACACATGTGAGATTGAATTCCGTTGTTGTTATAAATATATAATAATAATGAACTAACCATATATGTCCCAGTTTATAATTAATAATAATAATAATAATTGTATGTTAAAAGAAATCACAAAATCATATCATATCCATACAAATAACAAATGTATGTCGACGTGATAATTGAAAGTAGTCGCGTAGCATTTATGACACCCTTTCAAATAGGTCATGGTTTCTTTTTCTCCACATTTGTTACGGAATAGTATTAATTTTTTTTTTTTTTTTTTTTTTTTTTTTTTTTTTTGAAAGGCAAACTCACACACCCACCTAAATCTAACTCGATAAAAAGTGTTTGTTTGAAGAGGGTTTTAATCTAAAGTATTACTTCGATAATGTGTTGTTGTAAATAGCTTTAGAAAAAATGGACGTTTAAAGGTTATATCTGGTTGAATATTTCCTAAATTTTGGGTATATGTATATATATAACATAAAATAATTCCACTAACATAGCACTATGATAATATCTTTGGGACTAAAATGTTGTATGTTTGGAGTGGATGGAGGGCCCAACATTCACTCAATCATAAATTCATAATGAATCATTATCGTTTACAGATCGCAAAGAAAAGCAATAAGAAACATGATGTCGATGCAAATAGTGTCGATGCAAATAGGCAAAGAAAAACTTAGCAACAATGAACAATATTTATCATATTACTAATTACTAATATAAATAATAGAACTTGTAATTTTCTCTTAAATATAATTTTTAATTAATACTCATTAATTCAAATTAATAATTATTATTTTTTCCTCATGAATTAATTATAAATTTTATTTTATATTTAAAGAATTTATGAGTTCATTAAATACATTTAACGTGTGTTATAGCGCTATTCTGAATTGTCACCAAGTTTATGATATTAAACGTATAATCAATCACCATTCTCACAACTTATACCTTAAATACCACAAATTAGTACAAACGAAAAAAAAAAAAAAAAAAAAAAAGGAAATTACAAGTCAAAAACACCATCAGAGTTCTTGTAGCCGACGGCATTAAACACGCATCTTCGAAGTCTATTTGTAGCCGACGGCATCAGGTGGTGTTGCTCCGGTGCATCTTATCATAAACAAGGCTGGATCTAGAAATTAAGGGAGAGGAACAATAACGTACCGAATGATGGTTTGGCTGATGAATTGCAAGTGAGTCATTTGTCTTCTTCATCTGATTGCAAGATCTCCATCTCCTTATCACTAGCTTACTAGGTATGTATTCTCTCTGCAATCTTCAATTCGTATCTTCATAGATCCACGGTATGCATACATATATCCATCTACAGCCAAGTAGTAAGTTCCTGTTTTTTATCCCCTTTCGATTGGATCTTATTTCTGCTATCAATTCCGAAATTGCATACTTAATTTTTCAATTACTTTATTCCTATATTTAGATTTAGATCTTGATTCAATTGATTCGAAGTTTGAGTTTACGGTTATCATATTCTAAAGAAAATTAACTATGAGATTTGAGATTTGTTTTTCAACACCGTGTGGTACACAATGACGGTGTCTTCTGATATATCTGAAAACAGTGTTATTTTTTAAATCGATCTCGAAGTAAGCTAGTGATAAAAAAAAAAAAATCACGAAGAACATTTAGGGAAGGCTTGAAGAACAGGAACGAACAGGAAGGAGTTACGGGCTTAGATTACGACTCCATTTCCAAGATCAGATCCACGAAAGCTACAATGAATTAAGGAATCTAATCAACAAAAAATCGATCTGTGTTTTATTCAAATCAACAAAAAATAGCAAGTCATGGCCTCTCGGATGGCGTTTAATATTCCAACCTCGCCTTTTACTCCGGCCACTGTTGGCCGCCGTAGTCGTCTTCATCCACTACCTGCGCAATCATCTCGTCAATATAACCATCAGAATAATCACAATCCCCCATCGACTTTTCCTAATCCCTCGGCTGATGAGGTGTGGGTGTTGGTTGAAAGAAGGCGAAAAGCCAACAAAAAACTCTCTACTAATCACTCGTTTGCAAGAAACCTGATCCACCGTTTTGGTAATCCAAACACACATCATCCGGTATACAAACAGAAATGGGTGCCATCTTCATCGGCTAACCCTAACCCTAACCATACAGAGAATACTACAAACCCTAATACCACAAACCCAAAACAAGCAACCAAACCTACAAACCCTAAAAGTGCAGCCACTTTTCCTAACAACATTGCACTGAACCAACAATCTAGCTCTCGTGTTCACGAACCTTTCTCCCCAAAACATGTCCCGGCATCAGCGCCTATCACATCGGTTATGGTTTTCGGATTCCCAGATTCATGGAGCAAGATTGATCTCCGTTGCTTCATTAGCAGGTATGGGAATGTACACGACATCTTCATACCCTTCACGAAAAGATTAAGAAACGGTAATAAATTCGCTTTTGTTAAATTCATTGACGTTACCGACCTTAACTTCTTGCTTAAACGACTAAACTCCATAAATCTTGGTAATGGGTGGCTAAAGGCTTATAAGGCCCTTGATCGAAAAGCTTCTGCCTCGAATGATAAACCTATACAACCCCCTTCTACAAAACCCGTTTCATCGTCTCTACCTAATCATCATACCATTCCGAATAAGGGGTTCACTGATGGGCGTCCGTTTAACAAGGTGGTTGGGAATATGGACGGATACACTAGTGATATCACGAAAGAACTAACTAGCATCAGGTGGTTCAATCGTTGGGACTGCAATGGTAAATTTAGAGAAATCTCCGTTGTGGATAAACATAATGACACTGAAATCCTGAATAAAGCTATTATCGGTACCATCCTCAAACTTGAATATCTTGAACATATCTTATTTTTGTGCGAAATGGAGAATCTGAATAATGTTCAGGTAAAGTATCTTGGTGGGATGGAAGTTATGTTCATCTTTGAGTCCGAGGAGCAAGCTTCATCTATTCTTAATGCGAAACACCATTGTATCCACAAATGGATGACCAACATTCGTAAATGGGATGAAAACCACTCATACCAAGGTCGAATTACATGGTTAAAAATCACGGGTATTCCTGTCCAGTTTTGGAACAAAAAAACATTTACTGCCATCGCAAAATGGTGGGGCGAACCTATTGACTTCTCGAATTGTTCTTTAAAAGGTAACCAAAATCTCGTTGTAGCAAAAGTATTAGTTAAGTTACGAGATGCACACTTGGTACATGACATTGTGCGTGTCACATCCGATAGTTACATCTTTTTTGCTTATGTAATGGAAGAAACCAATGGGATTTTTGAAGTTAATGTTAACCCAGATCACGTGGAAAGTGATGGAAGTGATGGGATATCGGAGTCTGAGTTACCGGGTAATGTCGAATATGCAAATTTTGACGATGAATCAAAATCAGACTTCTCTGATGACTTCTTTAATCATAAACCGAATTTAAAGACTAATGAGGTTGAACCAGGTGACAATAATTCAAAATGTTGGGTGGCTGAAAGCTCATTTGTTGGTCCTATTAAAGAACATGTGAATGGTACATCCTCTGTTAACAATATCGATAATCATTCTGTTAATGAACATTCAAATGAGGTGGACCAAAAAATGAATGATATGGGATTAGCCCAAATGTCTGCTGAAGGGCTGGCCCAGAGGGCTTGCGGTGATATTACAGGTTCGGGAAATGTTACTGTCAACGATAATTTTGTGTTGGAACAAATAATATTCGATAATGTTCCAAAAGGTGGCGAGAACATCGTAACTGTCTAGCCCAACAATTCTCACGGGCCTGAATTTCAAGACGGGCCTCCTCCCATTCCTAAGTTCACACCCGACTCACCATATGTGTCGTACGTTGAAAAAGGACAATTCTATCCCTAATCCTACAGGTGATAACGATAACATTCAAGGTAATGCTGTGGGACATGTGGATGTTGACTGCCCTCCAGGTTTTCAACCGACCCCACGATATACGCACGAATTACATAAACGAGATAAAGAAAGTGACAACGAGATCAATGACACCATGAATAATAAAGATGTCAACTCCAATACTCCAACTGATACTAATTGTGTTCCAGCCCAGGCTGAGCCGAATGTTTCTGTCATGGGTCCTGTTGATCAAAATCTACAAACGACTGTAATGGGGGTTCCAATAGGACCGGTTCAATTAATTCTGAGAAGGAATGTAAGGTTTCAAGGATCAGAGCTCCAAACAATCCTGCTTCTAGTAACGAACAATCGCTATCGAATTGTAGCTTGGGCTTAAAAGATTTTGGACACGACATTGGGCTTGAGTGGATCGGGGCTCCGTCAGGGAAGTAACTTTACCCTTCTTTCGTTTTCTCTTTATTTATGTGTTTAAAATGAAGATAATATCGTTAAACGTACGTGGGCTCGGGAAACTTGAAAAAGAAAAATTTAATTGGATTAAAAAATTAATTCGTTTTCATAATCCGGACATTTTTGCAATTCAAGAATCCAAAACAAAAAGTGTTACTGATTTTATGATTGAGTTGTTATGGGGTAACAAAAATTTTGAATATATCTTTAAACCATCGGTGAGGTTATCGGGCGGGTCAATTTTAATTTGGAACCCTACTAGATTTTGTGTGTCCGGGGCGGTTGAAAAAGAATTTTTCTTGGGTATACGAGGGCGATGGGTGGGCAAAATGGCGGACTCCATTATATTAAACGTTTATGGGCCACATAATGATCAATTGAAACAAAAATTTTGGGATAGTCTTGACAATATTATGCAGGTGGATATTGATGATTGGGTTTTCTGTGGCGATTTTAATGAAGTAAGGCGCAGAGCGGAAAGGAAAAATTGCGAATTTATCGAAAGTAGAGCAAAGATGTTCAACAATTTCATTGACAAAGCTAATCTCATTGAAATTCCATTGGGGGGAATGAAGTTTACTAGGATTAGTGACGACGGTTTGAAATATAGTAAACTTGACAGGTTCTTAGTCTCGGAAGCGTGTTATGCATCATGGGATGGAATTTCTGCATGTACTCTCGATAGGGATTACTCCGACCATTGCCCAATCGTTTTGAAGGATATGAACAATGACTTCGGGCCGAAACCTATTAGGATTTTCAACAACTGGTTCGAAGATGATAAATGTGATGATTTGATAAAAGATGCATGGAAAGTTACCATTTGTAATCCAAGGGCTGATTGTGTATTTCGTGATAAACTTAAGAACGTAAAAGGGGTGTTGAAGGAAAAATGTAATCCTAAATATAATAGTCTAAATGCCGAAATTGACTCACTTCATAAAGAAATCTCTGAGTGGGAAAACATCATCGGTACTCGTGACCTTTCGGAAGTTGAAATTGCATCTTGGTTAGATTCGAAAAAAAAGTGGCTTAAAAAAGATAAGGAGAAAGTCGATATATTGAAACAAAAGGCAAGGATTAAATGGGTTACGGAAGGGGATGAAAATAGCAAATTTTTTCATTCGTGTATTAAAAGGAGGCAAAACAAAAACAACATAAGGGGTATAAATTCAAATGGCTTATGGATCGAGAACCCAGAGGACATCAAAATGGCGGCATTCACATACTTCAAAAATCGTTTTAGTGAACATAATTCTCGTACCTTCAAAATTCGTGGCCCCCTGAGCAAACGACTTAATGATGAGGAGGCGTCGAACCTTGAATCTCCTTTTACACTCTCTGAAATCCATGTTGCTATATTAGAATGTGGGGGTGAAAAGGCCCCCGGACCCGATGGTTTTAACATGAAATTTTTCTCAAAATATTGGGACGTTGTCAAAGAAGACCTTCTCGCGGTATTCACTCGTTTTTGGGAGGTTGGTGAGATCTCTAAAGGTTGTAATTCCTCTTTTGTTGCATTACTCCCGAAAAAAATGACCCACAGGGATTTGGTGATTATCGTCCTATCAGTTTAATCGGGAGCCTTTATAAAGTTCTATCTAAGGTTTTGACCAAAAGGCTACAAAGGGTTATTTCTTCGGTTATCGGTTTCGAACAAAGTGCTTATATTAAAAATCGTTATATTCTTGATGGCGTGTTAATTGCGAATGAAGTCCTTCATGATATCAAAGTAACCAAAAGAAAAGGCTTCTTTTTTAAAGTTGACTTTGAGAAGGCTTTTGATAGCATTAGTTGGGACTTTCTAATGGAAATCATGGAGTTAATGGGATTCGGTCTTCGATGGAGACAATGGATCTTCGCAAGTCTTTCTTCCGCTTCCATTTCGATTTTGGTCAACGGTTCCCCAACTAAAGAATTTTCTCCTCAGAAAGGCGTGAGGCAAGGGGATCCCCTCCCCCCTTATCTTTTTATCATGGTAGCCGAAGGTTTGAACCATCTAATTAAATCTGCTGCACTTCATAGCCGATTTTCTGGGATCCCAATTGGGCGGAGGGAATTACAGGTCACGCATTTGCAATACGCGGACGACACTATATTTTTTGGTGAATGGGATAGGCGTAATGTGCAAAATCTTACTAAAATTCTTAAGTGCTTTGAATTGACATCGGGACTAAAAATCAATTTTCATAAGAGCTGTGTTTATGGACTCGGGGTCTCAAAAGTTAAAACGGAAAATATGGCGGCCTGGCTTGGGTGCGCAGCAGGTACACTCCCTATTACCTACCTTGGGCTTCCACTTGGATCGTCGATGAAACTCTCGAAGTCATGGGATTCGGTATTTGACAAGTTTGGTAAGAGGCTGGCGGATTGGAAAGCTAGATCCCTCTCGTATGGTGGTAGACTTACATTAATTAAATCGGTATTATCTAGTCTACCTCTTTATTTCTTTTCGCTTTACATATCCCCGTCTTGTGTTATTGATAAACTTGAGGGGTTGAGACGTCGGTTTTTTTGGGGCGGATCTTCCGAGGTCTCAAAAATGGCATGGGTTAAATGGGATACTTGTCTTAAGCCTCGTGAATTTGGTGGGTTAGATATTGCCCCTCTTGCGTTTAAAAATCGTGCCTTACTTGCAAAATGGTGGTGGCGGTTTAAACATGAGAATGACTCACTTTGGGTGTCTATTATTAAAAATATTTACGGGGAGGACGGGGGCCTTAACACTTCTTTTTCTCCCCCTTCCTCACGAGCTTCTTCTACTTAGGCGGGTATCCTTAAGGTGGGTAAAAATATCTTTAATGAAAACTCCGCTTTCGCTAATTCTTTCAAAAAAAGAGTCGTAGATGGGTCTAGTACATGTTTTTGGGATGAATTATGGCTTGGGGAAATGGTTCTTAAAGACAAATTTAATAGGCTTTATAGACTAGACACAAATAAATTTGCCACAATTCTTGACCGGGCGAGATGGGAGGGCGGGAACTTTCATGCCACGTGGTGTTGGTCCCGCGATATCTCGGGGAGATTGGCCGGGGACCTCACCACTCTTACTAATCTTTTATCTAGTTTTGTCCCGTGTAGCTCAGGTAAAGAAGAATGGTCATGGTCTTGGAGTAAGGATGGCTCGTTTTCGGTTCACAAGCTTACGGATATTCTGGTCCGGAGCAGCCCTGACATCGCAACCGTGAGCATAAAGTCGCTCCGCAACAAACTGGTCCCCCTCAAAGTTGAGTTGTTTATTTGGCGTACTCGACACAAAAGGTTACCTACAAGAGTTGAACTTGACAAGAGAGGTATGGACTTGGGTACGGTACGTTGTCCGGTTTGTGACAATGGTTTGGAATCAGTAGAGCACTCCATCATCTTATGCACTTTCGCTTTTGACATTTGAAATCGTGTCTATGATTGGTGGAAGCTCGGCCCTTTTACAAACTTGGGTATAAATGAATCTTTTCTTGGAAATGGATATAACTTCACCTCCGACTTGGGAAAACTGTTGTGGCAAGCTACGGAATGGGTTACGGGATACATGATTTGGAAAAGTAGGAACGCTTTCACTTTCACTAAGATAAAACCGACATGCGCAATGGTATTCAAAGACATCCAACTTAAATGCTTCGAATGGATCTCTAATAGGATCAAAGGCACCAATATTGAATGGGATGTCTGGCTTGCAAATCCACGAGGTTATGATTCGCTAGCTTTATCGTCTAGAAGATCCGGGATAGGTTAATTAATTGTTCTCCACGCAGGTTTTTTGCCCCACTCCTGGAGTAGTCGTTTTGGTAGAGAGAATTTGAGGTGGATCAGGGGGCTTTGTCGTTGAATTGCCAACACTGTGCTCTGTCCCCACTCCAGCTTGTTTAGTTAATTCTTCTCAAGTCCAATCTCGACCTTAATGATAATGAACGGACTACGGCGTTTTCCTGCACACTTGTGGAGTCTTACTATCTCGGTTATATATTTGTCGTTTTGTTTTCCTAGATGTAGTTCCGTTTTTGTAAGCGTGACATTATTGTAATTATTTCGTGTTGATATATATAATACATACCTCCTTTGCCGTTAAAAAAAAAAAAACGTATAATCAATCTTCTAATGATCCCACATAGATTTCATGATACCTTCATGATAAATCTAAAATAGATTAACTCATAAATTAAACAAAAATTATACCTCTGGAAAACACTCAAAATAGATTGGTGCTAAATATATCAAAACAACAGTATATGTACGGAGTAATATTCAAGGGGATGCCCATCTGGAATTTGCCAACTTCATCACATGCAACTTTATGCCCCACACATATAATAAGACTGCAAAATACTCGGTATTACATTTCATAAAATCATATATTTGGTTTACATAAAGCCATAAAGGCGACTTAAGTGTGCCCGAATATACCAAATTCCCAAACTGATCAATCTTATTTATACAAAGAAAATATTAGTTCAAAAATGAATTGTGATTCGAGAGTGCACGTAATGTGCAATTCACTAGGTACCAGGTCTCGCACTCGGGACGCTTGATTATCCGAGTTTTTATTTTCTATGGAGGAGCTAATGTATACATTCATAGAACGGTTTTACCGCTTACCATAGGCGGATCCAATGTATTATTGGGGGGGGGCCCGGTGGATTTCGAAACTTTAGTGCAAATTTTTTCGGTTTTTCGATTTTGCCCCCGGTGGAATTTTTTTTTTGCCCCAAACCCTTCATATATTGCCCCAAAACCTCCATATTTAACCCCAAAACCTTCGTATTTTGCTCAAAAACCTCTAAATTTTGCTAAAAAAACTCTATATTTTGCCCCAAAACTTCTATATTTTGTAAAAAAAATATCCTTACGTTTTAAAAAAAATTAGCCCCCGATGAAAATTTTTCCTGAATCCGCCACTGCCGCTTACCTAAAAAAGAAAAAATAAAATATTAGTTGTGTTATAATTCAGTAGGCTTATAACTACCTTTAGTGGTTTGGTTCGTATTATAATTCAGTAGGCTTATAACTACCTTTAGTGGGTTTGTTCTTGACTATAGGCTACTAATAAACTTAAAATAAGAGAGAGTAAAAAGATGGTGATATATGAAATATATTCTATGTGTGCATCTTATGCAAATCACATCCTTTGGTATTTATAATACAATAATTTACTGTGCAGTTAGGTAGAATAATAATACACCCGTGATCATATTCAATTTTGTCAGCCACTTTCTGTCTTTATCACAACACTCCCCCCTTGGATGACAAATTATTAAAGAGCAACTTAGTACTGCATCGTTAAAAACCTTGCTAAAGAAAACCCATTGGCAAAAAACTTTAGCTAAGGGAAAAAGAGTGCAACATACAGTTGACTCCCCCTCATGTAGACATCGTTGAACTTTTACATCTTTTGAACATGTCTCATTCCAATATTGTGAACGTGTGTTTTGAAAATAGCAGTTGGGAGTGCTTTGGTGAAAAGATCAGCAGAGTTTTTGCTGGATTGAACATATTTCATTTCAATCTGGTTGTTCTTAATGAGATCTTGAGTGTATGAGAAGAATCTATGAGGTATGTGTTTTGTTCAGTCACTTTTGATATACCCTTCTTTCATCTGTGCTATGCAAGCTGCATTATCTTCATAGATGGTTGTTGGACTTTTATCGCGTTCTAGTCCACAAGAATCAGTAATGAGTTGTGTCATTGATCTCAACCAAAAACATTCCCGAGTAGCTTCATGTAATGCAATCACTTAGGCATGATTTGATGATGTTGCAATAAGTGTTTATTTTTTAGAACGCCATGATATTGCGGTACCTCCATTTAGGAATACATATCCATTTTGAGATTTAGCATTATGTGGATCAGATAAATAACCTGCATCTGCATAACCAACCAAATCTTGTTTTGATTCGTTAGAATAAAATAATCCTAAATCAGTAGTTCCTCAAAGGTATCGAAATAGGTGTTTGATCCCATTCCAGTATCTTTTGGTAGGAGCTGAACTGAACCTTGCCAACAAATTAACTGCAAAAGAAATGTCAGGTCTTGTACAATTTGTAAGATACATAAGAGCTCCAATTGCACTAAGATATGGTACTTCTGGTCCCAGGATATCTTCATGATCTTCACAGGGACGAAATGGATCAGTGTCAACATTAAGTGATCTAACAACCATAGGAGTACTTAATGATTTTGCCTTGTCCATATTGAAACATTTTAAAATCTTTTCCGTATAAGTTGTTTGATGTACAAGTAAACCATTAGGCATATGCTCAATCTGCAAACCAAGGCAATACTTGGTTTTTTCGAGAACTTTCATTTCAAATTCTTTCTTTAGAAGTTGAATGGCTTCATGAATTTCTTTATTTGTACCTATGATGTTAAGATCATCGACATAAACGGCTATGATCACATATCCGGATGTTGTTTTCTTAATGAATACACATGGGTAAATAAGATTATTGGTATACCATTTGCATATCAAGTAATCAATTAATCGTTTATACCACATGCGACCCGATTGTTTCAACCCATATAAACACCTTTGTAACTTGATTGAGTACATTTCTTTGGATTTTGCATTGGTTGCTTCTGATACCTTAAATCCTTCAGGTATCTTCATATATATATATATATATATATATATATATATATATATATATATATATATATATATATATATATATATATATATATATATATCACTATCAAGTGATTCATATTGATAAGCAGTCACAATATCCATGAGATGCATTTCTAAATTTTTAGAAACTGCCAGACTGATTAAGTATCTAAAAGTAATTGCATCCATAACAGGAGAATAAGTTTCCTCATAATCAATTCCTGGTCTTTGAAAAAAACCTTGAGCTACAAGTCTAGCCTTATACCTTGTAACTTCATTTTTCTCATTTCTTTTTCGCACAAAAACCCATCTATATCCCACAGGTTTCACATCTTTAGGTGTGAGAATGATAGATCCGAAAACTTTTCTTTTATTGAGCGATTCGAATTCAGCTCGTATTGCTCCTTTTCAATGATCCCAATCATGTCTATTTTGACATTCCATGACAGATTTTGGTTCTGGATCATCATCATCATCATTCATGATGTCATATGCAACATTATATGAAAATATCTCATCAAGATTTTTCATTTCATTTCGGTTCCATAATATTTTTGAATGTGCATAATTGATTAAAAATTCCGTATTGACATCATCAATCTCCTCTGCAGAAGGAGTATTGATTTGTGGTTCTTCTTGAACACTTCTCTTTTACCTCGTTATCAGCTGATTTTCTTTTTCGAGGATTTTTATCATTGGAACCAATTGGTCTCCCACATTTCTGGCGTGGCAAAGACACAAGAGCGACATTATTGTCAGTTTTTGAAATTTCAATTCGAGCTGGAGCATTTGCTGCTGGTATATATGATTTAGTCACTCTTTTTGTATCTGTAAATGCATCAGGCAATTTATTCGCAAGTTCTTGCATATGCATTATTTTTTGAACTTCGGTCTCGTATTCTTTTGTACGAGGATCAAGATACATTAATTGAGGTTCACACCATGAAACATCATTTTATTTATTTTTTATTTCTCCCCCTAATCTAGGGAAAAATGTTTCATTAAAGTGACAGTCAACAAAACGTGCTGTAAAAACATCACCCGTCATGGGTTCAATATATCTTACGATTGAAGATGTTTCATATCCAACCTATATTCCCATCCTTCTTTGAGGACCCATTTTAGTGTGTTGTGGTGGTGCGATAGGAACATAAACCGCACAACCAAATGTTCTAAGGTAGGAAATATTTGGCTGATGGCCAAAAGCAAGTTGCAAAGGAGAATATGTATGACTTGCACTTGGTCTAATGCGAATTAATGATGCAGCATGTAAAATTGCATGACCCCATACAGATACTGGGAGTTTTGTTCTCATTATCAATGGTCTAGCTATTAACTGCAATCGTTTGATTAGTGATTCGGCTAAACCATTTTGTGTATGCACATGGGCAACAGGATGTTCAACAACAATCCCCACAGACATGCAAAAATCATTAAACGCTTGAGATGTAAACTCACCAGCATTATCCAATCTCACCCTTTTAATAGTATAATCAGGAAAATGTACTCTCAATTTAATAATTTGAGCAAGAAATTTTACAAATGCAACATTTCGACTTGATAATAGACAAACATGAGACCATCTACTAGATGCGTCTATTAGGACCATGAAATATCTAAATGGTCCACATGGTGGATGAATTGGTCCACATATATCACCTTGAATTCTTTCAAGAAACATTGGTGATTCTTTTTCAACCTTAAGAGGTGATGGTCTTATTATTAATTTTCCAAGTGAACATGATGTACATGGAATAAGTGCATCATGAGGGATCTTTTGATCCATCAATGGATGTCCATGTGTATTTTGAATTATTCTTTTCATCATTGTTGATCCTGGGTGGCCTAATCTTTCATGCCACATATTGATCATTACAGGATCACATGCATTTTCATTTACTACCATGTGCGCTTCTGGTACATTTATACATGTATAATGTAAACCAGAACTAAGTCTTGGTAGTTTTTCAATCACATGATTCTTCTCAGTGATACTTAAGTATTTATCATTTTCTGTAGTCACTGACTGATAATCATATTCATTTTGGTAAATGTCATAGAAGCTTAACAAATTTCTTTTTGACATGGGAGAAAATAAGGCATATTTTATCAGAAAATTTGTACCATTTGGTGACATGAATTTTGCCTTTCCCATTCCTTTTATTAAATCCGCAGAACCTGATATAGTATGTACCGTTCCTTTTGTTGCTTTAAAATCAGTGAAATATTTTTTAGATTTGAGTATAGTATGTGTGGTACCACTGTCTGCAATACAAAGATCCCCACCATTTGACTGATTTTGCACTCCAGTAGTGTACATCATGAACTTCAAAATATGAGAAACAAATAATGAGTACATAATTCATCAATATATTACATTCAAAAATATGTTATAAACGAAAGTACATAATAAGGAAACATATAGTAAAGTAAATATGGTATAGATCGTAAATCTACATCCATTTATTTGATATGGACATATAATAGGAAATTTATTCATTAAAGTAGTCACTTGTTGGCTTAGCGATTTTTGTATCAAGGTCATCCACAAGGTTTGCCTCTTTTCCTTTTCCTTTTAGGGATTCCTGATATTGATTAACAGAATATTTATTTGTTCGACAATTTTTAGACCAATGGCCAATTTTACCACATCGATAACAAGAATCTTCAATATTCTTTGAAGAGCTTCCTTCAACATTATGATTTGTGGGATTGTATGGTGGTTGAAATTTATAATTTTGTGGATTATTATTTCTTTGTCTACGAATACGACCACCATAACAATTACGACCATGACCACCACCACGACCATTACCATAAGGGTGATTTCGAACATAGTTATGATTTTTATTATTGTTATGGTAATTTCCATAATGATGATTTTGGCCAATATGACCACGACCTCGCCCACGTCCTCGTCCAGGTTGTAACACCCCGTTTTTTAGTTACGCGTTATTTCGAACGTCATTCAAAATACGAGACATGTAAGCGTATATTTGGATCCCAAATAAAGTTGGAGTTGAGGTTCTAAAACCTTATCATTGGATAGTAAATCTCATTACATTTCCAACGATATTTGATTCGTCGAAAACGGAGCTACGGTTTGAAAGTTACGACCAAAACAAGTTCCAGTTTCTGTCTCAGTTCATTGGGACGCCATCCAGCCATTTTGGACGCCGTCCAAATGGCCTGACGGGCCAGCTGTGATATTTTGAAGTTTTTAAAATGTAACGACCCGACCAAAACCGTTATTGACGGCGCCGTTAACTTAGGTCCCGTTGCGTGGTCGTAGTCCCTATATGAGACTCGTTTGACCAAAATTATGTCGCATTCATTTGAAAGGTACAAGACTTGCAAGTTTAGTTTACAAAACCGTTCGACAACAAGTCTAAGTTTACAAAGTCATAAAGTATAAATGAAATAACTTGCGACATAATTAGTTTAAAAACACAGTTGCTATAAATAGCGTAAGTATGTAAACAAAAGTTTGAATCCAAAAGTGCTATCCCTAGCGTATGCATGCATGGTTGACTCCAATCAAGTAATCAAAGAGTGCGGAAGCATGTATCAAGTAGCCAAGTATGAACCTGAGAAAACATGTAGAAAACTGTCAACGAAAAACGTTGGTGAGATCATAAATGTATTTGTAAAGGTATATTTTGAACCACAATAGTTTGTATAGATGATTATCCAAATCGTATTTATTCCGAAGAATGTAGTTTGTATTGCGAGCACCCAATTACCAAAGCTTAACTGAATCTTCCCTCTGAATTTTGAATATAGTGTTAGAACATACACTATGCACGTTGAAATTATATTTCATCCACTAACGGTAGCGAACCGTCTGAATGAGGGTTCGTTAAACCCGTATGGCCACACAACATAATCACTCGCTTACACTTACACCCTGCAAGTGGAACTAATGATAATTGGATTGAGGACTTTTGTTCTAACTCGCCTGTATCTTTGTATTCGTATATTGTGTTCAAAGTATAAAAGTATGAAAAGTATATATACATGTGAAATGTATATAAGTATGTAATGTATATGTTTCTCAGCCCACGATTTAAAAGAATAAAAGTATTTGCAAAGGTGGGACTATGATCTCACCTCGAGTGCACGAGTAAAAAAGTACTTCACAAAGTAACGTATGCATGATAGTTGCTTAGCCTTGACCTAAACAAATAAGTTGTATCAATTAACCGGTTACGACACAAGGTCGGGTGAAATGTGTTCAATTAGTCCTATGGCTCGTTACGACTCGATTAAATATAGCATGTGAATCATGTTGTCAAGTTTCATACAAGAATCACGTATAAAAGCATGTTAGAATGATTGTATAAAAGTTTGGTTAAGTTTGACTAAAAGTCAAACTTGGTCAAAGTCAACGAAAAAGTCAACGCGTTCGGGTCGGGTCCCGGACTATTTTTCTATGCTAGTTATTCATATACAAGTATATTAGAACAGGTTTCATGTGAATCGGAGGTCGATAGCTAGTCAAACATTTCACGTGAAATGGGACACGGAGGTCAGAATCTGTCCAGGTTGTTCTGCGCGCCGCGCGGGGTGAGGTGCGCGCCGCGCCACCTGCTGTTCAGCTATTTTCCTGTTTTTCAAAGATATGCACGAACCAAAACCAATTCTAACACAACACTTGACCCGCAAATACATATAACGCTTATCATACATCGTTGGAAAGGTGTTTTGACGAGGAATGCAACTAAACACTTTTCATAGATCATAACCGACAATTTCCAAATCGAAAACATCATCAAAGTTCATCATTTTCAACCAAAAATCAAAGAAACGCATTTTATGATTCGGGAATCCAATTTACACATACGATATGCCGTTTTGAAGGTAATAACGCATACATTGCAACTAGACGCATATTCCAAGTTTCAATAAACATTTACTACGTCAAAATCACTAGTCACGTTATCGTTTCAAAATCAATTTCGACACAATGAGACTTATGATTCACTAATCAAACGCTAGCATACATCACACCATTTCGAAGCTATTTACGCATACAATTTAACTAGTTAACTAGCATACATTCAAACAAGTGTCTCAACTAGCATTCAACCGCATCAAGTTCCTACCAAAACGATAATCGATTCACCAAAAACACATTTCATGTTATTGAGCTAGTTTTTCATCATCCAACATATCAAAACGAAGCTAATGAGGTAACTAACACTTTTAACACATACACTTTATCTTATAACATCATTTGAGCAACCAAAACTCAAGATTAAGCTAGACCCATTTGGGTGTTCATGTCATATTTTCAAAACACGAAGAACGAGCATACAAATTACATACACGACATCCCTACGAGCCATAGACACTAATTAACCACTTGACAAGTCTAAAAACGAATTTAACAAGTTAGGGTTTCATGAGAAATTCTTACCCCATGCCATGAGACTAGTATCAAATCGAAGAGGATGAAACGAGGATTCCAAAAGTACAATTTGTTTTGATGTTTGCTCCATGATTCGGTTTTAGATGATGAATTTGTGTTTGAGGGTTTTGTGTTCATAAAAGGGAAGTAGAGAGAAAAGAGGAAGAAGGTGGGATTGAATGTGTGGTGGTAGTGGTGGGTTGACTAGTTGACCTAGTCAACTAGTTTGCCCACTAGCCAACTTTGGTCCCTCAAGTTTCAAAGCGGGTGCGGGAATTAACCAAACGAATATTTTAAAAACGCTCGAGTAAACGAGTGATGTTATAATTAAATAACGGGAATATTATGAACGTTAGTCAATGGAAACCACGCATTTAAATCACGAAAGGTATTATTAAAAAAAAAAAAAAAGATAGTGTTGAAAATAAATTTAACGGAAAAACGCGGGATGTTACATTACCTACACCTTAAAAGAAATTTCGTCCCGAAATTTAGTTGGAAGTAGTAGTCGTTGTTTCTTCCTCGAGATCTTGCGTTGTCGGTTCTACGAATAAGTGAAGGTACTCCTTCGGGTATTTCAACGAACTTCGACAGTCGCGATTTTACGTTGGTTTAAAGTTTGGTTCCACGATTTATAGTTTCAACCGGTCCTCCTTGGAAGTGAGGTTTATCGTCGTTAGTAAGCTCATCGAAAAGGAATAACAAGTTCTTGTTTCGCAAAACACGTCTTTAAGTTGACACATCGAATGTAGGATAAACGGAGACTCAAAGTGAGCCGGAAAATCCAAACGGCTAGCAACGTCCAAAACGCCCCAAGATTTCAAAAGGGTTAAAATATCACGGATTTTGTTTTCTATGTTTCCCGAAACGGACTGCACCTTTCCAAGGTGCGACTCTTAACGTGACGCGGTTTCCCACGTGGAATTTGAAATGTTTACGTCTAACAGTGGCATAGCTCCTTTGGCGACTACGGTCGTCTCGAGCCTTTCTGAGGTTAAAGAAGTTTCTTGGTTGTTCCATGAATTAGCTCGGGTTCGGTGGTTTGATTATCATCTACTTCGGTTCAACAATTTAAGAAAATGACATTCACGGCTATACGGGTCCTCGAAAAGTGTGACGTTAATACTCGAATGAAATTTTATGGTAGTAAGAGAATTTGACTAAAGGCAAGTACTTTTCTCAAGTAAATTTGAAGTCGATAACACGAACTCGTGTTATGGTTTCCAAAGTTTGAATCATATGTTTGCTCGGTCCGTCGGGTTTTGGATGGTACGCGGTACTCATGTCTAAACGTGGTCCCGAGGCTTTTTGTAAGGCACTCCGAAATCTAGAAGTGAAGCGAGGATCTCGATCCGAAACAAAGTACATTCCGTAAGGTATATTTGAACAAGTTTGTTAGGACAAGTTTCTCAAGAAAATTCGCGTCGCGGAAGATTTATCGGTTTCCAAATACGTTCGTCGAGACTATTCACCCTCGAGGCGAATACTAGTATAACGTGAAGAGTCTCTCTCCATTGAGAATTTAAAATAGAAGATTTCCTGAACCAGAATTACGAGCGTAAGGCGAGAGAAGTTTCCGCTTCGATGCGAGCATAACGAGTAAATTGTAGTTAGTCAATAAGACTGTGCGAGGACGAGATAGTATACACGTGTAACATACGGTTGAAGTCGAAAGGAATCGGTAATTCATTCGGAAGCATAAGTATAGTTCGACAAAAATCGAAGGTGTGTCCCCGGTATGGTTGTTAACAATATTCTCGGAGTTTTCGGATGTCCGAACATGAAAAGGTGAAGTCATGTACATGGCACATGGTGGTGTTTAGGTTGATCGAGTCTAACCACCATCACGTGTCACTAGAACTTTGGTATGTCTTACCGCAATATAACTACGTTGATCGAGTGTAGTTATATTACGCTAACTCATACTTCCATTCCCACATCACTCCATAGTTTCAAGTTCGTGTCATTGCGAAAATCTAAAATGAACAAAATGTAACGACGTTTCAAACGTGACTCGTATTAAATCGAAAGAGTTTCTACAACTCTAAAGAAGCGTTTCCCCGTGGGAAGTGTATAAATGATTGTTCACGTCAAATCGGTTCGATTCAAACAATAATGTATTTAGGTACGAAAAGAGTAACGAGTCATGATAACGAGTAGTACGCAACCGTAGCGATAAACAGTGATGACGATACTCATCTAGAGTAGTGACGGTGACTTTACAATACTCATGAATAGTAAGATGAGACGGGGTGAATAACAACCATGGAGTCAGAGTTCCCGAACTAAAGTGGCAGAATACGAGTTCGTATAATGAAGGTTGGGTACCATTAAAAAGTTTTCCTAAGAATGATTCAAGTGTAATGCACAAGTAGTCAAGTAAGTGCTATCTATAGCAAATGTATGTCAGAATGCAAATGCTAACTATCCGGTTGTAGTCTAGACTCACTAATGCGTCCTAACGACTCTGTTAGACACACTAATGCACGTCCTAGTTCCCTACAACCAACGCTCTGATACCACTTGTAATGACCCGACCAAAACCGTTATTGACGGCGCCGTTAACTTAGGTCCCGTTGCGTGGTCGTAGTCCCTATATGAGACTCGTTTGACCAAAATTATGTCGCATTCATTTGAAAGGTACAAGACTTGCAAGTTTAGTTTACAAAACCGTTCGACAACAAGTCTAAGTTTACAAAGTCATAAAGTATAAATGAAATAACTTGCGACATAATTAGTTTAAAAACACAGTTGCTATAAATAGCGTAAGTATGTAAACAAAAGTTTGAATCCAAAAGTGCTATCCCTAGCGTATGCATGCATGGTTGACTCCAATCAAGTAATCAAAGAGTGCGGAAGCATGTATCAAGTAGCCAAGTATGAACCTGAGAAAACATGTAAAAAACTGTCAACGAAAAACGTTGGTGAGATCATAAATGTATTTGTAAAGGTATATTTTGAACCACAATAGTTTGTATAGATGATTATCCAAATCGTATTTATTCCGAAGAATGTAGTTTGTATTGCGAGCACCCAATTACCAAAGCTTAACTGAATCTTCCCTCTGAATTTTGAATATAGTGTTAGAACATACACTATGCACGTTGAAATTATATTTCATCCACTAACGGTAGCGAACCGTCTGAATGAGGGTTCGTTAAACCCGTATGGCCACACAACATAATCACTCGCTTACACTTACACCCTGCAAGTGGAACTAATGATAATTGGATTGAGGACTTTTGTTCTAACTCGCCTGTATCTTTGTATTCGTATATTGTGTTCAAAGTATAAAAGTATGAAAAGTATATATACATGTGAAATGTATATAAGTATGTAATGTATATGTTTCTCAGCCCACGATTTAAAAGAATAAAAGTATTTGCAAAGGTGGGACTATGATCTCACCTCGAGTGCACGAGTAAAAAAGTACTTCACAAAGTAACGTATGCATGATAGTTGCTTAGCCTTGACCTAAACAAATAAGTTGTATCAATTAACCGGTTACGACACAAGGTCGGGTGAAATGTGTTCAATTAGTCCTATGGCTCGTTACGACTCGATTAAATATAGCATGTGAATCATGTTGTCAAGTTTCATACAAGAATCACGTATAAAAGCATGTTAGAATGATTGTATAAAAGTTTGGTTAAGTTTGACTAAAAGTCAAACTTGGTCAAAGTCAACGAAAAAGTCAACGCGTTCGGGTCGGGTCCCGGACTATTTTTCTATGCTAGTTATTCATATACAAGTATATTAGAACAGGTTTCATGTGAATCGGAGGTCGATAGCTAGTCAAACATTTCACGTGAAATGGGACACGGAGGTCAGAATCTGTCCAGGTTGTTCTGCGCGCCGCGCGGGGTGAGGTGCGCGCCGCGCCACCTGCTGTTCAGCTATTTTCCTGTTTTTCAAAGATATGCACGAACCAAAACCAATTCTAACACAACACTTGACCCGCAAATACATATAACGCTTATCATACATCGTTGGAAAGGTGTTTTGACGAGGAATGCAACTAAACACTTTTCATAGATCATAACCGACAATTTCCAAATCGAAAACATCATCAAAGTTCATCATTTTCAACCAAAAATCAAAGAAACGCATTTTATGATTCGGGAATCCAATTTACACATACGATATGCCGTTTTGAAGGTAATAACGCATACATTGCAACTAGACGCATATTCCAAGTTTCAATAAACATTTACTACGTCAAAATCACTAGTCACGTTATCGTTTCAAAATCAATTTCGACACAATGAGACTTATGATTCACTAATCAAACGCTAGCATACATCACACCATTTCGAAGCTATTTACGCATACAATTTAACTAGTTAACTAGCATACATTCAAACAAGTGTCTCAACTAGCATTCAACCGCATCAAGTTCCTACCAAAACGATAATCGATTCACCAAAAACACATTTCATGTTATTGAGCTAGTTTTTCATCATCCAACATATCAAAACGAAGCTAATGAGGTAACTAACACTTTTAACACATACACTTTATCTTATAACATCATTTGAGCAACCAAAACTCAAGATTAAGCTAGACCCATTTGGGTGTTCATGTCATATTTTCAAAACACGAAGAACGAGCATACAAATTACATACACGACATCCCTACGAGCCATAGACACTAATTAACCACTTGACAAGTCTAAAAACGAATTTAACAAGTTAGGGTTTCATGAGAAATTCTTACCCCATGCCATGAGACTAGTATCAAATCGAAGAGGATGAAACGAGGATTCCAAAAGTACAATTTGTTTTGATGTTTGCTCCATGATTCGGTTTTAGATGATGAATTTGTGTTTGAGGGTTTTGTGTTCATAAAAGGGAAGTAGAGAGAAAAGAGGAAGAAGGTGGGATTGAATGTGTGGTGGTAGTGGTGGGTTGACTAGTTGACCTAGTCAACTAGTTTGCCCACTAGCCAACTTTGGTCCCTCAAGTTTCAAAGCGGGTGCGGGAATTAACCAAACGAATATTTTAAAAACGCTCGAGTAAACGAGTGATGTTATAATTAAATAACGGGAATATTATGAACGTTAGTCAATGGAAACCACGCATTTAAATCACGAAAGGTATTATTAAAAAAAAAAAAAAAGATAGTGTTGAAAATAAATTTAACGGAAAAACGCGGGATGTTACATAAAAGAGGGTATTTAGGTCTTTTAACTTGGGGGTCGTTTGGGCCATCAAAACTGATCCAAATTCATTCTTATCCCTATTTCCACTTTCCCAAACACTCTCATCCATTCCTAGAGAGAGAGGGACCATTTTAGAGAGAGAAAGAGAGAGAGAGAGAGAGAGAGAGAGAGAGCTTGGTTTAGAGAAGAAGAAGGGTGAATCGGGTCGAGTCGCGAGTGTTAATGTTGTTCACCTCGTTCACAGCTACGTTGTGGTAGTGTTGGTAAGTTCTAAATCCGAATTTCATTGTTAAGATTATTGTTTGAGTTAGAGTTTGTGTTAGTTAGAGTTATAAACCCATTTATTGTGAAATTTGGGGGTTTTGGGTAAGATTCATGTAAGTAAGCCTAAATGGGTGACTTAGGGTTTCGATTGATGAAATTGTAAGTTTAGGGCTTGCATGTGTTGGTTAAAACTTAGAACACTTGTGTACTAGTGATTTTGGTGTTGTGTTGACTTGATTTTGGGGTGTAAACCCTAATATGGGTCAAAATGGGTTTTGTGTTGAAATGGGTCAAGTGTTATTGAAGTTTAGTGTCAAATGATGGTTTTGAGATACAATCTCTAGTTGTTAGTGATTGTAGGTGCTTGGGTGTAATTTGAAAAGTCGAGTGAATTAAACCTAATTTGGTCAATGGGAGTCAAATGTGGTCAAAAGCAATATGAGTCAATATTGCACGTGTTGGGGTTTTGGTGTAATTGACGTTTGAAATGATTACTACCTAATTGGTAATTTAGTGTTAAGATCTAGGTTGGGTTAAATGGTGTTTTGGAAAGTAAATCACTAGCCGTTAGTGATTAAAGATGTTTTTGGGACTTATGTCAAAATGGGTTGACTTTGATGGGTCAAAATTGGTAATGACACTAGTTTTGGTCAAATGGATGTTAAACGCTTTTGTTAAGTATTAAGTGCCGTTTTCGAATGAAAGTAATCATGGGAAGTGATTTTGATTTTAAATGGTGTCAAGTATAATTTATATTAAATTGTACTTGTTTGATGGGTCGAAATTATCACCCGTAGTGGTAATTGGTGAAGTCCACTTTAGGTGTCTAAATGGGCGGTTTGTGAAGGTAGGTCAAACCCTTGGTTAAAGATGTTGAAGTCGAATTCTCTCGTAGAGAATGTATGTTGATTGTTTGTATATCTATATGCACATTATAGGTAAAAGGTTTGCTCGGTTGCATTTGGAGGCGATTTACATATATGACCTGTGCGGGCATTTCGAGGTGAGTGGAATAATTATATGCGCATGTATATAATGTATTTATTTGTATGCTATGGTATGAACCAAAGAGCCGGTAGTGCCATAGTATGTGCGTTTGTGCAATGATGTGAACCAAAGAGCCGGTAGCGTCATAGTACGTGTGTTGTAGTGTGAACTAAAGAGTCGGTAGCACTACGGCACGAGTTGTTAGAGTGTGAACCAAAGAGCCGGTAGCACTTTAGCGCGAGTATGACTCGGGTTGTGAAGTGAACCAAAGAGCCGGTAGCGTCATAACCGATGCGTATGGTGTGAACCAAAGAGCCGGTAGCACCATGACGCGAGTATGGTTAACCATGGTTATGTGTTGTAGTGTAGCATATTATATTGTTCGAGTTATATGCTATTGTTTATGCTAGCTTGCGTATTGGAGATGTAGCGTTATACTTTGCGATGGTATACTAATTATATTGTTAGCGTTTATGTGGTAATTGTGTAAGTGATTGCAAGTAAGTAGGTTATATATGTATGTGTATAATTATTGCATTCACTAAGCTTTATGCTTACCCCTCTCGTTGTTTATCTTTTTACAGGTATCGTGTTTTGAAGCTAACTAGTTGTTAGACTAGATGCTTAGGAGCGCTTGGGCTCGATGGGGTAGCTTTTGGCTATGTTAATGCGGATTGGGGGTTTGGTAGCCCTCGGGATTATGCTCTTGGTATCGGGTTGGGTTGTAGAGTCCTAATCCGTCTAAAGATATAAATGGGTCGAAATCGCTATATTATTGTAAGACGGGTCGTTGTGGACCCGGTGTAGTAAAACTTGTTTTTATTGTGAAAATATCTTAGTTTTACTTAATATGATGTGTTGTGAAAGTCATTTCGTTTAAAAGTGTCGGGAAGCGGGTTTTTCGTTCGCGTAAGTTGGACCTCGGGGACAGAATTTTACAGTGCATTTGGACACCGTCCCAATTGATTGGACGCCGTCCTGGCCTTCGATACTGGACGCTGTCCAGATAATTGGACGTCGTCCAGATGTACTGAATCAGAAAAAAAAAATTAAGGCGTGTTTTTGGTAAAACGAAGTTGGGTCGTTACAAGTGGTATCAGAGCATAGTCTAAGGGAATTGGGTGACCTTGGAATAGGTGCCTAGTCTTAGACTTATTGACGGTTATGCATTATTTGCGGGACTTGTAGGAATACAGGTCGAATTGAGATTTGTTAGTGCCTTAGAGTAGGTGACTAAGTAGGACTTGTGTGTGTCCTAAGTGTGATTATGTGGGGCCTTATTTCGCGTGTAAATTAGTGCCTTAGATAGCTAGTGTCTAATGTAAGTAGGCGAACTTGGACGTTGTTTCGGTGATAATCACCTAGGTTGTAGGTTGACTTGTTGTTGTGGTGTACTTGTGTACGTGTATTACTATATTGTATATTGGTGTATATATACAGGTATCCATTTGGTGCGGTGTCCTAGGGACGAATCTATTGGAGAGATTCGCATGTTTGGCGGTTTGAAGTGATCAAGTCGCGGTAAGGACTTTGGTCATTCGGGTACTAGGAGTTATCGCGTGTTATTTTGTGTGAATATCCCGTCAGCCCGGGTAAAGTACTTTGCGTGACCAAGCGAAAATGGTAAGGTACGCAATTGTAATAGTGACTGATCACCATTATTACAACCGTGTATCTTGGCACCAAGCATGACATGACGAGTACCGAGCGGAGGAAACGTGGCATGGTTGGGGTAGAATCGGGACGAGTTATGAAATCTTTTATTGATTCCTAGGATATAGTGGTCTCGGGTGACGTGTTTGTTGTCACAACGGGTTCTTTATTAGTCGGGAAGTGCTACGGTGGGTTCGGTTAGTTAAGGTGAGTGAGCAAACTCACGAGTTCGGTGCGTACCTAGTCACCCTAAGTAGTGGGTACACTATTGAGATTGTTATCGGTTGTAGTTACCCATCGTAACCAGGATAACCGATTAGTGTGTATGTGTGTACGTCGAGGACTGGAATTCCGTAACGGAATGCGACAAGTCTAATGTTTGTAGTATTGGGTTGCACTCGGTAGAGTGTGTGGTTAAAGGATCGTGTAAGGATTCCAATTGTGAGCCGCCTTGGAATTCGCCGGGGAGTCTTGGGGTCATTAAACTCATGGGAGTGGGACCCGTATAACGATGATTTCATTAGCGTGTTGTGGATTATAAGGTAACATTCCTAATGGAATATCCCTTGTAGTAGTGGTTTTATCGAGATGTAGAAAGGTGTAAGACTTGGTGTTCCCGAGCATCTCCTTAGTGTTAGATGAAAGGCCTCATTAGGCCATATTGTTTGGCCTTGTGGAAATTGCGGGTAGCGTGTGATCACTTGGGACTTTCGATAAGACAATAAATCGTAAGGTTGTCAGGTAAGTATGACTTCGGGACATTATTATAGAGAGATGGGTGTATGGAACCCAAGGATCGAGTTTCTGAATCTCGATAGGTTGCGGTGGGAGTTTGCATGACACTGCATCAGGTGCCTTTTTATACTTGCTAGTGTAATATTTAACTCCGGTAGTGGTGTGATCACTTTGTGCTTAGGGTGCCCGTGAAATACCCTTGGAAGCATCGGAGATTATAATAGTGATCGACGGGTGATAGTAATTCGACGGTTGCGAAAGTCGAAGTTTAAGAGCATTGTGATGAATACTTCTTATGAAGTGACGGATGAGTGAATCTTGTTGCTCTTAAGTGATGGATGGGTAAAGATGACCGGTGAGCCGGTGATGTACTTAATCTTCGGTTAGGCTGAAGATTTCGATGAATTGTTGATATTGCAGTCGACGCAATTATCGTGTCAGATTGGTCACTCTTCATCATGAGAGTGAGCCATTGTTGATAAAGGTTCGTTGAGTGGAAGTTCAGGTGATCTCGACTGAGATTCACGACTGATTGAGCAGAGTGGCATATGCCTAAGCTTAGAGGCGTATGTGGGACTTTGGTGGAGTTCGCTTTGCGAACGTGATGTTATGCGAGGTGTATATAAAATAGCTATTAAATTTTACAAGAAAATACTATAAAATACGATACAATTTTACACAAGATATTTATTTATTTAGAGAATGGATATACTTAAACCTTGCTACAACACTTATAGGCAGTGTACCTAATCGTACAGTAGTGTAGTTTTTAGTAAGTTCGGTTCGTTCCACATAACTTACAATGATTAAAAATAGCGTAGCGTTACATGGACAGAATTTCGACTTACACCCTTACAACATTTGCTAACATACCCTTATTATTAGAATTATAATTAAAATTAAAATTAAAATATAAATATAAATATATTTACGTATACATATATAGAGAGAGATTGAATTATGGTTATTTTTGCGATCAAACTGCGTTTGCTTTTATAGGCGGTTTCAGAATTTGGGGCTCCGCGACTCGCGACAATTTTTGCCTTCAAACTTCGCGAGTCGCGGAGTTTGATTTTCCAGCTCACCAACTTTGGAGTCTTTCTTTGCCGACGAATTTTTAATATATTATAATATTTAAATAATTATAAGAATTATTTAAATATTATATTATATTTATGTGAATAGTTGACCTGTAATTTTTAGTCCGTTGCGTCGAGCGTTGAGAGTTGACTCTGGTCCCGGTTCCGGATTTTCGAACGTCCTTGCGTACAATTTAATATCTTGTACTTTGCGTTTTGAATCTTGTACTCTTGTAATTTCGAGATGTTTCTTATCAATAATTGGAACCTCTTTGATTGTATTTTGTACTTTTGAGCTTTTTGGTCGTTTGCGTCTTCAATTCGTCGAATCTGTCTTTTGTCTTCACCTTTTAATATTTAAACGAATATCACTTGTAAATAGAACAATTGCAACTAAAAGCTTGTCTTTCTTGGGGAATAATGCTATGAAATATATGTTCGTTTTTAGCATTATCAAATATTCCCACACTTGAGCGTTGCTTGTCCTCAAGCAATATAGTCTTGAAATACCAGAATCACTTCTTTATTCTTCACACTTTGTACATCAGTGATTTCTATACGGCGAATATAAACAATGGTAGTAACGATATGGTTTACAGTCCCATATGACTATAAAAATTTAGATCCTTTAAGGAAATTGGATCTTTATGAAAACATTTGATCTTTTGAAAATTAAATTTAGCTTTTACCCTAGATAAGTTTTCCGGAATAACCCTTCACCGGTGTTTGCAAAATATTTTTGTGGGTTTGGTGGGTTTCAGATTTGAAAATTTTAGCTCAAAACTTGCGGTTTTGTGTCACCCACTTGCTAACCTTGTATTAGGAAAGCAACACGTCCAGTTCACTTGTTCTGTATATTACCTTTCGATAAACTACCGTCCGGTTGTAAAGGAAAGCGTTGAACAAGCAACTGTTAAGGCAATGTCCCCTGACATGCTTTTAATTATGGTCTATAACGTGTCGGACGCAATTACTATCCTTGGTAGGAGCACTAGTAAAGCTCACCCATATGATTTTTCGGTCTGGCACAAGGTCCTATCTTTGACCATGCTATGCAACCACCATTCTTACGGTTGACACCCGATTTGGTTCAGGTGACCTAATGAATTCCAGGTGAATTCCTAGGATTTTACGTTCAATGGTAATGAACGCATTGAAAATGGGTTTTTAGAAAACAAATCGGTTTGTAATTTTGATCAAAATATTTTCTCGTTCAGGCTCGAGTTTAAGTATCATTGAATTCCATGAGTTTGTAATTCTCAATCTTTAAGGTCAATCTCAAGGATTAAGTAATATCATTCTTAAAAGCTGATTTTTAATCTTTAAGGAGATTATCCTTTCTGGGGATCTGATTTATTAGTCTTATCAAGCTAATTTGCACGGTGCCCCCCCATTGTACGAGATAAATCCTTCTCATGGTTAGGATAAATCTGACCACTTGGCGACCCTGTTTGATGCAGAGGTCCGTGGATTTCCTGCTGATTTTAGAGATGACTTTTCTAGATTTTTCGTCAACCTACAGCTGGTCTGGACGACAACTTCTTGACCTAAATCAAGAGGCGCGTTTCTTTTTCGAAAGACTTTACTTCCTTTTAATGATGGAATTGATTCATCGTGTAGATCCATCTTTCTTACAGTAAATCAGGTAAAACTTTTTAGTTTAGTCAAAAGCAAAAGTATTTTCAGTTATTTGTACAAAAATATGTGACATATGTTTTGAATAACTTGGAGAATTTTCCCACACTTGGCTTTTATTTTCCTTTTTATTGTCCTCGATTCCATTTTAAATGAATTTTAACATTTTGGTTTGTTTCTCAATTTATGTCCTTTCCGAGGTAACAATAATTTCGGTGTTAACACCTAGTTTTATCGTTCATAAATATGTATAAACATGATTTTGAGTTCATTTAATTGAAAATTTTGAAAAATTTTACTAGAATTGGGTAGTCAGTATATAAGACTAGGGCTGTTCTTTATTATCAGAGAGCACTAGATTCTAATACAACTACTACTTTACTAGTATTTCTAATGGTAACCAAGTGTATAAAGTAAAAATTTTAAAATCCGAAAGAATTTAACCCCTTCCCACACTTAAGATCTTGCAATGCCCTCATTTGCAAGAAATCAGTAACAATTTAAATTATTGAGGGTGATTTGTGTGAAAATGATTAAATTTTACCAAAGTTTCCAAACATATTGGCGTTTGTTTGCTGAATGATAAATGGTGCATATCATTTGTTCATTCCGTCTTGTTGTTATATCACATTTATTTTGCATCTTGTCGTCAAAATTAGTTGCTTTTGCTGAACTTAATGCCAGTCTTTGAAAATGCGTTGTTTTACCCTGTTGTGTACATAAGATAAACTGCAAACATATATACATATTTTTGAAGTTTGGTATATTACCCCACATTCAAAAATTATTAAAATCTAATAATAAAAGTTAGAAAATTATAAAAACTATTACAATATTAACATAAGTATTAAATGTATTAACATTACAAATAATAAAATAAATAAAACTAAGTAGACTAGGGATGATACTGATACCAGTAGGGGTTCCATGCATAACCGTATGTGTTATAGAATGCTTCGGCTGGGTTATACGTAGGATACGGTGGTTGGATCTCTATAGATCAGGGAGGAAATACAGGCGATTGAGTAGGAATATAGTTTCTACCTACATGTTGGCAATGAGCTATGGTTTGGTTTTGATGAACTTGCCAATCTTCAAATGCTCGATGTCTAGCATTTTCATACTCTTGTGAAGCTATAAACCTTTGCATTTCTATCATTTCATTTCCCCCTCCCACATTACCTGGCTGTTGGTTTCTCTCAACCTGTGGATGTCTACCATGGTATTGTACTGCGGCGTTATTTCGCCTCTTCAAAACCTTCGCGCCATGGTATACATTTAAACCTATTGTATCGCGGGGTTCTGGTTCTTCGATTAGTAATCCCCCCCGACTTATATCCACACCGAGATATTCAGCAATCAAAGTAATAAATATACCACCTCCTATTATGCTATGCGGTCTCATCCCCCTAACCATAGCTGATAAATAATAACCCACACAATAAGGTATACTTACAGCGCTTTGTGGGTCTCGAATACACATATGGTAAAACAAATCCTGTTCATTTACCTTTTCCTTATTCTTACCTCTTTGTGTAATCGAATTAGCTAAAAACCTATGAATTACTCTTAACTCTGCTCTATCTATATCCAAATAAGAGTAATTTCCCCCTTTAAATCGGTGATGGCTAGTCATTTGACTCCATACACCATGCGTATCAAAATTTTCATCTATCTTTCTACCATTTAGTATCAACCCTCTACAATCGGCAGATGCTAACTCCTCAGGCGTATATATACGTAAAGCCTGAGCCATGTCTAGTAAAGACATGTGGCGCATCGAACCTCCTAACAAAAATCTAATAAAAGATCGATCGGTTAAACTAGCTACCCGATCATTTAATTCTATACTACACAACAATTCTTCACACCATACTTTATATACAGGTCTACGCATGTTGAATAACCGTACCCAATCGTTAAAAGTAGAATTACCATACCTCTGTGCAAGTAATTCCCTAATTGGCCCGGCCAATTCTACAGCTTCTAATGGTCCCCATTCTATGACCCTAGGTACTTCAACAGCTTTAGAATGAAGAGTATGCAAGCCCCTTTGGTATTTTGGATAATCTATCCAAAGTCTGTCAAATCTCAAGTTCGGGTGCAAATCTTCCAAGTGCATATCAGAAAATGTCATGACTGGATGAGGTATATGTTATTTGTAGTAGTTATCCACCTCCTGTTGTTCTGCATTCTCAGCAGGAGCATTGCGAGCTTGGGATGAAGATTCACCCCTTTCAGTCTGCAAAACACATCAAACACAATTTTTGTGCATCCAAATATGCATTAGTGTCAGCAAAATCATCAATCAAAATAATTACAATGACATGATCAATTTATACCAAACTTAAGCTCATTTTCATATTTTCATCAAATCTACACTTTTTCAAATAAGCATATACGAAAATGTTCGCCAAGTTCATAAGCATTCAACTCAAATAACATGTCAAAATAATCATCACTAGCAATTAAACAAGTTTCAAATGGCATTATCTCTCAAAAATCAAGTTCATGAATTTTAGACTTGAAAAAGTCCACTTTAATTCTCAAAATCATGTTTAGGCTCAAAGTTTGGATCATTTAACTACCTAAACATGTTACACTACTTAATTTAGCAACAATTCATGACAAAAATCGGCCATAAACTGTTTATATCAAAAAGCCCCAAATTTGCTCAAGAACACAAATCCTAGATTACTCAAAATTTGAAGTTTAAGGCTTCTAATCATGTTAAATAGCATCAATCTTGGTTATTCAAGCATAATACATAAATAATTTAAATATAATTACACTAAAAAGCATCAAAATCAAATTGGGTATAAAATTGCTCAAGAACACTAATTTTCGGATTAAATGGTGTTTATGTGTAGAAATTTACCGTTTTTCTTGAGTAATTCCTTGATAGCATCCTTCTCAACATGATTTTAGTAAAAGATTTGATGATTAACGGTCAAAAATTGCGAATTTGGTGTGTGTTTTTCGGGTTTTTTCGGGTTTATTTCGCAGTTTATGTGGTGTGGGGATGGGGACTGATCAGTTCAGCTCGTTTTATTTTTTTCTGGGTTTTGGATCCTCCGCGACTTGCGGTGTTTTTACCCTTCAAACTCCGCGAGTCGCGGAGTTTGTAATTTTTTTTTAAACATCTTATACTAATTAAAACAATTAAATAATTAATTTTAAAATTTTGTTTCCCTTGTTATTTAGGACGACGTCGTTTCGGATCGATGTCCTAGTCCGTACTTCGAAAAAAATTTAAAATTTGTCTTTTTGTAGCGATTGTTTTAAAAGCTAAGATTTTTGGGTTTTTTTTAATGTTTTTGGCATACTTTAATTCAATAAGATTAAAAATAATGATAATAAAAGTTCTAGTCCCTCCCTCGGGTAAAGCAATTTCGGTTCAACGACCTAGTCTTCAACTTACGACGAATTTTAAAAATCATATTTTTAACTTAATGAGATAAAGTAAATTTTTGTTTTTAAATTCACACCAAACTTAAAATAAAATTACATAAAATTCAAAATTAATATTAAAAATTCACACCAAACTTACAATTTAAAATGCATAAAAATAAAATTCATATTTTAAAAATTAAAAATTCACACCAAACTTAATTTAAAAATTCATATCATAAATTCACACCAAACTTATATTAATTTTTCAAATATTTACATTTTTAAATATATTGTTTTTATAAAGTTTACAATATTAATTTAAGATTTATATATTAATTTTAAAAACATGGTAAAAATAAAATTAAAAATCTTTTTGGCTTTTTATCCCACTTTAATCAATCAAATATTATCAAAAATATGCGCCCCTCTTTTTGGTAAAGTAATTTCGGTGCCATGACCTAATTTAACTCATGACGAATTTTTGAAATATTTTGGGTTGATTGATTAAAGATATTTATACCTTAAGAATAAACGTTAAATTTCGCCGTGATGTAATAAATTTTTGAATGATATCAATAATTTCGGTCGCCAAACCTAATTTTATTCAATACCAATTTAATACTTTTTAGCGAATAAATTAGCGTTTATTATCAAAAGGTTAAAAATAAAAATAAAAATAAAAACAAAAAAAACTGTACAGACTTACCTGTGAGATAGTATTCTTAGTTATATGATCTATCCCATTCATAAGATAGTCGGTTTAATTGGTTTTCCATGGCTACATAGGCGTAACCTCGAGCATTCAGTGTTTTTTCTTCTAAACATATGAACGGTCCGTCTCTGCATAAAGTAACAAATTCGGTATTTGAATAGGTTTGATTATTTGAACATTTACCTCCATGTGACCATTTTCCGCATTTGTGACATCTTTCTAGGTGTCGTGCTCTTCTTTTCGCTGCGGATTTTGATTTTCCTTTATCAAATTGTAACTTATTATCTTCGCATCTGGATTCTTTTCTTACTCCGTCCAATCTTTCTCTGATTACTGATACTATTTCACTCGGTAGTGTGTCATTATTACGTTTAGTGATCAAAGCGTGTAGCATTAGACCATGATTTAGTTCACAGGCAGTCTTCATTTCCTAAAAAAATAAAAATTCAGAATGGGGGGAGAAGACTAGTCCTTTAGGGTCTGCTAGGGAAAGACCATTCGGGTTCCATTTTCGAGAACTACACGAAAACAGACAATCTAACTCTAACAGAAATACATAAAATCCTTTAAAGATTTGATTCTCCCCACACTTAGTTAGCCGTGGTATCGAAATTGTGATTAACTTCGTTGTCAACTTCCATTGGACTATCTATGTAGTGTTTAACTCTGTGACCATTAACTTTAAATTCAATCCCATTTGAATTTATTAATTCTACTATTCCGTATGGGAAAACTCTTTTGACTATGAATGGTCCAGACCATCTTGATTTCAATTTTCCAGGAAATAGCTTGAATCGTGAATTGAAAAGAAGAACTCTGTCTCCTTCTTTAAATTCTTTTAAACTTCTGATTCTTTTATCATGCCATTTCTTCGTTCTTTCTTTATAGATTAACGAATTTTCGTATGCTTCATGTCTTAATTCTTCTAATTCGTTTAGTTGACTTAATTGTAGACGTCCAGCTTCATGTAAATCAAGATTACATGTCTTCAAAGCCCAAAATGCTTTGTGTTCAATTTCTACTGGAAGATGACATGCTTTTCCATAAACGAGTCTAAAAGGTGTGGTTCCAATTGGAGTTTTGTAGGCTGTTCTAAAAGCCCAGAGTGCATCCTCCAATTTAATGGACCATTCCTTCGGATTTGATCCTACGTTTTTTTCTAGAATACGTTTTAAAGCTCGGTTGGTATTTTCAACTTGTCCACTTGTTTGTGGATGATAAGCAGTGGAGATTTTATGAGTTACTCCATATCTTTTAAGAACTTTCTCAAGTTGATTGTTACAGAAATGAGTACCCCGATCACTTATTAAAGCTTTCGGTGTTCCAAACCTTGCAAAAAGACGTTTTAAAAAGTTGACTACAACTCGTGCATCGTTAGTTGGGAGAGCTTGTGCTTCCGCCCATTTAGATACATAATCAATGGCTACGAGAATATAGAGATTATTATGAGATTTTGGAAATGGACCCATAAAGTCAATACCCCAAATGTCAAATACTTCACATACTTGTATGACATTTTGTGGCATTTCATCACGTTGACTTATTTTTCCGGCCCTTTGACATGCATCACAGGATTTGCAAAGAAGGTGTGCGTCTTTGTAAATTGTAGGCCAATAGAATCCAGCTTCATAAACTTTTCTTGCTGTTAATTGAGGCCCATAATGCCCTCCTGTTGGTCCTGTGTGACAATGGTTTAAAATTTTACTAGCTTCATCTCCGAATACACATCGGCTATTATTCCATCTGGACAACTTTTAAATAGATGTGGATCTTCCCAGAAATAGTGTTTTATATCACTGAAGAATTTCTTTCGTTTTTGGTACGACAATCCTTTTTCAAGGAATCCGCAAACTAAGTAGTTTGCATAGTCTGCAAACCATGGGATTTCATTATAATCTATCTTCAATAGATATTCATCAGGAAAGTTGTCTTGTATGGCCGATTCATTTAGAACTTCTAATTCGGGATTTTCAAGACGAGAAAGATGATCAGCGGCGAGATTTTCTGCTCCTTTTTTATCTCGGATTTCAATATCGAACTCTTGTAAGAGTAAGATCCAACGGATTAATCTTGGTTTAGCATCTTGTTTCGAAAATAGGTATCTAAGAGCAGAATGGTCGGTATACACCACCGCTTTTGCTAGAACGAGATATGAACGAAATTTGTCCAAAGCAAAGACAATAGCAAGGAGTTCTTTTTCTAGTAGTTGTATAGTTCGTTTGTGCTCCTTGTAACGTCTTACTAGCGTAATAAATAGGTTGAAATCGTTTTTCAATCCTTTGTCCTAAAACGGCTCCCATTGCAAAATCACTTGCATCGCACATTAGTTCAAATGGTAGATTCCAATTTGGTGTTATCATGATCGGCGCATTAGTGAGTTTCTCATTAAGAATATTAAAAGATTTGATACATTCATCTGAAAAGATGAATGGAGCATCCTTTTCTAAGAGTTTATTCATAGGAGTGGCAATTTTAGAAAAATCTTTTATGAAACGTCGGTAAAAACCGACATGCCCTAGAAAACTCCTAACTCCTCTAACATTGGTGGGATGTGGAAGTTTAGCAATTACATCTACTTTAGCTCTATCCACTTCAATTCCTTCCTTCGAAATTTTATGACCAAGAACGATGCCTTCTTTAACCATGAAATGGCATTTCTCCCAATTAAGAACTAGATTTAATTGTTCGCATCTAATCAGCATTCGTTCAAGATTAGCTAGACATGTTTCAAATGTATCACCGAAGACTGAAAAGTCATCCATGAAAACTTCCATGCATTCTTCTATCATGTCGTGAAAAATCGCCATCATGCACCTTTGAAAGGTTGCAGGGGCGTTGCAAAGTCCAAATGGCATGCGTTTGTAAGCAAAAGTACCATAAGGGCACGTGAATGTGGTTTTCTCTTGATCTTCGGGTGCTATTGGAATTTGAAAATATCCGAAAAATCCATCTAGAAAACAATAGTAACTATTTCCGGCTAATCTTTCCAACATTTGATCAATGAAAGGTAAGGGAAAGTGATCTTTTCTAGTGGCGTCATTTAATTTTCTATAATCAATACATACACGCCATCCTGTTATAGTCCTAGTAGGAATAAGCTCATTTTTCTCATTTGTAATGACAGTCATGCCACCCTTCTTAGGCACGCATTGAACTGGGCTTACCCATGGACTATCAGAAATTGGATAAATTAAACCTGCATCTAGCAGTTTAATAATTTCTTTCTTAACTACATCTTGCATATTAGGATTTAGTCTTCGTTGGCGTTGCACATACGTTTTATGACCTTCTTCCATAAGGATTTTATGTGTGCAATACGAAGGACTTATTCCTTTAATATCATGAATCTTCCATGCAATCGCTGGTTTATGAGCTTTCAACACCGAAATGAGTTGTGATTTCTCATTTTCAGTAAGAGAAGACGATATTATTACAGGTAATTCAGATTCACCATGTAAATAAGCGTATTCCAAATGGTTTGGAAGTGGCTTTAACTCTAATTTCGGAGGTTCTTCTATCGATGATTTATATCGATATCTGTCTTCTTCTTTTAGCATTTGAATTTCTTCTGTTGTTGGTTCATATCCATTAGCTATAAGTGTAGCTAACATTTCAGCTTTATCAATTGGTTTATTACCTTCTCCTAAAGAACATTCTCCTGTTCCTTGTAATTCTGGAAATTCTTCTAACAATTCTGCATGTAAATCTATAGTGTGAATATAATAGCATGTATCATCTGCAGATTGCGGTTGTTGCATTGCTCTATCAACTGAAAAGGTAACACTCTCGTCCTCTATACTTAGGGTCAATTTCTTACCGAACACGTCTATCATTGCTTTAGCCGTGTTTAAGAATGGTCTTCCTAATATGAGAGGAACTTGAGAATCTTCTTCCATGTCCAGAACAACAAAATCTACTGGAAATACTAAAGTGCCAACTTTAACTAGCATGTTCTCCATTATCCCTCTAGGATATTTTATTGATCTATCAGCTAGTTGTATACTTATTCTGGTTGGTTTCAATTCTCCAAGGTCTAGTTTAGTGTATAGTGAATACGGCATTAAATTTATACTAGCACCTAAGTCTGCCAAAGCTTCTATTGAACTAAGACTACCCAGAAAACATGGAATTGTGAAACTTTCTGGATCAGATAATTTTTCTGGTATCTTATTCAACAGCACTGCTGAACAATTAGCATTCATAGTAACAGCCGAGAGTTCTTCTATTTTCTTTCTATTCGAGATTAGATCTTTCAAGAATTTAGCATATCTAGGCATTCCTGAAATCACATCAATGAAAGGAAGATTTACATTTATCTGTTTAAACATATCCAAGAATTTGGATTGCTCGGCTTCAAGTTTCTCTCTCTTTGTTCCATTGTTAATTCAATACTGAGACAATCTTTTGTCAAATGTGGTCCTCCACACTTCTCACAACTAATTCGTATTGAGTGAATATCCTTAGTCATCTTTTCCATTCGTCTCTCCACAGCTTCTATCTTTCCGGAAATGGAATCTAAGTCATGGCTAGAATCGGCTCTAGCTGCTTTAGATGATCTAACGATATCTTTTTCTTGGTGCCACTCATGTGAGTGGGAAGCAGTGTTATCAATAATTTTATAAGCATCAGTTTCGGTTTTCTTCATAATAGAACCACCAGCTGCTATATCGATGTCTTTTCTTGTAGTGATGTTGCATCCTTGGTAGAATATTTGTACTATTTGACAGGTGTCTAAACCATGTTGCGGACATCCTCTTAATAACTTTTCAAATCTTGTCCATGCCTCATATAGAGTTTCATTCGGTTTCTGTGTGAACGTAACAATTTCTCCTTGAAGTCTTACGGCTTTATATGCCGGAAAGAATTGTTTAAGAAAATTTTCAACTAAAACATCCCATGTATCAATCGCCCCTTCAGGTAACGATTCCAACCAATCTTTGGCTTCTCCCTTTAAAGTCCGGGGAAATAACATGAGATATATCTGTTCATCTTCCACTTCTCTTATTTTAAATAGTGTGCAGATCCTATTAAAGGTACGAAGATGTTCATTTAGATCTTCCTTCGACGCACCACTAAATTGGCATTCATTAGTCACCATGTGTAGAATTTGTCCTTTGATTTCATAATCTGGCGCATTAATGTCAGGATGAGTAATTGCGTGACCTTGGCCAGTGCGTTTAGCTCTCATTCGGTCTTCCATACTTAAAGGTTCCAGATTCTCCATAATTGAATTTGTTGAATCGGAATCACTAGAGGATTCTGATTTAATGGTTCGTTCCTCAACAATCTCCGTTTGAATGATTGGTGGTTCCTTAGGAAAGATTAATGGTTCAGGATCTCGGAATCGTCCCTGAATATTCTCCGGATTCTCAATTGTGAGGTCGGGTTCAAAAAATGGATTATCGGAAATTTGAACTGGAGTACTTGGTCGACTGGATGACGATTCTAAAGAAAAATCAACGGCGGTAATATTTGCTAGATGTCTTGATCTAGTTACAGGTGGTAAACGTACAAAAGGTGGTGAACGTTTTGCTCGGTGCATTCACTGAATATCCTATTAGTTTTTTAAAAAGGAAAGAAAAATTATATAAGTTATCCAATTAATAGACTTTTCTGATTTTGCCCACGTTTCGAATAGCCAAAAGATGCAGCAGAGGGGCAGGATTCGTTTGGTCTCAATATAATTGAGGACTGTTTGGCTCCAATAACCCGGTCCACGTACAAATCCAACTATTACTACGAACCAGAAAATTTTGATGTCTATCAATTTAACCACTTAAAATAAATTTTCGTAATTTTAAGAAATTTAGATAAGAAGTAGAATAAAAAATCTATGTCCTAAAACTAGAATAGCGAGAAATAAGAAAGAAAAAGAGCGTGTCGGAAAAAGATCGAAAAATAAAAATAAGAAAGAAAAAGAGTGACTTATAGAACTTAAAAACACTCGACTAACCTAACCTTATTACTATCACTAACTTAAAATTATAATCGTAAATTGAGATTACTAATTGGAATGATAATTGATACATAGGTAAAAGGCGTCTAAAAATATTAAAGCTTACAAGTAAAACTATATCCCAAATGAAAATATCTTAAAAAGAGGTACTAAATCTTAAAAAGGCGTCACAAAATTCTAAACACCTAAATCTTAGTCTAAAGAAAAAGCACTTAAGGAATTTTACGGCAAAGCCTAAAAATCTAGAAGTAAAAAAATAACTATGGCAAAAACTATATCTTAAAACTAAATACGAGCGAAAAATACAAATATTATGCTAAAATAATTAAAAAGGGACAAAATATAAAAATATACAAAAAGTTGTAAAAAGTACAATTTTTATTAAAATATTATTTTTATATTATTTATTTTATTAAACTATTAATTTTATATTTTAATTAAACTAATTTAACTAAAATACAATTTAATTTTAAAACTTAAAACTAATTATAATAATAAATAAGTAATTAGGGTTAATAATAATAAATAAATAATAATTACCCCGTATTTAATGCTGATTAGGGTTTCTGTCACGTGTGTCAGGGAGGCTCCGCGATTTGCGGTATTCGAAGCTGCAAACTCCGCGAGTCGCGGGGTTCTTAAATTCAACTCTGGTACAGTTTTTAATTCGACGCGTTTTTTTTTATATTTTCTGTTTTAAAAACTAAATAAAATACTTATATAAAAAAAACTTATATTTAAAAACTAAAATAAAAATAGAACTACTGAATAATTTTATAAATAAAATCTTAAAACTAGATTTTTATATATATATATATATATATATATATATATATATATATATATATATATATATATATATATATTTTCGGTTTTTGATTTTATATTTTAAATAAACACAAAATATTTAAATAAAACTTATAATTTTTATAAAATAAAAATAAAGAAACTTTATAAAACTTAAATATTTAACAAAATCTTAAAAATATTTATATTTTTGTTTTTCTTTTTATGTTTTCGAATATTTAAAACGTATTTTTACAAAAGCGTATAAAAGTAAACTAAAAAATAATTTTTTTTTATTATTAGCGTTGCGCTTCTGGCTTTTAAGCTAGATTGTTCCCCGGCAGCGGCGCCAAAAATAACTTGATGTTATGCGAGGTGTATATAAAATAGCTATTAAATTTTACAAGAAAATACTATAAAATACGATACAATTTTACACAAGATATTTATTTATTTAGAGAATGGATATACTTAAACCTTGCTACAACACTTATAGGCAGTGTACCTAATCGTACAGTAGTGTAGTTTTTAGTTACTCCAGTTCGTTCCACAGGGAAAATCTTTTAATCAAAGCTTAACGCTATATTAGTTTAATTTTATAAAAATACAAATATATATATAAGTAATATTATTATTATAAAGGGGAGTTTTTACCGTTTAATGACCGATTTGTCGATTTTAAAACTTTAGTCGCAGTTAAAACAAAATGTAAAATATTAAATAAATAAAAGACTTAATTTAAAGCATAAAGTAAATAACGATAATGAAATTGCGAATAATAAAAGTGCCATAAAATAAACTTGCGATAATTAAAAAGTACGATAATTAAAAGTGCAATTAAATATAATAACAATAAAATAAAATGCGATAATTAGAAGTGTAATTAAATATAAAATAAAGGAAATTAAATATGAAATAAAAGAATTATGCTTATTTAAACTTCCGTAATCATGATGTTTGACGTGTTGATTTTAGTTTTATGCCCATGGGTTAATTGTCCTTTGTCCTGGGTTATTTAATATGTCCGTCTGGTTTTTGTCCATAACAGTCCATCAGTCATAAATATAAAGTGCGAGTGTCCTCGTCAAATTATCCTTATACCCGAAGTTAAATATTCCAACTAATTGGGGACTTAAACTGTAACAAGATTTTAATACTTTGTTTAATAATTACACCAGGTTATCGACTGCGTGTAACCCAAGGTTTTAATACTCTGTTATCAATTATTCCAAGTGTCCTTGTACATAATTTCACCCCTGTTTTAATAATTCTAGTGGCTATTAATCCATTCCCGTGTCCTGTTAAATGAACGATTATTCGTACATATAAATATCCCGCCCATCGTGTCCGATCGAGTGTATATGGTTATTTATAGGGACGTCCAATTGTAAATCTTTATATTAAAATTAACAAACTATCATTTAGTTAAACAAATATAAAGCCCATTAATAGCCCATAGTCTAATTTCCACAAGTGTCGTTCTTTTGTCCAAACCCCAATTATGGTACAAAGCCCAATTACCCAATTTTAGTAATTAGCCCAACATCATGATTACTTCGGATTAAATAAGCATAATAATAACTTAGCTTCGAGACATTAATGTAAAAAGGTTGAACATAACTTACAATGATTAAAAATAGCGTAGCGTTACACGGACAGAATTTCGACTTACACCCTTACAACATTTGCTAACATACCCTTATTATTAGAATTATAATTAAAATTAAAATTAAAATATAAATATAAATATATTTACGTATACATATATAGAGAGAGATTGAATTGTGGTTATTTTTGCGATCAAACTGCATTTGCTTTTATAGGCGGTTTCAGAATTTGGGGCTCCGCGACTAGCGGCAATTTTTGCCTTCAAACTCCGCGAGTCGCGGAGTTTGATTTTCCAGCTCACCAACTTTGGAGTCTTTCTTTGCCGACGAATTTTTAATATATTATAATATTTAAATAATTATAAGAATTATTTAAATATTATATTATATTTATGTGCATAGTTGACTTGTAATTTTTAGTCCGTTGCGTCGAGCGTTGAGAGTTGACTCTGGTCCCGGTTCCGGATTTTCGAACGTCCTTGCGTACAATTTAATATCTTGTACTTTGCGTTTTGAATCTTGTACTCTTGTAATTTCGAGACGTTTCTTATCAATAATTGGAACCTCTTTGATTGTATTTTGTACTTTTGAGCTTTTTGGTCGTTTCGTCTTCAATTCGTCGAATCTGTCTTTTGTCTTCACCTTTTAATATTTAAACGAATATCACTTGTAAATAGAACAATTGCAACTAAAAGCTTGTCTTTCTTGGGGAATAATGCTATGAAATATATGTTTGTTTTTAGCATTATCAGAACGATTAAGGTAGTTGACTGTGAATTGTAGTATGAAGGTGTGATGTCATCGCGTGTACGACATTCCAAGTGAATGTGGATGTCGGCTCTGAGAGCCTGAAGTGAATTTGGAGTAATGTGGAGTATGTGACCAACGATGAGAATGGTCATGTGTTCCGTGGAACGATAATTTCGCGGGATGTTATCATCTTGGCGGTGAGAATATGGAGCTAAATCCTTAGTGGGGGAGTTTTTACTGCCGCCCGAGGAAACTTCGGTGGTATTTGTATAGTGAAATGTCGGGGTGTACCGTGCTAGGCCTCAGCAGGAATTCGGATTTCCTAACGAGGAAGAGTGACGGTTTGGTGATGTCGACTCGAGATCGTGCATTTACGATTGTGAGTTACGGTCCGGAATGATATGTGTAGAGATTGTGATGATAGAATCGAGCGTGGTGTAAGATTTCTTACGTAAGGTGGTCGTATGATACCAAAGGGCGGTATGAGACCAAGTATGTAGTTGGAGACCACTGAAGTGAGAAAAGGAAGCTGTCATTGCGGGTGCTCTCGTAGTGAAAAATCTGGGTTGTCATGAAACCCGGATAGGATTATTGGATGGGAACGAGTTCGATATCGTGGCGAATGCTGTATTTTCCCTGTCGGGAAAAGTGATCTAAGAAATTGTCAGTGGATCATTCCACTTTATGGACGATTGTGAGGCGGAGAGTGTCGGTTCTGACTGTCTCCCGTAGAGACACGCGGATGTTGTTTGTTTGTGAGAGTGTGTACCCTAGTGATGTGACCCGTAGGTTGCATTGAAATGTCGAGGCCATCCTTAACGGACGGTCTAGGTAGGAAGGTTCACCCGACGTTGGTAAATATTCTGTGAGTCGTGTGGCGAATTTCGGAAATTTCGTGATGATAATTCACCATTGACGGGATTCTAGTATACGATTAGTCTCCATGCTGGTACTAGGAAGCCGTCTTATGTGGTTGTGTGGTAGGGTTTAGAGGAGGAACCCTGCGTCGAGTGTTGATGTTTTGCTCAGCACGTGGTGTATTATTGTCGTCCCGGATTAATCCAGTAACGGATGGTCGTGTGCATATCGATTGATTGAGTAATGTGGTTACGAATGTAGCGTGTTGCAAGTTGTAGCGAGAACCTGAAGGGATATGTGGTGTTTTTCGTATTTTCCTAAATGGAAATTCTGGACGTTGAGTGTGTGAGATATCGCTTGTTGCGGTAGTGCACGCTAGTGATTATTAGCGTGTGGTGAGATCTTAGAATTCACGGAAGATGTTATGGATGTCGGGCTTGGTTGTGTTTCGTAGGATTGAAAGGCACGACGACGATGGTTGTCGGTGACACGCACTACTTTTAAGATGATTGACTCGAGGGTTGATTACCTGATATTGTTGTTAAATGTTGAGTCAGTGCACAAAGCGAGAATTCGGGTGCGTGATTACTACATGTGTGACTTCGCGTTGGAAGCGGAAATGTTCGAGGGAGAAGTGCTTAACTTCTAGTGTTGGTGCGGATCACGAGGACGTGATCCAATTTAAGTGGGGGAGAGTTGTAACACCCCGTTTTTTAGTTACGCGTTATTTCGAACGTCATTCGAAATACGAGGCATGAAAGCGTATATTTGGATCCCAAATAAAGTTGGAGTTGAGGTTCTAAAACCTTACCATTGGATAGTAAATCTCATTACGTTTCCAACGATATTTGATTCGTCGAAAACGGAGCTACGGTTTGAAAGTTACGACCAAAACAAGTTCCAGTTTCTGTCTCAGTTCATTGGGACGCCGTCCAGCCATTTTGGACGCCGTCCAAATGGCCTGACGGGCCAGCTGTGATATTTTGAAGTTTTTAAAAGAGGGTATTTGGGTCTTTTCACTTGGGGGTCGTTTGGGCCATAAAAACTGATCCAAATTCATTCTTATCCCCATTTGCACCTTCCCAAACACTCTCATCCATTCCTAGAGAGAGAGGGACCATTTTAGAGAGAGAGAGAGCTTGGTTTAGGGAAGAAGAAGGGTGAATCGGGTCGATTCGCGAGTGTTAATGTTGTTCACCTCGTTCATGGCTACATTGTGGTAGTGTTGGTAAGTTCTAAATCCGAATTTTATTGCTAAGATTATTGTTTGAGTTAGAGTTTGTGTTAGTTAGAGTTATAAACCCATTTATTGTAAAATTTGGGGGTTTTGGGTAAGATTCATGTAAGTAAGCCTAAATGGGTGACTTAGGGTTTCGATTGATGAAATTGTAAGTTTGGGGCTTGCATGTGTTGGTTAAAACTTAGAACACTTGTGTACTAGTGATTTTGGTGTTGTGTTGACTTGATTTTGGGGTGTAAACCCTAATATGGGTCAAAATGGGTTTTGTGTTGAAATGGGTCAAGTGTTATTGAAGTTTAGTGTCAAATGATGGTTTTGAGATACAATCTCTAGTTGTTAGTTGTAACGACCCGGAAATTTCCGACCAAATTTAAACCTTAATCTTTATATATTGTCGACACGATAAGCAAAATCTATAGTGTTGAGTCTAGAAAGTTTTGAAATCTTTATTCATGTAATCATTTATCCTTTGACCATTCCCGACGATTCACGAACACCTATTTGTAAATAGATGATATATATATTTATATAGGTATTTATAATTTTAAATATAATTTAGAATATTATATAATATAATTATTAGGATTTATATTGTAAAATAAATAAATACAATTAATTTAAAAATATAAGATTTTTCTGAAAGACTTTTATCCGCCCTAATTATCAACGGAGCACGATGTATTACTCGAATTAAAACGTCGGCAGTTGGAGACAAATGGGAGACTGCATTCTAATTTATATCACACATTTAAATTATCAATTATTATTATATTATAATACTGTGTTTGATTGATACTATTATCAATCACGGGCTTTAGATAATTGGTACTATCTTAGCTTTTAGAAATTTCTTTCCATTCTCCCCTTTTAAAATTCGTCATTAATATTAACTGTATGTGTTACTTTGTGTTCCATGTCTCTGTCTGACTTTCAACTCAACATCACCTATCTATTCTTTTATTTATATATATAATGATATATGCATAATTTGTTGTAGAGATTCATTTCACCTTGTCATCATAAACCATTAAAGAAAACTATGCAAACTCATTTGTCGATCAATACTCCTACTACTTCTTGCTACTAGAAACACTTAAAACACCACTTCAAGCTACCACCGTCGAACACCATCACTTGATCACCATATCAATCTTGCTGCGTATGCTTTCTGTTTTCCTGCTTGAACCATGATAAATAACCACACCAAAACGATATCACCATCATCTTTTGATTCGATTAACAACCGGGAACCACCTCACTCATTTCAAATCACTGAACCATCGATCACTAAACCTTCTATCTTCATAATTGTGCTACTCGACTTGTCTGTTTATAATGAAACCCATCTAAAACCCATTTCATTATCATATAACCGGGTTTTATGATTCCAACCCACCAATAAAAACGCCATCACTAACCACTCTATGATCACCATTAACAACCCGTTAATGTTTCTGTTCCATTAACCCACGACAACCATCTAACCAACGGTAACCCTACAACCTTCATCACCAACAACAAATCACAAAAACCCACTGTTTTAATCGACCCTCACCTTAGTTGTTATTGCTAGCCACTAGCTCAGGTTCTTATACAACCAAACACCACTTCGAAAACCTTGAACCATCTCCATCACCTTGATTCAAAAACTACCACAATAAATCATCACCACGAACTGCAACTGTTTTCTTTTCCTGTTACAAACCCACCGTAAACCCCATTAACTTTATATTGTTGCTGCTAATACTACAATACAACTCCTGTTGTACGAATGCAACGAGAACGATGGAGATAAAGTTTGGATAATAAAAAAAAATTGTATATAACGAGCTGAATAACAAAGAATATATCACGAAGTGGGGATTATGGCGATATGTATATTTTTGTTTCCCAATCACAGCGACATATTTAATTAAAATATGATGATGAAACAAATTTTTAATAAAGGCTGTTTTATTTACCTTTTGTGGCCGACAACTACAGCTCATGAAACCATTCACAATTATATTGTTGTTCTGCTGCTACCGAATTCTGTTAAAAACATTTGAGTTAAATTGTGCAATTTAGTTTTGGGCTTATGAATTAGTAATGGGCCGAACTTTTTAAAGAAGGAGATGAAACGAGACAATTACGGGTTAAATAAAAATGAGTTTCTAATCAGGAAAACAGAACAGATCAGATGGTTAGGGTGCGTGTTGTGTAGTGAAGGGTCTCGGGTTCTAGTCCCACTTCAGGCAGTTTGTTGCCTTCTTTTTTTGAGAAAGGCTTTTAAGGTATTAACTAATATTATTATTATTATTATTATTATTATTATTATTATTATTATTAAAGCTAATTATTATTATTACCATTAAAAACCTTTTATTAATCATTATTATCACTTTCATTATTAAAACTATTATTATTATTATTATTATTATTATTATTATTATTATTATTATTATTATTATTATTTCCTAACATTAAAAAAAAAAAAAAAATATACGAACATTATTATTATTATCATTTTTATCATATTTAGGTAAAGTATCATTATTATTATTAAATTATAACGAATAAAGATTTTGTACATTAAATATATTTATATTACCTATAATTATATATTAATCATATTAACAAAATTATGTACAAATTCTGTATCAACTACAACAACAAATATATATAGATATTATATGTTTAATAGATGAAATTATGTGATTTCCATTATATGTTTTAATAAGATATACAACTAATATAGGTTCGTGAATCCGAGGCCAACCTTATACGTGTTCAGTGATGTTATATGTATTTTTACTACAAAATACATTAGGTGAGTATATAGTCCCACTTTTAAACTCTAAATATTTCGGGATGAGAATACATGTATTTTATGTTTTACGTTATGGACACAAGTAACTGAAAAATATATTCTACGTTGAGTTGTACCACTGGCATACTTCTCTGTAGCTTGGTAACTGTTATTTACAGCGGTATTGTAAACGCGAATCCTGTTGATAGATCTATCGGGCCTGACAACCCCAACCGGACTGGATGACCAGTATTCAACGGTTGCACAGTACTTCGTTTTGTGACTACACTTGGTACGGTGTAGTAAGATTTCATAATAAAGGGAATATGCGACGTGATTAAATGTTAAGTATGGTTACCAAGTGCTCAACGACTTTTCATACACGAGGAGTGTATTATGTATAAACATGAAATCTTGTGGTCCATAGTTATAACACTACTACCATCAAACCTATATCTCACCAACTTTATGTTGACAATTTAAAGCATGTTATTCTCAGGTACAAATTAAGTCTTCCGCTGTGCATTTGCTCATTTTAAGGACATTACTTAGAGTCGATCATCGCAATGGGACCAACTATAGAAGACTTCGTCTGGGAGGATTAGGACCGGTCCTTTCAGTTGGTATCAGAGCGTTGGTCTTAGCGAACCAGGTCTCCCATTAGTGTGTCTAACTGGTAGTTGTTAGGATACATTAGTGAGTCTGGACTTCGACCGTGTTTACATGTCAAAAGTTTTGCTTATCATATCTAGTCGGAAACCATCTGCTTATCATCCTTAGGGAACTGCCTGCTTATCATTCTTTAGTCTAGACACGTCTTACTGCATTTAGTGCATCGATAGTGTATAGACAAAATTCATATCTTAGAGTATCTGCTACCGTAGAATTGCCTGACACATGCCGTAAATTGCTCCGTGGTCTACATAATCTTTAGTATTATATATATATTCTATGAAGTTAGAATATCATCCTTTATTCAAAAATTATTTCGCATCAAAGATCTCCTCCATCCACCAAATTGCCTCTTGGCGATGAACCTAAAACACTTACCAGCGAACCTGTTCGAGAAACCATTTCCTCTTTTCTTCTACGAGTATCTCGTCACAATTACATACTATCCCATATTTCGAATCTTACCCACCCGCTCGTTTCAATCGTCAATCATCCCGACATAATATAAGGAGTTAACGAACTACGTGCTCGAGTAATGGTTTTGGAGAATCTGGTGCGAAGGTTACCAACACCAGCGGCAGCACCGAAAGCATAACCAGTACCTCCAGTAACATCAACATCGCAATCTTCAGTACCAGCACCATCAACAGTATCACCATCATCAACGTCAATGGTATCCTTATCACCCTCAAACTACCACCACATCGTAAATCTCAACGTCACAAATTACACCTCGAGTATAATCACCGTTCTACGTATCGCTCTATCCACTTTATTTTCATTCTACATATCGTTCTACATCGATTATCTTCGATTTACGTACCATTCTACCTCACTACCTTCGTTCAATATGACGATTAAGTAATCTCTAATGCTTTAGAGATTATGTAATCTAGTATTAACAATAAACCTGATGAGTTTAATATCTTAGTGACTCATTAAATCTGTGATTACATCTGAAGAAAATATATATGCCAGTATATTTTCATAAAGATTGTGATTAAAAATTCCTTCGTACAAATTATTAATGATGAAAATATTTTAACGGGTGGGTAGTACCCGAGGAATATTTAGAATTCACATTAATAAGTTACACTGTACATTTTTCGAATCTGATTCAGCGATCATTTACTATCCTACTTACAACTACCGATATACGTATCCGTTCACCACCAAATAACCATTTCTATTCACATTTCATATTTGGATTTTGACCTATCAGAATCCAACAAGTGGCATAACGAAGAAAACATTGGACAAAAATAAAAAGTGTTAGAAACAAACAAATTAATTAATTGAAATTGTGATAGGATTACACGCTAACTGTTCCGGCTAACTGTTCCCAGCTAACTGATTAACATTTAATTTATCGCAATTTACATTCTCGCAATTTTTAATTTCTGCACTATACATATCGTTGGGACACATGTACAACAATACGTCGGATTATTTCTGAGACAACACGTTGTATAATGGGTCATGATATATATATTTATTTATTTTACGCATTTTAAATAACGGGACACGTATACAAGGTTTCGACTTATCATATTGACCCATCTATATATATATTTCGGAACAACCATAGACACTCTATATGTGAAGGTGGGAGTTGGCTATACAGGGTCGGAGTTGATTCCAAAATATATATATATACTTTGAGTTGTGATCGACACTGAGACCGGTACACGGGTCACGATACGTATTAATTAATTCGAATAATATATATTTAATTTATATATGAAATTATTAAACCATTGGACAATCGGACTATTGGACTGCTAACTTTGGACGATTGAAGTGAATTAAAATGTTGATTATAACATATGAAACTAAACAATTCTTCAAGTTTGCCACTTGATTCTATCTAAACCTCATTCGTATCTTGGCGATTACAATTCGTACTCACAACTTTTCACGATTCTTGAAAACGCCTCGATCAAGAAGTTGAACTAGTCGCACCTCGTCTACGGAAGAAAGATTCCTGCATATGGTTATGCACCTGAAAACTCTCGGAAACTGAGTTAACACGTAGCAGTGTAAATTTCTTTAGTGTTATTATTACCCAAAATAACTTTGCAATTTCTTTCTAAATTAGCCACTTTTATCACAGCTCCACTTTGACTTCTCAGTAAAACTAGTCTTATTATCATCTCGATATAAATACGCTGTCCTTTCGCCGTCGTTACTGGAGAACCTTTCACGACATCATGTACCAGCAGCTCGGCATCCCTTTGGCGGAATCCGCAAGTCGTATTTTGAAAATCTTGCAGAACTTCTCCAGCTATACTTATGATGATTATCTCTAAGAATTTCATACCCGAATGTGAAGTTTCTGAAAGACGTTTTGAACTATGAAGTAGTTCTTGAAATGCTGACAAAGCAGCATGTTGTAGATGGTCTTAATGACCAAAAGTTGATGATAAAAGGAGGAAGTGTTAGGAACGTTCGATAAAAAATTTGGTAACGGAAACCGGATTGAGCAAACCGTGAAGGAGACTCTGAACAAATTACAAGGACTAAACTTGTACATAAAGAATCATGACGATTCTGTAACAAACACCTTGCTTCTGAATCTAAACCATTACGGGTCAATCTTCATCATCATCCTTCGACATTAGAAATTTCAAGATATTATCATATCTTTCATTATAAATATCATCAATATTTCTGAAGATATTTTCATAACTATCCTTATCTGAAATCATTTATTCCTCCGTAATATCTGTGTTACAATATAAAAGAAACTGTGTTAGTTTCTAAGTTCTAAAACCTTCGAGTTTAAAATAGGAATGTTTTGAAGCAGTGTTGGGAACTGATGCATGAATTAGTATAATATAATGAAACTTGATCAACTTCATTATATTACAGTAAGTCATGTTAAGTTCCTAATGGAATGTGATGATTCACAGTACCGTCATCATGTGCCATGTTACACGGCTCTTACATTCTATCTAATCCCCAAATGTATTAGGAACATATCGTCTTGATAGTTCGATCTTTTCCAGGATATTCTGGTAATTGGACAAATCAAAATCGTGCCATTACCATTTCTTTCTAAGAGCATTAGCTATGTTCATACTTACGAATTTCGGATCATTACTCGCTTGACTTGAGGACGGGAAGAAGAAACGAAGGGACAATGTCCCGAAATAGAAATTGGAATATAAATCGCAGCAAATAGAAAAGAGTATTAACTGTGGATGACAATGATTATAGAAGACAGACGCAGGAACATCGAAGTATAAGGGAAGATATCAAACTCAACAACCACTCAGAAATTACAAACCGTGTATATCAATACGTATTGCAACGTAAAGACACGGGAGAATTAGAAACATTATAATTCCAAGAAAATCATAAAAGTGACTAGATTCTTCTGGCGGCAGATGAAAGAGAAGAATGAAAGATATGAAAGTTAGAAGTATAATAAGAACCAGGATTGGATGGAGCATATTAAGGAATGAGTAGAGGAAGAAAGAATAGAAGGTGTGGAGAATAAGAAAACGGAGGAGGTAGATTTATAGTGAAATATCCGACAGAAAAATCAAAACAGATTGCCACATTAAATCAAAGAAGATTCTGATCCCTAAAGAGCCAAATCTTGTTACATAAGATTTCCTTTAAATCCCTTAAATTCTGGAAATCAATCCTAATCACGTCATCGGTTAAAACAATTCCATATTCACTCATTTCATTCTTTTGTGATAGCTTCACTCGTGCGCTTCACGTGATTGAATCGCTTTATCTAATATCTCTCGATAATAATAAAACTTCATCATCACCTCATAATCATCATGAAAACATTTCCATTGTTATCTATGACAACCTCTACCAAATTTCGGGGACGAAATTTCTTTAACGGGTGGGTACTGTAACGACCCGGAAATTTCCGACCAAATTTAAACCTTAATCTTTATATATTTCCGACACGATAAGCAAAATCTATAGTGTTGAGTCTAGAAAGTTTTGAAATCTTTATTCATGTAATCATTTATCCTTTGACCATTCCCGACGATTCACGAACACCTATTTGTAAATAGATGATATATATATTTATATAGGTATTTATAATTTGAAATATAATTTAGAATATTATATAATATAATTATTAGGATTTATATTGTAAAATAAATAAATACAATTAATTTAAAAATATAAGATTTTTCTGAAAGACTTTTATCCGCCCTAATTATCAACGGAGCACGATGTATTACTCGAATTAAAACGTCGGCAGTTGGAGACAAATGGGAGACTGCATTCTAATTTATATCACACATTTAAATTATCAATTATTATTATATTATAATACTGTGTTTGATTGATACTATTATCAATCACGGGCTTTAGATAATTGGTACTATCTTAGCTTTTAGAAATTTCTTTCCATTCTCCCCTTTTAAAATTCGTCATTAATATTAACTGTATGTGTTACTTTGTGTTCCATGTCTCTGTCTGACTTTCAACTCGACATCACCTATCTATTCTTTTATTTATATATATAATGATATATGCATAATTTGTTGTAGAGATTCATTTCACCTTGTCATCATAAACCATTAAAGAAAACTATGCAAACTCATTTGTCGATCAATACTCCTACTACTTCTTGCTACTAGAAACACTTAAAACACCACTTCAAGCTACCACCGTCGAACACCATCACTTGATCACCATATCAATCTTGCTGCGTATGCTTTCTGTTTTCCTGCTTGAACCATGATAAATAACCACACCAAAACGATATCACCATCATCTTTTGATTCGATTAACAACCGGGAACCACCTCACTCATTTCAAATCACTGAACCATCGATCACTAAACCTTCTATCTTCATAATTGTGCTACTCGACTTGTCTGTTTATAATGAAACCCATCTAAAACCCATTTCATTATCATATAACCGGGTTTTATGATTCCAACCCACCAATAAAAACGCCATCACTAACCACTCTATGATCACCATTAACAACCCGTTAATGTTTCTGTTCCATTAACCCACGACAACCATCTAACCAACGGTAACCCTACAACCTTCATCACCAACAACAAATCACAAAAACCCACTGTTTTAATCGACCCTCACCTTAGTTGTTATTGCTAGCCACTAGCTCAGGTTCTTATACAACCAAACACCACTTCGAAAACCTTGAACCATCTCCATCACCTTGATTCAAAACCGAGAACTACCACAATAAATCATCACCACGAACTGCAACTGTTTTCTTTTCCTGTTACAAACCCACCGTAAACCCCATTAACTTTATATTGTTGCTGCTAATACTACAATACAACTCCTGTTGTACGAATGCAACGAGAACGATGGAGATAAAGTTTGGATAATAAAAAAAAATTGTATATAACGAGCTGAATAACAAAGAATATATCACGAAGTGGGGATTATGGCGATATGTATATTTTTGTTTCCCAATCACAGCGACATATTTAATTAAAATATGATGATGAAACAAATTTTTAATAAAGGCTGTTTTATTTACCTTTTGTGGCCGACAACTACAGCTCATGAAACCATTCACAATTATATTGTTGTTCTGCTGCTACCGAATTCTGTTAAAAACATTTGAGTTAAATTGTGCAATTTAGTTTTGGGCTTATGAATTAGTAATGGGCCGAACTTTTTAATGAAGGAGATGAAACGAGACAATTACGGGTTAAATAAAAATGAGTTTCTAATTCAATCAGGAAAACAGAACAGATCAGATGGTTAGGGTGCGTGTTGTGTAGTGAAGGGTCTCGGGTTCGAGTCCCACTTCAGGCAGTTTGTTGCCTTCTTTTTTTGAGAAAGGCTTTTAAGGTATTAACTAATATTATTATTATTATTATTATTATTATTATTATTATTATTATTATTATTATTAAAGCTAATTATTATTATTACCATTAAAAACCTTTTATTAATCATTATTATCACTTTCATTATTAAAACTATTATTATTATTATTATTATTATTATTATTATTATTATTATTATTATTATTATTATTATTATTATTATTATTATTATTATTATTATTATTATTATTATTTCCTAACATTAAAAAAAAATAATAAAATATACGAACATTATTATTATTATCATTTTTATCATATTTAGGTAAAGTATCATTATTATTATTAAATTATAACGAATAAAGATTTTGTACATTAAATATATTTATATTACCTATAATTATATATTAATCATATTAACAAAATTATGTACAAATTCTGTATCAACTACAACAACAAATATATATAGATATTATATGTTTAATAGATGAAATTATGTGATTTCCATTATATGTTTTAATAAGATATACAACTAATATAGGTTCGTGAATCCGAGGCCAACCTTATACGTGTTCAGTGATGTTATATGTATTTTTACTACAAAATACATTAGGTGAGTATATAGTCCCACTTTTAAACTCTAAATATTTCGGGATGAGAATACATGTATTTTATGTTTTACGTTATGGACACAAGTAACTGAAAAATATATTCTACGTTGAGTTGTACCACTGGCATACTTCCCTGTAGCTTGGTAACTGTTATTTACAGCGGTATTGTAAACGCGAATCCTGTTGATAGATCTATCGGGCCTGACAACCCCAACCGGACTGGATGACCAGTATTCAACGGTTGCACAGTACTTCGTTTTGTGACTACACTTGGTACGGTGTAGTAAGATTTCATAATAAAGGGAATATGCGACGTGATTAAATGTTAAGTATGGTTACCAAGTGCTCAACGACTTTTCATACACGAGGAGTGTATTATGTTTAAACATGAAATCTTGTGGTCCATAGTTATAACACTACTACCATCAAACCTATATCTCACCAACTTTATGTTGACAATTTAAAGCATGTTATTCTCAGGTACAAATTAAGTCTTCCGCTGTGCATTTGCTCATTTTAAGGACATTACTTGGAGTCGATCATCGCAATGGGACCAACTGTAGAAGACTTCGTCCGGGAGGATTAGGACCGGTCCTTTCATTAGTGGTTATAGGTGCTTGGGTGTAATTTGACAAGTCGAGTGAATTAAACCTAATTTGGTCAATGGGAGTTAAACGTGGTCAAAAGCAATATGAGTCAATATTGCACGTGTTGGGGTTTAGGTGTAATTGGCATTTGAAATGATTACTACCTAATTGGTAATTTAGTGTTAAGACCTAGGTTGGATTAAATGGTGTTTTGGAAAGTAAATCACTAGCCGTTAGTGATTAAAGATGTTTTTGGGACTTATGTCAAAATGGGTTGACTTTGATGGGTCAAAATTGGTAATGACACTAGTTTTGGTCAAATGGATGTTAAACGCTTTTGTTAAGTATTAAGTGGCATTTTCGAATGAAAGTAATCATGGGAAGTGATTTTGATTTTAAATGGTGTCAAGTATAATTTAGATTAAATTGTACTTGCTTGATGGGTCGAAATTACCACCCGTAGTGGTAATTGGTGAAGTCCACTTTAGGTGTCTAAATGGGCGGTTTGTGGAGGTAGGTATAAACCCTTGGTTAAGGGTGTTGAAGTCGAATTCTCTCGTAGAGAATGTATGTTGATTGTTTGTATATCTATATGCACATTATAGGTAAAAGGTTTGCTCGGTTGCGTTTGGAGGCAATTTACATATATGACTTGTGCGGGCATTTTGAGGTGAGTGGAATAATTATATGCGCATGTATATAATGTATTTATTTGTATGCTATGGTATGAACCAAAGAGCCGGTAGTGCCATAGTATGTGCGTTTGTGCTATGATGTGAACCAAAGAGCCGGTAGTGCCATAGTATGTGCGTTTGTGCTATGATGTGAACCAAAGAGCCGGTAGCGTCATAGTACGTGTGTTGTAGTGTGAACCAAAGAGCCGGTAGCACTACGGCACGAGTTGTTAGAGTGTGAACCAAAGAGCCGGTAACACTTTAGCGCGAGTATGACTCGGGTTGTGATGTGAACCAAAGAGCCGGTAACGTCATAACCGATGCATATGGTGTGAACCAAAGAGCCGGTAGCACCATGACGCGAGTATGGTTAACCATGGTTATGTGTTGTAGTGTAGCATATTATATTGTTCGAATTATATGCTATTGTTTATGCTAGCTTGCGTATTGGAGATGTAGCGTTATACTTTGCGATGGTGATAATGCTAAAAACGAACATATATTTCGTAGCATTATCCCTCAAGAAAGACAAGCTTTTAGTTGCAATTGTTCTATTTACAAGTGATATTCGTTTAAATAATAAAAAGTGAAGATAAAAGACAGATTCAACAAATTGAAGACGCAAACGACCAAAAAGCTCAAAAGTACAAAATACAATCAAAGTGGTTCCAATTATTGATAAGAAACGTCTCAAAATTATAAGAGTACAAGACGCAAAACGCAAAGTACAAGATATTAAATTATACGCAAGGACGTTCGAAAAACCGGAACCGGGACCAAAGTCAACTCTCAACGCTCGACGCAACGGACTAAAAATTACAAGTCAACTATGCATATAAATATAATATAATATTTAAATAATTCTTATAATTCTTTATATATTATATTTATTTATAAAAACCGTCGGCATACAAAGAAATAAAGTCTTGTGAGCTGGAAAAAGTGGCCATGCGATCGCATGGCCTGGAAGGCAAAAAGCCATGCGATCGCATGGCAGTAGGTGACAGCCCAGGTCCTATAAATTCGCGGTTTTGGCTCAGTTTTTAATCATCAATATCCATCCTATCTCTCTATCTATCATACGTAAATATATATATATATATATATATATATATATATATATATATATATATATATATATATATATATATATATATATATATATATATATATATATATATATATATATATATATATATATATATATATATTATAATTTTAATTTTAATTTTAAATTCTAATAATAAGGGTATGTTAGCGAATGTTGTAAGGGTGTAAGTCGAAATTCTGTCCGTGTAACGCTACGCTATTTTTAATCACTGTAAGTTATGGTTAATGTTATTTTTAATTTAATGTCTCGTAGCTAAATTATTATTATGCTTATTTAAGACGAAGTAATCATGATGTTAGGCTAAAATATTTAAAATTGGGTAATTGGGCTTTGTACCATAATTGGGGTTTGGACAAAAGAACGACACTTGTGGAAATTAGACTATGGACTATTAATGGGCTTTATATTTGTTTAACTAAATGATAGTTTGTTAATTTAATATAAACATTTACAATTGGACGTACCTATAAATAACCATATACACTCGATCGGACACGATGGGCGGGATATTTATATGTACGAATAATCGTTCATTTAACCGGACACGGGAATGAATTAATTGTTAATAGACTTATTAAAACAGGGGTGAAATTATGTACAAGGATACTTGGCATAATTGTTAACAAAGTATTAAAACCTTGGGTTACATGCAGTCGATATCCTGGTGTAATTATTAAACAAAGTATTAAAACCTTGTTACAATTCGAATCCCGAATTAGTTGGAATATTTGACTTCGGGAATAAGAATAAATTGACGAAGACTTTCGCACTTTATATTTATGACTGATGGACTATTATGGACAAATCCGTATGGACATATCGAATAATCTAGGACAAAGGACAATTAACCCATGGGAATAAACTAAAAATCAACACATCAAACATCATGATTATGGAAGTTTAAATAAGCATATTTCTTTTATTTTATAATTTATTGCACTTTTAATTATCGCACTTTTATTTATTGTCATTGTATTTAATTGCACTTTTAATTATCGTACTCTTTAATTGTCATACTTTTTATTTATCGCATTTTTATCGCAATTTCATTATCGTTATTTACTTTACGCTTTAAATTAAGTTGTATTTATTTTTAGTATTTTAAATTAGGTTTTAATTGCAACTAAAGTTTTAAATTCGACAAACCGGTCATTAAACGGTAAAAACCCCCCTTTTATAATAATAATATTACTTATATATATATTTGTATTTTTATAAATTTAAAACTAATATAGCGTTAAGCTTGTTTAAGAGTTCCCTGTGGACGAACCGGACTTACTAAAAACTACACTACTGTACGATTAGGTACACTGCCTATAAGTGTTGTAGCAAGGTTTAGGTATATCCATTCTATAAATAAATAAATATCTTGTGTAAAATTGTATCGTATTTAATAGTATTTCGTTGTAAAAATAATACTATTTCCTAGTACCCCTCGCACACATCAGATGGTATACTAATTATATTGCTAGCGTTTATGCGATAATTGTGTAAGTGATTGCAAGTAAGTAGGTTATATATGTATGTGTATAATTATTGCATTCACTAAGCTTTATGCTTACCCCTCTCGTTGTTTACCTTTTTACAGGTATCGTGTTTTGAAGCTAACTAGTTGTTAGACTAGATGCTTAGGAGCGCTTGGGCTCGATGGGGTAGCTTTTGGATATGTTAATGCGGATTGGGGGTTTGGTAGCCCTCGGGATTATGCTCTTGGTATCGGATTGGGTTGTAGAGTCCTAATCCGTCTAAAGATATAAATGGGTTGAAATCGCTATATTATTGTAAGACGGGTCGTTGTGGGCCCGGTGTATTAAAACTTGTTTTTATTGTGAAAATATCTTAGTTTTACTTAATATGATGTGTTGTGAAAGTCATTTAATTTAAAAGTGTCGGGAAGCGGGTTTTCCGTTCGCGTAATTTGGACCTCGGGGACAGAATTTTACAGTGCATTTGGACACCGTCCCAATTGATTGGACGCCGTCCTGGCCTTCAATACTGGACGTCGTCGAGATAACTGGACGCCGTCCAGATGTACTGAATCAGGAAAAAAAAAAAATTAAGGCGTGTTTTTGGTAAAACGAAGTTGGGTCGTTACACAGATGCATTTCTTTTTTTTATTATTGTTATTGTTAATAGCATTAGCTTCAGGGAATGCTTGCGCACCCGTAGGACGAGATTCTTGATTCTTCATCAGTAATTCTTTATTCACTTCTGCAACTAAGAGATAAGTTTGAAGTTTGGAAAAAGTTTTGTAATTCTGTAATCTTAAATTTTCTTATATAGTGATGTTTGCAGAATGCATTGTGGAGAAAGTTTTCTCCATCATATCAGCATCACTTATTTCTTGACCACAGAATTGAAGCTTTGAACGGATCTTGAACATGGCCGAGCTGTATTCACTTACCTTTTTAAAGTCTTGAAACCTTAGATTTCTCCATTCTTCCCTCGCAGCTGGGAGTAATATTTCCTTTTGATTATCGAATCTACTCTTGATACTTTCCCATAAAACATGTGGATCTTTGATAGTGAGATACATATGTTTTAAGGTGATATCAATATGTTTGCGAAGAAAAGCAATTGATTTTAATTTATCTTGATCAGAACAAGTATATTGTTTTCTTTTAAAGTTTCTAGAATACCCAATGATCCAAGATTTATTTCTACATCCATGACCCATGATGTGTAGTTTGTTCCCGATACGTCTAGTCTAATGACCCGTCCTAATCCATCTAGACGAATACATTACATTTCGTTACATCGCGAGGTACTTGACCTCTATATGATACATTTTACAAACATTGCATTCGTTTTTGAAAGACAAACTTTCATTACATCGAAAGTTGACGGCATGCATACCATTTCATAATATATCCAACTATAATCGACTTAATAATATTCTTGGTGAACTCAACGACTCGAATGCAACGTCTTTTGAAATATGCCATGAATGACTCCAAGTAATATCTCTAAAATGAGCAAATGCACAGCGGAAGATTTCTTTCATACCTGAGAATAAACATGCTTTCAAGTGTCAACCAAAAGGTTGGTGAGTTCATAAGTTTATCGTAAACAATAAAATTCATCATTTTAATAGACCACAAGATTTAATATTCCCATTTCCCATAAACATCATGCATAAAATTCATTCATATGGATTGAACACCTGGTAATCGACCTTAACAAGTTGCATATAGAATATCCTCATCATTCCGGGACAACTTCGGACATGATAAATTCACCATCATTCCGGGAAAACTTTCGGACATGATAAATTCGCCATCATTCCGGGAAAACTTCGGACATGATAAATTCGCCATCATTCCGGGAAAGCTTCGGACATGATAAATTCACCATCATTTCGGGAGACATGATAAATTCGCCATCATTCCGGGAAAGCTTCGGACATGATAAATTCGCCATCATTCCGGGAAAGCTTCGGACATGATAAATTCGCCATCATTCCGGGAAAGCTTCGGACATGATAAATTCGCCATCATTCCGGGAAAACTTCGGACATGATAAATAGGGCATATTTGATTTCGATAATTCAATCATAGAATGTAGTTTTGATTACTTTTGTCTATTTCGTAAAACAGTTATAAAAGCATTTCATGCATTCGCAGTTCAAAATATATTTCAAAAGCATTTAATAAAGCAGTTATAAAAACAGCACATGTATTCTCAGTCCCAAAAATGTAAAGAGTAAAAGAGAATCAAATGAACTCACTATCCTGTAATTCGTAGCAATAATGCAAATGAAGGCAATGAACTAGTGCAGGGTTGGCCTTGGATTCACGAACCTATATCATTTATATATATATATATATATATATATATATATATATATATATATATATATATATATATATATATATATATATATATATTAATACACATAATCGTATTCGAACAAATTTATTCTTAATTTATAGCTTATATATTTAATTTGTAATCAGTGTAACCTTATTTAGAAAAAAATATATTTATTTGTTATAATAATATTGTTAATATAGGAGCAATAATAATAATATTTTTATTATATTAGTATAGATGTTAATAATTAATACTTACTAATAATACAAATCATAGTAATAATAATATTAATGATTATAATAATTTTAGTAGTGATGATAATGATAATAATATATTTGTTGTCATTATATTAAATTTACATATTTATAATAATCATACTTATAATTAATTTATAATCATAACTTAGTTATTATTATCTTTAAACTACATACAAAATTGTATCTTTAATTAAGATTTATAATAACTCATATCATAATCTTAGTATACTAATTTCGTATTTATATAAATATCATAATACTTTCTTGATAATAATAATAATCACAATGGTAAAAAAATATATATTAATAATAATAATAATAGTAATAATAGTAATAATAATAATACTATTAATAAAAAAATAATACACGTATCAATTTTTAATGAATCTAATAATAAATTTTATTACTTTCATAAAAATAATAATAACAATAATCATAATCATAATAATGATAAATGATATAATTAATATTAATATTAATAATACTTCTAAAAATTTCTAATACTAATAATGTTTCTAATACTTATAAATATAATTATGATAATAGTAATTATAATACCACTAATAACAATAATTATAATTATAATGTTAATAACAACAATTAATAATAAAAATAATAATAATGATAATAATGAAAATGTTAATAATAATAATGATTGTAATTTTAATAATATTAATAATAATAATAATAAAAATAACAAAAGAAATAGAACTACCTTAACAAGCCTTTAAAAATAAATTATGTCCCGAACCAGACTTGAACTCATGACACCTCGTTTACACACAAACACGTTCAACTAGCTGGGCTGGCTTGTTTATCTGAAATTACACACAACTATAAGACTATATCTCGTATACATTTTCTGTTAAATTTTCTTTTTCATTTTCAACAATCAACTGACCAGGGATCGAACCAGGTTATTAACAATCCAATTATTTAATTTAAGTGTTTATTATGAATCAGCAACAATCACAAGGTTTTTAAATTTGATTTCATATTAAATTCTAAAAACAAATCGTCAATAGCAGACTCAAGGTACACGTTGAACACATTCATTGATTTTGAAATTTGAATCGTTTTAGATAACAATTACAACTGAAATTACGTATTAAGTCCTACTTATAAACTTCTGAAATCCTCAGTTTAACTTGAAATCTTAAAAAGAATTTGAATTTCATCAAGAACAAATACTTTGACTTTTGATATAAATCTTTGACTCCGAAATTCAAATTCGTTATGAATAATTGAAGCTTGAAGATTTCCAGATAGTTCACATGAATGATTTATAACACAACTGCATTTCAATATTATGATACTTTATTCAATTTAGATTTATTGTTAATCGCGGTCAAGAACCCATTAAACTTCAAATCAAATTTCCAATTTTAAATTGTTTTAGATTAAAATTATAACATGAATTGTATTATAAATCATTCATAGAAACTATGTGAATTCTCAATTGATCCAGAATCATCAGTATGGATTCGAATTTTAAAGATGAACACAAATGTTGACTTTTTAGAATTTACCTTTGACTCGCAAATTCGTGCTTGATGCTAGGAATTGGAAGTTGAGATTTTTAGAGTAGTTTGAGTAAAGGAGTTCTAACAAGACTGCATTACTGGATTTTGTTAATTGGTTCGATTTTGATTTTTGGCCAAAAAGTGGATAATACAGGGGAACCGGCGGTTTTTCAAGAAAGAAAATAAAAATATATATATCTGTTCTTTGATTTGGATTTACAGAAAATGAATTTATGTTTGTGATTAAAGGGATTTGTGCAGTAATAAGAATTGATTGACTCTTGTTTGTATCTTGAATTAGTCTAACAGAATATCACGAGTAAACAGAAAAGAGAAAGAAGAAATATAATTGATAGGGATGGATAACAAATCCTTATGCATATATATATATATATATATATATATATATATATATATATATATATATATATATATATATATATATATATATATATATATATATATATATATATTTGTTATTAGTTGTATTTATCTGTATCATCTTTATTTATATCTGTATAAACCTGCGTTTTCCTTTTATATCTGTATTTATATTTATATATCATAATTAATATTAATATTATTAACTAATAATATATAACAAGAATAGTAATACTCTTTATTGTGTAACTAATAATAATAAAAGCTTATAATAATGTAATAATAACATTAATAATATTATTATTATTGATAATGGTAATAATAACTATAAAACTTATAACAATAATATTAATAATAATAATAATAATACTAATTATAGTAATGCTAATATTATTAATGCTAACAATAATATTCGTAATAATAATACTACAACCATTTATATATAATAAATTCGTATCTATAGATTATATATAATATTAATATCACTAATATTCATATTAATATTTGAAAGTAATAATAATATTATTATAATAATTATATATATGATTTAATCTAATATATTATTAATTATGTATTACCTATTTTATATAATATCATAGTTGAATATTTGATATATATATATATATATATATATATATATATATATATATATGTATATATATATATTAAAATATATTAATATTTGAAAGTAATAATAATATTATTATAATAATTATATATATGATTTAATCTAATATATTATTAATTATGTATTACCTATTTTATATAATATCATAGTTGAATATTTGATATATATATATATATATATATATATATGTATATATATATATTATAATATATTAGTTATTAATAGAAATCTTTTATATATATCTATATAGGTTCATAATAATATTATATATCTATTTATATATTTTATTTGTAGTAATAATTTAATTATTTTGTTTGTTATTTTACATTTTTAATTCTGATCGATTAATGCATACTTTATTAATTCAAATTATTATATATATATAATTATATTTATAATTATATATATATATAAGTATATATATATATATATATATATATATATATATATATATATATATATATATATATATTTACATATTTATTTACATCAATTGTTCGTGAATCATCGAGAATAGTCAAAGGTCAAATGATTCCATGTAAATAGTTCAAAAATTTTGTGACTCAACATTACAGATTTTTTTTTTTTTTGCTTATCGTGTCGAGATCATATAAAGATTAAGTTTAAATTTGGTCGAAAATTTCCGGGTCGTCAAAGTACCTACCTGTTAAAGAAATTTCGTCCCGAAATTTGATTGAGGTTGTCATGGTTAACAATAAAAATGTTTTCATGACGAATATGAGTTGATAAATAGATTTTTATCACTATCGAGTAATATAGATAAAACAATTCGGTTACTAGAAGAGTACGAGTGAAGCTATCACAAAAGAATGAAATGAGTAAATGCAAGTTCGTCTTAACCGGTGACGTAGTCACGGTTGATTTCTGGAATTTAAGGGATTTAGAGGAAATCTTCGTATTAAGATTTGATTCTTCGGTAATTAAGGAAATTAGAATCCTTTTTGTTTAAATGCAATAATCTGTTTCGATTGCTCTGTCGGATATTTCACTATAAATGAACTTCTTTCGTCCCATTATTTCCACAACTCTCATCTTTTATACATCAATTCATATTTTCGAAACATTTGTCAAATTATCAGAAGTCACTAGAAAAGATAGAATTATCAAGAAAATATATTCTTGATTTTGTTTAGAGATTTAGTGGAATGTAAGAGTCGTGTAACATGACACATGATGACGTTATAATCTGTGAATCATCACGTTCCATTAGAAACTCAGCATGACTTACTGTAATATAATCACATTGATCAAGTGTCATTATATTATACTAACTCATGCATCAGCTTCTAACACTACTTTAAAAACATTCATAATTTAAACTTGAAGGTTTTCAGAATATAGAAACTAAACAGTTTCCCCTATGATGTAATACAGATAACGCGAGGAGATGAATAATTTCAGATAAGATAGTTATGAAAATATCTTCGGAAATATTGAGGATATTTATAATGAAAGATACGATGATATCTTAGAATTTCTAATATCGAAGGATGATGAAGAAGATATATTCGTAAAGGTTTAGAGTCAGGAGCAAGGTATTCGATAATAACTTCATCAGATACAGAATCATTTAGATTCTTTGAAGGCAGGTTTAGTCTTTTTGATTTGTCCACAGCCTCCTTCATGGTTTGCTCAATCCGTTTTTCAGTTTCAACTTTTCTAAGCTTTGCCAACATACAATTCTTTATCATCAAACTTTTGGCTGTTAAGGTCGTTTACAGTTTTTGTTGCTTCATTCAACTTTTCAAAATTCAGAGTATTGATTCGCAGACTAGGTGCTTTTCAGAATTTCAGAATGGAAGGTCATAATTCTAAGAGATAAAGGTTATATGTATACATATACTGTTGATATAGTAACGCTGCGAAACTCAAAATACTGATTGCTGATTTCTGGTACTTAGTATGGAAATTCTTGTTACAAGTTGCAGATGAGTATATGATAGGGTTTCCATGAATGTAATGATTTTTCGGTAAGCCCAAGATCAATAAAGTTGCTGGTAAGTTTACTGCTAAACGGTTCCCCGGTAACGATGATGAAAGACAAACTTATATATCAAGGTTATAATAAGACTAACCCGAATGAAAGGTTGAAATTGATTTGTTGAAGCTATGACAAAACTGGCTAATTTGAAATGAATTGCAATGTTATTTTCGGTAATAACAATGCCAAAGGATCTAGCACAGATACGTGTTAAACGTTTACTCAGGTTCCGAGAGTTTTTCAGGTGCAATACTATATGCATAAATCTTTCTTTCCGTAGATGAAGTGCGGTTGGTTCATCCTCTTGTTTTGAGGTATTTTCAAGAATCATGAAAGGTTTGAACGCAGATTGTAATCGTCAAAATACAGATGAGGTTTAGGATGAAATCAAGTAGCAAACTTGAAGAAATGTTTAGTTTCATATGTTATAATCAAAATTTTAATTTATTTTAATTGTCCAATGTTGGTAGTCCACAGTTAATAGTCCACAGTTAGCAATTCAATAATTCATATATAATTTAATATATGATATTTGAATTAATTAATACGTATCGTGACCCGTGTACATGTCTCAGACTCGATCACAACTCAAAGTATATATATTATTGAAGAATCAACCTCAACCCTGTATAGCTAACTCTATCATTACTGCATATAGAGTGTCTATGGTTATTCCAAATAATATATATAGATGCGTCGATATGATATGTCAAAACATTGTATACGCGTCCCGATATTTAAAATGCGTAAATAACTGTATTTAAATGACGATAATAAAGTGCGTAAAATAAATAACAGAAATTAAATGACAATAAATAAAATTGCGAGAATTAAATTGCGATAAATAAAATATAATCAGTTAGCTGGGAACAGTTAGCTAGGAACAGTTAGCATGGATTCTTAACAAAATTCTTCTCATAGTTAAATTGTTTGTTTATAACAAATTTTTATTTTTGCCCAATGTTTTCTTCATTATGCCACTTGTTGAATTCTGATAAGTCAAAATCCAAATATGAAATTGAATGAAAATGGTTATTCTGCGGTGAACGGATACATATATCTGTAGATGTAAGTAGGATAGTAAATGGCCGTTGAATCAGATTCGAAGAATGTACAGTGTGACTTATTAATGTGAAATCTAAATATTCCTCGAGTATTACCTACCCGTAAAAATATTTTCACCATTAACAGTTTGTACGAAAGAATTTTTAATTACAGTCTTTATGAAAAAATATATATACATATATATTTTCTTCAGATGTAATCATGGATTTAATGAGTCAATATGATATTAAACTCATTTGATTTACCGTTAGAACAAGAATATATAATCTCTAAAATATTAGAGATTACATAATCGCCATGTCGAACGAAGATAAGTGATGTAGAACGATTCGCAGATTGATGATTATACTCGAGGTACATAATGAGATGTTGAGGTGTGAGATGTTGAACTTGGGTTGTTGGTGGTACTGGTATTGATGTTGATGGTACTGTTGATGTCGCTGATGTTGCTGAAGCTGGTACGTTTTGCACCATATTTTTTAAGGCTACAACTCGGACGCGTAGTTCGTTGACTTATTACTACGGGATGATTGTCTGTAAGAACGGGCGAATGAATAAGGTTTAGAATCTGAGTTATGATATAGTCGTGGCAAGATATTCGAGAAATGAGGGTGAAAATGGTGTTACGAACAGGTTCGCCGGTAAGTGCTTCAGGTTCTTCATCAAGAGGTGAATTCGGTTAGTGGAAGGGATCGTCTTCTGCGCGTCTCCATTGATTAAGTCGACTACGAACCCGTCAGATGAATTGGGGATGGATGATTGGTTGATTCATTCTGGTGACACTGCTTTCCCGAGCTTAGGTGAAACTCCATATCGGAATAGCTGTCGGAATCCGAGGAATTCGAACTGATTGAGGGATTCATCTCGTACGATCAGATGAAGGATTTTCCATAAGAAATAGATTATAGGATGTAGATTAGTACCCTACAATACATAATTTACATATGCATATATAATACTAAAATCCCATAAGTTACGGAGGAATCTACGGAAGCTGTCAGGTAAAGGTAACAATAACAGATATGCTAAGATATGAATTTATCTATACACTGTCTATGCAATAGAGGCAGTAAGACGTGTCTAGACTTTATGGATGATAAGCAAATAATTTTCGACACTAAATGATAAGCAAAACTTTTGACATGCAGACACGGTCGAAGTCCAGACTCACTAATGCATCTAAACAACTATCAATTAGACACACTAATGCAAGACCTGGTTCGCTAAGACCACCGCTCTGATACCAACTCTAACGACCCATCATAATCCATCTGGACGAATACATTACATTTGGTTACATCGCGAGGTACTTGACCTCTATATGATACATTTTACAAACATTGCATTCGTTTTTGAAAGACAAACTTTCATTACATCGAAAGTTGACGGCATGCATACCATTTCATAATATATCCAACTATAATCGACTTAATAATATTCTTGATGAACTCAACGACTCGAATGCAACGACTTTTGAAATATGCCATGAATGACTCCAAGTAATATCTCTAAAATGAGCAAACGCACAACGGAAGATTTCTTTCATACCTGAGAATAAACATGCTTTCAAGTGTCAACCAAAAGGTTGGTGAGTTCATAAGTTTATCGTAAACAATAAAATTCATCATTTTAATAGACCACAAGATTTAATATTCCCATTTCCCATAAACATCATGCATAAAATTCATTTATATGGATTGAACACCTGGTAATCAACCTTAACAAGTTGCATATAGAATATCCTCATCATTCCGGGACAACTTCGGACATGATAAATTCGCCATCATTTCAGGAAAACTACGGACATGATAAATTCGTCATCATTCAGGGAAAACTTCGGACATGATAAATTCACCATCATTCCGGGAAAACTTCGGACATGATAAATTCGCCATCATTCCGGGAAAACTTCGGACATGATAAATTCGCCATCATTCCAGGAAAACTTCGGACATGATAAATTCGCCTTCATTCCGGAAAAACTTCGGACATGATAAATAGGGCATATTCGATTTCGATAATTCAATCGTAGAATGTAGTTTCGATTACTTGTGTCTATTTCGTAAAACAGTTATAAAAGCATTTCATGTATTCGCAGTTCAAAATATATTTCAAAAGCATTTAATAAAGCAGTTATAAAAACAGCGCATGTATTCTCAGTCCCGAAAATGTAAAGAGTAAAAGAGAATCAAATGAACTCACTATACTGTAATTCGTAGCAATAATGCAAATGAAGGCAATGAACTAGTGCAGGGTTGGCCTTAGATTCACGAACCTATATCATTTGTATATATATTAATACACATAATCGTATTCGAACAAATTTATTCTTAATTTATATCTTATATATTTAATTTGTAATCAGTGTATCCTTATTTAGAAAAAATATTTTTATTTGTTATAATAATATTGTTAATATAGGAGTAATAATAATAATATTTTTATTATATTAGTATAGATGTTAATAATTAATACTTACTAATAATACAAATCATAGTAATAATAATATTAATGATTATAATAATTTTAGTAGTAATGATAATGATAATAATATATTTGTCGTAATTATATTAAATTTACATATTTATAATAATCATACTTATAATTAATTTATAATCATAACTTAGTTATTATTATCTTTAAACTACATACAAAATTGTATCTTTAATTAAGATTTATAATAACTCATATCATAATCTTAGTATACTAATTTCGTATTTATATAAATATCATAATACTTTCTTGATAATAATAATAATCACAATGGTAAAAAAAAAATATATTAATAATAATAATAGTAATAATAGTAATAATAATAATACTATTAATAAAAAAATAATACACGTATCAATTTTTAATGAATCTAATAATAAATTTTATTACTTTCATAAAAATAATAATAACAGTAATAACAATAATCATAATCATAACAATGATAATACTTAAATGATATAATTAATAATAATATTAATAATACTTTTAAAAATTTCTAATACTAATAATGTTTCTAATACTTATAAATATAATTATGATAATAGTAATTATAATACCACTAATAACAATAATTATAATTATAATGTTAATAACAACAATTAATAATAACAATAATAATAATGATAATAATGATAATGTTAATAATAATAATGATTGTAATTTTAATAATATTAATAATAATAATAATAATAATAACAAAAGAAATAGAACTACCTTAACAAGCCTTTAAAAACAAATTATGTCCCGAACCAGACTTGAACTCTTGACCCCTCGTTTACACACAAACACGTTCAACCAGCTGGGCTGGCTTGTTTATCTGAAATTACACACAACTATAAGACTATATCTCGTATACATTTTCTGTTAAATTTTCTTTTTCATTTTCAACAATCAACTGACCAGGGATCGAACTAGGTTATTAACAATCTAATTATTTAATTTTAGTGTTTATTATGAATCAGCAACAATCACAAGGTTTTTAAATTTGATTTCATTTTAAATTCTAAAAACAAATCGTCAACAGCAGACTCAAGGTACACGATGAACACATTCATTGATTTTGAAATTTGAATCATTTTGGATAACAATTACAACTGAAATTACGTATTAAGTCCTACTTATAAACTTCTGAAATCCTCAGTTTAACTTGAAATCTTAAAACGAATTTGAATTTCATCAAGAACAAATACTTTGACTTTTGATATAAATCTTTGACTCCGAAATTCAAATTCGTTATGAATAATTGAAGCTTGAATATTTCCAGATAGTTCACATGAATGATTTATAACACAACTGCATTTCAATATTTTGATACTTTATTCAATTTAGATTTGTTGTTAATCGCTGTCAAGAACCCGTTAAACTTCAAATCAAATTTCCAATTTTAAATTGTTTTAGATTAAAATTATGACATGAATTGTATTATAAATCATTCATAGAAACTATGTGAATTCTCAATTGATCCAGAATCATCAGTATGGATTCGAATTTTAAAGATGAACACAAATGTTGACTTTTTAGAATTTACCTTTGACTCGCAAATTCGTGCTTGATGCTAGGAATTGGAAGTTGAGATTTTTAGAGTAGTTTGAGTAAAGGAGTTCTAACAAGACTGCATTACTGGATTTTGTTAATTGGTTCGATTTTTGGCCAAAAAGTGGATAATACAGGGGAACCGGCTGTTTTTCAAGAAAGAAAATAAAAATATATATATGTTCTTTGATTTGGATTTACAGAAAACGAATTTATGTATGTGATTAAAGGGATTTGTGCAGTAATAAGAATTGATTGACTCTTGTTTGTATCTTGAATTAATCTTACAGAATATCACGAGTAAACAGAAAAGAGAAAGAAGAAATATAATTGATAGGGATGGATAACAAATCCGTTTTAGAAGTATTATTAATATTAATATTAATATATGCAATGTTTGTAAAATGTATCATATAGAGGTCAAGTACCTCGCGATGTAACCAAATGTAATGTATTCGTCCAGATGGATTATGATGGGTCGTTAGAGTTGGTATCAGAGCGGTGGTCTTAGCGAACCAGGTCTTGCATTAGTGTGTCTAATTGATAGTTGTTTAGATGCATTAGTGAGTCTGGACTTCGACCGTGTCTGCATGTCAAAAGTTTTGCTTATCATTTAGTGTCGAAAATTATTTGCTTATCATCCATAAAGTCTAGACACGTCTTACTGCCTCTATTGCATAGACAGTGTATAGATAAATTCATATCTTAGCATATCTGTTATTGTTACCTTTACCTGACAGCTTCCGTAGATTCCTCCGTAACTTATGGGATTTTAGTATTATATATGCATATGTAAATTATGTATTGTAGGGTACTAATCTACATCCTATAATCTATTTCTTATGGAAAATCCTTCATCTGATCGTACGAGATGAATCCCTCAATCAGTTCGAATTCCTCGGATTCCGACAGCTATTCCGATATGGAGTTTCACCTAAGCTCGGGAAAGCAGTGTCACCAGAATGAATCAACCAATCATCCATCCCCAATTCATCTGACGGGTTCGTAGTCGACTTAATCAATGGAGACGCACAGAAGACGATCCCTTCCACTAACCGAATTCACCTCTTGATGAAGAACCTGAAGCACTTACCGGCGAACCTGTTCGTAACACCATTTTCACCCTCATTTCTCGAATATCTTGCCACGACTATATCATAACTCAGATTCTAAACCTTATTCATTCGCCCGTTCTTACAGACAATCATCCCGTAGTAATAAGTCAACGAACTACGCGTCCGAGTTGTAGCCTTAAAAAATATGGTGCAAAACGTACCAGCTTCAGCAACATCAACGACATCAACAGTACCATCAACATCAATACCAGTACCACCAACAACCCAAGTTCAACATCTCACACCTCAACATCTCATTATGTACCTCGAGTATAATCATCAATCTGCGAATCGTTCTACATCACTTATCTTCGTTCGACATGGCGATTATGTAATCTCTAATATTTTAGAGATTATATATTCTTGTTCTAACGGTAAATCAAATGAGTTTAATATCATATTGACTCATTAAATCCATGATTACATCTGAAGAAAATATATATGTATATATATTTTTTCATAAAGACTGTAATTAAAAATTCTTTCGTACAAACTGTTAATGGTGAAAATATTTTTACGGGTAGGTAATACCCGAGGAATATTTAGATTTCACATTAATAAGTCACACTGTACATTCTTCGAATCTGATTCAACGGCCATTTACTATCCTACTTACATCTACAGATATATGTATCCGTTCACCGCAGAATAACCATTTTCATTCAATTTCATATTTGGATTTTGACTTATCAGAATTCAACAAGTGGCATAATGAAGAAAACATTGGGCAAAAATAAAAATTTGTTATAAACAAACAATTTAACTATGAGAAGAATTTTGTTAAGAATCCATGCTAACTGTTCCTAGCTAACTGTTCCCAGCTAACTGATTATATTTTATTTATCGCAATTTAATTCTCGCAATTTTATTTATTGTCATTTAATTTCTGTTATTTATTTTACGCACTTTATTATCGTCATTTAAATACAGTTATTTACGCATTTTAAATATCGGGACGCGTATACAATGTTTTGACATATCATATCGACGCATCTATATATATTATTTGGAATAACCATAGACACTCTATATGCAGTAATGATAGAGTTAGCTAGTTGTAATTGTTATCTAAAACGATTCAAATTTCAAAATCAATGAATGTGTTCAACGTGTACCTTGAGTCTGCTATTGACGATTTGTTTTTAGAATTTAATATGAAATCAAATTTAAAAACCTTGTGATTGTTGCTGATTCATAATAAACACTTAAATTAAATAATTGGATTGTTAATAACCTGGTTCGATCCCTGGTCAGTTGATTGTTGAAAATGAAAAAGAAAATTTAACAGAAAATGTATACGAGATATAGTCTTATAGTTGTGTGTAATTTCAGATAAACAAGCCAGCCCAGCTAGTTGAACGTGTTTGTGTGTAAACGAGGTGTCATGAGTTCAAGTCTGGTTCGGGACATAATTTATTTTTAAAGGCTTGTTAAGGTAGTTCTATTTCTTTTGTTATTTTTATTATTATTATTATTAATATTATTAAAATTACAATCATTATTATTATTAACATTTTCATTATTATCATTATTATTATTTTTATTATTAATTGTTGTTATTAACATTATAATTATAATTATTGTTATTAGTGGTATTATAATTACTATTATCATAATTATATTTATAAGTATTAGAAACATTATTAGTATTAGAAATTTTTAGAAGTATTATTAATAATAATATTAATTATAATTGACCACAGAATTGAAGCTTTGAACGGATCTTGAACATGGCCGAGCTGTATTCACTTACCTTTTTAAAGTCTTGAAACCTTAGATTTCTCCATTCTTCCCTCGCAGCTGGGAGTAATATTTCCTTTTGATTATCGAATCTACTCTTGATACTTTCCCATAAAACATGTGGATCTTTGATAGTGAGATACATATGTTTTAAGGTGATATCAATATGTTTGCGAAGAAAAGCAATTGATTTTAATTTATCTTGATCAGAACAAGTATATTGTTTTCTTTTAAAGTTTCTAGAATACCCAATGATCCAAGATTTATTTCTACATCCATGACCCATGATGTGTAGTTTGTTCCCGATACGTCTAGTCTAATGACCCGTCCTAATCCATCTAGACGAATACATTACATTTCGTTACATCGCGAGGTACTTGACCTCTATATGATACATTTTACAAACATTGCATTCGTTTTTGAAAGACAAACTTTCATTACATCGAAAGTTGACGGCATGCATACCATTTCATAATATATCCAACTATAATCGACTTAATAATATTCTTGGTGAACTCAACGACTCGAATGCAACGTCTTTTGAAATATGCCATGAATGACTCCAAGTAATATCTCTAAAATGAGCAAATGCACAGCGGAAGATTTCTTTCATACCTGAGAATAAACATGCTTTCAAGTGTCAACCAAAAGGTTGGTGAGTTCATAAGTTTATCGTAAACAATAAAATTCATCATTTTAATAGACCACAAGATTTAATATTCCCATTTCCCATAAACATCATGCATAAAATTCATTCATATGGATTGAACACCTGGTAATCGACCTTAACAAGTTGCATATAGAATATCCTCATCATTCCGGGACAACTTCGGACATGATAAATTCACCATCATTCCGGGAAAACTTTCGGACATGATAAATTCGCCATCATTCCGGGAAAACTTCGGACATGATAAATTCGCCATCATTCCGGGAAAGCTTCGGACATGATAAATTCACCATCATTTCGGGAGACATGATAAATTCGCCATCATTCCGGGAAAGCTTCGGACATGATAAATTCGCCATCATTCCGGGAAAGCTTCGGACATGATAAATTCGCCATCATTCCGGGAAAGCTTCGGACATGATAAATTCGCCATCATTCCGGGAATAATACTAATTATAGTAATGCTAATATTATTAATGCTAATAATAATATTCCTAATAATAATACTAAAACCATTTATATATAAAAAATTCGTATCTATAGATTATATATAATATTAATATCACTAATATTGATATTAATATTTGAAAGTAATAATAATATTATTATAATAATTATTTATATGATTTAATCTAATATATTGTTAATTATGTATTACCTATTTTATATAATATCATAGTTGAATATTTGATATATATATATATATATATATATATATATATATATATATATATATATATATATATATATATATATATATTACAATATATTAGTTATTAATAGATATCTTTTATATATATCTATATAGGTTCATAATAATATTATATATCTATTTATATATTTTATTTGTAGTAATAATTTAATTATTTTGTTTGTTATTTTACATTTTTAATTCTAATCGATTAATGCATACTTTATTAATTCAAATTATTATATATATACTTATATTTATAATTATATATATATATATATATATATATATATAAGTATATATATATATATAAGTATATATATATATATATAAGTATATATATATATATAAGTATAAGTATATATATATATATATATATATATATATATATATATATATATATATATATATATATATATATATATATATATATAAGTATATATATATATATAAGTATATATATATATATATATATATATATATATATATATATATATTTATTTACATCAATTGTTCGTGAATCAACGGGAATAGTCAAAGGTCAAATGATTCCATGTAAATAGTTCAAAAATTTTGTGACTCAACATTACAGATTTTTTTTTTTTTTGCTTATCGTGTCGAGATCATATAAAGATTAAGTTTAAATTTGGTCGGAAATTTCCGGGTCGTCACAGTACCTTCCCGTTAAAGAAATTTCATCCCGAAATTTGATTGAGGTCGTCATGGTTAACAATAAAAATGTTTTCATGACGAATATGAGTTCATAAATAGAGTTTTATCACTATCGAGTAATATAGATAAAACAATTCTGTTACTCGAAGAGTACGAGTGAAACTATCACAAAAGAATGAAATGAGTAAATGCAAGTTCGTCTTAACCGGTGACGTAGTCACGGTTGATTTCTGGAATTTAAGGGATTTAGAGGAAATCTTCGTATTAAGATTTGATTCTTCGGTAATTAAGGAAATTAGAATCCTTTTTAGTTAAATGCAATAATCTGTTTCGATTGCTCTGTCGGATATTTCACTATAAATGAACTTCTTTCGTTCCATTATTTCCACAACTCTCATCTTTTATACATCAATTCATATTTTCGAAACATTTGTCAAATTATCAGAAGTCACTAGAAAAGATAGAATTATCAAGAAAATATATTCTTGATTTTGTTTAGAGATTTAGTGGAATGTAAGAGTCGTGTAACATGGCACATGATGACGTTATAATCTGTGAATCATCACGTTCCATTAGAAACTCCGCATGACTTACTGTAATATAATCACGTTGATCAAGTGTCATTATATTATACTAACTCATGCATCAGCTTCCAACACTACTTCAAAAACATTCATAATTTAAACTTGAAGGTTTTCAGAATATATAAACTAAACAGTTTCCCCTATGATGTAATACAGATAACGTGCTTAGATAAACCTTGATTATACGGAGCACTTCGTGCTGATAACGTGTTATAATTCAGTAGGCTTATAACTACCTTTAGTAGTTTGGTTCGTGTTATAATTCAGTAGGCTTATAACTACCTTTAGTGGGTTTGTTCTTGACTATAGGCTACTAATAAACTTAAAATAAGAGAGAGTAAAAGGATGGTGATATATGAAATATATTCTATGTGTGCATCTTATGCAAATTACATCCTTTGATATTTATAATACAATAATTTACTGTGCAGTTAGATAGAATAATAATATACCCGTGATCATATTCAATTTTTGTCAGCCACTGTCTGTGTTTATCACAACAAGTATTTTGTATTACAATTCTAAAAGTTCTAAAGAAACTCAAAATACTAACCCTACTCTAAAAAGCTTGTCAAATTTTAGACCAACTCGAATTAGCTAAGGCCATTCTCTATCTACGTCAGACTTTGAACTTAGCGTGAGCCAAACTTTAGGCCAAGATAGGAACAATTTGGTCAAAGTCAAGCGTAAATAAATGTGTGAAATGAGTGGCGTGAGTTGACGTGAGGTGTGAGAACTAATTCTTTGGTGGTTGTACTTTGTATTTTACAATTTGTACATATTACATTTTTATGAATATATTTGTGGGTATTTGTGAAATATATTGGGGGGTTTAGGGTTAGTGAAATGATGTCTATGTTAATATGATATTGATGTGGCGCTGACGGAAGTAAAAATTTCAAAAAGTAAAAAATAAGGAGGGATCTAACATGCTAAAAATTAGGATGCGTTTAATAAAATTGATTAATTAAGTGGTGAGTTGTTCATAGGGTGTTTGGCGCGTAGCTTATTGAAGCTTATGGAAACTTATGAGAGCTTAAGCTTATGATTTTAATAAGCTTCAAATCATAAGCTTTGTTTGGTAAACAAAAAAAGTAGAGCTTATGAAAATCATAAACTCTGATAAAATAAGCTACTTGTGGTAGATTATGGGTGTGTTTGGACGAAAGTAGCTGGAGCTGGAGCTTATAGCTGGAGCTGGAGCTTATGAGTAGGAGCTGGAGCTTATTTTTGAAGCTGGTAGCTGGAGCTTATTATTTTTTATAAATGTTTGGTAAATTAGCTGGAGCTTATTTTCCAGTTCATAAGCTCTACTTTTTTTTCATAAGCTACTACAAATAGCTTATTTTTTTCAGAGCTTATGATTTTCATAAGCTCTACTTTTTTTGTCTACCAAACGAAGCTTATGATTTGAAGTTTATTAAAATCATAAGCTCAAGCTCCCATAAGCTTCCATAAGCTCCAATAAGCTACGCGCCAAACACACCCTATGAAAAAAAGTAGAACTTATGAACTAAAAAATAAGCTCCACCTAGTTTACCAAACATTTATAAAAAATAATAAGCTCCAGCTACCAGCTTCAAAAATAAGCTCCAGCTCCAGCTCCTGCTCATAAGCTCCAGCTCCAGCTATAAGCTCCAGCTACTTTCGTCCAAACACACCCATAATCTGAATTATTCAAAAGTTCCGAATGACTATAACATGTTTGATACTCCGTAATTATTTTGAATGAACAATGTGAATAATGTAAAATTACCTTATTAACTTTTTGAATTAATAAAAAATATTATAGTTGTTTAATAAGTGTACTTGATACTTGATATCGGCTTCCGGTCTAGCGATATTAAGGGAAATCATTAACCTTGAGGTTGTGAGTTCGATTTTCTTCGTGGACACTGAATGATGAATTTTTTAACATCATATGTTATTCAGATGTCTGAAAACGCATATATTGAATGTTAGTAAATGACTTAATCATTCAATTAAGAGGTAATCAAACAGAACCTAATACTCCAATTATTAAAAATAAATTTCATATAAGCCCTCAAACTCAAGTCATTACAATTTACCCTTTTTATAAACAAGGTATCTATGTTACAATTAATTAGTTAATTTAACTTATATCACAGTTACTGTACTAACTATACACTCCATAATTATTAATGGGATTTTGCTAATATAATACTCCAATCTAGTAGTGTTGGTATATTGTTTTTTTTATAACAGCTGAAAATTTTATTAAAACTAGCAAGTAGCTAGAGAATTACAAAGACAGTAAAGGATTTTGTAACCACGTTATCCAATTAAGATTAGCTTTCTTATAACGAGACGAAAGCCAATCAAAAGAGGATAAAACAGTAGAGTCGATAATTTGACATTTCTTAAATTTATTTGGCTCGAAAATGTTCCCGTTTCTGAAACGCCATATATTCCACATGGTTGCGAAACAAATTACTTCCATACTGGTAGCAGCCTTCAAATTTTTATGAGTTGTAGAGATCCACTTCAACAAGTCTTCAAAGGTATTGCAAATGGGAATGTCAACCTGGGTCCAAGTGGCAATGTACGTCCAAACTTGAGATGCAATGTTGCATTCGAAGAAAATATGAGTGAAGTCTTCGGCGTGCGTAGAACATGAAGGGCACAAAACGTTATCAATCTTAACATCTCTAACCAACAAACTACACTTGTCCGGAAGCCTATTAAGGCGGGCACGCCAAAGGAAAAAGTTAACTTTTGGGGGGACGTATTTGCACCAATAAGTCGCCGGATTACCTGTAACATTTTGATCAATAATTTTTCGAAGTAAACTAACCGAGAAAGTGCCCTGTTGAGAAAGATTGAAAACCCACGCATCAGTAGCCTCGAACATTTGAATATTCGCAGCTGCAACTAAGAGATCATTGAGCTGATGGGATTCAGTACCCGATCGGATTTGTCTGCGCCAGTTCCAGGACCAACCATCTTGTAAGCGCCTATCACTAACCTTGCAAAATTTGTCCGATTCAAGAGCAAAGAGACGAGGAAAACAAATCTTAGGAGATGACCCATTTAACCATTTATCAAACCAAAAAAGAGTGTTATTGCCATTACCAAGTTTGAGAGATAAAGAACTACCAACAGAAGGATGTTGCACATGGATATCAGAAATGGCTCGATTGATATGAGCCCATGAACCTGTGACATTTTTGTTAACCAAAGGAGAATACCCATCTCGTTGTTCACCATGAGAAGCTTTGATAACCGAAACCCATAACCAATCGCTACAAGTAACATATCTCCAACGCCACTTATATAGGAGAGCTTTGTTAAGAGAGTCATAGCTCACAACCCCGAGACCCCCCTTTTCTTTACTCTTAATAATTTCACTCCATTTAACCCAATGGATTTTTCGATCTTCCTTAGATCCACCCCAAAGAAAGTTAGCTCGAAGAGATTCTAGGCGCTTAATAACTCCTTTAGGAGCTTTGAACATAGAAAGGAAGTAAGTCCCAAGAGCTCCTAGAACCGATTTTATCAACGTTAAACGACCTCCAAATGAAAGGAGATTCACCTTCCATTTAGCTAAACGTTTTCCAACTTTATTAACTATCGTATTCCAATTTTCTATGCGTCTCATGTTGGCACCAATCGGGATTCCAAGATAAGTAAAAGGTATAGTGGCTGGAGTGCACCCGAAGGCATTAGCTGCTCTATTACGTTCGTTCAAAGGAATGCCAATCCCCATAATATTGGATTTGTGAATATTAACCTGGAGACCCGAAACAAGAAAGAAACATTTGAGAATACAAATAAGGTTCCGAATATTGTCGTCGCTCCATTCTCCTATAAATAAAGCGTCATCGGCGAAAAAACAGTGAGATATATTAACTACACTTCCAATATTACCCACCGAAATGCATTTAAACAAGTTTTGATCTATAGCATCCAACATCGCCACATGAAGGCCTTCCATACAAATAATAAATAGAAACGGAGACAAAGGATCACCTTGTCGGAGACCACGACCAATTTTAAACTCCTCGGTTGGACTACCGTTAACCAAAACCGACGCAAAAGAGGAATTGAGACAACCTTTAACCCACATAATCCATCTACGCCCAAAGCCAAGATTAGAAAGCATTGTAACCAAGAAATCCCAACTTATCGAGTCAAATGCCTTTTCAAAGTCTACTTTAAAGAGCATCGCCTTTTTCTTTTTCTTATTACACCAATCTATGATTTCATTAATCATCAAAGGACCGTCAAGGATTTGACGACCTTTGATGAAGGCAGATTGTTCTTTGCTTATAATGGAACCAATTACAACCGAAAGCCGATTAGCAAGCAATTTAGAAAGAATTTTATATTGAATGCCAATGAGACTAATGGGGCGATAATCTTTGACAAAAAGCGGGTTATCAATCTTGGGAATCAAAGTAAAGAAGGAAGAGTTACAACCTTTTGGAATGTATCCCGAGGCATGAAAGTTATGGACGAAAGCACAAACATCTTCCTTTACAAGGTCCCAAAAAAACTTGATAAAACGGAAAGAGAACCCATCTGGCCCGGGAGCTTTGTCGTCACCGCAATCCCAAACTGCTTTTCTAATTTCCAATTCAGTGAACGGCATCTCCATCCCATTCGACATCTCGTCTGACATATGAAGAAGATGAGAACTCGGCCTGCTCAATTTCACAGTATTTAAATTTGTGAATTTTTCTTTGAAAAATTTTAGAAACGTGTTTTTGACGAGATCTGGAGAAGAAACCCAAGAGCCGTTATCGAGCACACCGGTGATTTCTAGTTTTTTTCGTTTCTTGTTAATGGATGAGTGGAAAAGTGAGGAGTTTTCATCACCATAACTATTCCAAAGTTTCTTATTCTTCTGAGTCAGGTTCATGCTTTCTATTTTGTTGATTGAAGCAAGATCTTTTAAAGCATTAATACGTTGCACCGATAATTCAATGTTATCTCCACCATTAACAAGCTGATCATCGATTTGGTCAATAGTAGATAAAAGATTTCTCTTATTTTGATTACAAGTAATCAAAAAATCTTTGTGCCAAGACTTGAGCTTATCTTTAACAAATTTAAGTTTATTTTTAAACTTAATGAAAGGGTTCAAGTTCTCATACTCTGCCAAAGCAGAATGTTCAATCCAAGCGTTTCTAACCACATCTTCAAAACCTTCTATCAAGAACCATGAGGCGAATAATTTGAATGGGGTAGGCCCGTAGTTCGCATTCTCGTTAAAGAGGATAACCGGGCAATGATCAGACCATAAGTTGGGAAGAACACGACCAATAAGATCCGGGCACGAATCAATGAACGAACAAGATAAAAGGAAACGATCCAGTTTTGCTCTACTGTCACACGATTTACTAGATCGAGTAAAAGCCCGAGCTCCCAACGGAACATCAACCAAGCCACACGAAGAGATAAACTTGTTAAAATCACTCGCAGTAAGAGCACAAAAAGAAGAACCTTGCCTTTCCTGAGAGCACCTAACCGCATTGAAATCACCAAATAGAATGTACTCACCTTGATGACGAAACATGAAATCAGTAAGCATTGACCATAACCTTGCTTTGTTAACACGATCTTGAGGAGCATAAACATTAATTAAGAAACAACTAGTAGGATTGGTTGGCCTACAGCCTTCCACAATAAGAACATGATCAAAGGAAAAAATACGTTTTTTGATGAAACAATTCGGGTCCCAAACGGTAAGGAGACCCCCAGATCTACCACGGGCACATGAAGTAGCCACTTCAAACGAAGTGTTACCCCAGAAAGATTTTACAATAAATAAATCTAGTTTGGTAAGTTTTGTTTCTTGAATACCTAACACATTAACTTGAAAATCGTTACAAATTTTACGGATCCAAGATTGTTTGATCTTGTATGACACCCCTCCTCCAATGTTGATGGATAGAATATGCATATTAAACGGGTTTCTTCACACCCATTCTATCTAACATACGATTAAGATCCGCCTGACTTCCCATCATATCAAAACCGAGTGCTAAACCCATTGCGATAATTTTGTCAACCTGTTCAACTAGGTTTGTGTCAGAATGAGAAAAGGTCTGTTTAGTTGCTACATGAGGTGACTTCTTTGGAAAATATTGTGCATCATCAGAAACACTTGGTGAGAAAAAACGTTGTCCATTAAATCCAGGTGGCTTTGAGTATGATGATTCTGAATTTGCAGGGGCATGAGATTCCACATGCTTAGCTTTAGCAGATGTGTTACTTGTGCCATCTACATTATTTTCCTTTTGAACTTCACTATTTTCTTCATCAATCTTGTCTGAGTTTACCGCCATAGACGGTGTATGAGTGTGGACTTCTTCTATTCCTTCTTTAGTTTCCCCATTCTCCTTATTGAGAGCCGTCGAATAATAATCACAGAAAGAGTCTTTAACATATTCACCATCTTCAAGAGTCCCGTGACTAGATGAGTCGGAGTTTAGATCAATACCTTTGGAACCATCTTCCGATTGATCAAATACCGAATCATTTAAAACTTTCAAGATCGATGGACACCAATCTTCTACTTCTTTGACAAGCACAGTGTACTCTTTCTTTTTAACCACGGTAGTAACCTTTTCATGAATGTGATCTAGTGAAGTTGTCACAATACACACCTTGCCATTACCTTTTTTGTCATCTATTTCAGAGTCTTGAAACAATATTTTACCAAAATGAAATGCAACCTTATTGAAAGCGTCATAGTGCCATGCTATGGCCGGTAACCCGATAATTTCAATCCAAATAGCTCTTTCATTAATGGTGAACGATTCAGAGTAGGGGCAGATAACAGATAATGAGTTACGAACAAGAAGATTTTTCTTGAAGTTATCACGAGACTGTATGTTGGGAAATTCGATCCACACCCAAGACCCTCCCATATATTGCACCATAAGGGAATCAAAACCTTCTTCGTGCCACATGCGGTTAAGAAAAGGAATCTGAGATGGTAAGGCAGCTTTGCCGAATAGTATAAGATCTGTGCTCTCCAACAAAAGCAATTCATCATCTTCAATGGAGATTTTCTTCATAGGTGCTTTAACCGGGATAGATACACGAGATGCATCTACCATAGAAGCATAAGTTTGTCCATTCACAGACGTTTTTATGTTAGACGGTTTAGTGGTATTATTATTATTATTATGTTTCTGGAAACCGTTCTTAACGTTTGAGTTTCTAGATTCAGGTTTACCAAATCTGGCCAGTGCCGCATACACATGAAAGTTACCCGCCCAAATTGAAGAGATCGAAGTTTCAAGGGTTTTAATCGAAGAAACATTAATAAATTTGACAAACGCAAATCTACGGCCGTTTTTTGTGAGTTTTTTGGCTATATATACGTCGATAACCTTTCCATGTTTAGAACAGAGATCGCGTAAGTCTTTCGATTCAAAGTGATGTGGAAAATTTGTGACGAAGATATTGGTGGATATTCTGCTAGTATTGAGGTGATCGGATGAAGAAGAGGGATGCATATTTAACAGACTGATCAAATTCAATTGAGCTGTAATGGATTTTAAGTATATGAAAAATTGATCGGAGAAGATGGTGGGTGGTTGAATGATGGTAATTGGTGGTAGACGGTGGAAATTTTGAAAAGGTGGAAAGTTTTCAAATTAAAGTGAAGGTTAGTGGGTTTACATCGGGGTACGAGTTGAGAGAATCAAATCGTGAATCATTAATACCATTTATGCTTTCATTAGTTACCCATGGTTTATGAGATCAAGTTTTTAGTGTTGGTATATTGTAACCTGAAAGTCTACAAATCTTCACACAAATTCTGCCAAACACGTCATTCCAACCGTCCATACCACAAACATGCTTCCATGTGGCACTATCCGACGTCAAGTTTCAAATTTAGTATTTACGAATGATGATCATTTATAAGTTTAGCGCCTACAAAATGCTTGTAGTTTAACTAATATTTCGATTTAGATACATCGATCACATAGTCATATGTTAAGCCTTTATTTGTTACCAATAAGGATTGTTGTTGATTTTTATTACTATATATTTTCAATTGGTAACATTGATAAATTAGTTTTTGTTTACGAACAAATGATTATATTATTTATTTTATGTATGAAAGAAAAGTAAAACACATGAAAATTTCCCTATTCTGAATACGTTTGACATTTTAAAACGGATTTTAATAACGAAGGTCGGTTTGTATCTACATCACAATTAAGCATAACAAACATGCGGTCAATTTACAACTTGTATCCATTTTCGATGTATAGATAAACTTCATATCCAAATGCATCATCATAAATAGGACGTGACCAATAACACGTGGAATAACTAGATGAATATATGAAGGCAAACAAAACCATTATTTTTCTTTCCATTTATTTTCTTTGAGCTCTTAGGAACGTTTCCTTTTCCTAAAATCAACAATTCGAGCGGATCACTTCTATGTACTTTAGGCTCAATTTTATTGTATATTATTTTTAAAGTGACTCAAATTAATTTTTCATTTTAATAATAATAATAATAATAATAATAATAATAATAATAATAATAATAATAATAATAATAATAATAATAATAATAATGGAAAGATTTTTTATACATTTATTGTATATAAATTAATATAAAAATATAGATAAACGTAAAACGTAAAAATGTAAAGTTAACACAAAAGTACAATGTCGTAATACAAAGTAGTATTTTATTCTTGTCCAGGACAATAAAATCGAAAAGGAGAAAATATATGAAATGTGAGATAGATGTAGATTTTTCTGTTCAAAATAATTCCTTCAGTTTCTTTATTCTTCTGAATTCAACAGCATGATAAGATAGTAAAACTAGAATATTTCGTAAATTGTAGTAGTAGCAATTCTATATCGAATTATCGATACATATCATTTTTTATAAAAACCGTGACACATGGTTATAACTCGTGAACTGTTGACTTAAATATTAATTAATTATTGTAACGACATAATGTATCGAAGTTGGTATTAATACATTATCAACACAAATATTATATGGAACTCAGAACAAATGACAGAAGCTTAGAAGAATAAATAATAACTTAAATAGATTATCATACAAGCTTCATGGATTGCTTTGCAGATTCTTTATTGATAACTTTATTTAAAGACCTTTGTCTATTTTAATGTAATGCTTATCATCTTAAATCTTAAATAGTATTAAAAGTCTAATCAAAAAATTTAATACGGAGTAATAATTACCAAAATAAAATAATTACAAAAGCGATTGATGACAACATATTCTTTTATTTAAAGGTGATGATTAATATACCACCGCATGATCCACAATCAAAAGGATCAATTCCTTCCCTTTTATTCTTCTTCATAAAACTCGGGAACATAGCCAAACATCAAAGATGAACAGTGACCGGGCGATGTCACTTTTTGATCAACATTCCGAGTCAATTGAAGATTCAGGGTTATGAGTCGACTCAATGAAGGATCAATAACATCTATAATTTCACGAGTTAACTCATTGAGTCGATTTCATTGCTCATGCACCGAAGAATAAGAAATGTATACTTAAAAACAACATATGCACTTCCTGCTCATTAAAGTTGGGCTTAACTTAACAACCCTAACTTTTTAACTTTACTTAACAAGCCATGATCTTTTCACCATTGGCTTGTTTACAACATAGATAGATGAACATTTTTACAATGAAACACTTGTAATTACATAATAAACATAACTCAATTCTACTCATTTGCTTCATGAGTGTGCTCAAGCCGAACATGTGGACATTCCCTTTCGGGTTCACCGCTCGACCATAAAATTTTGAGATCCCCTCTCTTCTTTCCTAATGACAAAAAGGTCCCTGCATCACATGCGCTCGACTCGTTAGTATCACTTACCTACCATTTAGGCATTGGCTTAACAATATCTGAGTGGCCCATCAACAGTAAGCCAATAGGTTGAGGGTTCAAGCCTCAATTGACATATACATATGCGTGTGTAATGGATGTGTGAGTCTCTTTTTTTCTTTACAGAAAGAGACCATCTTTTAACTTGACTATTATACACAAATCATATAACTCAAAAATCAAATTAAAATCCAAAAATTACCTAAAGTAAAAGGAACGATGTATAGCAATGCTGGCTGACCATGACCATCCATAAGATTTAACGCCACGTAAGTTACAAGGAGACCTGTGTAAAATGCCAAACGATTTCATTAGAACATCTCAACGAGGATCAATGCGTTTTACATGCAGTGTCTACAAAAAGAAAAAACCTGAAAAATTAAGGCTCTTACCTAATCCATAAGCAAACATTGCCCACAAGAAATATCCAGTTCGAACGTGCTTTTTCGCCAACCAATCATATCTGCATGATGTTTTTCAAGCAAAACTAAAAAAGTCCAATATCTAGATCAATAGTTGGAGAATAAGCATGTTAACACTCAAGCTCAAACACAACCACCGGTGAAATCTATTGTCCCGTTGAAACCTTCGATGGACAAAGGATTATTGGTTTCAGAACATATTCCAACATTATCAAGAATCAAGAACCATCGATAAAAAAGTCTTCATGAAGATTGTGGTAAGAAAAAGTATATTTTTATATAAGATAACAAACCTGAGGTAAAACGTGACTCGAAAACCAGGTAAGAATGTTACCAAAAATTTAAAGAAAAATAAAGGTCCAATCTTTTAATTAATGGTTGGAGAATAAGCATGTCAGATGACAAATCAGTTGGATCATCTTGAGGCGGGTCAAAACAAGTTGGCTCCTTATTTCATGATCCCGTTGGATCATCTTCTACAACCAATTACCCTCTTAACACTTTATCCAACGAAGTATTTAAAGGGACCATGGGGTTACGGGATTGTACTTGAGCTTAGGTGTTATTTTCTACATCTGAAATACCAAAATGATCAAAAAGGTATGACCTTTATGCAACCACTTTTGGCAATGTGAGTCCTTCATTTGATGATCTTGTTATTTCAGATGAAGAAACCAACACCGAAGCTCATATGCAAGCACTCATAAACTCTATTCTCCCCTTAGATAGTTTGGTGGATAAAGTGTCGGGGAATGATTGGTTTGATAGGATGATCCAAATGATCAAGATTAAGAATTGTGATCAATAATTTATACACTATTTAATTAAATAAGAATACAAACCTGAGGGAAAATGCAATTAGTAAACCAGGTAAAAGGATATCACCAAAGCCAATGATACTAAAACCGCCCCACGGGTCAAACATGCGCGGTATCTTCAGTAGCATCGGGATACCATCCTCCCCACTTTTGTCCCCACGAGCCACCTAAAAAGATATAATCTCCCATAACTAATTAAGCAATTAAGGCGAAACCAAAAGTTGATTAGTGATAACTTAGGATCAAGGTTAACATACCACAATCATTACACTTTCGTGGAACAATTTCTTTGAAATAAAAACCCAAAAAATGTCATAGAAGAAAGCACAACCTAGCAGAACCGTCCCAACCTGTGTTACAAGACACAAATGTCATTATTTTGAATTTGTCATTGTTAGAATGTCATTTCTTGAATAAGAAAAATGGCTACCTTAAGATTAGGTACGTGCACAATTTGAAGTACAGTTATTATCAACGCAATTCCCTGTAGGAACAAACATAATTATCATTAGTAAAACATTTTTGAGTTTTAGAGAATGCATTAGATGTAAAGTTGACTTTACAAGTATATCTTGACCGATCCATGCAAACTTGGATTCGCGATATACTGCCCAAACAACAGCGAAAACCACGCAAAATGGCATAACAGCTAAGGTAAGATATGAAACCGCTCCAAAGAACGGCACTTTAATATACGATTGTGCAGCATGTTTGAACCACCTGAAAATTTTAATACATATCTTTCAACTGTTACATATCAGTATCCAAGTTTTAAACTTTATTAAATAATTAGTTCTTCGGTTTACAACATGAGAAAATGAATAATACAAGAAGAAATCTTTCACCTTGATAGCAAAGCAACTATGCATGCTTGCAATCCCTGCATTAAAAGAGTCTTTTTTATCAAATTTGTTTTGAGTATTGCTTTTTTTTTTTAAAAAGAAAAAAAATGTTTTTTTTTTGGATAATTTACAACACGGAAACATACCTCTACGCCACCTATGCAAAATATGACGACCAAAAGTTCGATAAACCAAGCGGACATCAACTTATAAAGGAGAATCAAGAAACAAGAAGCAACGATTACAAACAAGATTGCAGATTTTGTATTGACTTCTACAATGCCACTTGTACCAACAAATTTTGCATTGGAAAGATCCTCCGAAGCGTCCTACAAAAACATAAGATACTTCATACGTCAATGTGTGCCACGTCAGCGCCAAGTAGGACATCCAAGTTTACAAAAAGAATACGTAACTTACCTCTAGTAATTTATCATGTTCAATAGCTGCTTCGTTTGCACTCCATGCAGACCAATAAGAGGCGCACAAGATGGTACCGACCGCCATTAGCCATAAAAATACTTCGGCTATGTCTACAACTGGTCTTCGTGGTGAGTATAACTGCACAGAAACTAAAGTGTGGTTGGAAACCTTCAATTAAGAGTAGCTGATGTTAAAGCAGAGGGGTATAAAATACTATTAATTTTTACCAGGAAAATACTATTAAATACGATACAATTTTACACAAGATATTTATTTATTTATAGAATGGATATACTTAAACCTTGCTACAACACTTATAGGCAGTGTACCTAATCGTACAGTAGTGTAGTTTTTAGTAAGTCCGGTTCGTTCCACAGGGAAATCTTTAAACAAAGCTCAACGCTATATTAGTTTACTTTTATAAAAATACAAATATATATATAAGTAATATTATTATTATAAAGGGGGGTTTTTACCGTTTAATGACCGGTTTGTCGATTTTAAGACTTTAGTCGCAGTTAAAACCTAATGTAAAATATAAAATAAATACAAGACTTAAATTAAAGCTTAAAGTAAATAACGATAATGAAATTACGAATAATAAAAATGCGATAAAATTAAATTGCGATAATTAAAAAGTACGATAATTAAAAGTGCGATTATATAAAATAACAATAAATAAAAGTGCGATAATTAGAAGTGCAATTAAATATAAAATAAAGGAAATTAAATATGAAATAAAAGAATTATGCTTATTTAAACTTCCGTAATCATGATGTTTGACGTGTTGATTTTAGTTTTATGCCCATGGGTTAATTGTCCTTTGTCCTGGATTATTCAATATGTCCGTCTGGTTTTTGTCCATAACAGTCCATCAGTCATAAATATAAATTGCAAGTGTCCTTGTCAAATTATTATTATACCCGAAGATAAATATTCCAACTAATTGGGGATTCGAATTGTAACAAGGTTTTAATACTTTGTTTAATGAATACACCAGGTTATCGACTGCGTGTAAACCAAGGTTTTACTACTTTGTTAACAATTACACCAATTACCCTTGAATGTAATTTCACCCCTGTTTTAATTATTCTAGTGGCTATTAATCCATTCCCGTGTCCGGTTAAATGAACGATTATTCGTACATATAAATACCCCGCCCATCGTGTCCGATCGAGTGTATATGGTAATTTATAGGGACGCCCAATTGTAAATCTTTATATTAACATTAACAAACTTTCATTTAGTTAAACAAATATAAAGCCCATTAATAGCCCATAGTCTAGTTTCCACAAGTGTCGTTCTTTTGTCCAAACCCCAATTATGGTACAAAGCCCAATTACCCAATTTTAATAATTAGCCTAACATCATGATTACTTCGTTTTAAACAAGCATAATAATAACTTAGCTACGAGACATTAATATAAAAAGGTTGAACATAACTTACAATGATTAAAAATAGCGTAGCGTTACACGGGCAGAATTTCGACTTACACCCTTACAACATTCGCTAACATACCCTTATTATTATAATTAAAATTAAAATATAAATTATAAATATAAATATATATTACTTCGTATGAATGAGAAGAAAAAATGATGATGATTTTGATCAGAATTCGGGTTGATTTATAGCCAGACTTGATTTTTGGGGCTCCGCGACTCGCGGCCAAATACCCTTAAAACTCCGCGAGTCGCGGAGAGGTATTTACAGTTTACACCCTTGGAGTTTCCTGCTGCCGACGGTTTTAAATATATATATATAATATATATATAATTAATATAATTAATTATATATTATATTATATTTATATATATAGTTAACTTGTAATTTTTAGTCCGTTGCGTCGAGCGTTAAGAATTGACTCTGGTCCCGGTTCCGGATTTTCGAACGTCCTCGCGTACAATTTAATATCTTGTACTTTGCGTTTTGAATCTTGTACTCTTGTGATTTTGAGACGTTTCTTATCAATAATTGGAACCTTTTTGATTGTCTTTTGTTCTTTTGAGCTTTTTGGTCGTTTGCGTCTTCAAATCGTCGAATCTGTCTTTTGTCTTCACCTTTTATTATTTAAACGAATATCACTTGTAAATAGAACAATTGCAACTAAAAGCTTGTCTTTCTTGAGGAATAATGCTATGAAATATATGTTCGTTTTTAGCATTATCAAATATTCCCACACTTGAGCGTTGCTTGTCCTCAAGCAATATTGTCTTGAAATACTAGAATCACTTCTTTATTCTTCACACTTTGTACATCAGTGATTTCTATACGGCGGTATAAACAATGGTAGTAACGATATGGTTTACAGTCCCACATGACTATAAAAATTTAGATCCATTAAGGAAATTGGATCTTTATGAAAACATTTGATCTTTTGAAAATTAAATCTAGTTTTTACCCTAGATAAGTTTTCCGGAATAACCCTTTACCGGTGTTTGCAAAATATTTGTGGGTTTGGTGGGTTTCAGATTTGAAAATTTTAGCTCAAAACTTGCGGTTTTGTGTCACCCACTTGCTAACCTTGTATTTGGAAAGCAACACGTCCAGTTTACTTGTTCCGTATATTACCTTTCGGCAAACTACCGTCCGGTTGTAAAGGAAAGCGTTGAACAAGCAACTGTTTAAGGCAATGTCCCGTGACATGCTTTTGATTATGGTCTATAACGTGTCGGACGCAATTACTATCCTTGGTAGGAGCAGTAGTAAAGCTCACCCTTATAATTTTTCGGTCTGGCACAAGGTCCTGTCTTTTGACCATGCTATGCAACCACCGTTCTTACGGTTGACACCCGATTTGGTTCAGGTGACCTAATGAATTCCAGGTGAATTCCTAGGATTTTACGTTCAATGGTAATGAACGCATTGAAAATAGGGTTTTCAGAAAACAAATCGGTTTATAATTTTGATCAAAATATTTTCTCGTTCAAGCTCGAGTTTAGATATCATTGAATTCCATGAGTTTGTAATTCTCAATCTTTAAGGTCAATCTCTAGGATTGAGTAATATCAGTCTTAAAAGCTGATTTTTAATCTTTAAGGAGATTATCCTTTCTGGGGATCTGATTCATTAGTCTTATCCAGCTAATTTGCACGGTGCCTCCCCATTGTACGAGATAAATCCTTCTCATGGTTAGGATAAATCTGACCACTTGGCGACCCTGTTTAATGCTGAGGTCCGTGGATTTCCTGCTGATTTTAGTGATGACTTTTCTAGATTTTTCGTCAACCTACAGCTGGTCTGAACGACAACTTCATGACCTAAATCAAGAAGCGCGTGTCTTTTTTCGGAAGACTTTACTTCCTTTTAATGATGGAATTGATTCATCGTGTAGATCCATCTCTTCTTTTCTTTCATCGGGTAAAACAGTTTAGTTTAGTTCAAAGCAAAAGTATTTTCAGTTATTTGTTACAAATATATGTGACATATGTTTAAAATAACTTGGTAAATTTTCCCACACTTGGCTTTTTATTTTTCTTTTTATCGTCCTCTATTCCATTTTAAATGAATTTTAACATTTTAGTTTGTTTCTCAATTTATGTCCTTTCCGAGGTAACAATAATTTCGGTGTTAAAACCTAGTTTTATCGTTCATAAATATGTATAAACATGATTTGAATTCATTTAATTGAAAAATTTTACTAGAATTGGGTAGTCAGTATATAAGACTAGGGCTGTTCTTTTTTATCAGAGAGCACTAGATTCTAATACAACTACTGCTTTACTAGTATTTTAATGGTAACCAAGTGTTTAATAAAAATTTTTAAAATCCGAAAGAATTTAACCCCTTCCCACACTTAAGATCTTGCAATGCCCTCATTTGCAAGAAATCAGTAACAATTTAAATTATTGAGGGTGATTTGTGTGAAAATGATTAAATTTTTACCAAAGTTTCCAAATATATTGGCGTTTGTTTGCTGAATGATAAATGGTGCACGTCATTTGTTCATTCCGTCTTGTTGTTATTTCACATATATTTTGCATCTTGTCGTCAAAATTACTTGCTTTTGCTGAACTTAATGCCAGTCTTTGAAAATGCGTTGTTTTACCCTGTTATGTACATAAGATAAATTGCAAACATATATACATATTTTTGAAGTTTGGTATATTACCCCACATTCAAAAATTATTAAAATCTAAGAATAAAAGTTAGATAATTATAAAAATGATTACAATATTAACAAAAGTATTAAACATATCAATAATTACAAATTACAAAATAATAAAACAAAATAAGTAAACTAAGGATGATATTGGTACCAATAGGGGTTCCACGCATAACCATAAGTGCTATAGAATGCTTCGGCAGGGTCATACGTAGGATATGGTGGCTGCATCTCTATCGACCAAGGAGGGAAGACGGGTTTCGGAGTAGGAATATAGTTTCTACCTATATGTTGGCAATGCGCTATGATCTGGTTCTGATGAACTTGCCAATCTTCAAATGCTCTCTGTCTAGCATTTTCGTATTCCTGAGAAGCTATAAACCTATGCATTTCTTGCATCTCATTCCCCCCTCCTACATTACCTTGTTCCTGGTTTCTCTCTACCTGTGGATGTCTACCATTGTATCGTACTGCGGCGTTATTTCGCCGCTTCAACACTTTTGCACCATGGTATACATTTAAACCTATAGTGTCGCGGGGTTCCGGCTCTTCTACTAATAATCCCCCCCGACTTATATCCACACCGAGATATTCACCAATCAAAGTAATAAAAATACCACCTCCTATTATGCTATGTGGACGCATCCCTCGAACCATAGCTGATAAATAATAACCCACACAATATGGTATACTTACAGCGCTGTGTGGGTCTCGAATACACATATGGTAAAACAAATCTTGTTCATTTACCTTTTCTTTGTTTTTACCCCTTTGTGTAATCGAATTAGCTAAAAACCTATGTATTACTCTTAATTCGGCTCTATCTATATCCAAATAAGAGTAGTTTCCCCCTTTGAAACGGTGGTGGCTTGTCATTTGACTCCACACACCATGTGTATCAAAATTCTCATCTATTTTCCTACCGTTTAGTATCAATCCTCTACAATCGGCAGACGCTAATTCCTCAGGCGTATATATACGTAAAGCCTGAGCCATGTCCAGTAAAGACATGTGGCGCATCGAACCGCCTAACAAAAATCTAATAAAAGAACGATCGGTTAAACTAGCTACCCGATCATTCAACTCTATACTACATAACAACTCTTCACACCATACTTTATATACAGGTCTGCGTATGGTGAATAAACATATCCAGTCATTAAAATAAGAATTACCATACCTCTGTACCAGTAATTCCCTAATTGGCCCGGCCAATTCTACAGCTTCCAAGGGTCCCCATTCTATGACCCTTGGTACCTCAACAACCTTGGAATGAAGAGTATGCAAACCCCGTTGATATTTTGGATAATCTATCCAAAGTCTGTCAAATCGCAGGTTCGGGTGCAACTGTTCCAAGTGCATATCTGAAAAGGTCATGACTGGATGAGGTACATCCTGCTTGTAGTAGTTATCTACCTCCTGTTGTTCCAAGTTCTCAGCAGGAGCATGACGGGCTTGGGATGAAGATTCACCCCTTTCATTCTGCAAAACACATCAAACACAAATTTTGTGCATCCAAATATGCATTAGTGTCAGCAAAATCATCAATCAAAATAATTACAATGACATTATCAATTTATATCAAACTTAAGCTTATTTTCACATTTTTATCAAATCTACACTTTTTCAAATAAGCATATACGAAAATTTTTGCCAAGTTCATAAGCATTCAACTCAAATAACATGTCAAAATAATCATTACTAGCAAATAAACAAGTCTCAAATGGCATTATCTTTCAAAAATCAAGTTCACGAATTTTGGACTTGAAAAAGTCCACTTTAATTCTCAAAATCATGTTTAGGCTCAAAGTTTGGATCATTTAACTACCTAGACATGTTACACTACTCAATTTAGCAACAATTCATGACAAAAATCGGCCATAACCTGTTTATATCAAAAAGCCCCAAATTTGCTCAAGAACACAAACCCTAGATTATTCAAAATTTGAAGTTTAAGGCTTCTAATCATGTTAAACAGCATCAATCTAGGTTATACAAGCATAATACATAAACAATTTAAGTCTAATTACACTAAAAAGCATCAAAATCAAATTGGGGAAAAATAGCTCAAGAACACTAAAATTCGAATTAAATGGTGTTTAGGTGTAGAAATTTACCGTTTTTCTTGAGTAGTTCTTAGATATCATCCTTCTCAACATGATTTTAGCAAAAAATTTGGTGATTAACGGTTAAAAATTGAGATTTTTGGGGGTGATTTTCGGGTTTTTTCGAGGTGTTTTCGCAGTATTTTTGCTGTGTTTTTGTTTGTGGGAGTGAACTGATCGTGCAGCTAGTTTTATTTTTTTTTCTGTAATTTTGTCCCTCCGCGAGTCGCGGAGGTTTGCACTGCAAACTCCGCGAGTCGCGGAGTTTACCCTTTTTTTTTTTTTTTTTTTTTTTTTTTTTTTTTTATAATCTTTAACTTATAAAACAATTAAGAAATTAATTTTAAAATTTTGTTTCCCTTGTTATTTAGGACGAGGTCGTTTCGGATCGATGTCCTAGTCCGTCCCTCGACAAAATTTTAAAATTTGTCTTTTTGTAGCGATTGTTTTAAAAGCTAAGATTTTTGGGTTTTTTAATGTTTTTGGCATACTTTAAATCAATAAGATTAAAAATAATGATAATAAAAGTTCTCGTCCCTCCCTCGGGTAAAGCAATTTCGGTTCAAAGACCTAGTCTTCAACTTACGACGAATTTTAAAAATCATATTTTTAACTTAATGAGATAAAGTAAATTTTTGTTTTTAAATTCACACAACTTAAATATAAAATTCAAAATTAATAAAAAAAATAATCACACCAAACTTAAAATTTGAAATGCATAAAATTAAAATTTCATATTTTAAAAATTAAAAATTCACACCAAACTTAATTTATAAATTTATAAATTCATACCAAACTTAATTTAAAAATTAATAGATTCATACCAAACTTATATTAATTTTTCAAATATTTACAATTTTAATTATATTGTTTTTACAAAGTTTACAATATTAATTTAAGATTTAAATATTAATTTTAAAAACACGGTAAAAATAAAATTAAAAATCTTTTTGTCTTTTTATCCCACTTTAATCAATCAAATATTATCAAAAATATGCGCCCCTCTTTTCGGTAAAGTAATTTCGGTTCCAAGACCTAATTTAACTCATGACGAATTTTTGAAATATTTTGGGTTGATTGATTAAAGATATTTATACCTTAAGAATAAACGTTAAATTTCGGTCGCCAAACCTAATTTTATTTAATACTAATTTAATACTTTTTAGCGAACAAATTAGCGTTTATTATCAAAAGGTTAAAAATAAAAATAAAAATAAAAACTGTACAGACATACCTGTGAAATAGATTTCTTAGTTATATGATCTATTATATTCATAAGATAGTCGGTTTAATTGGTTTTCCATGGCTGCATAGGCGTAACCTCGAGCATTCATTGTCTTTTCTTCTAAACATATGAACGGTCCGTCTCTGCATAAAGTAACAAATTCGGTATTTGAATAGGTTTGATTATTTGAACATTTACCTCCATGTGACCATTTTCCGCATTTGTGACATTTTTCTAGGTGTCGTGCTCTTCTTTTCGCTGCGGATTTTGATTTTCCTTTACCAAATTGTAACTTATTATCTTCGCATCTGGATCCTTTTCTAACTCCGTCCATTCTTTCTCTGATTACTGATACTATTTCACTCGGTAGTATGTCATTATTTCTTTTAGTGATCAAAGCGTGTAGCATTAGACCATGGTTTAGTTCACAGGCAGTCTTCATTTTGTAAAAACCTAAAAAAATAAAAATTCAGAATGGGGGGAGAAGACTAGTTCTTTAGGGTCTGCTAGGGAAAGACCATACGTGTTCCATTTTCGAGAACTACACGAAAACAGATAATCTAACTCTAACAGAAATACATATTATCCCTTAAACACTTGATTCTCCCCACACTTAGTTAGCTGTGGTGTCGAAATTGTGATTAACTTCGTTGTCGACTTCCATCGGACCATGTATGTAATGTTTAACTCTGTGACCATTAACTTTAAATTCAATCCCATTTGAATTTATCAATTCTATCGTTCCGTATGGGAAAACTCTTTTGACTATGAATGGTCCAGACCATCTTGACTTCAATTTTCCAGGAAATAGCTTGAATCGTGAATTGAAAAGAAGAACTCTGTCTCCTTCTTTAAATTCTTTTGAACTTCTGATTCTTTTATCATGCCATTTCTTCGTTCTTTCTTTATAGATTAACGAATTTTCGTATGCTTCATGTCTTAATTCTTCTAATTCGTTTAGTTGACTTAATCGTAGACGTCCGGCTTCATGTAAATCAAGATTACATGTCTTCAAAGCCCAAAATGCTTTGTGTTCAATTTCTACTGGAAGATGACATGCTTTTCCATAAACAAGTCTAAAAGGTGTGGTTCCAATTGGAGTTTTGTAGGCTGTTCTAAAAGCCCAGAGTGCATCCTCCAATTTAATGGACCATTCCTTTGGATTTGATCCTACGGTTTTCTCAAGAATACGTTTTAAAGCTCGGTTTGTATTTTCAACTTGTCCACTTGTTTGTGGATGATATGCGGTGGAGATTTTATGAGTTACTCCATATCTTTTAAGAACTTTCTCAAGTTGATTATTACAAAAATGAGTACCCCGATCACTTATTAAAGCTTTCGGTGTTCCAAACCTTGCAAAAAGACGTTTTAAAAAGTTGACTACAACTCGTGCATCGTTAGTTGGGAGAGCTTGTGCTTCCGCCCATTTAGATACATAATCAATGGCTACGAGTATATATAGATTATTATGAGATTTTGGAAATGGACCCATAAAGTCAATACCCCAAATGTCAAATACTTCACATACTTGGATGACATTTTGTGGCATTTCATCACGTTGACTTATTTTTCCGGCCCTTTGACATGCATCACAGGATTTGCAAAGAAGGTGTGCGTCTTTGTAAATTGTAGGCCAATAGAATCCAGCTTCATAAACTTTTCTTGCTGTTAGTTGAGGCCCATAATGCCCTCCTGTTGGTCCTGTGTGACAATGGTTTAAAATTTTACTAGCTTCATCTCCAAATACACATCGGCGTATTATTCCATCGGGACAACTTTTAAACAGATGTGGATCTTCCCAGAAATAGTGTTTTATATCACTGAAGAATTTCTTTCGTCTTTGGTATGATAATCCTTTTTCAAGGAATCCACAAACTAAGTAGTTTGCATAGTCTGCAAACCATGGGATTTCTTTATAATCTATCTTCAATAGATATTCATCAGGAAAGTTGTCTTGTATGGCCGATTCATTCAGAACTTCTAATTCGGGATTTTCAAGACGAGAAAGATGATCAGCGGCGAGATTTTCTGCTCCTTTTTTATCTCGGATTTCAATATCAAACTCTTGTAAGAGTAAGATCCAACGGATTAATCTTGGTTTAGCATCTTGTTTTGAAAATAGGTATCTAAGAGCAGAATGGTCGGTATAGACCACCGTTTTTGCTAGAACTAGATATGATCGAAATTTGTCAAAAGCAAAGACAATAGCAAGGAGTTCTTTTTCAGTAGTTGTATAGTTCGTTTGTGCTCCTTGTAATGTCTTACTAGCATAATATATAGGTTGAAATCGTTTTTCAATCCTTTGTCCTAAAACGGCTCCCATTGCAAAATCACTTGCATCGCACATTAGTTCAAATGGTAGATTCCAATTTGGTGTTATCATGATCGGTGCATTAGTGAGTTTTTCTTTAAGAATATTAAAAGATTTGATACATTCATCTGAAAAGATGAATGGCGCATCCTTTTCTAGGAGTTTATTCATAGGAGTGGCAATTTTAGAAAAATCTTTTATGAAACGTCGGTAAAAACCGGCATGCCCTAGAAAACTCCTAACTCCTCTAACATTTGTGGGATGTGGAAGTTTAGCAATTACATCTACTTTAGCTCTATCCACTTCAATTCCTTCTTTTGAAATTTTATGTCCAAGAACTATGCCTTCTTTAACCATGAAATGGCATTTCTCCCAATTAAGTACTAGATTTGATTTTTCGCATCTAATTAGCATTCGTTCCAGATTAACTAGACATGATTTAAATGTATCACCGAAGACTGAAAAGTCATCCATGAATACTTCCATGCATTCTTCTATCATGTCGTGAAAAATTGCCATCATACACCTTTGAAAGGTTGCAGGGGCGTTACAAAGTCCAAATGGCATGCGTTTGTAAGCAAAAGTACCATAAGGGCACGTGAATGTGGTTTTCTCTTGGTCCTCGGGTGCTATTGGAATTTGAAAATATCCGGAAAATCCATCTAGAAAACAATAGTAACTATTTCCGGCTAATCTTTCCAACATTTGATCTATGAAAGGTAAGGGAAAGTGATCTTTTCTGGTGGCGTCATTTAATTTTCTATAATCAATACATACACGCCATCCTGTTACAGTCCTAGTAGGAATAAGCTCATTTTTCTCATTTGTAATGACAGTCATGCCACCCTTCTTAGGCACGCATTGAACTGGGCTTACCCATGGACTATCAGAAATTGGATATATCAAACCTGCATCTAGCAGCTTAATAATCTCTTTCTTAACTACATCTTGCATATTAGGATTTAGTCTTCGTTGGCGTTGCACATACGTTTTATGACCTTCTTCCATAAGGATTTTATGTGTGCAATACGAAGGACTTATTCCTTTAATATCATGAATCTTCCATGCAATGGCTGGTTTATGAGCTTTCAACACAGAAATGAGTTGTGATTTCTCATTTTCAGTAAGAGAAGACGATATTATTACAGGTAATTCAGATTCACCATGTAAATAAGCGTATTCCAAATGGTTTGGAAGTGGCTTTAACTCTAATTTCGGAGGTTCTTCTATCGATGATTTATATCGATATCTGTCTTCTTCTTTTAGCATTTGAATTTCTTCTGTTGTTGGTTCATATCCATTAGCTATAAGTGTAGCTAACATTTCAGCTTCATCAATTGGTTCATTTCCTTCTCCTAAAGAACATTCTCCTGTTCCTTGTAATTCTGGAAATTCTTCTAATAATTCCGCATGTGCATCTATAGTTTGAATATAATAACATGTATCATCTGCAGATTGTGGTTGTTGCATTGCTCTATCAACTGAAAAGGTAACACTCTCATCCTCTATACTTAGGGTCAGTTTCTTACCGAACACGTCTATCATTGCTTTAGCCGTGTTTAAGAATGGTCTTCCTAATATGAGAGGAACTTGAGAATCTTCTTCCATGTCTAAAACAACAAAATCTACTGGAAATACTAAAGTACCAACTTTAACTAGCATGTTCTCCATTATCCCTCTAGGATATTTTATTGATCTATCGGCTAGTTGTATGCTTATTCTGGTTGGTTTCAATTCTCCAAGGTCTAGTTTAGCGTATAGTGAATACGGCATTAAATTTATACTAGCACCTAAATCAGCCAATGCTTCTATTGAACTAAGACTACCCAGAAAACATGGAATTGTGAAACTTCCTGGATCAGATAGTTTTTCTGGTATCTTATTCAACAGCACTGCTGAACAATTAGCATTCATAGTAACAGCCGAGAGTTCTTCCATTTTCTTTCTATTCGTGATTAGATCTTTCAAGAATTTAGCATACCTTGGCATTCCTGAAATTACGTCAATGAAAGGAAGATTTACATTTATCTGTTTAAACATATCCAAGAATTTGGATTGCTCGGCTTCAAGTTTTTCCTTCTTCATTTTACTCGGATAAGGAAGTGGTGGTTGGTATGGTTTAACATAAGGTTTAGCCTTAACTGTGTTATCTTCATTAACCTTCTCAACTACCGGTTCTTTTCCCTTATCTTGATCAGGTTGTGGTTCTTGTGTAGTAGGAATAGTTTCCTCAGAAGTTACAGGTATTTCAGGTGATTTAAGTGTCGTACCACTTCTTGTGGTAATAGCTTTAGCTGTTTCATTCCGAGGGTTAGCATTTGTATCACTAGGTAAACTTCCCGGTTTTCTTTCACCTATTAACCTTGCTAGGTTACTCACTTCTTGTTCCAGATTTTGAATAGAAGCTTGTTGATTTCTAAATGCTTGAGCATTTTGTTCATTGGTTTGTTTTTGAGATGTGAAAAACTGCGTTTGAGTTTCAACTAGCTTCGTCATCATATCTTCTAAATTCGGCTTTTTATCATCGGTTTGTTGTGGTGGTTTGTTTTGAAAATTAGGTCTTTGCTGATTGTAAGTATTATTGGATACTTGTTGATTGCTAGGACCTTGTTGGTTGTTGTATGGAATATTTCGGTTATAATTCTGGTTTTGATTGTAAATCGGTCTTGGCGGTTGATAATTATTCTGATAATTATTTCCAGGCCTTTGGTTTATGTATGAAATATTCTCTCTTTGTTCCATTGTTAATTCAATACTGAGACAATCTTTTGTCAAATGTGGTCCTCCACACTGCTCACAACTAATTCGTATAGCATGAATATCTTTAGTCATTTTTTCCATTCGTCTCTCGAAAGCATCTATCTTTGCGGAAATGGAATCTAAGTCATGGCTAGAATCGGCTCTAGCTGCTTTAGATGATCTAATGATATCTTTTTCTTGATGCCACTCATGTGAGTGGGAAGCAGTGTTATCAATAATTTTGTAAGCATCAGTTTCGGTTTTCTTCATAATAGAGCCACCAGCTGCTATATCTATGTCTTTTCTTGTAGTGATGTCGCATCCTTGGTAGAATATTTGTACTATTTGACAGGTGTCTAAACCATGTTGCGGACATCCTCTTAATAACTTCCCATATCTTGTCCACGCCTCATATAGAGTTTCATTTGGCTTTTGTGTGAACGTAACAATTTCTGCTTGAAGTCTTACGGCTTTTGATGCAGGAAAGAATTGTTTAAGAAATTTATCAATTAAAACGTCCCATGTATCGATCGCCCCTTCAGGTAACGATTCCAACCAATCTTTGGCTTCTCCCTTTAAAGTCCAGGGAAATAACATGAGATATATCTGTTCATCCTCCACTTCTCGGATTTTAAATAGTGTGCAGATCCTATTAAAGGTACGTAGATGTTCATTTGGATCTTCCTTCGGCGCACCACTAAATTGGCATTGATTAGTCACCATGTGTAGAATTTGTCCTTTGATTTCATAATCTGGCGCATTAATGTCTGGATGAGTAATTGCGTGACCTTGGCCAGTGCGTTTAGCTCTCATTCGGTCTTCCATACTTAAAGGTTCCAGATTCTCCATAATTGAATTTGTTGAGCCGGTATCACTAGATGATTCTGATTTAATAGTTCGTTCCTCAACAATCTCTGTTTGAATGATTGGTGGTTCCGGAGGAAAGTTTAATGGTTCAGGATCTATGAACCGTTCCTGAATATTTTCTGGATTCTCAATTGTGAGGTCGGGTTCAAAAAATGGATTATCGGTATTTTGAACTGAAGTACTTGGTCGACTGGATGACGATTCTAAAGAAAAATCAACGGCGGTTATATTTGTTAAACGATGTCTTGATCGAGTTACAGGTGGTGAACGTACAAAAGGTGGTGAACGTCTTGCTCGGTGCATTCACAGAATATCCTATTAGTTTTTAAAAGGAAAGAAAAATTATAATAAGTTATCCAATCAATAGACTTTTCTGATTTTGCCCACGTTTCGAATAGCCAAAAGATGCAGCAGAGGGGCAGGATTCGTTTGGTCTCAATATAATTGAGGACTGTTTGGCTCCAATAACCCGGTCCACGTACAAATCCAACTATTACTACGAACCAGAAAATTTTGATGTCTATCAATTTAACCACTTAAAATAAATTTTCGTAATTTTAAGAAATTTAGATAAGAAGTAGAATAAAATTCTAAGTCCTAAAAACTAGAATGGCGAGAAATAAGAGAGAAAAAGAGTTCGTCGAAAAAGGTCGAAAAAGAAAAAAAAATGGTTGAAAAATAAAAGGTGACGGAAAAATAAAAGAAACTTATAGAAACTTAAAAATACTTAACTAATTTAACCTTATTACTACAACTAACTTAAAATTATAATCGCAAATTGAAATTACTAATTGGAATGATAATTGATACATAGTAAAAGGTCTAAAAATATTAAAGCTTACAAGGAAAAACTAAATTCCAAATGGAAATAACTTAAAAAGAAACTAAAACTTAAAAAGGCGTCGCAAAATTCTAAAGCACCTAAATCTTAGTCTAAAGAAAAAGCACTTAAGGAATTCTACGACAAAGCCTAAAAATCTAGGAGTAAAAATAACTATAGCTAAAACTAAGTTTAAAATTAAATATGAGCTAAAAATACAAAAGTTACGCTACAACGATTAAAAAGGTACAAAAATATAAAAATATACAAAAAATTGTAAAAAGTACAATTTTTATAAAAATATAATTTTTATGTTATTTATTTAATAAACTATTAATTTTACAATTTTAATAAAACTAATTAAACAAAATACATAAATATAAAGTAAAAAGTAAAAATAAAACTAAAATTAATAATAATAATAATAATATTTAAGTTAAATAATAATAATAATAAATTATAACCCGTAATCAATGCGAAATTAGGGTTTTTGTCCGTGTGTCAGAGGGCCTCCGCGAGTCGCGGCGAATAAAGAAGAAAACCCCGCGAGTCGCGGGGTTCAGAATTTGAGCTGACAGGTTTCACTTTTTACGCGTTTTTCTTTATATTTTTTTTTTTTTTTTTTTTATTTTGTTTTCTGTTTTTTTAATTAAATAAAAGATATTAAAATTAAAACTTATATTTTTATAAACTAAAATAAAAATAAAGAAACTTATAAAACTTAAATATTTAACAAAATCTTAAAAATGCTTATATTTTTGTTTTTCTTTTTATATTTTTGAATAATTAAAACGTATTTTTACAAAAACGACTTTTAATAAAAGTAACTAAAATTTTTTTTTTATATTAGCGTTGCGCTTCCGGCTTTTAAGATATTCCCCGGCAGCGGCGCCAAAAAAATACTTGATGTTAAAGCAGAGGGGTATAAAATACTATTAATTTTTACCAGGAAAATACTATTAAATACGATACAATTTTACACAAGATATTTATTTATTTATAGAATGGATATACTTAAACCTTGCTACAACACTTATAGGCAGTGTACCTAATCGTACAGTAGTGTAGTTTTTAGTAAGTCCGGTTCGTTCCACAGGGAAATCTTTAAACAAAGCTCAACGCTATATTAGTTTACTTTTATAAAAATACAAATATATATATAAGTAATATTATTATTATAAAGGGGGGTTTTTACCGTTTAATGACCGGTTTGTCGATTTTAAGACTTTAGTCGCAGTTAAAACCTAATGTAAAATATAAAATAAATACAAGACTTAAATTAAAGCTTAAAGTAAATAACGATAATGAAATTACGAATAATAAAAATGCGATAAAATTAAATTGCGATAATTAAAAAGTACGATAATTAAAAGTGCGATTAAATAAAATAACAATAAATAAAAGTGCGATAATTAGAAGTGCAATTAAATATAAAATAAAGGAAATTAAATATGAAATAAAAGAATTATGCTTATTTAAACTTCCGTAATCATGATGTTTGACGTGTTGATTTTAGTTTTATGCCCATGGGTTAATTGTCCTTTGTCCTGGATTATTCAATATGTCCGTCTGGTTTTTGTCCATAACAGTCCATCAGTCATAAATATAAATTGCAAGTGTCCTTGTCAAATTATTATTATACCCGAAGATAAATATTCCAACTAATTGGGGATTCGAATTGTAACAAGGTTTTAATACTTTGTTTAATGAATACACCAGGTTATCGACTGCGTGTAAACCAAGGTTTTACTACTTTGTTAACAATTACACCAATTACCCTTGAATGTAATTTCACCCCTGTTTTAATTATTCTAGTGGCTATTAATCCATTCCCGTGTCCGGTTAAATGAACGATTATTCGTACATATAAATACCCCGCCCATCGTGTCCGATCGAGTGTATATGGTAATTTATAGGGACGCCCAATTGTAAATCTTTATATTAACATTAACAAACTTTCATTTAGTTAAACAAATATAAAGCCCATTAATAGCCCATAGTCTAGTTTCCACAAGTGTCGTTCTTTTGTCCAAACCCCAATTATGGTACAAAGCCCAATTACCCAATTTTAATAATTAGCCTAACATCATGATTACTTCGTTTTAAACAAGCATAATAATAACTTAGCTACGAGACATTAATATAAAAAGGTTGAACATAACTTACAATGATTAAAAATAGCGTAGCGTTACACGGGCAGAATTTCGACTTACACCCTTACAACATTCGCTAACATACCCTTATTATTATAATTAAAATTAAAATATAAATTATAAATATAAATATATATTACTTCGTATGAATGAGAAGAAAAAATGATGATGATTTTGATCAGAATTCGGGTTGATTTATAGCCAGACTTGATTTTTGGGGCTCCGCGACTCGCGGCCAAATACCCTTAAAACTCCGCGAGTCGCGGAGAGGTATTTACAGTTTACACCCTTGGAGTTTCCTGCTGCCGACGGTTTTAAATATATATATATAATTAATATAATTAATTATATATTATATTATATTTATATATATAGTTAACTTGTAATTTTTAGTCCGTTGCGTCGAGCGTTAAGAATTGACTCTGGTCCCGGTTCCGGATTTTCGAACGTCCTCGCGTACAATTTAATATCTTGTACTTTGCGTTTTGAATCTTGTACTCTTGTGATTTTGAGACGTTTCTTATCAATAATTGGAACCTTTTTGATTGTCTTTTGTTCTTTTGAGCTTTTTGGTCGTTTGCGTCTTCAAATCGTCGAATCTGTCTTTTGTCTTCACCTTTTATTATTTAAACGAATATCACTTGTAAATAGAACAATTGCAACTAAAAGCTTGTCTTTCTTGAGGAATAATGCTATGAAATATATGTTCGTTTTTAGCATTATCAGTAGCATTAAATTAACCGGTAAAAGATAGAATCATAATACAAAGACGGGTAACAATTTCGATCTATTTACTCATGAACGGGTCAACAGTGGCTACGTTTGATCTCTAACGGGTCAAAAGTCAGATCAAGTGTACATGGGACACTTGTTATTGACAAGACATTTGGACAATTAAGTCTTTCGGGTCGATCCAACCTGTGCCAAAAAACCACCTGTTTTTTACCCTTTACCCGATCTGCCCATTTTGACACCCCTAAAAAGGACTTACTTGACGAATGATTAGACAACATTCTCTCTAATTCCACTCCAGCATCTTGTGGAAGCATGACAGTTGGTATGTGTATGTCGAGATCAGTTTCATCGGGCTCACAAACCATCTTGTACAGTTCTGTAGGGTTACAAAAAAAAGAAAAAAAAAAATTGTTACAAAAAAGAGGTAACAAAATGTTTATTTAAGTGAATATTGCGACTTGAATTATGAGAATTTGGCAAAATATGATTATCATTTGTGCTAAAGCAACCGAATACCTCTTTGGTTATTTATAATAAGGACTGCTGAAGCACCAGCAGCCTGTGCATTGTTTGCCTTTGTTGTGAATTTGCAATGACCTCGGGTCACCATGATGACATCACCCGTAAGCTACCATACGACAAAAATAAATGAGTCAGTATTTATTATCACTTAGTATCAAGATCTGAACTTTGATTTTGTCAAATAACATTATATTTATTTATCATTTAACTAAAAAAGAAAGACCTTATTCTTTGGTGGACTGCAACAATCACGTGGGTCCGATTGAGTAAGATTAGTTCGGTTTGCATTTTTCTCTTTGGATACAATGGTAGTTCCGAATCTTGCACCTACACCCACGAATTCGGAACTTTCTATACCATCAACCCAAGTTTGAACTTTCACCTATAAAACAACCAATGATTCAACTTAATATAAGACAATATAAGATACAGCAATTCGAAACTGATATCACTTTCAATACCTTAATAAAATACAATCAAGCTAAAATGTCAGTTTCAGTCTCTAAATACAGTGCATAATCATACTAGAAGAAACAATAAAACTCACTTAATATATCCATAAAAATTTATTATAAAGAAACTAAAACTTCACTAAATTTTGTATATACATACAATCTAGCTCTAGTGTCAAGAAACTTATTTATATATCACACAACAAAGCATTTAACATACTTTAAATTGTTACATATGCACAAACAATCAAGCTACAATCTCACTACAGATATATCAATGTAATATATAATGCAGCTGAACTTAACTTCAAATCAGGAAACATAGCATGCAATTAAGCTATGATCTCAGATCAAAGAAAATAAATGGATCAAAAACTAACATGGTAAAGATATATATTATAAACATATTTATACTCCACAAATGAAACATTTTACTAAAACAAATGTGTACCCAGTTCAGATAATTAAGAAAGAAACAAAATTGGAGCAAAAGCTAAAAAGAGGGTTTTACCAGCACAAAGTCATTCTCACAACCAGGTTTCTTGGGGGCAAATTTGTCATCATGAACAATATCACCGGCAGTCACCGGAGTTGGGTTATTATATAAAACAATAATTAATGATATAAACCAACAAAATTTCAAGAAACCCATGAAAAAAATACAATCTTTAGCATAAATATGCAGGTGAGATAGCTAATTAGTGTGTATTTTGGGGCGTTTGAAAGAGCCAAATCCACAAACAGTGAGTAGAGGATGAGATGAAACGACGACGTTTGTGAAAGAGAAAGATCTCTTCTTGTTTGGATCCTGCCGGTTTATAAGCAGAACAACCGGGGAAGTTTTATCTGTACCTTGTAAATACTCCCTCAGTCCCTCCTCAATCTATCATTTATCATAGTCAAAAAAAATTGTTTAAATATCTCATTATCATTATCACACCAAGGAACGTTTAACCGGGTTCAATTCCTGGAGGCGGAAGGTTTTCTCTCCAATTTTCTGCGATTAGTTGACAAGCAACCCGGGTAGTAGTTTCCTTATAGCGTGTGTGGGTGCAAATGATGAGGGTCGTTGAAATAAATGATCCGCTGATGCAAATTCGTCATTCAAAAAAAAATATCTCATTATCACTTTAATGAGGGTGTTAAAAATCTCAATTAACGTATTCTTTTCCAAATCAGGACATCAAAGTTGTTCGTATTAATAAGGTTGACGGATTAACGCAGATTAAAGAATAACAAAGGTGCCTTCAAAGCCGGTTAAGTCGGTTTCCTTGTTTGTTTTAGTGATGGTTTCTGTTTAAAATTTGGTGTTTGCTTAGTTTGTTTTTCTAGCATTCGTGTTCCTTTAGGATCTTGTTATGCCCGTTTAGTTCGTAATTTGGGTAAAGGTTTTTGCGATTCGTTTGTAGTTAGGTTAGAGTTATTTAGGTCTAGTCGTCTGTCATTCTAGCATGTTTACTTTTAGCGAGTCGTTTAGATGGTTTGGGATGTATTGGTTATGTGGATCCTTAATTTCTTGACGAAGATTTCCTAATTTTAATAGTATTCTTTATTTAGTAAAAAAAAAAAAAGTTTGTCCTCGTTAAGTTTTGTAGAAGCAATTTCACTTTACGAGGGTGTTTACTCGGGTAGTTTTAGTATTAGTTGCTCGTCAGACTTTAATGTCGTGGCTTCCAAATTTGATAAGGCTAATGGAAAACGCCTATGATCGAGGAATCAAATGAGACGAATCAGTTTTCCGCATTTTGATGCTATGATGGAGAGCATGGGCGCCGAAAAAGTCGAGGGCAGGCTTATCAATTCTCGTGACATACCTTTGAAGACGCCAAAGGTAAGGAAGCAACGTAAAAGGCACCTGGTCCAAGGGGCCGAAATGAAGGGTTTCTCTACTTTCAACAAGGATGTTTGATGTCGTTCCCTTCAGGTTTTCCCGGTTTAGTCTCTTTCGATTGAGATGGTTTTTAATCATCCCGGTGCGATGAAGATTGCTTACACTCTTTGGTGTTTTTTGCGTTGTTTTGTTATTTATTGTGTGGTGTTAGTTTTATGTTATGTTATGTTTGGTTTGTTGTAATCGTTTTTTGGGGTTTATTTTTTTAAGAATTCCTCAATTTGTTATATTATTTATAGTTTTTTCCGTCAATAAGTAAATACAAAATCTCATTATCACACTATACCTTTTATTTACACTACACTTTTACCTTTTACCTTTTATTTATTTTATGTTATACATTCATAAATTAAGAATATAAAAGAAATTAATCACATTATTTTTATCTATTTTTGAGAGTGGATTATTTTTTATCTATTTTTAACTTCTTCATGTTGCTTACTTATATAAGAAATAAATTCCTAACTTATTATTACACATGAAATTAAGAAGTTGAGATACTACATTTTTTAAATGCTATAAAATCAGAGAATGGCCATAATCAAAGGATTTTTTTTTTTTTTTTTACACATGTTCATATACATTAACTCCATCTTTCTAATTCTAATTCTGATTCTAATACTTAATATTTAATTCTAATACTTAATACTTGATATTTAAGGGGAAAATTATAATTTGCATAAGAACAAGTTATTTGCCTCCTTGATACTTGTATAGTTCTATTACTTTTTGGAGCCTAACACAAACAAAAATTTAAATCTACACAAGCTACACTGGACTTTCTCTCATACACATTTGAACCTAATCTATAGATACCAAATCCCCATACTACTTAAGGTTCAAGCAAATCACTTGCAAACTTGTACATTGATCTCTAACCAAACCAAAGATTCAAACTTCCCTGTTTCAATCCTACAAAACTGTACCTTAAATTCATTGCAAAAGTGACATCTTTTTCTTCTCCAGATTCGGACACCCAGGACTAAATGACAAATATACCCTTTTTCTCAAACGGTGAATCCTTCAACTCTTGTTTTCATTGTAAACTAGCTCAATAACTCTCGGGTAACCTGTAGTAACATGGAGAACAAAAGCAGGATTATAAATCGTACACTTGATATTTCAGAATGAAGTAGAAATTTTGAGTTTAATAAAGCCTGATTAATTACCGCCATGGAAATTCACTGGTGTCGATCCCTGATTGATGAAGTTCATCAACATACTGCAACGCTTCTCTACATTCTTCTCGATCATCAAAAAACTCGGTTGTCTCCCCTACTGTATCGTACGTTTCATGCCCTTTCCCAGTAACCACCTTTACCAAAATTAAACCAACATATATCATTAACAAGCCACAATTTCAACCCGACTCTCACCCCAACCATGGTTGCAGAACTCGAATTACTCGGCGACCGAGTCGAAACTCGAATTACTCAGCGACCGAGTCGAGTAATCAAACTCGGTCAAACTTGGTCAAACTCAGCCAAAACTCGGGATTACATGGAAACTTGGTCAAAACTTGGTCAAAGTCAACTTGGTCAACATTTGAATACTCCCCGAGTTGCAAAGTATGCCCTAAAAAGTCCCGACCGAGTACTCCCGAGTAGCGATATTTGCAACCTTGACCCCAACTTAGAAGGAAAAAAAAGAACTTACAACAATATCACCCTCCTCGCCCATGGCGACAGCAGAACGAACGGCTACCCGTCTAATATCATGAAGGAAGACTCGGTGACCATTTGGAAGAGGCGGGTGGTAATCGTCTGCTTGATGCTTCAGGTAATCCTGCATGGTCCATCCTATGCCCGCTAACATGTCGTCCAATATGTCAACTGGTAGACAAACTACCCGTAAACATTTTTTTTTTTTTTTTGAAAAATAAAACACCGGTTACATAACTATCTATAGTTCAAAGATACTTACGTGGATCCTCGTTTCTTGGATTTTCGGATGTCAACATAGTAATGTCACTTTTGTCTGTTGCGATCTTTGTCATTACCGGACGTTTTCCTCTATCCGTCTCACCCGGACAACCAATAACTATATAAAATTAACAACAAAAGTGTTTTAGGCATTTCAACATTTGGTCAAACACTTATACTAATAAAATGGGACACTCATGGTTTTAATGAATCCACTCATAATCATGCTTAACATGTAAGTACAGTACAAGTTTCTAATGCATGCATGATATGAGTGCATTTATCAATTATATAAGTAGATTTACTAATACCCTATTGAAATGTGTAGGGTTCATACCTGTGATGATTCTTTTAGGATTGAGTTCTCTAACATTATCAAGAAGTCGTGATAAACCGTCAGGGGTATTTGCGTAATCAACCACCACTCCGTACGTTTGTTCCTCGTCGATCAACTCACATCTACCAGGCACAACATCAACCTCTTCGATCCCCCTAACAATATCTTCCAACGGTGCCCCTACCGCAATCCCGACAGCTACCGCCGCTAAAATATTATAAACATTTTGTCTACCGAGTAATCCCGATGAAATCTCGAGAATACCTTGAGGCGTATCGACCAAAACTTGTGTCTCAAATAGAGAAAGATCAAATTGTAACGGGTGTACATCGGCCTTCTCATTCTCCATTGCAAACGTTACAACGGGTACATCTTGATTTCCTTGTGCGATAAAAAGAGGGGCATTTTCGTCATCTATGTTGACAACTTTACGATGTCGTGTGGGGTCCACCATTCTAGCAAATAACTTAAGTTTAGCATTCCTATACTCTTCTTCGGTCCCATGAACATCCAAATGGTCCCTACTTAAGTTTGTGAAAACCGCAATATCGAAATCAACCTCGTCACATTTTCCCGAAGCCAATTCGTGAGACGAAACTTCCATAACGAGAGCTTCCGTCCCGTTATGGATCATTTTCGCCATCAATTTTTGGCGGGAAACAGCATCCGGGATCGTGTTTTTTGTCTCTAATTGATTTTCACCATGAACATAATGAGCCACGTTAGTTATCATCCCGGTTCTTAATCCCATAACCTCATACATACCTTTTATTAAATACCCGGTGCTCGTTTTTCCAGTTGTTCCCGTAACCCCGATCACCGCTACATTTTTTGACGGGTGCCGATAAAACGATGATGCTAAAGTGGCTAAAACCGAACTAGTGTCTTCAACTAAAACCAACGCTTTACACCCTAACGTTTCTTCAATGTCTATTTCTTTACTAGCTACAACCGCAACGGCCCCTCGTTTATCAGCCTCGGTTAAAAATAAATGTCCGTCTGTTTTTTTCCCGACACAGCATACAAACAAGTCACCGGACTCAACTAATCTTGAATCATGTTGAATTCCGGTTATCTCGATCTCTAAATTACCTAAAACGGATACGGGTACGACTTTACTCTCATCTAAAAGTTCAGCTAATGTCATTTTACATTTAGGTTCTACAATTCGAACTTCTCCTTTACGAAAAGCATCGAATTCAGTGTCGAATGGTGATTTATAGGATGAGTCACTAGTTGCCACATCATCATCTATTTCAAGATCTGAACTTTCAACTTCTGAATCGTCACCGGTAACTTTAAGTTCTTCAAGCTCCTCAATTTCCTCCAAATCGTCTTCTTCTTGCGACTGCAATTCATCTACTATTTCGTCTTTTTCCTCCTCCTTTGACTGCATCCAATATGTTAATTTTTCATGTTAAATTTCATAGTAATATAATTGATAATTATCTAGTCTTTTCAATCAATAAACTTTAAAGAAGTCATAATCCTAAATCCAAAGTAGGTTTTAGATGTAAAGTTAAGAAAAAAATCTGTACTCATTATATATGAGGTTGTTAAAGCTTATGTGGATATATGCAACTACAAAACTATATGTGTACAAGTACCTAAGAATGGTGATGAGTGCACCTCATCACGAGTAAAGCGACCTAACGAGATAAAGGCGACTCGTTGTCCTAAAGTTGACCAAAATTAGTTACCAACCCTATATGGATCTAATGTAATTTGAACGAATATTCACAAGTGAACCTAAACAAGAAACATTATTAGCATAGAAAATTAGAAATACACATACATATATAAATCACCACCTGGCACTTGTCTATTACAAAGAATTACAACCAACAGCAGAGTTTTTCTATCAAAGATGACAATTATGATCACAAAACCTAACGTAGTTTGCTTCACTTAGACATAAAATCAAAACCGATATTTATGCATGATTGACAGGAATCATACAAAAATTCATGTTAAACTGCAGAACTGAAACTCTTTCTAACCAACGAAATGATTCAACTTTCTATCTAAACAAACTCATACTCCGTATCACTTAAAATCAAAAATTCGAGTATAACAGCTAAAGAGTCAATAACCTTTAAACAAGTTCCAATCACTTATAACCACAAAACTTGAAGTGGGTTCAACTAATATTCAATATTAATAACATTTAAACCGATTCCAATTACATATACCCACAATTTTCAAGTGTGTTCTGTGTTCATCTAAAGATTCAATCTTTATAACATTTAAGCAAGTTGCAATCATTTATAACCATAATTTTCAGGTGTGCTCATCTAAAGATCCAATCTTTATAACAATTAAGCAAGTTGAAATCAATTATAACCAAAAATTTCAAGTGTGTTTAACTAAAGATTCAATCTTTTTAACATTTGAACGAGTTCCAGTCACCTAAAACCACAAATTTTAAGGGGGTTCAACTAAAAACCCAATCTTTTCAACATTTACACAACTTCCAATCACTTTTAGCCACAAATCTCAAGTGGGTTCAAATAAATAATCAACTTTGTTACCTCAATTTTCTTTGGGTTAGGTTTCAACAACCCTTTCTTAACAAATTCCTTTCTTTTCAAAGCAATTGAATCATCAATCTCAGAATACAAATCCCCTTCATCATTATTCACAGCTTTATCATCATCATCATCGTCAGGTGCATCTTTAACGTTTTCAATTGCTTTCATGAAAATAGGTTGGTCTTTTTCATACTGAGCTTCTTGAGCTTTACGTGCACGTGCAATTCTCAAATCAAGTTGTTTGAATTTAGATACACCGTGCATTGTGTCTTCTGGTGCTTCTGGTGGGTCAATTTCACCTGGGTTTGGATAGTATTTGTTTCCATCGCGTTTAATGGCAAAAAGGGTCAGATTGTTGCATCGGTGTGTGATGATGGGTGGGAGACGGTGGCGGAACGGTGGCTTGTGGTGGTAGGGTTTAGAGAGAGAAAGAGAGAAGGGTGATGAGAGAGACGGGAACATTACATCAATGGAGGGAGAGAGTCGACAGGGGGGAGGGTTTTAGGAATTTTGAACAAGACGAAAGGGATAAGGATATGTAAAGGGTTTCGCTATAAATCATACGACGTCGTGGTGACATCAGACAAAGATTTTGTCCCACATCGATGAACAACTAAATTTTTAATTAATATATAATGATGAGTATCCAAATATTAATTGCGGGTATGATTATTATTATAACAGTTTCTTGCTTATAAGATCTCTGAAATCATATTCCTTTACTTTTGAAAAGCTTTCCCGCGTTTCTGATCATCAGAAAAACTTTTTAAATTAATGTTATAACAGTTTCTTGCTTATAATAATCGAAATCATATTCCTCTATTTTTGAAAAAGCTTTCCCGCGCTTCTGATCAACAGAAAAGCTTTTTAATGCTTCCGATCAACAGAAAAGCTTTTTAAATTAATGTTATAACAGTTTCTTTCTTATAAGATTTGAATTTAATAAGATCAATCAATTATAATCGAAATCATATTCCTCTACTTTTGAAAAGCTTTCCCGCTTCCGATCATCAGAAAAGCTTTTTAAATTAATGACGGTCTCCCGGCTTCCGATCAACAGAAAAGCTTTTTAAATTAATGTTATAACAGTTTCTTTCTTATAATAACCGAAATCATATTGCTCTACTTTTGAAAAGCTTTCTCGCGCTTCCTATCTTCAGAAAAGCTTTTTAAATTAATGTTATAACAGTTTCTTTCTTATAAGATTTGAATTTAATAAGATCAATCGGTTATAATCGAAATCATATTCCTCTACTTTTGAAAAGCTTTCCCGCTTCCGATCATCAAAAAAGCTTTTTAAATTAATGACGGTATCAGAAAAGCTTTTTAAATTAATGATTATTATTATAACAGTTTCTTGCTTATAAGATCTCTGAAATCATATTCCTTTACTTTTGAAAAGCTTTCCCGCGTTTCTGATCATCAGAAAAACTTTTTAAATTAATGTTATAACAGTTTCTTGCTTATAATAATCGAAATCATATTCCTCTATTTTTGAAAAAGCTTTCCCGCGCTTCTGATCAACAGAAAAGCTTTTTAATGCTTCCGATCAACAGAAAAGTTTTTTAAATTAATGTTATAACAGTTTCTTTCTTATAAGATTTGAATTTAATAAGATCAATCAATTATAATCGAAATCATATTCCTCTACTTTTGAAAAGCTTTCCCGCTTCCGATCATCAGAAAAGCTTTTTAAATTAATGACGGTCTCCCGGCTTCCGATCAACAGAAAAGCTTTTTAAATTAATGTTATAACAGTTTCTTTCTTATAATAACCGAAATCATATTCCTCTACTTTTGAAAAGCTTTCTCGCGCTTCCGATCTTCAGAAAAGCTTTTTAAATTAATGTTATAACAGTTTCTTTCTTATAAGATTTGAATTTAATAAGATCAATCGGTTATAATCGAAATCATATTCCTCTACTTTTGAAAAGCTTTCCCGCTTCCGATCATCAGAAAAGCTTTTTAAATTAATGACGGTATCAGAAAAGCTTTTTAAATTAATGACGGTCTCCCCGCTTCCGATCATCTTTCAAGCAAGTGTTCCAAGTCTCGAATCGATCGTCTATTGTCAATTCCTCTAAATAAATCAAACAAGTGTTCCAAGTCTCGAGCGTCTATTGTCAATTCCTCTAAATAAATCAAACAAGTGTACCAAGTCTCAAAGCGTCTATTGGTTTAAAAATATGATACAATTCCCCTTAATAGATTTGTTGTATCCTATTTTTAAATCAATGACAGTCTTCCTGGTTGCGATCATGATACAAAGATTTTATCCCACATCGATGAATAACTAAAATTTTAATTAATATATAATGATGAGTATCCAAATACTAATTGAGGATATGGTTAATGTTATAACATTTTCTTTCTCATAAGATTTGAATTTAATAAGATCAATCGGTTATAATCGAAATCATATTCCTCTACTTTTGAAAAGCTTTCCCGCTTCTGATCATCAGAAATGCTTTTTAAATTAATGTTATAACAGTTTCTTTCTTATAAGATTTGAATTTAATAAGATCAATCGGTTATAATTGAAATCATATTCCTCTACTTTTGAAAAGCTTTCCCGCTTCCGATCATCAGAAAAGTTTTTTAAATTAATGACGGTCTCCCTGCTTCCGATCATCAGAAAAGCTTTTTAAATTAATGACGGTCTCCCCGCTTCCGATCATCTTTCAAGCAAGTGTTCCAAGTCTCGAATCGAGCGTCTATTGTCAATTCCTTTAAATAAATCAAACAAGTGTTCCAAGTCTCGAGCGTCTATTGTCAATTCCTCTAAATAAATCAAACAAGTGTTCCAAGTTTCAAAGCGTCTATTGGTTTAAAAATATGATACAATTCCCCTAATTGAGGGTATGGTTAGTATTATAACAGTTTCTTGCTTATAAGATTTGAATTTAATAAGATCAATCGGTTATAATCGAAATCATATTTATCTATTTTTGAAAAGCTTTCCCGCGCTTCCGATCAACAGAAGAGCTTTTTAAATTAATGTTATAACAGTTTCTTGCTTATAATAACTGAAATCATATTCCTCTACTTTTGAAAAGCTTTCCCGCGCTTTCGATCATCAGAAAAGCTTTTTAAATTAATGTTATAACAGTTTCTTTCTTATAAGATTTGAATTTAATAAGATCAATCAGTTATAATCGAAATCATATTCCTCTACTTTTGTAAAGCTTTCCCGCTTCCGATCATCAGAAAAGCTTTTTAAATTAATGACGGTCTCCCGGCTTCCGATCAACAGAAAAGCTTTTTAAATTAATGTTATAACAGTTTCTTTCTTATAATAACCGAAATCATATTCCTCTACTTTTGAAAAGCTTTCTCGCGCTTCCGATCTTCAGAAAAGCTTTTTAAATTAATGCTATAACCGTTTCTTTCTTATAAGATTTGAATTTAATAAGATCAATCGGTTATAATCGAAATCATATTCCTCTACTTTTGAAAAGCTTTCCCGCTTCCGATCATCAGAAAAGCTTTTTAAATTAATGACGGTATCAGAAAAGCTTTTTAAATTAATGACGGTCTCCCCGCTTCCGATCATCTTTCAAGCAAGTGTTCCAAGTCTCGAATCGAGCGTCTATTGTCAATTCCTCTAAATAAATCAAACAAGTGTTCCAAGTCTCGAGCGTCTATTGTCAATTCCTCTAAATAAATCAAACAAGTGTACCAAGTCTCAAAGCGTCTATTGGTTTAAAAATATGATACAATTCCCCTTAATAGATTTGTTGTATCCTATTTTTAAATCAATGACAGTCTTCCTGGTTGCGATCATGATACAAAGATTTTATCCCACATCGATGAATAACTAAAATTTTAATTAATATATAATGATGAGTATCCAAATACTAATTGAGGATATGGTTAATGTTATAACATTTTCTTTCTCATAAGATTTGAATTTAATAAGATCAATCGGTTATAATCGAAATCATATTCCTCTACTTTTGAAAAGCTTTCCCGCTTCTGATCATCAGAAATGCTTTTTAAATTAATGTTATAACAGTTTCTTTCTTATAAGATTTGAATTTAATAAGATCAATCGGTTATAATCGAAATCATATTCCTCTACTTTTGAAAAGCTTTCCCGCTTCCGATCATCAGAAAAGTTTTTTAAATTAATGACGGTCTCCCCGCTTCCGATCATCAGAAAAGCTTTTTAAATTAATGACGGTCTCCCCGCTTCCGATCATCTTTCAAGCAAGTGTTCCAAGTCTCGAATCGAGCGTCTATTGTCAATTCCTTTAAATAAATCAAACAAGTGTTCCAAGTCTCGAGCGTCTATTGTCAATTCCTCTAAATAAATCAAACAAGTGTTCCAAGTTTCAAAGCGTCTATTGGTTTAAAAATATGATACAATTCCCCTAAATAGATTTATCGTATCCTGTTTTTAAATCAATGACGGTCTTCCTGGTTGTGATCTTCTTTCAAACAAGTGTTCCAAGTCTGACAATACTAATCGAGGGTATGGTTAATGTTATAACAGTTTCCTTCTTATAAGATTTGAATTTAATAAGATCAATCGGTTATAATCTAAATCATGTTCCTCTACTTTTGAAAAGCTTTTTAAATTAATGACGGTCTCTCGGCTTCCGATCATCTTTCAAGCAAGTGTTCCAAGTCTCGAATCGAGCGTTTATTGTCAATTCCTCTAAATAAATCAAACAAGTGTTCCAAGTCTCGAGAGTCTATTGTCAATTCCTCTAAATAAATCAAACAAGTGTTCCAAGTCTCAAAGCGTCTATTGGTTTAAAAATATGATACAATTCCACTAAATAGATTTGTTGTATCCTATTTTTAAATCAATGACGGTCTTCCTGGTTGCGATCATCTTTCAAACAAGTGTTCCAAGTATGGCAATAAACAATTTCGGATCGGGTGTAACCTGCGAAAAGACAACGAATATATTTTAAAGGGTATGATCAATATCATAACAGTTTGCTCCTTATAAGATTCGAATTTAATAAGATCAATCGGTTATGGTATAGATCAGAACCCTTTACTTTTGAAAATATTTTTAAAGGGTATGGTTAATATCATAATAGTTTCTTTCTTATACGATTCGAATTTAATAAGATCAATCGGTTATGATAGAAATCAAATCCTTTTACTTTTGAAAACCTTATTAAATTAATGACGGTCTCCCCCTTACGACCATCTTTCAAGCAAGTGTTCCAAGTCTCGAATCGAGCGTCTATTGTCAATTCCCCTAAATAGATCAAACAAGTGTTCCAAGTCTCGAATTCGCAGGTTACACCTGATCCGAAGTTGTCTATTGTCAAACTTGGAACACTTGCTTGAAAGATGATGGAAAGCGGGAGAACGTCGTTGATTTAAAAATATGATACAATTCCCCTAAATAGATCTGTTGTATCCTATTTTTAAATCAATGACGGTCTTCCTGGTTCCGGTCATCTTTCAAATAAGTGTTCCAAGTCTCGCAATAAACAATTTCGGATCGGGTGTAACCTGCAAAGAGACAACGAATATATTTTAAAAGGGTATGATCAATATCATAACAGTTCGTTGCTTATAAGATTAGAATCTAATAAGATCAATCGGTTATGGTATAGATCAGAACCCTTTACTTTTGAAACTATTTTTAAAGGGTATGATTAATAACATAACAGTTTCTTTCTTATAATGCAAAAATCTTCAAGGCCCATAAGAACAAATCATTCCGTTTTTTGTGCACAATGAAAAACAAATACCACTATGTGTGACTTCATGATAAAGTAACTTACTACTTAATAAAAAAATAATACTTTTTGCATCATACATAGGTATACTATGAATTAAATGATATTAAAACTTAATAACATGTAGCAGTGTTGTAAATCTTCTTATTTATTCCCGAGATCTCTCCGAAATCTCGTTTTTGAAAAGCCGCCAAGACGAGATGTCCATTTCCCTAGATTTCTTGGTCAACGAGATCAAACTTGATCAAAGCCACGATTTCTCGAATTTTCTCGCTCATTTCTCGAATATTCTCATAAAATCTCGTAATTTTCGGGTTTTCTCGCTTATTTCTTGAGTTGTTATGTATAATCTCATAAAAATATATATAGATATACATATATTTATTTATTTATATTATAAACACTAAAAAGTCAAAGTAAGTCAACATCCGAGATCTCCTCGAGATTTTTTCGAGATGCTGAGATCTCCCAAAAATGTCAAAACGAGATCTCTCGGAAATCCGAGATCTCCAACCTTGCCGCATGTAGTGGGTTGAAGAAAAAACTGTTTTAAAAAAATATTAAAAGTAAAAAGTGAGGGAAATGTAAATAAAAAAAATAATTAAAATAAAAATTTTCCGGTTATTGACAATGTCAAACGACGTTATGTAAAAACATAAAACGAAAACCATGTGTGTTTTTCAAGTATATATATGCAATAAACATGTGATGATATAAATTATGTACATTTTGGAGTCCTCGCTTTACGGCACATAATGTTTTTGATAAATTTGATTGACAAAAAGGATGAAAAGATGGGTTAAAAATCTAAGGTTACAAAAAAAAAAAAAAAGGAAAAAAAAAATAAGACAAAAGTGATACACTTCAAAATTTATGTTTTCCAGACAATAATTTGCATTTAGGTTAACGTTGTTTGTTGAAATTTTAAACCTTCATATTTATTTACATAGTTTAAACCTTCATATTTATCTACATAAATAGCTAGTTAAAATTAATAAGATAACTATCTATTAAATAATTTTAACTCGAGGTCTGGCGAGAAATTTATTTGTTCTATATATTTGTAATTATCATTTGCCTATCTATAATTGCAACCAATCTTTTATCTTTTATTAATCATCATCGGAGTAATAACGAGTGGGAAGATACGGCCAGGTAATGAAATATCCCGTTCATATCGATTATAAACGTTTCATATTAATTGGTTTCGTTGTGAGGTTTTGACCTCTATATGAGACATTTTTCAAAGACTGCATTCGTTTTTAAAACAAACCATAACCTTTACTTTATCGATAAATGTTTAAAAAGCATCGCGAAGATTATTAAATAATGATAATCTAAAATATAGCGTTTACACACGACCAATTCATAATGGTTTACAATAATATTACACAACAACTTAAGTCTCCGAATGCAGTTTTTAAAACAATATTATACAAGCATGCAGACTCCAATTCCTGTCTTTATTTAGCATGCAACAGCGGAAGCTCTTAATAATCACCTGAAAATAAACATGCTTTAAACGTAAATAAAAATGTTGGTGAGTTATAGGTTTAACCTATATATATCAAATTTCAATTAATAGGCCACAAGACTTCATTTTTCATATCAACATACAGGAACACTCATTTGTATAAAAATTATTCATATAATGAACACCTGGTAACCGACATTAACAAATGCATCTAGAATATCCCCAAATATACAGGTACACTCTTCTGTATATAAAAGCATCCGTAACCCGGATGGGGTTTGTTAGGCCCATAGATCTATCTTCAGGATTCGCGTCAATTAGGGGGTCTGTTCCCTAATTCTTAGGCTACCAAGCTGAAAGGGTGATATCCGGTATAATGATTCAATCATAGAATATAGTTTCAAGTACTTGTGCCTATTTTGTAAAACATTTATAAAACTGCATGTATTCTCATCCCAAAAATATTCGATAGTAAAAAAATGGGACTATAACTCACTTTCACAGATTTTCAAATCGTCGGAAATAAGACTTGGCCACGGGTCGATTCACGAACCTATAACAAATAATGTAACGACCCGGCTTTTTCGACTTGCTTTTGTGCCTTGTGATTTTTGCGAAACTGCGTATTTATGCGTACCGTGCTACTTTATACTCTGGAACCTTTATATGCATGGATTACTTTCATTTATATGTTAAAACGTGTCTTAGAGTATGTAGGGTACTTAACTTGTTCACCGGAAGCTTTTATGACCGTTAGTGTCACTTGACGTTTCGAATAAACTGCGAACCGCCCACACGTTTAACTTTTGTCGTAATCGGAATATTATGACTACGAAATATTAATTATTATTTTATAATAATAATTACTTGGGTTTTTGGATGCTTAATTATGCGTAGTAATTTAATTATGCTTACTAGTTAGTCTTGTTGGACTTTCTACCTTGTTGGACTTAAACCCAACCTACTCTAGCTAGTAGCCCATTTATTTAGCCCACTTATTAATTTACTAGTGACCCAATAATAAGTAAGACAAATGCCCATTTATTAGAGGGAACATGCTAGCATTTATGTCAAGTATTATCCTTAATGTTGCATGGGATCCTAACATAAGCACCAACTTTAGACAACCATTAACCAAAAAGTAAACTTTTGTCCCCCTTGTCCCCCTCCAAAAATCACGGCCAACTTCACCACCACCCTCCCCCATTCACCTATAAATACCACCCTTATTCCATCCATTTAACACTTGCTTTCATTTGTAATTCACACACACACACACACTCTCTAATTCTCTCTAGTTCTTTCTCTCTCTAAAAGTATAAGTATTTTGAACTTTTCTTCTTCTTCTCCTTCTCATCACCACGAATTCATCATCATCATCATCATCATCATGGGTCTATCTTTTTAGCTTTTGATCTTGATTATATCTTGTAGATTCAAACATGGATTTGAATCCTTCAAGAACATGGAAGATTCAAGCTTTCTAGCTTTAAATCTTCACCCACTTTGTAGATCTATATCTTTTAACTTTAAATCTTATTATTTTGTTATAAAGATTCAAACTTGTGTTTATAATCTTCATGTAACTTAAAGATCCAAGCTTTATGCTTCAAGATCTTCAAGAACAATCAAGATGCAAGCTTTCTAGCTTGGATCTTCATATCTTTTGTTGGATCTATGTTTTCTAACTTATGATCTCATTATTTTGATATAAAGATCAAAACTTGTGTTTATGGTCTTCATATAACTTAAAGATCTAAGTTTTATGCTTCAAGTTCTTCAAGAACACTAAAGGTTTAAGCTTTCTAGCTTTGTGACCTTATAACTTATGTGAAAGGGATCCAAGATCTCCAGCTTAGGGTTCCATCACCTCATTTGACTTAGATTATGTTCATACTTGTTTGATTGATGTAAAGTTTGTAGCTTTAGTTGTAAATGTAACTTGTAATTGTGTTAAGACTAAGGATATGATGTAACATTGGTTCATCATCCATCTAAGACTCTTAAATGAGTTGTGTTATTACTTGGTCTTAACATATTGTGTATTGATGGTAGAATCTTAGTCAAAAGTGATGCTAAACCATCAACGAGTTGTACACTTGAAGCTACAAGCATCAAGGATGAGAACCGTGTGAAATGCCCCGTTCATATAAATTATAAACGTTTCATATTAATTGGTTTCTTTGTGAGGTTTTGACCTCTATATGAGACGTTTTTCAAATCTTGCATTCGTTTTTAAAAACAACCATAACCTTTATTATTGAATAAAGGTCTTAATAACATAATTTAGATTGTCTATCAAAGACAATCTCCTCAAATAAATAAGTTTTTACACAACCCATTACAATATGATCAAATATATTACAACAAATACTCTGAATGCAAGTTTAAACAATATAAATAATTATGCCGACTCCAAATCTTGACCTTGGGTTGGCATACGACAGCGGAAGCATTTTTAATATTCACCTGAGAATAAACATGCTTAAAACGTCAACAAAAAAATGTTGGTGAGTCATAGGTTTAATTTCTATATAATAATCATAACATTTAATAAGCCACAAGATTTCATTTAATCAAATGCGCAGGATCATTACAACTGTAAAAATCATTCATACGATGAGTCGCCTGGTAACTGACCTTAACATAGAGTGCTTAAGATATCTGACATCATACATTCCACTATTCAAATGTATGACAAGAACCCTTCGAAGTACTAAAGCATTTCCACTATTCGAAAATGGGGGTGGTTGGTGCCCGTAGATCTACCTTTAGGATTCGCGTCAATTAGTGTTTTTCACTAATTCGTAGGTTACCAAGAATAATAATAATAAGTACAGATATCCGGTATAACAAAACAGTCGTAGAATGTAGTTTCATGAACTTGTGCTTATTTTGTAAAACATTTATAAATTGCATGTATTCTCATCCCAAAATAATTTAGATAGTAAAAATGGGACTATAACTCGCTTTCACAGATTACTAATTCGTCGAGAATTAGACTTGGCCACGGGTTGATTTATGAACCTATAACAATATATATATACATATATTAAAATATGATCGAAATATATTCACAATATTTTCTTTATTACGTGTTGATGATTTTTAGTTGTTCAGTTAGCAGTCCAATGTTAGTAGTTCATAATTTGTCATACATGAATAACTTAATATATATCTTGAATCAATCCACGACCCAGTGTATACATATCTCAGTATTGATCACAACTCAAACTATATATATATTTTGGAATCAACCTCAACCCTGTATAGCTAACTCCAACATTTGCATATAGAGTGTCTATGGTTGTTTCGCAATATATATATATATATATATATATATATATATATATATATATATATATATATATATATATATATATATATATATATATATATATATAGATGGGTCAACATGATAGGTCGAAACATTGTATACGTGTCTATAGTATCTCAAGATTACATAATATACAATATAAGTTGATTAAGTTATGGTTGGAATAGATTTGTTACAAATTTTCACGTAGCTAAAATGAGTAGTTTTTACTAATTTTGTTTTACCCGTCATTTCTCGTTTCAAATCCGTTTTGAGTGATTTATGTAGTGACCCGAACTTTTCCATGTTTATATATATATATTAAATGAAATTGTCATTTACATGATTAAGTGTTTCCAACATGTTAAGCAATCAAACTTGTTAAGACTTGATTAATTGAAATAGGTTTCATATAGACAATTGACCACCCAAGTTGACCGGTGATTCACGAACGTTAAAACTTGTAAAAACTATACGATGACATATATATGGTTATATATATAGTTAACATGATTTTATTATAAGTATGTATCTCATTAGGTATTTTAACAATGAGTTATATACATAAAAATGAGACTATTAATTTAAGAAACTCGAAAACGATATATATACCAATTATCGTTATAATAACATCTTACTAGGTACATATGAATCATATTAAGATATTGATACACTTGGTTAATTATGTTAAATGATAAGTAAATATATTATTAAGTGTATTAATAATGAAATACATATGTAAAAATAAGACTACTAACTTAATGATTTCGAAACGAGACATATATGTAACGATTATCGTTGTAACGACATTTAACTGTATATATATCATACTAAGATATATTATATATCATAATATCATGATAATATAACAATTTAACATCTCATTTGTTATAATAAACAATGGGTTAACAACATTCAACAAGATCGTTAACCTAAAGGTTTCAAAACAACATTTACATGTAACGACTAACGATGACTTAACGACTCAGTTAAAATGTATATACATGTAGTGTTTTAATATGTATTCATACACTTTTGAAAGACTTAAAGACACTTATCAAAATACTTCTACTTAACAAAAATGCTTACAATTACATCCTCGTTCAGTTTCATCAACAATTCTACTCGTATGCACCCGTATTCGTATTCGTACAATACACAGCTTTTAGATGTATGTACTATTGGTATATACACTCCAATGATCAGCTCTTAGCAGCCCATGTGAGTCACCTAACACATGTGAGAACCATAATTTGGCAACTAGAATGAAATATCTCATAAAATTACAAAAATATGAGTAATCATTCATGACTTATTTACATGAAAACAAAATTACATATCCTTTATATCTAATCCATACACCAACGACCAAAAACACCTACAAACACTTTCATTCTTCAATTTTCTTCATCTAATTGATCTCTCTCAAGTTCTATCTTCAAGTTCTAAGTGTTCTTCATAAATTCCAAAAGTTCTAGTTTCATAAAATCAAGAATACTTCCAAGATTGCAAGTTTACTTCCAAGTTTTCTACATCCATTCGAAGTAATCATCCAAGATCAAGAAACCTTTGTTAATTACAGTAGGTTATCTTTCTAATACAAGGTAATAATCATATTCAAAATTTAATTCAATTTCTATAACTATAACAATCTTATTTCGAGTGGAAATCTTATTTGAAATTGTTTTCGTGTCATGATTCTGCTTCAAGAACTTTCAAGCCATCCAAGGATCCTTTGAAGCTAGATCTATTTTTCTTATTTCCAGTAGGTTTATCCAAGGAACTTGAGGTAGTAATAATGTTGATAACATCATTCGATTCATACATATAAAGCTATCTTATTCGAAGGTTTAAACTTGGAATCACTAGAACATAGTTTAGTTAATTCTAAACTTGTTCGCAAATAAAAGTTAATCCTTCTAACTTGACTTTTAAAATCAACTAAACACATGTTCTATATCTATATGATATGCTAACTTAATTATTTAAAACCTGGAAACACGAAAAACACCGTAAAACCGGATTTACGCCGTCGTAGTAACACCGCGGGCTGTTTTGGGTTAGTTAATTAAAAACTATGATAAACTTTGATTTAAAAGTTGTTATTCTGGGAAAATGATTTTTATTATGAACATGAAACTATATCCAAAAATTATGGTTAAACTCAAAGTGGAAGTATGTTTTTTAAAATGGTCATCTAGACGTCGTTCTTTCGACTAAAATGACTACCTTTACAAAAATGACTTGTAACTTATTTTTCTGACTATAAATCTATACTTTTTATGTTTAGATTCATAAAATAGAGTTCAATATGAAACCATAGCAATTTTATTCACTCAAAACGGATTTAAAATGAAGAAGTTATGGGTAAAACAAGATTGGATAATTTTTCTCATTTTAGCTACGTGAAAATTGGTAACAAATCTATTCCAACCATAACTTAATCAACTTGTATTGTATATTATGTAATCTTGAGATACCATAGACACGTATACAATGTTTCGACCTATTCCAACCATAACTTAATCAACTTGTATTGTATATTATGTAATCTTGAGATACCATAGACACGTATACAATGTTTCGACCTATCATGTCGACACATCTATATATATTTCGGAACAACCATAGACACTCTATATGTGAATGTTGGAGTTAGCTATACAGGGTTGAGGTTGATTCCAAAATATATATAGTTTGAGTTGTGATCAATACTGAGATACGTATACACTGGGTCGTGGATTGATTCAAGATAATATTTATTGATTTATTTGTGTACATCTAACTGTGGACAACTAGTTGTACGTTACTAACGAGGACAGCTGACTTAATAAACTTAAAACATCAAAATATATTAAAAGTGTTGTAAATATATTTTGAACATACTTTGATATATATGTATATATTGTTATAGGTTCGTGAATCAACCAGTGGCCAAGTCTTACTTCCCGACGAAGTAAAAATCTGTGAAAGTGAGTTATAGTCCCACTTTTAAAATCTAATATTTTTGGGATGAGAATACATGCAGGTTTTATAAATGATTTACAAAATTGACACAAGTACGTGAAAATACATTCTATGGTTGAATTATCGAAATCGAATATGCCCTTTTTTATTAAGTCTGGTAATCTAAGAATTAGGGAACAGACACCCTAATTGACGCGAATCCTAAAGATAAATCTATTGGGCCTCACAAACCCCATCCAAAGTACCGGATGCTTTAGTACTTCGAAATTTATATCATATCCGAAGGGTGTCCCGGAATGATGGGGATATTCTTATATATGCATCTTGTTAATGTCGGTTACCAGGTGTTCACCATATGAATGATTTTTATCTCTAAGTATGGGATGTATATTGAAATATGAAATCTTGTGGTCTATTGTTACGATTTGATATATATAGGTTAAACCTATAACTCACCAACATTTTTGTTGACGTTTAAAGCATGTTTATTCTCAGGTGAATACTAAGAGCTTCCGCTGTTGCATACTAAAATAAGGATAAGATTTGGAGTCCATGTTTGTATGATATTGTGTAAAAACTGCATTCAAGAAACTGATTTCGATGTAACATATTTGTATTGTAACCATTATGTAATGGTCGTGTGTAAACAGGATATTTTAGATTATCATTATTTGATAATCTACGTAAAGCTTTTTAAACCTTTATTTATGAAATAAAGGTTATGGTTTATTTTAAAAATGAATGCAGTCTTTGAAAAACGTCTCATATAGAGGTCAAAACCTCGCAACGAAATCAATTAATATGGAACGTTTTTAATCAATAAGAACGGGACATTTCAGTTGGTATCAGAGCGTTGGTCTTAGAGAACCAGAAATTTGCATTAGTGTGTCTTATCGAGTTTGTTAGGATGCATTAGTGAGTCTGGACTTCGACCGTATTTTCTTTAAAAATGATTGCTTAACATTTTTGTTGGAAACTATATATTATTAACATGTATATATTATGTGATATATTAATCTCTTAACATGTTTGATATTGTGTGATAGATGTCTACCTCTAGCACAAATCTCATTGACTCACCTAATAATAACGAAGAGTCGAATATATATTGGACTGATTCACAAGTTCCCGAAGAAGAACCGGAAGAAGAATCAGAACCGGAAGAAGAATCAGAACCGGAAGAGGAGGAACCGGAGGAGGAAATAGAACCGGTGGGGGAAATAATAAAACGGTTAAGTAAAAGAAAATCCTCAACCAACCGACCAATGTTAATTATGGTCAATGGTGTTTCCGCAAAGGAAGCAAAATATTGGGAGGATTACCAATTCTCTGTTGAATCGGATTCCGACGAGAATTCCGATGATGTTATAGAAATTACCCCAACCGAATTTAAAAAGGCAAAAGAAAATAATAAGGGAAAGGGCATAAAAATAGAGAAATCTAATTCCAACCCCGATGAACTTTATATGTATCGTCAACCCCCGAAGCCCTTAAGTTGTAACAATGACCCGGGAACCTCTAAACCACCAGGTTTTTCTAAACCGTTGTGGAAAATGACAGCTCGTATTAGGGGAACATCATATATCCCTAGAAACTTGGCAAAACGAACCAAAACCGAAGAAGAAGAAACGAGCGAGTCGGAATAAGATAGTTGTATTCGTGTGGTGTAATATATGTAATATAGTGTGCTTATGCTTTATGATATATGTAAAAATTGCTTGTATTAATAAGTATTTTTTTTATGAATCTAACTCTTGTCTATTTTACAGTATAAAAACACAAAATGGATAGACAACCCAATATTTTAAGAGACCTACCCGGAGACATGATTGATGAAATCTTGTCTAGAGTCGGTCAGAATTCTTCGGCACAACTATTTACGGCGAAATCAGTTTGTAAGACATTCGAAGAACGTTCCAAGAATGTCTTGGTTTATAAGAGACTTTCGTTTGAAAGATAGGGGATATCACATTGGGAAACCCATAAGTTACGATGTGTTTACTTTGACGCATATATTGCGGGGAACCCAAATGCTATTTTACGCAACGGGTTAAGAAATTATTTTGACTCAATGTATCCTAATATAGGACTTCATGATTTAGAAAAAGCGATTAACATGCAACATAAAGAAGCATGCTATGCTTACAGGTTAGTAATGTTCGCTTCTCACCAAAGTGAGAAAAAGAACATCGGGCTACAACTATTAAACAAAACGTTCCCACAAGTGACGGAGTCGGTAATTGGGGTAAGAAATGAGGTTTTTAGGTTATTACGAGACTGTTGGTCATTACGTAACCCTCGTCCCTTTGACGACGTTACAACACGCTGTCTTATCAACGGCCATAACGGTTATGTTCCACAAGACCCAGGATGGGAAGTAGTCCTAGTAAAACCAGAATGCATGACTTGTTTCTGGATGTATGAATTACGTGTCTTTATTGCCTTTGCTGAAAGACTTGTGTACTAGCTAGAATTATCTTTACAACTATCTTGTATCAAAGTTATTGTGTGCTATATTTCATGCTTTATGTAAAATAAGTGGTATTGTAAGTTTGTAAAATATTGTATAAAAGTTTGAACGCGAAATATTATTATAATCAGTTTTTCATATAGAATTGTAGTAGTTGAATTGTATATTAGCTACTAAGTATGAACTTAACGGGTAGGTACTACCCGAATTTAAACTTATAAAACGCTAATATGAAGAAAAAGCTTTTATAAATGAGTTCATATTATGCTACGAAATACTATTAACTACTCTTAATATTTTGTATTATTAACTTGTTCCATTTAACTATTTTGAAGGAAATGGCACCGACTACTCGACACACCGTGAATATGAATGAAGAGGAATTTCGTACTTTTCTAGCTTCAAACATAGCCGCAGTACAGGCTGCGCTACATACCAACAATAACCTTGGATCTAGCAGTACAGGAAATCGTGTAGGATGCACCTACAAAGAATTCACTGCCTGCAAACCTTTGGAATTTGATGGAACCGAAGGACCGATCGGATTGAAACGGTGGACCGAGAAGGTCGAATCGGTATTTGCCATAAGTAAGTGTACTGAAGAGGATAAAGTGAAGTACGCTACGCATACCTTCACAGGTTCTGCGTTAACATAGTGGAATACCTATCTAGAGCAAGTAGGACAAGATGATGCGTACGCACTACCGTGGTCAGCATTCAAGCACTTGATGAACGAGAAGTACCGTCCCAGAACCGAGGTCAATAAGCTCAAGACAGAACTTAGAGGGTTACGAACCCAAGGATTTGATATTACCACGTAAGAAAGACGATTCACAGAATTGTGCCTATTGTGTCCGGGAGCGTTCGAAGATGAGGAAAAGAAGATCGACGCGTTTGTGAAAGGATTACCGGAAAGAATCCAAGAAGATATAAGTTCACACGAGCCCGCCTCCATACAACAGGCATGTAGAATGGCTCACAAACTAGTGAACCAGATTGAGGAAAGAATTAAAGAACAGACGGCTGAAGAGGCCAATGTGAAGCAAGTCAAAAGAAAGTGGGAGGAAAACGGTGATAAGAATCACCAATACAACAACAACAACAATTACAATAATAATCGAAACAATTATCCCAACAATCGCAACATCAATCGCAACTACAATAAATGGCCTAACAACAACAACAATAACAACAACAACAGCAACTACAACAATCATCCCAACAACAATAACAACCGCAACAACAACAACAATCAGAAGCAGCTATGCCAAAGGTGTGAAAAGTATCACTCGGGGTTCTGCACCAAATTTTGCAACAAGTGTAAGAGAAATGGTTATAGCACGGTGAAGTGTGAGGTCTACGGACCAGGGGTTAACAGAACGAAAGGAACAAATGGTGTCGGAACGAGTAATGGCGGAGCAAGTAGTGTCGGAGCAAGTTAGCCAATGTAGTTTGTTATAAATGTGGAAAACCGGGCCACATTATTAGAAATTTCCCGAACCAGGAGAACACGAATGGACAAGGCAGCAGAAAAGTTTTCAATATTAATGCGGCAGAGGCACAGGAAGACCCGGAGCTTATTACGGGTACGTTTCTTATTGACAATAAATCTGCTTACGTTTTATTTGATTCGGGTGTGGATAGAAGCTATATGAGTAGAGATTTTTGTGCTAAATTAAGTTGTCCATTGACGCCGTTGGATAGTAAATTTTTACTCGAATTAGCAAACGGTAAATTAATTTCAGCAGATAATATATGCCGGAATCGAGAAATTAAACTGGGTAGCGAAATATTTAAGATTGATTTGATACCAGTAGAGTTAGGGAGTTTTGATGTAATAGTTGGCATGGACTGGCTGAAGAAGGTGAAAGCAGAGATCGTATGTTATAAAAATGCAATTCGCATTGTACGAGAAGAAGGAGAACCCTTAATGGTGTACGGAGAAAAGGGCAACATGAAGCTACATCTTATTAGTAATTTGAAGGCACAAAAACTAATAAGAAAAGGTGGCTATGCTGTTCTAGCACACGTCGAGAAAGTACAAACTGAAGAAAAGAGCATCAATGATGTTCCCGTCGCAAAAGAATTTCTCGATGTATTTCCGAAAGAATTACTGGGACTACCTCCACATCGATCTATTGAATTTCAAATAGATCTTGTACCAGGAGCTGCACTAATAGCTCGTGCTCCTTATAGACTCGCACCCAGCGAGATGAAAGAACTGCAAAGCCAACTGCAAGAACTATTAGAACGTGGTTTCATTCGACCAAGCACATCACCATGAGGAGCTCCTGTTTTGTTTGTCAAGAAGAAGGATGGTACATATAGGTTGTGTATTGACTACAGAGAGTTGAACAAACTTACCATCAAAAACCGTTATCCACTGCCGAGAATTGACGACTTATTTGATCAACTACAAGGCTCGTCGGTTTATTCGAAGATCAATTTACGTTCTGGATATCATCAAATGCGAGTAAAGGAGGATGATATTCCAAAAACTGCTTTTAGGACGCGTTATGGTCATTACGAGTTTATGGTTATGCCGTTTGGATTGACTAACGCACCAGCTGTGTTCATGGACCTTATGTGTAGTGACCCGAACTTTTCCATGTTTATATATATATATATTAAATGAAATTGTTATTTACATGATTAAGTGTTTCCAACATGTTAAGCAATCAAACTTGTTAAGACTTGATTAATTGAAATAGGTTTCATATAGACAATTGACCACCCAAGTTGACCGGTGATTCACGAACGTTAAAACTTGTAAAAACTATACGATGACATATATATGGTTATATACATAGTTAACATGATTTTATTATAAGTATGTATCTCATTAGGTATTTTAACAATGAGTTATATACATAAAAATGAGACTATTAATTTAAGAAACTCGAAAACGATATATATAACGATTATCGTTATAAAAACGTCTTACTAGGTACATATGAATCATATTAAGATATTGATACACTTGGTTAATTATGTTAAATGATAAGTAAATATATTATTAAGTGTATTAACAATGAAATACATATGTAAAAATAAGACTACTAACTTAATGATTTCGAAACGAGACATATATGTAACGATTATCGTTGTAACGACATTTAACTGTATATATATCATACTAAGATATATTATATATCATAATATCATGATAATATAACAATTTAACATCTCATTTGTTATAATAAACAATGGGTTAACAACATTCAACAAGATCGTTAACCTAAAGGTTTCAAAACAACATTTACATGTAACGACTAACGATGACTTAACGACTCAGTTAAATGTATATACATGTAGTGTTTTAATATGTATTCATACACTTTTGAAAGACTTCAAGAAACTTATCAAAATACTTCTACTTAACAAAAATTCTTACAATTACATCCTCGTTCAGTTTCATCAACAATTCTACTCGTATGCACCCGTATTCGTACTCGTACAATACACAGCTTTTAGATGTATGTACTATTGGTATATACACTCCAATGATCAGCTCTTAGCAGCCCATGTGAGTCACCTAACACATGTGGGAACCATCATTTGGCAACTAGCATGAAATATCTCATAAAATTACAAAAATATGAGTAATCATTCATGACTTATTTACATGAAAAAAAAATTACATATCCTTTATATCTAATCCATACACTAACGACCAAAACACCTACAAACACTTTCATTCTTCAATTTTCTTCATCTAATTGATCTCTCTCAAGTTCTATCTTCAAGTTCTAAGTGTTCTTCATAAATTCCAAAAGTTCTAGTTTCATAAAATTAAGAATACTTCCAAGATTGCAAGTTTACTTCCAAGTTTTCTAAATCCATTCCAAGTAATCATCCAAGATCAAGAAACCTTTGTTACTTACAGTAGTTTATCTTTCTAATACAAGGTAATAATCATATTCAAACTTTAATTCAATTTCTATAACTATAACAATCTTATTTCGAGTGGAAATCTTACTTGAAATTGTTTTCGTGTCATGATTCTGCTTCAAGAACTTTCAAGCCATCCAAGGATTCTTTGAAGCTAGATCTATTTTTCTCATTTCCAGTAGGTTTATCCAAGGAACTTGAGGTAGTAATGATGTTCATAACATCATTTGATTCATACATATAAAGCTATCTTATTCGAAGGTTTAAACTTGTAATCACTAGAACATAGTTTAGTTAATTCTAAACTTGTTCGCAAATAAAAGTTAATCCTTCTAACTTGACTTTTAAAATTAACTAAACACATGTTCTATATCTATATGATATGCTAACTTAATGATTTAAAACCTGGAAACACGAAAAACACCGTAAAACCGAATTTACGCCGTCGTAGTAACACCGCGGGCTGTTTTGGGTTAGTTAATTAAAAACTATGATAAACTTTGATTTAAAAGTTGTTATTCTGGGAAAATGATTTTTATTATGAACATGAAACTATATCCAAAAATTATGGTTAAACTCAAAGTGGAAGTATGTTTTCTAAAGTGGTCATCTAGACGTCGTTCTTTCGACTGAAATGACTACCTTTACAAAAATGACTTGTAACTTATTTTTCTGACTATAAACCTATACTTTTTCTGTTTATATTCATAAAATAGAGTTCAATATGAAACCATAGCAATTTGATTCACTCAAAATAGATTTAAAATGAAGAAGTTATGGGTAAAACAAGATTGGATAATTTTTCTCATTTTAGCTACGTGAAAATTGGTAACAAATCTATTCCAACCATAACTTAATCAACTTGTATTGTATATTATGTAATCTTGAGATACCATAGACACGTATACAATGTTTGGACCTATCATGTCGACACATCTATATATATTTCAGAACAACCATAGACACTCTATATGTGAATGTTGGAGTTAGCTATACAGGGTTGAGGTTGATTCCAAAATATATATAGTTTGAGTTGTGATCAATACTGAGATACGTATACACTGGGTCGTGGATTGATTCAAGATAATATTTATCAATTTATTTCTGTACATCTAACTGTGGACAACTAGTTGTAGGTTACTAACGAGGACAGCTGACTTAATAAACTTAAAACATCAAAATATATTAAAAGTGTTGTAAATATATTTTGAACATACTTTGATATATATGTATATATTGTTATAGGTTCGTGAATCAACCAGTGGCCAAGTCTTACTTCCCGACGAAGTAAAAATATGTGAAAGTGAGTTATAGTCCCACTTTTAAAATCTAATATTTTTGGGATGAGAATACATGCAGGTTTTATAAATGATTTACAAAATAGACACAAGTACATGAAACTACATTCTATGGTTGAATTATCGAAATCGAATATGCCCCTTTTTATTAAGTCTGGTAATCTAAGAATTGTAGTGACCCGAACTTTTCCATGTTTATATATATTAATTGAGATTGATATTTACATGATTAAATGTTTCCAACATGTTAAGCAATCAAACTTGTTAAGACTTGATTAATTGAAATATGTTTCATATAGACAATTGACCACCCAAGTTGACCGGTGATTCACGAACGTTAAAACTTGTAAAAACTATATGATGACATATATATGGATATATATATATAGTTAACATGATACTATGATAAGTAAACATATCATTAAGTATATTAACAATGAACTACATATGTAAAAACAAGACTACTAACTTAATAATTTTTAAACGAGACATATATGTAACGATTATCGTTGTAAAGACATTTAATGTATATATATCATATTAAGAGATATTCATACATGATAATATCATGATAATATAATAATTTAAAATCTCATTTGATATTATAAACATTGGGTTAACAACATTTAACAAGATCGTTAACCTAAAGGTTTCAAAACAACACTTACATGTAACGACTAACGATGACTTAACGACTCAGTTAAAATGTATATACATGTAGTGTTTTAATATGTATTTATACACTTTTGAAAGACTTCAATACACTTATCAAAATACTTCTACTTAACAAAAATGCTTACAATTACATCCTCGTTCAGTTTCATCAACAATTCTACTCGTATGCACCCGTATTCGTACTCGTACAATACACAGCTTTTAGATGTATGTACTATTGGTATATACCCTCCAATGATCAGATCTTAGCAGCCCATGTGAGTCACCTAACACATGTGGGAACCATCATTTGGCAACTAGAATGAAATATCTCATAAAATTACAAAAATATGAGTAATCATTCATGACTTATTTACATGAAAACAAAATTACATATCCTTTATATCTAATCCATACACCAACGACCAAAAACACCTACAAACACTTTCATTCTTCAATTTTCTTCATCTAATTGATCTCTCTCAAGTTCTATCTTCAAGTTCTAAGTGTTCTTCATAAATTCTACAAGTTCTAGTTACATAAAATCAAGAATACTTTCAAGTTTGCTAGCTCACTTCCAATCTTGTAAGGTGATCATCCAACCTCAAGAAATCTTTGTTTCTTACAGTAGGTTATCATTCTAATACAAGGTAATAATCATATTCAAACTTTGGTTCAATTTCTATAACTATAACAATCTTATTTCAAGTGATGATCTTACTTGAACTTGTTTTCGTGTCATGATTCTGCTTCAAGAACTTCGAGCCATCCAAGAATCCGTTGAAGCTAGATCCATTTTTCTCTTTTCCAGTAGGTTTATCCAAGGAACTTAAGGTAGTAATGATGTTCATAACATCATTCGATTCATACATATAAAGCTATCTTATTCGAAGGTTTAAACTTGGAATCACTAGAACATAGTTTAGTTAATTCTAAACTTGTTCGCAAACAAAAGTTAATCCTTCTAACTTGACTTTTAAAATCAACTAAACACATGTTATATATCTCTATGATATGCTAACTTAATGATTTAAAACCTGGAAACACGAAAAACACCGTAAAACCGGATTTACGCCGTCGTAGTAACACCGCGGGCTGTTTTGGGTTAGTTAATTAAAAACTATGAGAAACTTTGATTTAAAAGTTGTTATTCTGAGAAAATGATTTTTATTATGAACATGAAACTATATCCAAAAATTATGGTTAAACTCAAAGTGGAAGTATGTTTTATAAAATGGTCATCTAGACGTCGTTCTTTCGACTGAAATGACTACCTTTACAAAAATGACTTGTAACTTATTTTTCCGACTATAAACCTATACTTTTTCTGTTTAGATTCATAAAATAGAGTTCAATATGAAACCATAGCAATTTGATTCACTCAAAACGGATTTAAAATGAAGAAGTTATGGGTAAAACAAGATTGGATAATTTTTCTCATTTTAGCTACGTGAAAATTGGTAACAAATCTATTCCAACCATAACTTAATCAACTTGTATTGTATATTATGTAATCTTGAGATACCATAGACACGTATACAATGTTTCGACCTATCATGTCGACACATCTATATATATTTCGGAACAACCATAGACACTCTATATGTGAATGTTGGAGTTAGCTATACAGGGTTGAGGTTGATTCCAAAATATATATAGTTTGAGTTGTGATCAATACTGAGATACGTATATACTGGGTTGTGGATTGATTCAAGATAATATTTATCGATTTATTTCTGTACATCTAACTGTGGACAACTAGTTGTAGGTTACTAACGAGGACAGCTGACGTAATAAACTTAAAACATCAAAATATATTAAAAGTGTTTTAAATATATTTTGAACATACTTTGATATATATGTATATATTGTTATAGGTTCGTGAATCAACCAGTGGCCAAGTCTTACTTCCCGACGAAGTAAAAATCTGTGAAAGTGAGTTATAGTCCCACTTTTAAAATCTAATATTTTTGGGATGAGAATACATGCAGGTTTTATAAATGATTTACAAAATAGACACAAGTACGTGAAACTACATTCTATGGTTGAATTATCAAAATCGAATATGCCCCTTTTTATTAAGTCTGGTAATCTAAGAATTAGGGAACAGACACCCTAATTGACGCGAATCCTAAAGATAGATCTATTGGGCCTAACAAACCCCATCCAAAGTACCGGATGCTTTAGTACTTCGAAATTTATATCATATCCGAAGGGTGTCCCGGAATGATGGGGATATTCTTATATATGCATCTTGTTAATGTCGGTTACCAGGTGTTCACCATATGAATGATTTTTATCTCTATGTATGGGATGTGTATTGAAATATGAAATCTTGTGGTCTATTATTATGATTTGATATATATAGGTTAAACCTGTAACTCATCAACATTTTTGTTGACGTTTTAAGCATGTTTATTCTCAGGTAATTATTAAGAGCTTCTGCTGTCGCATACTTAAATAAGGACGAGATTTGGAGTCCATGCTTGTATGATATTATGTAAAAACTGCATTCAAGAAACTTATTTTGTTGTAACATATTTGTATTGTAAACCATTATGTAATGGTCGTGTGTAAACAGGATATTTTAGATTATCATTATTTGATAATCTACGTAACGCTTTTTAAACCTTTATTGATGAAATAAAGGTTATGGTTTGTTTTAAAATGAATGCAGTCTTTGAAAAACGTCTCATATAGAGGTCAAAACCTCGCAACGAAATCAATTAATATGGAACGTTTTTAATCAATAAGAACGGGACATTTCAGTTGGTATCCGAGCGTTGATCTTAGAGAACCAGAATTTTGCATTAGTGTGTCTTATCGAGTTTGTTAGGATGCATTAGTGAGTCTGGACTTCGACCGTGTTTATTTGAAAAATGATTGCTTAACAAATTTTGTTGAAAACTATATATTTTTAACATGTGAATATTATGTGATATATTAATCTCTTAACGCGTTTGATATTATGTGATAGATGTCTACCTCTAGAACAAGTCCCATTGACTCACCTAATAATACTGAAGGGTCAAATGTAAATTGGAATGATTCGTGGACTGATTCACAAGTTCCCGAAGAGGAACCGGAAGAAGAGTCGGAACCGGAAGAAGAATCGGAACCGGAAGAAGAATCAGAACCGGATGAAGAAATAGAACCGGTGGGGGAAATAATAAAACGGTTAAGTAAAAGAAAATCCTCAACCAACCGACCAAGGTTAATTATGGTCAATGGTGTTTCCGCCAAGGAAGCAAAATATTGGGAGGATTACCAATTCTCTGATGAATCGGATTCCGACGAGAATTTCGATGATGTTATAGAAATTACCCCAACTGAATTTAAAAAGGCAAAAGAAAATAATAAGGGAAAGGGCATAAAAATAGAGAAATCTAATTCCAACCCCGATGAACTTTATATGTATCGTCAACCCCCGAAGTCCTTAAGTTGTAACAATGACCCGGGAACCTCTAAACCACCAGGTTTTTCTAAACCAATGTGGAAAACGACGGCTCGTATTAGGGGAACATCATATATCCCTAGAAACTTAGAAAAACGAACCAAAACCGAAGAAGAAGAAACAAGCGAGTCGGAATAAGATAGTTGTATTCGTGTGGTGTAATATATGTAATATAGTGTGCTTATGCTTTATGATATATGTAAAAATTGCTTGTATTAAGAAGTATTTTTTTTATGAATCTAACTCTTGTCTATTTTACAGTATAAAAACACAAAATGGATAGACAGCCCAATATTTTAAGAGACCTACCCGGAGACATGATTGATGAAATCTTGTCTAGAGTTGGTCAGAATTCTTCGGCACAACTATTTAAGGCGAGATCAGTTTGTAAGACATTCGAAGAACGTTCCAAGAATGCCTTAGTTTATAAAAGGCTTTCATTCGAAAGATGGGGGATATCACATTGGGAAACCCATAAGTTACGATGTGTTTACCTTGACGCATATATTGCGGGGAACCCAAATGCTATTTTACGCAATGGGTTAAGAAATTATTTTGACTCAATATATCCGAATATTGAACTTCGTGATTTAGAAAAAGCGGCTAACATACAACATAAAGAAGCATGTTATGCTTACGGATTAGTAATGTTCGCTTCTCACCAAAGTGAGAACAAGAACATCGGGCTACAACTATTAAACAAAACGGTCCCATAAGTGACGGAGTCGGTAATTGGGCTAAGAAATGAGGTTTTTAGATTGTTACGGGACTGTTGGACATTACGTAACCCTCGTCCCTTTGACGACGTTACAACACGCTGTCTTATCAACGACCATAACGGTTATGTTCCACAAGACCAAGGATGGGAAGTAATCCTAGTAAAACCAGAATGCATGAGTTGTTTCTGGACGTATGAATTACGTGTCTTTATTGCCTTTGCTGAACGACTTGTGTACTAGCTAGAATTATCTTCACAACCATCTTGTATCAAATTTATTGTGTGCTATATTTCATGCTATATGTAAAATAAGCGGTATTGTAAGTTTGTAAAATATTGTGTAAAAGTTTGAACGTGAAATATTATTATAATCAGTTTTTCATATAGAATTGTAGTAGTTGAATTGTATATTAGCTACTAAGTATGAACTTAACGGGTAGGTACTACCCGAATTTAAACTTATAAAACGCTAATATGAAGAAAAAGCTTTTATAAATGAGTTCATATTATGCTACGAAATACTATTAACTACTCTTAATATTCTGTATGATTAACTTGTTCCATTTGACTATTTTGAAGGAAATGGCACTGACTACTCGACACACCGTGAATATGAATGAAGAGGAATTCCGTACTTTTCTAGCTTCAAACATAGCCGCAGTACAGGCTGCGCTACATACCAACAATAACCTTGGATCTAGCAGTACAGGAAATCGTGTAGGATGCACCTACAAAGAATTCACTGCCTGCAAACCTTTGGAATTTGATGGAACCGAAGGACCGATCGGATTGAAACGGTGGACCGAGAATGTCGAATCGGTGTTTGCCATAAGTAAGTGTACTGAAGAGGACAAAGTGAAGTACGCTACGCATACCTTCATAGGTTCTGCGTTAACATGGTGGAATACCTATCTAGAGCAAGTGGGACAAGACGATGCGTACGCACTACCGTGGTCAGCATTTAAGCACTTGATGAACGAGAAGTACCGTCCCAGAACCGAGGTCAATAAGCTCAAGACAGAACTTAGAGGGTTACGAACCCAAGGATTTGATATTACCACGTACGAAAGACAATTCACAGAATTGTGCCTATTGTGTCCGGGAGCATTCGAAGATGAGGAAGAGAAGATCGACGCGTTTGTGAAAGGATTACCGGAAAGAATCCAAGAAGATATAAGTTCACACGAGCCCGACTCCATACAACAGGCATGTAGAATGGCTCACAAACTAGTGAACCAGATTGAGGAAAGAATTAAAGAACAGACGGCTGAAGAGGCCAATGTGAAGCAAGTCAAAAGAAAGTGGGAGGAAAACGGTGATAAGAATCACCAATACAACAATAACAGCAATTACAACAATAATCGCAACAATTATCCCAACAATCGCAACATCAATCGCAACTACAACAAACGGCCCAACAACAACAACAACAACAACAACAACAGCAACTACAACAATCATCCCAACAACAATAATAACCGCAACAACAACAACAATCAGAAGCAGCTATGCCAAAGGTGTGAAAAGTATCACTCGGGGTTCTGCACCAAATTTTGCAACAAGTGTAAAAGAAATGGTCATAGCTCGGCGAAGTATGAGGTCTATGGACCAGGGGTTAATAGAACGAAAGGAACAAATGGTGTCGAAACGAGTAATGGCGGAGCAAGTAGTGTCGGAGCAAGTTATGCCAATGTAGTTTGTTATAAATGTGGAAAACCGGGCCACATTATTAGAAATTGCCCGAATCAGGAGAACATGAATGGGCAAGGCCGCGGAAGAGTTTTCAATATTAATGCGGCAGAGGCACAGGAAGACCCGGAGCTTGTTACGGGTACGTTTTTTATTGACAATAAATCTGCTTACGTTTTATTTGATTCGGGTGCTGATAGAAGCTATATGAGTAGAGATTTTTGTGCTAAATTAAGTTGTCCATTGACACCTTTAGATAGTAAATTTTTACTCGAATTAGCAAATGGTAAATTAATTTCAGCAGATAATATATGTCGGAATCGAGAAATTAAACTGGTTAGCGAAACATTTAAGATTGATTTGATACCAGTAGAGTTAGGGAGTTTTGATGTGATAATCGGTATGGACTGGTTGAAAGAAGTGAAAGCAGAGATCGTTTGTTACAAAAATGCAATTCGCATTATACGAGAAAAAGGAAAACCCTTAATGGTGTACGGAGAAAAGGGCAGCACGAAGCTACATCTTATTAGTAATTTGAAGGCACAAAAACTAATAAGAAAAGGTTGCTATGCTGTTCTAGCACACGTCAAGAAAGTACAAACTAAAGAAAAGAGCATCAATGATGTTCCCATTGCAAAAGAATTTCCCGATGTATTTCCGAAAGAATTACCGGGATTACCCCCACATCGATCCGTTGAATTTCAAATAGATCTTGTACCAGGAGCTGTACCAATAGCTCGTGCTCCTTACAGACTCGCACCCAGCGAGATGAAAGAACTGCAAAGCCAATTACAAGAACTTTTAGAGCGTCGTTTCATTCGACCAAGCACATCACCATGGGGAGCTCCTGTTTTGTTTGTCAAGAAGAAAGATGGTACATTCAGGTTGTGTATCGACTATCGAGAGTTGAACAAACTTACCATCAAGAACCGATACCCACTACCGAGAATCGACGACTTATTTGATCAACTACAAGGCTCGTCTGTTTATTCAAAGATTGACTTACGTTCTGGGTATCATCAAATGCGGGTGAAAGAAGATGATATTCCAAAGACTGCTTTCAGAACACGTTACGGTCATTACGAGTTTATGGTCATGCCGTTTGGTTTAACTAATGCACCAGCTGTGTTCATGGACCTTATGAACCGAGTGTGTGGACCATACCTTGACAAGTTTGTCATTGTTTTCATTGATGACATACTTATTTATTCAAAGAATGACCAAGAACACGGTGAACATTTGAGAAAGGTGTTAGAAGTATTGAGGAAGGAAGAATTGTACGCTAAGTTTTCAAAGTGTGCATTTTGGTTGGAAGAAGTTCAATTCCTCGGTCACATAGTGAACAAAGAAGGTATCCAGGTGGACCCGGCAAAGATCGAAACTGTTGAAAAGTGGGAAACCCCGAAAACTCCGAAACACATACGCCAGTTATTAGGACTAGCTGGTTACTACAGAAGGTTCATCCAAGACTTTTCCAGAATAGCAAAACCCTTGACTGCATTAACGCATAAAGGGAAGAAATTTGAATGGAATGATGAACAAGAGAAAGCGTTTCAGTTATTGAAGAAAAAGCTAACTACGGCACCTATATTGTCATTGCCTGAAGGGAATGATGATTTTGTGATTTATTGTGACGCATCAAAGCAAGGTCTCGGTTGTGTATTAATGCAACGAACGAAGGTGATTGCTTATGCGTCTAGACAACTGAAGATTCACGAACAAAATTATACGACGCATGATTTGGAATTAAGCGCGGTTGTTTTTGCATTAAAGACTTGGAGGCACTACTTATATGGGGTCAAAAGTATTATATATACCGACCACAAAAGTCTTCAACACATATTTAATCAGAAACAACTGAATATGAGGCAGCGTAGGTGGATTGAATTATTGAATGATTACGACTTTGAGATTCGTTACCACCCGGGGAAGGCAAATGTGGTAGCCGATGCCTTGAGCAGGAAGGACAGAGAACCCATTCGAGTAAAATCTATGAATATAATGATTCATAATAACCTTACTACTCAAATAAAGGAGGCGCAACAAGGAGTTTTAAAAGAGGGAAATTTAAAGGATGAAATACCCAAAGGATCAGAGAAGCATCTTAATATTCGAGAAGACGGAACCCGGTATAGGGCTGAAAGGATTTGGGTACCAAAATTTGGAGATATGAGAGAAATGGTACTTAGAGAAGCTCATAAAACCAGATACTCAATACATCCTGGAACGGGAAAGATGTACAAGGATCTCAAGAAACATTTTTGGTGGCCGGGTATGAAAGCCGATGTTGCTAAATACGTAGGAGAATGTTTGACGTGTTCTAAGGTCAAAGCTGAGCATCAAAAACCATTAGGTCTACTTCAATAACCCGAAATCCCGGAATGGAAATGGGAAAATATTACCATGGATTTCATCACTAAATTGCCAAGGACTGCAAGTGGTTTTGATACTATTTGGGTAATAGTTGATCGTCACACCAAATCAGCACACTTCCTGCCAATAAGAGAAGATGACAAGATGGAGAAGTTAGTACGACTGTATTTGAAGGAAGTCGTCTCCAGACATGGAATACCAATCTCTATTATCTCTGATAGGGATGGCAGATTTATTTCAAGATTCTAGCAGACATTACAGCAAGCATTAGGAACTCGTCTAGAAATGAGTACTGCCTATCATCCACAAACTGATGGGCAGAGCGAAAGGACGATACAAACGCTTGAATACATGCTACGAGCATGTGTTATTGACTTCGGAAACAGTTGGGATCGACATCTACCGTTAGCAGAATTTTCCTACAACAACAGCTACCATTCAAGCATTGAGATGGCGCCGTTTGAAGCAT